>NC_134091.1:19111143-19825309 GCF_000715075.1 Nicotiana tabacum
TATAGGCATTCGAGCTCAACACGTGACAGTTTTTACCTGCTAAAATTAGAGAATAAAATAGAAATTACTTTATGTTTTCAAGATATATAAATACAACTAATACAAACACACCTTACGCATACGGCAAATAATAGTAAAAGCTCCCTCAGTTGGTCCGACCCTTATATTGCTGCCAATTGCCAAATCCCCCATTAATTACGCTAATCACCCTAATTAACTATAGTCTCGACTTACTACAAGTTTTAGCTAGACTAATTTGGTCAAAAATCAGTTTATTTTGATAATTATTTTTTTCCTCAAAAGTATTTTTTTTCAAAAGTACTTTTGGCGAGAATCAATTTGTGTTTGGCTATAATTAATTTAAAAAGCACTTCTTAGCAGCAACTAGTGTTTGGCCAAACTTTTAAAAACTGTTTCTAAGTGTATTTTTTTCAAAAATACTTTTGGAGAGAAGCTATTTTTTTCTCATTCTTCAAAACTGCTTCTGCTTCTCCTCAAAAGCAATTTTTTCTACTAAAAGATTGACCAAACTCTTCAACTTTGAAAAAAAAATATTTTTTTTGAAAAAAAAAAGTGATTTTGACTTTGGAGAAGTTTGACCAAACAGGCTATAAGTAAAAGTGTATATTTTATACGGAGTTTCAACCTCGAAATTTATATTTTTTTTACAATATCAATATATTTTAACTTGTAACAGATAATCTGTCTTATTTTTCGGATCAAATCCGTTTATATAGTACTCCTATATTGAACTAGCATTCTGGTTTCTCGAATTATGAAGTCCCTTCCTTCAAAGGCATTGATAATCAAAATAAACTTAGTTTTCTTGGTTTGCTTCTTAGTTGCTTACGCTGCGCTTCTTCACTGGCAATTATCTTCCGTTTATCACGAATATGCAGCATCTCGTCCTATTACAGGCTCAACGTGCGAGTGTAATCATAGGGTAAGTGGTCTTTTTAATTTTTTTCTCTTTTCTTTTTTCAGTTGAAGTAAGGGCAACCATTGCACAAAGTATGTCGCGTTTATATAAGGTCGGGGAAAGGGCCGTATCCCCAGGGGTGTGATGTAGGCAGTCTATCCGATGCAAGCATCAGTGGTTAGTTTCACGACTCGAACACATGACCTATATATAGGCAGTTCAAATAAGTGATTAATTAATTATACGTTTATCTTTCTGAAAAGAGAAAATTTATTACCGTGAAGTATTTTCTTGTATTGAGCAGGTGGAAGCTGGGATAAAGATGAAGGAAGCATTAGAAGAACAAATGGTGAATGAGACAAAGGAAATATTAAAGAAAATGGTGAAACACAAAAAGCCAAGTTTTTTGAAGGAAATGGGGAGAGGAATGAAGATAGGAATGGTGAATATGGAAGGGGAAGATATTAGCGAATGGAGAGCCCATGGGCAGATAACAACAGTACAATTCGAGAAGGTTTCGGAGTTGTTGGAATGGAATGACTTGTTTCCAGGTAAAGATCAACGTTGCAAATGTTTGTATTTCCTTAAAATATTAGCTTAAGTTCTTCCAAATTTACATAATTTTAATTTTCAATTTTGTATGTTTGCGTTTCGGATAGGTCACTTCCATATCAACCCGTTGAGTCAAGCCAACAAACTAGTCATAACCCCAGTACCGCTTTACTTAGATTTTAACCGGTGAGATGAGTTACTAAAAGAAGGCGAAGTTATATATGGTCAAGGGTGTCAACTGAACACCCTTTCCCAAAAAAATTATATTATGTATAGAATAAAATATTACTTGTTATAATAAAAAAAATAAACTTTGAACACTCATAGCCCACCGACAAAGGATGTTTAAAGAAATTTAGATACTTTTAATAAATTTTCTGACTGCGCCACGGTCTAATAGATGAATTGATCTTGCCACCTCTATTTCAAGGACAGATAGATGAGGAATTAGAAGAGATGGATAATCGACCAACATGTCCAGAAATACCAATGCCACCTTTCTATAGCTATAGTTATATGGACATGATAGTAGTGAAATTGCCATGCAAATATCCAGAAGAAGGGTGGAGAAGGGATGTTTTTAGGCTACAATTGCATCTTGTGGTAGCAAATTTGGCAGTGAAGAGAAAAAGGGGTAAGAATGGGAAGATGAAGTTGGTGTTCTTGAGTAAGTGTAGGCCAATGATGGAGATTTTTAGGTGTAAAGATTTAAAGAGAAGAGAAGGAGATTGGTGGTATTATGAGCCAAATATGGCTAAGTTGGAGCAAAAAGTTTCATTGCCAATTGGTTCTTGCAAGTTGGCTTTGTCTCTTAGGGAAAAAGGTATGTTACAGTTTCAAATGTTATAAATATGTGGTTTCATTGTACTTGCATTTCTTTTCTTTCTTCTTTTCTTTGCTTTTATTTGTTACAACACTAAGAACTTGATTAATATACTTGCTAGAATTAAAATGATGCAGTAAGAGTACAATACATAAATCTCCGTAAATTAAGATGAGGCACCAATTAGACTCTGCCAAAACTTGTATTTTGAAACTCATAAACCAAAAAATAAATAAATCTACGTGCCAATTAAGTAGGGGGCAAATCTATGACTGTCAGTCATGTGCAGAAGTTTAGACTCTTCTTAAATGTTGTTGACGGAGTGGAGGGACCTGAATCCTGACATTGTTGACAACTAAATTTATTATTGAATTAGACAACCGAATTAAAATATAATTATGGATTTTTCATATACACCAACCTTTAATAATCTTTTATGACATCACTATAATTTAACCTATTTATAACATATTACTTGCCATTTGGTCTATGTTACCAATTAATGTTATTAAATACAGTTACTAATTAACTTTTAAGTGACTTAATTCTAGTTAACGAAAACCCATCAACTGCTAGATCTCATCATATACTAAAAACTTCAAGAAATAAAAAACTGTTAGACATACGGCGCAAAGTGATTTTGTTTCTTTTTTCTTGTTAATGGCCAGGTGGAGCTTTCTATCAATTACTAACCACGAAAAGTGTCCTTTGTTAAACATCAGTGATTAATGTTAAAGAAAAAGAAGGTAGTCTCACTGAACCAAATTATCATTTTTCTATAAATCAAAATTAAATAAAAATTCTCAAAACTTTCATAAGCTACATGGCTGGTTAGGAGTAGAAAATTAAATATATGAAAAATATTTTGACATACATTTATTTTGATTCCAGAAATCAACAAGGCCTATGATATCTACAACGTTGAAAGCAGCACAAAGTTAGCAATTAGAAGAGAAGCTTACGCCACAATTCTTCATTCCTCTGCAACATATGTTTGTGGTGCAATAACCCTAGCTCAGAGTCTTCTCCGAACTGGAACCAAACATGACCTTATCCTTATCCTTGACAAAAGCATCTCCGAGCCCAAACGAGACGCCCTCATTAAAGCCGGCTGGAAACTCCGGTTCATAAGGAGAATTAGAAACCCTAGAGCTGGAAAAGACACCTACAATGAATACAATTACAGCAAGTTCAGGTTATGGCAACTTACTGACTATGAAAAGATCATCTTCATTGATGCTGATGTCATCCTTCTTCGTAACATCGACTTTCTTTTCCATTTTCCTCAAATGTCAGCTACAGGTACTCTTTAACTCGAATTACATATTCGTAAATAAAAATTATCAAAATGTTTAGATGTATGTATAGATATATATTGGATCGTCCATCCATTATTAGTATTAAATCAGTACATGTAATTCAGTACAGAAGTAACGAGTGCACTTCTTTTGCTAAGAATACAACACACACACACATAAATAACTTTATTGCATACTCCATCCATTTTATTATACGTGTCTTAGTTTGACTGGATAAAAAATTTAAGAATATATAGAAATTTTTTGAATCTTATGGTTTAAAAATATTATTTGAAACTTGTTGTGTAAAAACATGTCATTCTATAAGGGAGTGTATTGAGGGTAAAATAAAGATGTTCAAATTAAAAGCTTATTAAATATAGAAATGACATTCTCTTTAAAACAAGGAACGAGAAGTAATTTAAAATGGAGATCGAGAGCATATATATATATATATACACACACATTACACTATACATACATTGATACTAAAATTTGGATCTTCCAACAATATTACAGGTAATGCAAGATCAATCTTCAATTCAGGAGTAATGGTGATCGAGCCATCAAATTGTATGTTCCGCATGTTCATGCAACATCAAAGAGAGATTATATCGTATAATGGAGGTGATCAAGGTTTCCTTAACGAAGTATTTGTATGGTGGCATAGATTGCCCAGAAGAGTAAACTTCTTCAAAAATTTTGAAAATTCGAATGACGTTAGTGTGAAGAACCAATTATTCGAAGCAGATCCTCCAGAACTGTACGCAATACATTATCTCGGGTTAAAGCCATGGGTATGTTATAGGGACTACGATTGTAATTGGGACATTGGATTTTTACGTGTTTATGCTAGTGATGTCGCACACAGGATATGGTGGAAGCTACATGATGAAATGGATGAGAAGTTACAGAAATGTTGTGGATTAACAAGGCAGAGGAATATTGAGTTATTTTGGAGTAGAAAGAAGGCAGAAGAAATGGGATTAATAGATGAACATTGGAAGATTAATATTACTGATCCTAGAAGATATACTTCTTGAATTTGGTTCTTCAAATTATTTATTCCCCTTTTACATTTGTTTTTTCAATTGAGAACTATCACTCATACTACTAGTATTTTGCACAGAGCAAATTATAATTATGGCCTTATACTAACATAATTTATTGACGTGTATAGATATGCTGCTGAGATTTTTTCTTTTCTATATAATATTTGAAACTTATTTGCTAAAATTGTACTAATTTTGTATATCACTCGCCCTAAATAAGGTTTGCTTACAATTTATATACAATTAACTATTAGTGTCTTAAATTAGGGGGTTCAACTACCATTTTTGCCTTAAATTAAGGGATTCACTTACACCCTTTTCCTTTTTTCTCTCCTCCTTTTTTTAAAAAAATTTAAAATATATTTATCTGACAACAAACATCCTTCGGCGACCAAATTCACTAACGATCTACATCCTTCGAGGATAATCCATTATGCCATGGTAGTAATACTTTTCAAGAGACATAAAAATCACTGAACCCATGTTTAGATCTGATGCTATAAATTTGGCCACCAACTAATTTCTCCAACCATTGGACTTAGGGAAGAAAACCGATCCTAATAGATTTAGAAATCTCGGAACCAACAAACTGATTAGTGCTCAAGATGGAAGACATAATATGTTAAGCGCTGCAATTTACTGGGGTCCAACTTCTGTTCCTTCTTCACATTAAGCATTTGAGAAGCTGGATCCAATACCCAACCCAATTTGTATGATATAACAACATACAAATTAAAAATAAATTTCGTACAAATTTGATACATCCACAACAACGTATAAACTAAAAATAAATCTTATACGACTAACTATATAGTATACAACTTATTTATAACTTATCAACAACTTTCATACATCATTTTTACCCAGTTAAATACAATTACAACATCATACAACTTAAATACAATTTTTATATAAATTTTATACAATATGTATTTTGTATGTTTTTTTGTATATGATTTGTATATATTTTGTATTTGGTGTGTTCTTCTTCCTCTCTGAAATTTCAATCAAAACTTCCTCTCTTAATACAATTTTGATACATGTCAACAACTTTATGTATAAAGATAGTATTTATAACTTAAATACAAATTTCATATAACGATTCATACATTATACAACTAATTATATAATATACAACCTTTTTTTTGGTAAATAAGTTTTCTATTTATCTGAATACTCTGTACAAGTATGTCCTTCTAAAGTTGGACATGCAGCCCCAACTTTAACGTGCATCTCTAGCCTTTTCTACAAACTCTAACCTTCAGAAATCATTACTACTGAGTATCCTTTATCTTGTTGCACCTAGTTAGACCTTCTCCTTATTGCTTCATGGATAGAAGTTTAGGCTTGCCATCTTCTTTGCTAGTCTTGGTACTTTATTTCCTCTGCAGTGTATATCTTGTATAATCATCTTTACTAATCACATCATGTGATCTATGTTTGTTCTAGAACAGTTTTAAGTTCCTTTCCTGCCAGATATAGTAAATGCTCCCAACTAAAGTCATTCTATATATTTCAGCTTTCCCACATTTCCCCCGTGCATTATTTATTGTCCATGTTATCTCCTCGGACCATCCCATTGCAGCTCTGCTGACACCCTGCCATGTGAGCAGTTTTTGCCAGATTCTAGCTGCTATGTTACATTCGAAGAATAAGTGTTGTGTGGTTTCCTGTTCTTGCTCACATAAAATGCATATCGGGCTACTCTGTATCCCCCATTTGATGAGCCTATCTCTGGTATATAGCCTATTATGTACAACCATATATAAAATGAAGGACCACCTTGGACTGCTTTGATTATTACATATCAGCCTCCTCCAATGAACTCTGGAATAATCACCCCGCATGTTGTTATACATTTGTCTTATGGAGAACTTGTCCCAGCTCATAGTCTCCTCTACTGTTAGCCCAGCCTCTTCAATATATTTCCCTGCATTGAAGATCTTTTGCACAATCCAGGATGCGTGCTTTGGTTTTACTTCATTCATCATATTCCCCTTTATATAATATGTGTGGACCCATTTGATCCACAATCTATCTTTTTTCTGCCCCAGACTCCAGTTGTGCTTTAGTATAGCTGCTTTGTTCCATAAGCCAATGTTTGTTATGTTCAATCCACCAGCAACCTTAGGCAAGCATAACTTTTCCCAGGCAATGAGAGCTTTTTTGGAACATTCTGCAGCTCATGTCAAGAGGTAGCTTCTGCAAATTGCTTCAATTACCTTAATGATCTTTTTAGGCAATATGAATATTTGAGACCAAAAATTTTGTATAGCTGTAAGTACACTCTTAATCAGCTGCAACCTGCTTGCATAAGACAGTAGTTTTATTGTCCAGGTAGTGATCCTTCATGTTATCTTGTCTAATAGTGGTTGACATTGCTCAATTGATAGCCTCTTAGAGCTCAGAGGTACACCTAAGTATCTAAAGGGAAATGTGCCAGCTTGGAAGCCCAAATTTTATAGGATTTCCTGTTGTATGTTAGGAGCAACTCCTCCAAAATAGACAGAACTTTTCCCCTGTTTAGCTACTAACCCAGAAGCCTTAGAAAAGCTGTCAAAACAAGCATACAGTAGCTTTGAAGATATCACATCTCCCCTGCAAAATAGGAACAGGTCATCTGCAAATCCCAACTGCACTAGGTTTAGCTTTGCATACTGATAAGTAGGGATTTTGACTACTTATTTGCGCCTTTTGACTTTTGTTTTAGTTCAAAAATGTTTAAAGGTATTCCCGAAAACTGATGAAATATGATTACTTGCATGAGTATTGGAAAATGATCCATTACGATGAAATCAAACTCAAGAGGAGTGATTTTGAACAAGGACAAAAATCAAGCACAAAAAGCTAAAGTGCGGATCGCAGAATTCTGTGTGTGGCCGCAGAAGTCAAGGTTCAGAGAGTTCCAACTCCAAGCCCAGCAAGAACTGCGGACTGCACTATAATGTGCAACCGCAGAAATCAAATGTGCGGCCGCACCCAGAATTGTGCGGTCCGCAGAACTCAAAAGAC
The DNA here is from genome assembly GCF_000715075.1 of Nicotiana tabacum. Taxonomy (NCBI): domain Eukaryota; kingdom Viridiplantae; phylum Streptophyta; class Magnoliopsida; order Solanales; family Solanaceae; genus Nicotiana; species Nicotiana tabacum. The sequence goes on from NC_134091.1 coordinate 19,118,800, forward strand.
ACGGCCGCAGTGTAGAATTGTGCGGCCGCAGATCCAACTCCTATCAAGATCTGAAGAAAGTGCGGACCGCACACAGAATTGCGGGGCCGCAAAACCTCCGAAAGGGCAATTTTGTCTGAAAAATCCAGCTTCGTATAAATAGACTACTTTCACGAAATTAGGTCAAGTTTTGACTACGAGAAAGTCTGTTGCCGTTTTTCTTTACTCTTTTAGGCAACTTTAGCTTATCTTATTGATTTTATATTGGATTTTCATCTATTTATCTTTCAATATGAGTTTTATCATCTTTTCTTCTTTATTTTCTTCATTACCTACTATGAGTAACTAAATTTCTAGGTAGGGTTGTGACCTAACCCTAGTGTGAGAACCTAATGGCTGTTTGATTTAGGGCTTGTTTATGGTTGGGTGTGTATTATTTAACCTAGTTCTTGCTATAATTGTAGAATTAATGGTTGCAAACATTGGTTCAAGTCTATTTGACTTGGTCTCAACTTGAGAAAGAGAGACTTAATCTAGAAAAACTTGGCTAACAAGAGTTTGGGATGAAATCAAGAGATTTATAGTCCCAATTAAAGGGTTGAACCTAGAGATAGTAAAACCCGACTTGAGCAATTTGTCGACTGTTTAGTTCAATACCCATTTGGACTTGAGAAAGCCAAATTGGGCAAAACCACTCTATTACCGAGAGGTATTGAGTGGGTATTTGAGTGTTGAATACACCCCGACCAATAAAACTCTCTCTAAAGCCCACAACCCGTTAGGCAAATACCTAGGTAGAAGTCATAGCCCTAGACCTTTTTACATATTTGAAAAACAACAACAAAAACATTCTTCTCTAGTTTCATATTTTTCAATTGCATTCCTTAGTATAATTTTAGAAGTAAAATCAAAAAATCATTTGTAGAAGTGCAACTTAGACAATTCACGTGCTTAGACCAAATACATACCACTAATCCCATCAACGCTCCCTGTGGATTCGATTCTGACTCCTAGTTGGGTATTATTATTGCAATCGACCGCTTCACAATCCTAATTTGAGGTGTGACTTGGGCGAGATCAATTTTTGGTGTCATTGTCGGGGAGCTAAAAATGGATTTAGCTATATATTTGGTTTTGTGTATGACTTGTCTTCCTTTCCTTCCGTGTTATTAATCTTTTTGTGAAACAATTATAGGTGCAACAATGGCTCTCAACAACATTGATCCACTCGGAAACATGTCATTGGGGGATGACGTGGAGGATGACCAAGTTGAAGAGGTTCCTCTTGAACCTCAAGCAAATAGACGAGGCCGCCCGCCTCAAGACAACGTTCCCGTTCCTCCCCCACCTCCACCAAGAGCGGCTCCACATCGAGTGTTGCCAAACGAAGGATATGCAAGTGCCATAGTCCCAACCCGCATTAGGGCGAGAAACCTCCACATCACAAATGTTATGCTCACATTGCTAGAGTAATGGGGATTCTTCACCGGGGCTCCAAGTCAAAATGCATACAAACACTTGAAGGGATTTGTGGACACTTGCTGGGGGAGTAAACAAACCAACGTCTCTGAGGATACTCTAAGGTTGAGGCTATTTCCCTTCTCTCTACGGGGGAAAGCCTTGGATTGGTTAGAAAGATTGTCAAACCACTCCATTCGTACATGGGAGGAATTGGTGGAGAAATTCATTGCCAAGTTCTTTTCTCCCGGGCATATGGCTACTCTTAGAGACGAGATTCTAGCATTCAAACAAGAACCCAATGAGCCTTTGCATGAGATATGGGAGAGGTACCGAACTATGGTGAAAGAGTGCCCGAACAATGACATGACAGAGGCTATGATTCAACAAACTTTCTATAGGGGGATCAACACTACTAATCAATGCGTGGTCAAACAACTTGCCGATGGAAATTTCATGACAACACCATATGCCGAAGCTTGTGAGATATTATATGAAATGGAAGATACTTCATCGGCATGGCAAAGTAGAGAAAATGTTCCTAAAGGTGATCCAAATGTTATTCACCTACATAAAGAATTGCATGATCATAGGCAAGCAATTGCCAAGTTGATCAGTACAATGAATCAATTAGCAAAAGCTCAACTTCAACAAGTTCAAGGTCCTAAGCAAGTAAATTCAATGGAGGGTGTCAATATGATGGTAAACAAGAGAAGGCAAAAGGGTCAACAAGTGCAAAACCGTGCGGAATAATATGTGTAAGAAGATAGTGGGTTTGACCAAGATGAATCTTACAATGAACAAGAGGAGGAAGTACAATATGTGAACAACTTCCAAGGGAAAATAAACAACTCTCAAGGCCTGAATCAACAACAATGGCGATCTCAAGGTAATCAAGGGAATTGGAACTCAAACAACCAAGGCAATTGGAGTGGTGGTAACAACCAAGGTAATTGGAACAATAAAAACAATCAAGGAAATTAGAATGGTCAAAACAACCAAAGCAATTGGGGTGGAAATAGTCAAGATATTGGGGAGGCAACAACCAAGGGGGATGGAACAATAACCAAGGGAATCGGGGGTCGGGCTTTCAAAGGCCCTTGATGTATCAACAACCAAGCAACCCGCATCCTTATCATTCCCATGGTCCTAGATCTTCCAACAATGAGATGGGGCAAATTGATAACATGTTCAAACAAATAATGGAGAAGAATGCCGACTCCGATACTCAACTAGCCTCTCACAACACTTCAATTCGCAATTTGGAAGTTTAATTGGGGTAAATCTCGCAAGCTTTGAACACTCGTCCTAAGGGGGCACTACCAAGTGACATGGTGGTGAACCCAAAGGGTGAGAAAAGCACGGGACATGACATGGACATGACTATAAGGAATGGAAAATATGGGGATACAACCACCTCAAGTCAAAGAAAAATTGTGGACGATGAACAAGTGATTCAAGAAGATGAGATTCCAAACAATTTGGTGCAAGCCAATGATGAAGTAAGAATTAATTTTGATGACAATGTGGAGGAGACTCAAGAGGAAGTGAACCCGTCTGAGCACATTGTAGACATACCGGAACCGGTAGTGCCAAAGGCTAAGGCACCAATGCCAAGGCCTCCTCCTTCATACCCTCAAAGGCTTTCCAGGAAAAATGGCGAGAACCAATTCAAAAAGTTCATTGACATGATGAAAAGCCTATCTATTAATGTGCCATTGATTGAGACTTTGGAGAAAATGCCCGGTTATGCAAAGTTCAGAAAGTATTTGGTGACAAAGAAGAGGTCGATGAATTGTGAGATTATAAAGATGACACATTAAGTGAGTGCAATTGTGCACTCAATGGCTCCTAAATTGGAAGATCCCGACGCTTTCACAATCCCTTGTACTATTGGAAGTGCCGACTTTGCAAAAGATCTTTGTGATCTTGGGACAAGTATCAATTTGATGCCCTGTTCAGTTTTTAAGACTTTGGGAATTTGGAAACCAAGACCCACATCTATGAGGTTACAAATGGCGGATCGTACTATGAAGAGACCATTGGGTATTATTGATGATGTGTTGGTTCGTGTTGATAAATTCATCCTCCCGGCAGACTTTGTGATTCTTGATTGTGAAGTAGACTATGAGGTGCCTATTATTCTAGGGAGACCTTTCCTTGCTACGGGGAAGGCTCTTGTTGATGTGGAAGCCGGTGAGCTCACTTTCCGGGTGGGTGATGAAAAGTTGGTTTTCCATGTGTGCAAATCTATGAGGCAACCGAATAGCAATGAAGTTTGTTCATTTGTGGACTTGGAGACCGATGTGATTATTGATGATACTAGTGCCATGACGAATGTGTATGATACTTTGGAGGCCGTTTTGCTCAACCTTGATGATGATGAGAAGGATAGCTATGTGGAATGTATGAATGCATTGCAAGGAATGGGGTTTTACACTTATGAACCCCGCAAATTGTCCTTGGATCTTGAAAATCGGAATACTCTTCCATCAAATTCCTCAATCGAGGAGCCTCCCACTTTGGAGTTAAAGAAATTGCCTCCACATCTCTGGTATGAATTCCTTGGCCCTTGTTCTACTTTACAGTAGACTCCACATTGGCGGCGCTACAAAAGAGGAAGAAAGTTATCGGATGGATATTGGCGGATATTCGGGGTATAAGCCCTGCCTTTTGTATGCATAAGATTATTTTGAAGGAGGATGTCAAACCCTTCATTGAACATCATAGAAGACTAAATGAAGCAATGCAAGAGGTGGTCAAAAAGGAGATCATAAAGTGGTTGGATGTCGGGGTTGTTCATCCCATTTCCGATAGTTCGTGGACCTCTCCGGTGCAATGTGTCCCAAAGAAAGGGGGCATGATGGTGGTCACCAATGACAAGAACGAGTTGATTCCTACAAGAACGGTGACCGGGTGGAGAATGTGTATGGACTATTGCAAGCTCAACAAAGTCACAATCAAGGATCATTTCCCACTTCCCTTCCTTGATCAAATGCTTGATAGGTTGGTCGGCCGTGCTTTCTATTATTTCGTTGATAGGTATTCCGGCTACAATCAAATTCTTATTGCTCTGGAGGATCAAGATAAGACTACTTTCACATGTCCCTATGGTACTTTCGCATTCTCGCGGATTCCATTTGGTTTATGCAATTCACCGACGACTTTTCAACAGTGTATGATGGCTATCTTCACGGACATGGTGGAGGATTTCCTTGAGGTCTTCATGGATGACTTTTCAGTGGTCGGGAACTCTTTTGATGGTTGCTTAAAAAAATTGGATAAGGTCTTGGAAAGATGTGAAGAGACGAACTTGGTACTCAATTGGGAGAAATGTCACATCATGGTCGAGGAAGGCATTGTCCTTGGCCACAAAATTTCAAAGAATGGTATTGAGGTCGACAAGGCTAAAATAGAGGTGATTTCTAAACTTCCACTCCCAACATCCGTGAAGGGAGTGAAGAGTTTCTTGGGTTATGTAGGGTTCTACCGCTGTTTCATCAAGGATTTTTCTGAAGTGGTGAACCCCTTGTGTAAGCTATTGGAGAAAGATGCCAAATTCCATTTCAACGAGGATTGCATGAAGGCATTTGAATTGCTCAAGTCCAAATTGACAACTACTCCTATTATCACTGCATCGGATTGGAGCTTGCCTTTTGAGCTCATGTGTGACGCAAGTGATATGGCGGTCGGAGTAGTTTTGGGGCAACGTATCAACAAAATCTTTCATCTGGTCTACTATGCTAGTAAGACCATGAACAATGCCCAAGTCAATTACATGGTGATAGAAAAAGAGCTCCTTGCTATTTTTTTTATTATGGAGAAGTTCCGCCCATACTTGATGGGTACAAAGGTGATTGTCCATACCGGATCATGCGGCGCTTCGGTACCTAATGAGCAAGAAAGATTCAAAGGTGCGGTTAATGAAATGGGTGCTTTTATTGCAAGAGTTCGATCTAGAAATCCAAGACCGCAAAGGCAGTGAAAACCAAGTGGTGGACCACTTGTCTCTCTTGGAGGAGGAGGGGAGGCCACATGACGGCCTTGAAATCAATGACTCCTTCCCCGACAAGCAACTTCTAGCCATTTCAATGACCAAGATGCCATGGTTCTCCGACTTAGCAAATTATCTTGTGAGTGGAATTGTACCGAATGAGTTATCTTCAAACCAAAGGAAGAAACTCAAACGGGATTGCCTTGACTACTATTGGGATGAACTGTACCTCTTCCGGATTTGTACCAATAGTGTGATTCGAAGATGTGTGCCGGAGGAGGAACAAGTGGATATTCTTGGTGCTTTCCACTCTTCACCATATGGTGGTCATTTGATAACCATGTTACAAGCCTTTACCCATTTTGTTGCGATCCTCTCTTGGCACCCGAGCTTTCCTTAACACTCATGAGAAGAAATTAGAGAAACCATAAGTTTGGGAGAGAGACTAGGAGTTTGAAAGTTGTATCAAGGTAAAAAAGAGAAAAGAAATGAATAAAAGGCAAGGCAAAGAAAAAGAAAGAAAGAACAAAAGAAAAAAAAAGTGAATAAATTGAAGAATTGAAGGGATTCAAATAAAAGCAAAAGTGCAAAGCATGGAGGAAACAAATAAGGAAAAAATAAATATCATGACCAAGAAAGAGTGATGTCAAGTCTCTCTAGTTCCCCTAAGGAAAAATAAAATGACTCAAATAGTCGGCAAAGCATGAGCCAAAAAGAGAAAATAGAGTGCTTAAGGAAAGATGAACCCGTTCTACTCTAACATTTCCTACCTTAGTCCAAAAGCCTTCATTACATGCCGAAAAAGCCCTACAATGATTTCAAGTTGAGTGAGCTTACATTAGTGGTGATTTGCATGAGGGGCAAGCATATGGTACTTAGAGTCGTACTTGTGACATTCTTTTGAGAGAGATGAGCAAACTTTTCACAAATCCTTGAATTGAGTGCTTCATTCTTAAGTGAGATAAGCTAACGGAGAATAGAGGCGAAGGAGTTTGGGATCCACAGCGACCTACATGAAAGAGCGAACTTCCTTGATGAGTAAGTCAACTCTTGATGCCCAAGTGTTACGTTAGAACTATTAGTGCTTAAAACATCAAATCATTGTCTTGTTGATAATTCATAAGTGTTGTGGGTAATTGTCGGTCCCAATTGATGTGTGTTTGCTTCATCTTAGATTAGCTGGAATAGCTCTTTTCTTGTGGAGATGGGAATTACCTTATTTTCTTGAGGACAGGCAAATGCTTAAGTTTGGGGGAGTTGATAAGTGGAGATTTTGACTACTTATTTGTGCCTTTTGACTTTTGTTTTAGTTCAAAAATATTTAAAGGTATTCCCAAAAACTAATGAAATATGCTTACTTGTAGGAGAATTAGAAAATGAGCCATTACGATGAAATCAAACTCAAGAGGAGTGATTTTGAACAAGGACAAAAATCAAGCACAAAAACCTAATGTGCGGACCGCAAAATTCTATGTACGGCCACGGAACATGAAGAAGAATTAACATAGCTGCAATGTAAGGTGCGGACCGCACAATAATTGTGCGACCATATAAGTCAAGGTTCAGAGAGTTCCAACTCCAAGCACAGCAAGAACTGTGAACCACACTATAATTGTGCGGCCGCAGAAATCAAATGTGCGGCCGCACCCAGAATTGTGCGGTCCGTAGAACTCAAGAGACGTGGCCGCAGTGCAGAATTGTGCGGCCGCAGATCCAACTCTTGTCAAGAGCTGAAGCAAAGTGCGGACCGCACACAGAATTGTGCGGCTGTAGAATCTCCGAAAGGGCAATTTTATCCGAAAATTCTAGCTTTGTATAAATAGACTACTTTCACGAAATTAGGTCAAGTTTTGAATACCAAAAAGTCTGTAGCAGTTTTCTTTACTCTTTTAGGCAACTTTAGCTTATCTTTTTGATTTTACATTGGATTTTCATCTATTTATCTTTCCATATGAGTTTTATCATCTTTTCTTCTTTATTTTTTTCATTACCCACTATGAGTAGCTAAACTTATAGCTAGGGTTGTGACCCAACCCTAGTGTGGGAACCTAATGGGTGTTTGATTTAGAGATTGTTTATGGTTGGGTGTGTATTATTTAGCCTAGTTATTGCTATAATTGTAGAATTAATGAACATTGGTTCAAGCCTATTTGACTTGGTCTCTACTTGAGAAAGAGAAACTTAATCTAGAAAAATTTGGCTAAAAAGAGTTTGGGATGAAATCAAGAGATTGATAGTCTCAATTAAAGGGTTGAACCTAGAGATAGTAAAACCCGACTTGAGTAGTTTGTCAACTGTTTAGTTCAATACCTATTTGGACTTGAGAAAGCCAAATTGGGCAAAACCACTCTCTTACCGAGCGGTATTGAGTGGGTATTTGAGTGTTGATTGCTATAATACACCCCGACCAACGAAACTCACTCTAAAGACCACAACCCGTTAGGCAAACACCTAAGTGGAAGTCACAGCCCTAGTCCTTTTTACATATTTTAAAAATAACAACAAAAACATTCTTCTCTAGTTTCATATTTTTCAATTGCAATCCTTAGTATAATTTTAGAAGTAAATTCAAAACAAAGTTTGTGGTAGTGTAACTTAGACAATTCACGTGCTTAAACCAAATACATACCAATGATCCCATCTACGCTCCCTGTGGATTCGATCCCAACTCCTAGTTGGGTATTATTATTGCAATCGACCGCTTCACAACCCCAATTTGAGGTGTGACTTGGGCGAGATCAAGGGTCATCAGCAAAAACAAGGCTTCCAATGTTCGAATTCTTATACTTATTCCATTGCTATTACAATAAGATATGGAGATAGGGGGTCCCCTTGCCTCACCCCTCTCTTTGCAGCAAATGGAGTAGTTGCCTTACCATTAACTACAATAGAGTAGGATACTGTTTGTACACAGGTCATAATCCATTTCACAAATGTCTTAGGGAAATTCAACCCAATAAGCACCTGCTCCAGGAACACCCACTCTAGTGAGTTATAGGCTTTTTGCATGTCAATCTTAATCAGGCATCTAGGTGATATTTATTTTCTCCAATACCCCTTTATTAGCTCATGGCTAAGTATAATATTATCATTGATCACCCTGCCAGGTACAAAAGCAGCTTGTCCTTTATCAATCAAGTCATCCATAACCCCTTATAGTCTATTGGTTAGCATTTTTGATATGATTTTGTATATTTTAGTGCAGCAGGAAATTGGTCTAAATTCCTTCACATAAGATGGGTTCTTTACTTTTGGCACTAGTGTAAAAGAAGTACAGTTTATTGGCTTGTACATGTCTTGAGTTTTAAAGAACTTCAGCACTGTATTGGTCACTTCCTCCCCCACTGTTGTCCAGTCTTTTTTGAAGAAGCATGAGTTGAAACCATCCATACCTGGTGCTTTAGCTGCATCTATCCCCTATAGTGCCTTACTTACTTCTTCTTTGTCAAAAGGTCTAATGAGTGCTTGTTTCTGCCTTCTATTAAGTATAGGACATGTGTTCATTATATTAGGCCGTATTGCTGGCAGTGTTGTATTTGCATTTCCTAGCAACTGCTTGTAGAATTTGAGTATTTCCTCCTCTATACCCTTCTCTGTTTGCAGCATTCTGCCTTTAGTAGACACTAAATCATTGATATGGTTTTGTGCTCTCCTATTCTTCATGCTTGCAAAGAAGTATGCTGAATTGGATTCTCCTAACTTTAGCCATTGCACGCTAGATTTCTGTTTGTATATGCTTTCTTCTATTAAATCCCATTTCTCAAGTTGTATCCTCAGCTCCTTTTCTGCTTCAAATAACTCTTGTGAGTGGTTTGGAGTTCTCATGTCTTCCTGTACATTTTTAAGCTTGCCTCTAATGTCTTTGATTCTTTCTGTGACCCAATTAAACTCCTTGACATTCAGTTCTTTGATGGCATTCTTAACATGCTTCAGCTTCTCCCAGATGTCCTTCATATAGTGTGCATTATTAGTTTGCCTCCAGTTGTCCTCTACTACCTTGGTGAAATTAAGGTGTTTTGCTATACAGTTCATGAATATAAATGCTTTCCTGCATCTGTTTTCTAGCCTATCCAATTCAATGCAGAGTGGAGAGTGGTCTAAGAAGATAGGGTCTATAACTTGCACTAATAGATGCGGCATTGTAGTCATCCAGTTTGAGTTGACTATGGCTCTATCAATCCTACTATATGTGTGATTATTTCTCCGTGTATATGATCTTCCAATTGTTTGTAGTTCTGTCATCCCAGCTTCTACCATAAACTTTCTGAAATCTCTTATTTCTGCATCATGCACCTCTATACTATGTACTCTATCTTCTAAATTCAATATGGCATTGAAGTCCCCCATTATTAACTAGGGTCCTTGCTGCCATGACTGTATTTGCTCCAGTTGTTGCCACAAGACCAACCTGTCATTTATACTATGTAAGCCATACATTGCAGTGAAGTGATATTCAACGTTCACAGCTATCCCTTCCACTTGAACATGTATGAATTGAGGATGAACATTTAGTTATCACTGCAAGATTAGGGTTCCATAGCAGCCATATTCTCCCTCTTTGTGTACGAGATGCATTAGAGATCCAGTCCCATCCAGGTGCAATTTTATTAACTATACTTGCAGCTTTACTCTCTTGAGCTCTATACTCTATTATTGCTATAATACTAATGTAAATCTCTCTAATAAACTCCTTTGTCTCCTTTTGTTTATACAACTTATTCACCCCTCGAACATTCTAAATAACTATATTCATCTTGTTAGAAAAGGAAATTGAGCCATGTCCTCCACCCCTATGCTACTTCCTCCCCCTCTTCGTATTGTGCATGTTGTGGTTCCATTATCTATTGATTTGCTTCTTCACTAAGTGAATTGAAACCATTTATGCTAACCAGCTGCTGTGTACTCTCTAGTTGGCTTGTTTTAAATGTCTTCCTATCTGATCTGCCACTCACTTTTGTCCAGCCTTCCTCACCTTATTTGGCTTTCCCCTTATTGCCTAGTACTTCCTTATCATTTTTAGTTTCCACTTGTGTTACAGTTTTGCTTTGCCATGCTTTCACCCATACCTGCTTTATAGGCTTTTTCATAGTTTGTGACTGTTGTTCCCGATTCCTTGTGGTTTGGACTTTTTGTTGGCAGCAATGCCCTACTTGCAAGCATGTAGGACAATACAATGGTCTCCAATCGTATGTTATCTCCTGTTCAAATATCTCTCCATTAGGATCTTCAACAGTCACCTTTGTTGGCAATGGTTGAGTGACATCCATCTCAATAAGCATCCTTGTATATGAGACCTTTTCGACCTTTGTTGTACAATCATCAGCATATAAAGGGTTCCCTAGTCCACTCCCTATTCTGTTTAATGAGTTCGTACTCCAACAATTGAGTGGTAAATTTGGAAGTGTAATCTATAAGGGTATGATTTTTAATACCTCCTCATCAAAATTGAAATTCGGAGTCTAAGCTTTGGTTATTATAGATTTGTTATTGATTGTGTATGGCCCTGAGAACAGGACCTCATTCTGGTCTTCCTTGCATGTGAATTTGACAATGAAGTAGCCTTCATTGTGCAGGTAAACTTTAGGTTTGGCTGTGAAGTTCCATTGTGATGCAATGAATCGTTCGATAGCCCCAATTGTAGGTGTTTCCCCAATTACATACATTATCACAGCATTATGCCATTTCTCTGTCTCCCTATCCACCTCTTCCTTTTTCAATTGCACAATTTTGACACCATTGCGAATTTGAGGAGCAATAAAAGTGAGATTCATACCTTTAGTTGCCATTCTATTCCCTTCAAATAGGTTTGCCCAGTTCTTATTCTCCTTTCCATTGTTTGCCTTCTCCATCTGCTGTTCCGCCATAATAGGCTCATTTTCGTTAGTTTTTGCTTCAATCACTTTATTTCTTTGAATCATAGCATTTTCACTGCCCTGCTGTGTTCCAGTATTTGGAGAAGTTGAATTCTCCAATCGAATAGTAGTTTGTAGATTTTTCCCCTCCGACCTAGGTATAGTCCTTGCCATCTGTTGCAGCACTTCTGGCATTACGTTTACATTCTTTTCCCGTAGTACCGGCCGATTTATTGGCGTGTTGATTTCTCTGATAGTATTCTCTGGTCCCGGTGTTTTGCTTAGAATTTCGATAATTGATTGCACTTTTCCAGATCCCAACCCTAGATTCCCGTCCTCAGTAATTCATCCCGTCGATTCCGTTATTGCCTCCTTGATCGTTGTCCTCCGATTCCCCCTTCTAGGCATTTCGGCGATAGCGTATGTTAGCACTCACTACTAACGTGCACATGCAGGAGAAAGAAGAGAGAGAATTTTTAATCCTAGTAACTTTATGACTTTATAATATACAACTTACTTATAACTTATCTATAACTTTTATACATACTAAAAATAAATTTCATACAACTAATTATATTGTATACGCTTATTTATAACTTATCTACAACTTTCATACATTATTTTTACCAGTTAAAATATATCTACAACATCATACAACTTAAATCAATTTTCATACAAATTTTATACAATATGTCTTTTGTATATTTTGTATCTGATTTGTATATATTTTGTATATGGTGGGTGCTTCTTCCTCTCTAAAATTTCAATCAAAACTTTCTCTCTTAATACAATTTTGATACATATCAACAACTTTATATATAAAAGATAGTATTGACAACTTAAATACAAATTTTATACAACGATTCATACATTATACAACTATTTTTCAACTTTCATACAACATTCAAATAATAAAAAATATATATTTAACTTTCATACAACATTCAAATAAAAAAATATATATGATTATAACATAATACAATTATAATATAATTTTACTACAATTTCATAAGTATATTGTATGTCATGTGTTCTTCTTCTTCTTCTTCTTCTTCGAGTTTTAATCTGAAATTCAGCCAAAATCAAGACTAATCTTCACCAAACACCCTCAAAATTGAGATATAAACTTCAAACAATATTTCCAATTATTTGCAACAACACCCAATCCAAACAAATAATGGTTTTTGAAAATCCAAATTAAATTCAAATTCAAAGCTTCAAAACTTTTTAATCGATGTCAATGGTGGAGAGTCAATCACCTTCAAATTGATTAACAAATTCAATTTGAACACCAATTGTGCAACATGAAAGAAAATTGCTAAGTTAAAACTCTATAGTAAAACGATTGAAATCTATTGATGAATTCCATTAAAAATATATACAATATGAAAGGATAAAAAGTAGATAACATCAGAGGAAGAAAAATTAGGGAAAGTATAGAGAATGAGAGATAGAGAGATAGAGAGAGAGCGTAGGAGAGAGAGAGAGAGAGAGAGAGAGAGAGAGAGAGAGAGAGAGAGAGAGAGAGAGAGAGAGAGAGAGAGAGAGAGAGAGCGCAAGAGAGAGAGAACAGGGATGGGAAATAACTGATTCCTTATTCAATTCCTAATATAAAGGGATACTCATTTAAAACTAATTTATATATAATTGATAAATTGTATATGGCCATATAATTAAGTTAAAACTTAATTATGGAGGGTAATAAGGTTTCATATGTAGCATAGGAAGGTAAAAACCTTTATGTTGATTACCCAGTTTTAATTTGGCCCATGCATGCGAAATGGCTAAAATTTTCCTTTCTTACTTGTCCGAGATAATTTTCCAAATGGCCTTTTAATTTACGATTTTTGCAGTACCATAATAAATAAAAGAATATTTATTGTTAATCAAAAAATCACTACATCTTAGAGACCACGTAACTGTCACGATCCGGAATTCCCACCCTCAGTTTAGTGATCAATAGAAAGGTTGGAATATTTGGAGCAGGGTTTGATGGAATTTGAGGGAAAGATGAGGAAAAAGGTCTCGGATTGTCAGAACGTGGAGGGAAATAAAGGAGGACATCTAGCAAGGGCGTATCTGCTATTGGACATGCGCGACCTGGTGAATCATATTGACGGGGCTAAGAAGGCCAAGCTTGGGGAAGGTTCCTCTGGGACCGTGTATATTAGGGGTGATGTTTTCTAGATTCATTTTTGAATTTGCTTGTAATAAGGGAAATGCCACTAGTGACTTTTTATAATTATTGTCGTTTTAGTAAAGATTTGGTCTATTTATCATATTAATGAAATGATACAATTATCGGCATTGAGTTTTCTCCAAAGCTATATGTCGCTAGGCCTACCTCGGGCACGATGAGGTCCCCAAATTAGGACATGAATTCCGCAATACATGTTTAAATATTGTAAATATCCTTTTAATACTCTTTATTAACTTGTTTACCTTTTGTTTTTCTTCTTTTATTTGTTTATTCCCATCCCCTAAGGTTGGTTTTTGTATACTGGCATCATCGGCATATCATACCAGATCTAGAGGTCCTCCACCTCCTCCTCCTCTAAGTGATCCTAAGAACAAAGGAAAGGTTAAGATGGATCTGAGCGGTATCGGAAAAGACAACGCTACACATGTAGAGAATATTGAGACTTTGGATGGTCGGAGTACTCCGACACAGAACGACTTGGTTTTACGATTTGAGCAAAGTATACTGGAGTTATAAGGGGAACTTGAGCAGGTCCGTAACTTGGCAAACCTTTCCCTTACCCTGAATGTTCCCGACATCAACCAACAAAATGCCCCAAACTCAACACCTCCTCAAAACACACAAAACCAGCACCCGCAAAATCCTCCTGCACCTCTTCAATACGTCACGCCTTACCAAAATCCTAATCCTCCACCAGCACCAACTCCTCCATAGCATCATCATTATCTGACCCAGTACCCACAAACTACCACATACCACACTCATCAGAATGCACCACAGTCTACTCCCGACCCGCAAAACTCAACCAATGGTAACCACCATTACGCCCAAATTCCCAGAGTCCACCAAATCAATCCCATATATGTGTAAACCTTACCCCACACCCCATAACAGACCCTATACATACCTGAATCCGCCGAGAAGGACCTGCTCATCAAGAACATGGCAGAGGAACTCAAGAAACTTGTCGGCAGGGTTCAAAATGTCGAAAGGGGAAAAGGCATTGAGTGTTTGAATTATGAAGATTTGTGTATTCAGTCGAACGTAGAACTGCCAGAGGGTTATAAACCTCCCAAGTTCGAAATGTTCGACGGAACAGGTGATCCGAAGGTGCACTTGACAACATATTGTGACAAGATTTTAGGAGTGGGCAGGGATGAAAGAATTCGCATGAAACTATTCATGAGAAGCCTCACTGGAGATGCCCTATCTTGGTACATTAGTCAGAACCCAAAGAAGTGGGTTAATTGGGTAAGCGTGGCATCGAATTTCATGGATCGGTTCAGGTTTAACACAGAGAACGCACCAGACATTTTCTACATTCAAAATCTCAAGAACAAGCCAACGGAAACTTTCAGCGAGTATGCTAATCAGTGGAGGTCTGAAGCTGCAAAAGTAAGGCCAGCGTTGGAAAAAGAAGAGATGAATAAGTTCTTCGTCAGAGCTCAGGATTCGCAATACTATGAAAGATTGATGGTTATTGAAAATCATAAATTTTCTGATATCATCAAGTTAGGAGAGAGAATAGAAGAAGGTATCAAAAGCGGAATGGTGACAATTTTTGAAGCACTCCAAGCCATAAATAAGGCCCTGCAGTCATGAGGTATCTCCAAGAAGAAAGAAGTATGTGCAGTAATGGTAGCCCAAGGTCCGAAGTCTCCTCTCACATATCAAACACCTTTACCCACATATCAGCCTTCACCTCCCATATACCAATAACCTGCCACCACTTACCATACCTATAACACCTAACCCGCATACTACCACTCACCACCAGCCCGCCAAAACAACCAAAAACCTACACCAAATTTCGACCGCAGACCACCCAGACAATACACCCCAATTACTGAACCTATAGACCAACTGTACGAGAGACTGAAGGTTGCCGGTTATATCACTCCCATTCCCGCTGTCGCCATGGAAAATTCCTCTCAGTGGGTCAATCCAAATAAGACATGTGCCTATCACTCAGGCATGAAATGTCATACTATTGATGAGTGTCGTACTTTGAAGGATAAGATTCAGACATTAATTGACACCAAAGTCATACAGGCAAAGGAGGCTACACCCAATGTCCGTAATAATCCTCTCCCGGATCACAGGGGCGGAGGGGTAAACATGGTAGAGACCGATGAAGAATAGGACTCAGAGGGATCATTTGGACTCATTCGAGAAGGGGATAATCATAAGACATCCCTAGTTACTCTCACACCTATCATGGTACAAAGTCAGGCACCAATTGAAGTTGAGGTAGTTGCACCAACTCCGTTTGAGGTTGTAGTAACAACATCTTTCACCGTGATGGTAGCACCTACACCAACTTATAAGTATAATTTTATACAATGGGATTATGTTGCAGAAGCAAGAAGGAAAGGAAAAGGGAAAATGGAAGAAACTGGTGTAGCACAAGGTATGACCGGAACTGGTAGGGTTTACATGCCCAAGCATTTGGGGAGAACAAGTAAAGAAGCCGCTTCCGGGCAGCCTATCATTGAAACTAGCATGGATGTTCTTTGGAGAAAGGTGCAAGCAAGGGAGTATTTTGTGGTTGATCATTTGAACAAAAACCCTGCTCAGATATCCATTTTATCACTATTGCAGAATTATAAGGCACACAAGAATGCGTTGATAAAAGTGTTGAATGAGGCTTATGTACCCAACAACATTACCAGTGGAGAAATGGCCAATATGATAGGACAAGTGTTGGAAAGCCACAAGATCACTTTTCATGAAGACGAGATACCACCAGAAGGACTAGGTCACAACATGGCACTGCATATCACAATGCGGTTTGAGGATAAGTTCATTGCCAGAGTACTGATAGATCGGGGTTCGCGTCTTAACATATGTCCACTAACTACTCTGAAAAGATTGGGTAAAGTCCTGCACGAGATACGAGCAGGAAGTATGAATGTGAAAGCATTTGATGGGTCCCAAAGGGCCACAATTGGGGAAACCAACCTCAGCCTACAAATGGGCCCAACCTGGTTTGATGTTGAGTTTCAAGTGTTGGACATATCTGCTACCTACAACCTATTGTTGGGACAACCTTGGATACATGCCGTTGGGGCCATAGCTTCTACTCTACGTCAGGTCGTGAAGTTTGAGTTGAACCATCAGGAAGTGATCATCCATGGGGACGGAAGTAATCCCATTTACACCTGTCAAACTGTTCCGGTCATCGAGAATAGAAGGAAGTTGGGCGGATAAACATACCATCGCATCGAGCGAGTCAACGCAATTGAAAAGGACAAATGGTGAAGCAGTAAGATAGAAGGCATATTGGCATGGACAGGGTATGATCCTGGCAAAGGTCTCGGTAAGAATCGCCAGGGGATCACCAAACCAATACAGCTAAAGCGTCATGGCACAACTTTTAGGCTTGGGTATGAATACACCTGGCACGAGTATCAGAATTGGTCGCCACCATGGCGTGGTACTTATTACCCTCTAGAGCAACCAGTACCACATTTTAGCCAGTCATTTCACCAAGTTGACATGATGTGGGAGTCCGAAGAAGATGAAGTTCTAGCTGGTATAAGGAATTTGTTTCTGGATGATGAAAACATGGCTTGATGTGCGATTGTTGAGGAGGAAGAGGAGGAGGAAGGCCTCATTATTCAGACCGTGGAGAAGGGAGTTGTTCTCAAGAACTGGACTGCTGCACCAGCAAGGGCCCATCGAGTTCCTCGATAGCCTGGCAATTAGCATCATTTATTTTAAAAGCAATTTTTATAAGCATTTAAGACGTTTTCAGCATTTTGTTTTAAGCATGTTTTGTTTTGAAATAATAGCTCGGGTCATCGAGCCACACTTGTTTGACGTTTTCAAGATTTATCTAAATGAATTTCTTTTTGTAGTATTTATTATTATTATTTACGTTTTTTCTCTATAGCATTGCTATTACCTATCCTGATGAACTTACGACTGTGACATGTAATGAGACAACGTATTATAAGGATAATGATTAAGAGGATCTGGAAGAGGATATAATACCTGAGGAAATTGTCAGAGAAGTGGAAAACTTTGAAAACATGCCTAAGTCGAATTTGGATGAGACTAAAATAGTTAATCTAGGAGACTCCGAAACAGTCAAGGAAACACGTGTAAGCATTCACCTGTCACCATCAGAGAAAGAAGAATACACTTGTTTCTTAAAGGAATATGAGGATATCTTTGCATGGTTTTATGATGCTATGACCGGTTCGACCACGTCCATAGTGGCTCATAAACTACCTACCAACCCAATGTGTCCGCCGGTAAAGCAGAAGCTCAGAAAGTTCAAGCCAGATATGAGTTTGAAAATCAAAGAAGAAGTCACCAAGCAGATCAAAGCTAAGGTTCTCAGAGTGGTTGAATATCCAAATTGGTTGGCTAACATCGTGCCAGTTCCGAAAAAGGATGGGAAAGTCAGAATATGTGTTGATTATCGGGACCTAAACAAAACAAGTCCCAAAGATGATTTCCCGTTACCCAACATACATATACTGATCGATAACTGCGCTAAGCATGAACTCCAATACTTTGTGGATTGCTTCGAGGGATATCATTAGATCTGGATGGATGAAGAGGATGCCGAAAAAATAGCTTTTATCACACCATTGGGGGTGTACCGCTATAAAATGATGCCATTTGGTCTGAAGAATGCTGGGCCACTTATATGAGGGCTATGACAACTATTTTCCACGACATGATACACAAGGAGATAGAGGTATATGTGGATGATGTCATCATCAAATATAAGAAAAGTACAATTTGAAATTGAGTCCCGCAAAATGTGCCTTCGGGGTCCCCACAGGAAAATTATTAGGATTCATCGTCAGCCGTCGAGGAATTGAGCTAGACCCATAAAAGGTCAAGGCTATCCAAGATTTTCCACCTCCAAAGAACAAGAAAGACGTGATGAGCTTCTTGGGACGTCTTAATTACATCAGCCACTTCATAGCGCAGTGAACAGTGATATGTGAGCCAATTTTTAAAATGTTAAAGAAGGATGCCGCAACCAATTGGACTAAAGACTGCCAGAACACTTTTGATAGAATTAAAGAATATTTGTCCACACCTCCAGTCCTGGTCCCGCCAGAACCTGGTAGACCACTGCTACTCTATCTCTCCGTATTAGATGGGGCTTTCGGTTGTGTCTTGGGACAACACGATGAGACAGGAGGGAAAGAGCAGGCCATATACTATCTGAGTAAGAAGTTTACACCCTACGAATCCCGGTATTCTTTGCTGGAACGCACCTGCTGTGCTTTGACCTGGATAGCCCAGAAGTTGAGGAACTACTTCTGTGCCTATACCACATATCTCATATCAAGGATGGACCCTCTGAAGTATATCTTCCAAAACCCCATGCCTACAGGGAAGCTGGTAAAATGGAAGATATTATTGAGTGAATTCGACATCGTCTATGTGACTCAGAAGGTGGTTAAGGGACAAGCATTAGCAGATAATCTTGCGAAAACTCCTGTAGGGGGAGAATAGGAACCACTAAAAACGTATTTTCCTGATGAAGAAGTATCATTCGTAGGAGAAGATATCGCCGAAGCCTACGACGGGTGGAGAATGTTTTTTGATGGAGCCGCAAACTTCAAAGGAGTGGGTATTGGAGCCGTTTTGGTGTCAGAAACCAGCCAACATTATCCGGTATCCGTGAAACTTAGATTTCCGTGCACCAATAATATGGCAGAATATGAGGCTTGCATATTGGGGCTCAATTTGGCCGTTGACATGAATATCCAGGAATTACTGGTAATTGGCGATTCAGATCTGCTGGTACATCAGGTGTAGAGAGAATGGGCTATAAATAATACCAAGATATTACCATATCTATATCATGTGCAAGAGATGATGAAGAGGTTCACGAAGATAGAGTTTAGACATGTCCCGAGAATCCAGAATGAGTTCGCAGATGCATTGGCCACTTTGTCCTCCATGATACAGCATCCGGACAAGAATTTCATCGACCCCATTCAGGTAAGGATTCATAATCAGCCAGCTTACTGCGCTCATGTTTAAGAAGAAGCAGATGGGAATCCATGGTTCTATGATATCAAGAAGTACTTGGCAAAAGGAGAGTACCCGTAGCTTGCAAATCATACTAAAAAATGCACACTCCGAAGATTGTCCAACCATTTCTTCCAAAATGGAGGAATTATGTACATAAGGACTTCAGACTTAGGATTATTACAATGTGTTGACGCCAAGGAAGCTTCCAAACTACTCGAAGAGATACACTCTGGAACATGCGGACCACACATGAATGGTTTCATTTTAGCTAAGAAGATACTGAGGGCAAGTTATTTTTGGATGACTATGGAAACAGACTGCATCAGGTATCTCCAGAAATGTCATCAGTGCCAAATACACGCAGATATGATACGGGTGCCACCAAATATACTCAATGCAACGAGTGCACCTTGGCCTTTTGCCGCTTGGGGAATGGACATCATTGGACCAATCGACCCTGCCGCTTCAAATGGGCACATGTTCATTTTAGTGGCCATAGACTACTTCACAAAATGGGTCGAAGCTGTATCCTACAAATATGTAACCAAGAAAGTCATCGCAGATTTTGTCAGAGATCGTATTGTTTGCCGATTCGTGGTTCCAGAGTCCATCATCACCAAAAACGCCGTCAATCTCAACTGTGACCTAATGAAAGCTATGTGCGAGACCTTCAAAATAAAGCACAATAATTCTACAGCATACATGCCTCAAATGAATGTAGTCGTGGAGGCTGCAAACAAGAATATCAAGAAAAAACTGAGGAAGATGGTAGACAACCACAAGAAATGGCACAAGAGGTTACCATTTGCCTTATTGGGGTACCGTACCATAGTCTGCACGTCAACCGGGGCAATGCCTTACCTATTGGTCTACGTTAATGAAGCCGTCATTCCCGCCGAGGTAGAAATTCCCTCCCTAAGAATTATACAGGAAGCTGAACTCAGTGATGCAGAGTGGGTAAGAAGTCGCTATGAACAATTAGCTATCATTGACGGGAAAAGAATGAATGTAGTGTGTCATGGTCAACTTTATCAGAACAGAATGTCCAAAGCTTTCAACAAAAGGGTCAAACCTAGACAGTTCACACCGGGGCAGCTGGTCCTGAAACGAATCTTTCCACATCAAGATGAAGCCAAAGGAAAATTCTCACCCAAGTGGAAAAGACCATATTTGGTTCACAGAGTACTAATAGGAGTCGCACCTAATATTTCACTTGCTAGGCAAGCCAACGTTAGAATAGTTTTTATCCATTTTTAATAATTTAAATTAATTGATTCCAAGTAAACTGAATAAACTGAAATATAGTGAGAAAACCCATAATAACAGCAATATATAGATACAATCCCAGAACAGGTGTCACAAGTGCACGAGCGACTAAAATAATACAGATAATGGTCTGAATAAAAATAACACTATTTGAAATGCAATAAACATCTACGACAAGGTAGAAGGGGACTTCAGGGCTGCGAACGCCGAGCAACTTTACCTCAAGTCTCCGCCAGGTAATCAATCCGATCAATCTACTGACCGTCGCTAGAACCGACTTCAAAATCTGCACAAGAAGTGCAGAGTGTAGTATGAGTACGACCGACCCCATGTACTCTGTAAGTGCCGAGCCTAACCTCGACGAAGTAGTGACGAGGCTAAGGCGGGTCACTTACAATAACATGTACGTAGTAATAATAATAATAATAATAATAATAATAATAATAATAATAATAATAATAATAATAATAATAATAATAATAATAATAATAATAATAATAATAATAATAATAAAAATAATAATAATAATAATAAGAAACGTAGGGAAAGTAAGGCAGTTAACTTATGAAAATAAACTCATTCCTCGAAATCAGTAAAATCAGAAATATCAGTCCTCAGAATCTCGTACGAAAACACTGAAAGCTAACACAATGCACAATAAATACCAAGCACACAATCTGTTGCGGCGCGCAATCCAATCCCACCGTACAAACACAATCCTCCCTTATTTTACCATATCAATATCAAGAATAACATGTAAAATCCGTTACGGCGGGCAACCCGATCCCACCATATAATCAGAATCAATATCACAATCCTCCTTTATTTCACCATATCAAAATCACATGTAAAATTCGTTGCGGCGTGCAACCCGATCCCACCATATCAATATCAATCCTCCCTTATTCCACCTGTTTCGGCATGCAACCCGATCCATAAATAAAATCAATAAATGTAAGCAAATCAACAACTCAATTCATAAGAATCTATACAATTAAAGAATATGAAAAACAAGCCATAAGGGACCTCGTACCAAATCAAGGAATGCTACAATTAATACAAAGCAACAAAACAAGTCAATATATGGCAATTAAAGTGTACAAGTAAGACAATTAAGGTAAGTAAAAATTAATCATGGGAAAAACGAACATTTTAACATGAGAGAAATAAGTGACAAGTAGCAAGTTAAGGCATAGGAAGCAATTAAAGCATGTAACATTTAAGACATGGAATAAAATAATTAATGAAATGCGGGAAAGTATGAAAACAAGTATTTTGACGGCGTATATACACTCGTCACCTCGCATATACACTGCTACACATGTAATTCACATAGCACATAGCTCAAGGGTTGCTAATTCCCTCAAAACAAGGTTAAACCCAATACTTACCTTGCTCCACAAGCAAATCAAAGCTCAACCGGGGCTTTTTCTCTAAAATCTGCCTCCAAACCAATCGAATCTAACCAAAATCGACTCAACAACATCAAACAATGCTAGGGAAATCAATTACAATACATAAAGTTAAGATTTTTACACTTTTCCTAAAAAGTCAACCCCGAACCCGCTTGGTCAAAACTCGAGATTCAGACCAAAACCCAATTACTCATTCACCTCTGAGCCCGATTATGTGATTAGTTTTGAAATTCGGCCTCAATTTGAGGTCTAAATCTTAATTTTACAAAAAAACCTACCCCCCCCCCCCCCCAATTCTTCTCAAATCCCTAATTTTCTACCATGAAAGAACATAGTTTAAGGTTAAAAATTAATGGATGTTGATGGAAATGGAAGAAAACGAGTTAAGGTATACTAACCTATGAAATGGTGATGAAATTTCTCTTCAAAATAACCTCTAGGCCGAGCTCTAATGAGAAGATGGTGAAAAATGGATGAAATCCTGATTTTTTGAAGTTTAAATGACTGGGCGTCAGGTGTTCATTGCGTTCGTGAGATACCTGACGCATTCGCGAAGAGCACTGCGCAGTTTTCCATCGTGATCGCGACAAATTCTATTTGTTCGTGCAGGCTTAGCCCACCTCGCCATCGCGTTCGCGAGCCTGGGCTAGCGTTCACGTAGAGTAAAGGTTCCATTCCTAGTTCCCCCTCCTATCATTACGCGTTCGCGAAGGAATGGCCGCATTAGCGAAAGGCAGACCCCCCACTGCTATGCGTTCGTGACCATTGATCTCGTCCAATTTCATACCTCAATTCAAGGTTATGAAACGGTCGAATGCAATGATAGTACCCAATAAGAGTCGGGGTCAATTTCTATAGGGAGCTATATATGGGAGTTAAGAGTATATATTGTAGATGTGAATTTGACTATCTCAATTTACACTTCCAAAAATTGGAGTTGTTTTTAAGTCTAATTTAAAACTAAGATTGCAAAAGTTTTTGTTGTTTTTCAAGTTTTGTAAAAATCCTAGGGCTATGACCATCACCTAGGTATTTGCCTAATGGGATATAAACCTTAATGCTTGTTTTATTGATCGGGATGTATTATAGCTATCAACACTCAATTAGACACTCAATACCTTTCGGTCTTTCTCAAGTACAAATAGGTATTGCGCAAAATGGTTGATAAAAGCTCAAGTCGTGTTGTTACTATCTCTAGGTTGAACCCTTTAATTGGGATTATCAATCTCTTGATTGACCCAATTCCTTGTTAGCTAAGTTTTCTCACAATATAAAAAACTACTAAAAGAAGTAAAGAGAAACGGCTACTGTAGCTGCTGATGTCACAAATTAACCTAAAATTGTGAAACTCGTCTATTTATACAAGGCTGGAAATTTCGGATAAAAATGCCCTTCGTGAGGTTCTGCGGCCGCACAAATCCATGTGCGGTCAGCAGATTTCTTCAAGTTGTCAGGAGCTGGAGGTCTGCGGCCACATAATTCTGATCTGCGGATGCAAGACATTCTTTCTACAGTCCGTACTTTTACATCTGCGACTGCACTTGATTTTCTGCGGTCTGCACTTTTACATATGCGTCCGCACTTGTTCTTCTGCGGTCCTCGCTTTTACACATGCGGCCGCACGGCACTTCTTCTGCAGCCACACAATTCCTGTGCGGTCCGCACTTCTAAGGAACTTGGAATGAACATTCTCTGAACTTTTGTTCCAAGCCATCTTTTGCGGTCGCACAATTCATGTGCGGACAGCACTTTGCTCAAATGTTTGCTGGCTTTTCCTTCATCATCTGCGGCCGCAGATGATATTCTGCGGTTCACACTTCTGATCTTATGTGCCTTTTATGGCCTTGAGTTTAGATTACTCTTTTTTGAGTTGGATTTCATCTCGGGAGTCCATCTTCCAATATTCTTGCAATTTAATTAGCATATTTTATCAGTTTTCGGGAACACAAATAAATTCTTTCGGACTAAAACAAAAGCTAAAAGGCGCTAATAAGTAGTCAAAATCCACACTTATCAACTCCCCCAAACTTAAGTTTTTGCTTGTCTTCAAGCAAATAAATTAGTTCCCACTTTCACAAGTTCAGGGCCATTCCAGCTACTCAAAGGTGAGTCATTCAAACATCAATTAGGACCAACAATTACCCACACCACTTATGAATTATCAACAAGGCAACAAGTTAAACTTTTATGCACAAATAGTTCTAATGTGACACTTGAGCATCAAGAGTTGACTTTACTTATCGAGGAAGCTCGCTCTTTCATGTAGGTCATTGTGGATCCAAAACTTCTCCTCCTCTACTCTCCGTTTGCGTATATCTCTTAAGAATTTTAGCACTTAATCCAAAGAGTTTCTAAAGGTTCACTCATCTCTCTCAAAAGAATGTTGCATGTACAGCTTTAAGTACCATAGGCTCGCCCCTCATGTAGATCACCACTAATACAAGCTCACTTGGCTTGAAATCATGTAGGGCTTTTTCGGAATGCAATGAAGGCTTTTGGACTAAGGTTGGATATGTTATGATAGAGTGGGTTCATCTTTCCTTAAGCACTCCATTTTCTGTTCTCGGCTCATGCTTTGCCAATTCTTTGAGGCATTTTTCTTTTCCTTGGGGGAAACTAGAGACACTTAACATCACTCTTTCTTGATTATGACATTCATTTTCTCCCCCTTTGATTTCTCCATGCTTTGCAATATTACTTTTCTTTGAATCCCTTTAACTTTTCCACTTATTCACATTCTTTTTGCATTTTTCTTTTGGCTCTTTCCCTTTCATCATTTCTTTTCTCTTTTTGTACCTTGATACCTTTTCCAAGTTCCTCATCTATCCCCTAAACTTACTTTTTTTTAAGCCAATTGTTTCACAAAAGTGTTAAAGAAAGCTCGGGTGCCAAGAGAGGGTCACAACAAAACGGGTAAAAGCTTATAACATGGTTAACAAATGAGAAAGGTTTGAGGCTCAAATGGGTTAACTAGGGATAATAAGCGCATAGTTAAGTATGTTGGTACCAAGTGAAGCATTTTTGACTCTTCGAGCATGACTCAATTAGGTATTTTTATTCATTACTACTACTATTATTACCTAAATACCAAAAACGGACTCAATCCCTTAAGAAGGTTGTCACACCATCCATCGTTGGGAAGAGTCACCCGGTTCACACAAAAACTACCTTTGGAAAGAACCGTGGCATTAAGAAAACCAAAAGCTTATTATCTACTAAAACATGAAAAAAAGCTATTAAATAAAAAAGAAGCTACTTAGTTAAACACTAACTAGTAAGAAAACAAACATAAAAGAAGCTACAAAACAAAAACTATTGAAAGCGTAACTAATATACATAATGAGAGAGTAGAGAGAATATATACATAATGAGAAAGAAGAAGAAAATAGTATTAAGTTAATTACAGGCCAAATGTCTCATAATCACCAAAATATATCAAATAAACTCCACACCCCACCCCCACCCCCACCCCCGCCCCCACCCCCCGAATAAAAATAAGCATTGTCCCCAATGCTTAACAAAATAAGAGTAAAGTAAGGGTCAGAGTGAAGAAAACTCCTTATGGCTCTATGGCCATCTTTGTGTCCCCAGCAGCGGCACCGACCTCAGCCCCATCCAATTGGATCTCATCATCCTAAACTCCGGGAGTGGCTGGGTTGGTGAACATCTGACGTACTGCCTCGGCAGTGTCAGAAGTAATGTTTGTCTCCTCAGACTGGACAGCTGGTGTTGTAGGTGTTGTAGGATCTAGGCCTAGGTGGTACGGGTCAATCAACATGTCAAATGGAATGTATCCTGCTGCCGCAAGCTTCGTAACCTGGATCCGAAGCTCGTCCACTGACTTCTTAGAGGCCTGCTGCTTTCTCATTTTCTTTACCTCTTTACCCAACTCTTCGATCACTGACCCATGCTGCACTAAAGTGGCCATGATTGTGTTCTGATTTTGCAGGAGCTTCTTCAAGGTTTCTTCAATTGTGGGGGGAATCTAGGATGCCTGAATGGATGATTATGCTGCAACATGATTGGATATGTCAGACAGCTTTGCAGTAGCTGTTTGCATCAAGTTGTTGAGGCTCGCCAGTGTTTGGGAGACTCGCAGCACAGAAAGTGGAGCAGTGGGCATAGGCACCGGCTTCAAAGCTGATATGGAAGGCACTTAGGCTGAAGTGGAGGGCATGTCGGCTGTCTCTGTAGCTACCACCGATGGCTCATCAGATTGGCCTATGGTGGTAGTCGGATGACCCTTTCTCTTAGGGTTGTGTGCATCCATTAGAGAATACCATGAGAAGGGCTTCTTAGCCCGAACCTTCGTATCAAAATCTCTCGGCTCCACCCGTGCATCTGTAAGGTACTCAGTAATGGTGTTGGGATATGGGTACGAGGTATCAACTTGCCTGGAGACCACAGACATATTAGCCAACATAACGGCACCCAAATTTATCGGGTACCCGGCCATGATAGAGGCGACTAAAACTGCCCGCGGGATAGGAAGGTTTGTTTTATTCTGGCATAGGTCTAGTCTGCTGCAGACAAAGGTCTTCCATCCCTTCGCCTCAAAGTTTAGGGCATTCCGCTGAATAGGAACCCCTACTGTGAGACATGGTGGTGGTGGCCCCGGAGCTACAAGAATCTCAGCTAGCCATGAGCGAGTTGCATCTCCCATTGCCAGATTCTCCATGTACTGTGCAGGCTCAACATCATCAAACCCCAAGTAGGTGTTCAATGTGTGCTGGTCAAACCGCACTTTCAGATGGCTCACTTTGGTCACTTTGGTCACTTTTATCCCTTTCTTTATGTGCGCCACATTGGCATAGAACTCCCGGACAAGATACTCCTTTGCGTCCACTACGCTCTGGGTGAACCAACTCCACCCATTCCGCTCTCGAAACTGCCTCAAAACTGCCGGATTGTACTTTTTAAGGTCTTTCAGTTGGAATTGTCGCTCAAGAGTGAGCGATCTCACTGGCCACCACCCACGGAAACTTGTAAAGGCTGCCAGACTAACGAACCGGTCCTCCCAGACCTCTTTTTTCTTCGACCGCTCAAGGCCGGCAACTGTAGTATCTCCCCCTCGGCCATCATCTGGAATGTCATCCACTATAGTCATCGGTGCCTTAAGGACAGGTGTAGAGGAGGGCTCGGAATCCTGACCGGTACTCTCCGAACCCTCGGAGGTGCTATGTGGTGTGGAAGGCTCGTCCCGGAGTTGATATCTTTCCGGTGGCTTTAATTATACAACCTGTTTTCCTTGAACTGAGTTGCCCTCCGATGCTTCCCTAGATGGGGCATAAGAACTGGATTCTGAGGGCTCTGCATTTCTTCCTCAGCCGGTTGTAGCCTTCTTTGTGATTATATTTTGGAGGGAGAGGGGTAACGTACTTTTGCCTCGGCCCTTGGAAGGTTCACCCTTCCCCTTTTATGTATCACCTTTGCCTCGTGATCTAACCATTGTCTATACCAAGCAAAAGCAAGTGTTACCTGTAATTCAAGTACAAACATACTAGAACACACCAATGAAACAGTGAACACCCTAGTGTAAAACATGATTGCAGGGTAGGGGAGTTTGGTCTGCAGAATAATCAGTGCGGCCGCAGGTTGGGCATTGCTGACCGCACAATTTTCATTATGTCCACAGAGTTGAAAGTGTGGTCCACACAATTGTCAGTGCAGTCGCACAATTGGAGTGCGGTCCGCACATTATCTTTTGCGACCACACATCAGATATCATCAAAATGCCAACTCTCTGATGACAGAGAGTGGGCTATTTTGTGGCCGCAATCACTTTTCTGCGGGCGCGATGGGATTTATGCGGTCCGCACAATTTTTTTTACGGCTGCAGAATCAATCTTAACTAAGGTACCATCATCTCAACTTCTGCGGACCGCACAATTTCTTGTGCGGCCTCATATTTCAAAACAAAAACGATATGAATTCTAGGGTTAACAATGTTTTGCACAAATTTGACATGGTGTTAACATTTAAGCATGAAAATCAATTTACCCATTCCCCTTGGAGAAATTACTAGTTGACCCACTACAGTTTAAATCTCACATGGTTGTAAAATTAAATTCTACTGATAAATGGCCTAAAACTAACTAACAAATTATAAATTAAACTAAAAATTGAAAAATTCTACAAGTAATTGAGGCATACCAGATATAAAGTAGTGCAAATGAGTGATCACAGATATTGATTGTGTGTGGCAGATGATTTAACAGACGATTTCAATATTTCAGATTTGTGAGTGCTTAGAGAGGGGGGGAAACTAAACAGTAGACCTAAGTATACTATTTATTACTGGACGGTCTGACTAAGTGACAAAGGGAAGAGTGCGGCCGCAGAATTCCTAGTGTGAACCGCACTCTATTACCTGGGGCTCAAAAGCCCTTGATGATCTGCGGTCCGCAGAATTTGCAGTGCCATTCCGTAAATTTTTGTTGCGGACCGCAGATTTTGATGAGCGGCCGCACTTTGGCCATTTCTCTAACAAACCAACTTCAGAGAGTTTGCATTTTTCCCTTTTAATTTGTGCGGTCCGCACTGTAATTGTGCGGCCGTAGTTCCCTTTTGCTGTAGCAATCACAATTGTGCGGTCAGCGCAATGTACATACGGTCCGTACTTCTTTCCATACTTAGCAAATTGTTTTGCCACAATTCCTGTAAAGTACATTCATCCCTGCAACACACTTCAAATCCAATTAGCACAAAAATAACACCTATCTACAAAAGAAGAAAAGAAAAGAAAAAGAAACAAGGGTTGTCTCCCAAGAAGCGCCTGATTTAACGACATGGCACGACGAAGATTACCATCATTTGAAATGAATAACTGCCACCACGTGGCCATCATCAACCTTTCCCAAATAATGCTTCACCCAGTGACCATTGACTTGGAATACCTCATCATTTTTGTTCTTCAAGTCCAAAGCACCAAAAAGTGTCACACCCACAATTTCAAAGGGACCACTCCACTTAGATTTCAGCTTTTCAGGAAACATCTTCAACCGTGAGTTGAACAATAAAACAAGATCGCCCACCTTGAACTCCTTGTTCTGAATGTATTTGTTATGAAGGTACTTCATCTTCTCTTTGTACAAGGATGAACTTGCATATG
This sequence comes from Nicotiana tabacum, assembly GCF_000715075.1. Taxonomy (NCBI): domain Eukaryota; kingdom Viridiplantae; phylum Streptophyta; class Magnoliopsida; order Solanales; family Solanaceae; genus Nicotiana; species Nicotiana tabacum. The sequence goes on from NC_134091.1 coordinate 19,148,084, forward strand.
CATGGTACCGTAACTCAACCAATTCATTCAAATATCCAACCCGCAAGTTAGCGTCTTCATCCAATCAAGATTCAACTTCTTTAAAGCCCACATGGATTTGTGCTCAAGTTCTACCGGAAGATGACAAGATTTGCAAAACACCAACCGGTATGGAGACATCCCGATAGGATTTTTGAAAGCAGTCCAATAAGCCCATAGTGCATCATCAAGCTTCTTTGACCAATCCGTCCTATTAGCATTCACTGTTTTGGATAAAATACTCTTTATCTCCCGGTTTGAAACTTCCACTTGACCGCTAGCTTGTGGATGATAGGGAGTCGTAACTTTATGAGTGACACCATACTTTCCAAGTAAAGTGTCAAAAGCCTTGTTGCAAAAATGCAACCCCTCATCGCTTATGATAGCCCACGGAGTACCAAATCTTGTAAAAATATTCTTCTTCAAGAACGTCACCGCACTTCTCGCTTCATTGTTGGGTAGAGCAATGGCCTCAACCCATTTAGACACATAATCAACTGCGACCAAGATATAAGTGTTTCCACAAGAACTCACAAAAAGACCCATGAAGTCAATACCCCACACATCAAAGATATCAATCTCCAACATGGTAGTGAGAGGCATTTCATTCTTCTTCGAGATTCCACCGGCCCGTTGGCATTCATCACATCTTTTCACCATATCACTTGCATCTTTGTAAAGAGTGGGCCAATAGAAACCACAACTTAGCACTTTGGCTGCCGCTCTTGCTCCGCCTGGTGACCACCATAAGGCGAAGAAAGGCAAGCCTCAAGAATAACATTTTGCTCTTCGTTCGGTACACATCTTCTAATTACCCCATCCGTACAAATCTGCAAAAGGTATAGATCATCCCAATAATAATCTTGACAATCTCGTTTGAGCTTTTTCCTTTGATTTGAAGAGAAATCATCCGGGATGATTCCACACACAAGGAAGTTTGCTAGATCCACGAACCATGACACCTCATTCATTGAAATAGCCAAGAGTTGCTCGTCGGGGAAGGAGTCGTTGATTTCAAGGCCATCATGCGGCCTCCCCTCCTCCTCCAAACGAGACAAGTGGTCCGCCACTTGATTTTCACTCCTTTTTCGATCTTGGATGTCAATATCAAACTCTTGCAACAATAGCACCCATCTCATCAACCGAGCTTTTGAATCTTTCTTGATCATAAGATAGCAAAGTGCCGCATGATCCGTATGAACAATAACCTTTGCACCCATCAAGTATGGGCGAAACTTCTCAATTTCAAATACAATGGCAAGGAGCTCTTTCTCTGTAATGGTGTAATTAACTTGGGCATCATTCATGGTCTTACTAGCATAGTAGACCGGATAAAAAATCTTGTTGATACGTTGCCCAAAAACTGCTCTAACCGCTACATCACTAGCATCGCACATGAGCTCAAAAGGGATACTCCAATTAGGAGCGATGATAATGGGAGTGGTTGTCAACTTGTATTTTAGCAATTCAAAAGCTCTCATGCAATCGTCATGGAAGTGAAACTTAGCATCTCTCTCTAAAAGCTTGCATAACGGGTTCACCACTTTAGAAAAATCCTTTATGAAACGCCGGTAGAACCCCGCGTGACCTAAGAAACTTCGCACGCCTTTCACCGAAGTTGGAGGTGGAAGTTTAGAAATCACCTCTATCTTTGCCTTGTCAACCTCTATGCCATTCTTTGGAATTTTGTGGCCAAGGACGATGCCTTCCTTGACCATGAAATGGCATTTCTCCCAATTTAGTACCAAGTTTGTTTCTTCACACCTTGCCAATACTCTATCCAAATTTTCCAAGCAATCATCAAATGAATCCCCGACCACTGAGAAATCATCCATGAAGACTTCAAGGTAGTCCTCGACCATATCCGTAAAGATCGCCATCATACAACTTTGAAAAGTCGTCGGTGCATTACATAAGCCAAATGGCATCCGCTTGAAAGCGAAACCCATTTGGACATGTGAAAGTTATTTTCTCTTGATATTCTGGCGCAATAAGGGTTTGGTTATAGCCCAAATATCCATCTAGAAAGCAATAGAAAACACGACCGGACAACCTATCAAGCATTTGATCAAGGAAGGGAAGTGGAAAATGGTCTTTCCTCGTGACTTTGTTTAGTTTGCAATAGTTCATACACACTCTCCACCCGGTCACCGTTCTTGTAATTGGTGACCACTATTATGCCTCATTCTTTGGGACACATTGCACCGGAGAAGTCCACGAACTATCGAAAATGGGGTAGACAACCCCGACATCTAACCACTTGATGATCTCCTTTTTGACCATGTCTTGCATGGCTTTATTGATTCTCCTTTGATGTTCAATGAATGGTTTGGAATCTTCATCCAATTTAATCTTGTGCATACAAAATGGGGGGTTGATCCCCTGAATATCCGCCAAAGTCCACCCAATAGCTTTCTTCCTCTTGTGGCTCACCGCCAATGTAGAGTCAACTTGCACGTTAGTCAAACAAGAGGAAAGAATAACTGGTAAAGTAGAACAAGGGCCAAGAAATTCATACCTAAGATGTGAGGCAATGGCTTCAACTCCAAGGTAGGAGGATCTTCAATTGAAGTCTTTGTAGTAGGAGTTTTCCTATTTTCAAGATCCAAGGAAAGTTTCTGGGGTTCATAGTACACTCCATGAAGCCATCCATCTCATCATCATCAAAGTTAAGCAAGACGGCCTCCAACATATCACCCACATTAATCGTGGCACTTGTATCATCAATAATCACATCGCTCACCAAGTCCACGAAAGAACACACTTCATTATTATTCGGTTGCCGTATAGATTTGCATACGTGGAACACCGCCTTTTCATCACCCACCCGGAAAGTGAGTTTTTCGGCTTCCACATCAACAAGAGCCTTCCCCATAGCAAGGAAAGGTCTTCCAAGAAAAATCAGCACCTCATAGTCCACTTCACAATCAAGGATAACAAAATCCGCCGGGAGAATGAACTTATCAACACGAACCAATACATCTTCAATCACTCCCCGGTCTCTTCATTGTACGATCGGCCATTTGTAATTTCTTAAATGTGGGTCTTGGTTGCCCAATTCCCAAGGTATTGAAAACTGAATAGGACATCAAATTGATACTCGCCCCAAGATCACAAAGAGCTTTGGAAAACTCGGCACTTATAATGGTACAAGGGATTGTGAAAGCACCGGGATATTCCAATTTAGGAGCCATCGAATGCACAATTGCACTCAATTGATGAGTGACTTTGATAGTTTCAAAATTCATCGACCGCTTCTTTATCACCAAATCCTTCATAAACTGTGCATAACCGGGCATTTAATCCAAGGCTTCAACTAATGGCATATTTATTGAGAGACTCTTCATCATGTCAATGAACCTTTTGAATTGGTTCTCACCGTTTCGCTTGGCAAGCCTTTGAGGATATGAAGGGGGTGGCTTAGGCAATGGTACCTTAGCCTTTTGCACTACTCATTTCGGTATGTCAATAACATGATCTCTAGACGGGTTCACTTCCTCTTGAGTCCCTCCCACATTGTCATCAATATTAATCTGCACTTCATCATTTGCTTGCACTGCATTGTTAGGGATCTCCTCTTCTTCTACCACATGCTCATCATCCACAAGTTGCCTTTGACTTGAGGTGGGTGCATTCCCACCTCTTCCACTTCTTGTAATAACGGTCATGGCATGTCCCATATTATTCCCACCCGTTGGGTTTACCACCATGTCACTTGCTAGTGCCCCCCTTAGGATGAGAATTTAAAACTTGAGAGATTTACCCCATTTGCACTTCTAAGTTGCGGATCGATGTGTTGTATGAAGCAAGTTGGGCATCGAAATCTGTATTCTTCTCCATCATTTGCTTGAACATGTTCTCTATATGGCCCATTTCATTGTTGGAAGAGCTAGGACCATGGGAAGGGTAAGGAGGTGGGTTGCTCGGTTGTTGATACATCGGGGGCCTTTGAAAACCCGACCCCCAATTTCCTTGATTGTTATTCCACCTACCTTGATTGTTGCCTCCCCAATTGCCTTGGTTATTGTTGTTATACCAATTCCCTTGATTATTGCTTCCACTCCAATTGCCTGTATTAATGTTGTTATTCCAATTGCTTTGATTGTTTCCACCACTCCAATTACCTTTGTTGTGAGAATTTCAATTACCTTGATTATTTTGAGGTCTCCGTTGTTGTTGGCTAGGGCCTTGGTAGCTGTTTATTTTCCCTTGAAAGTTGTTCACATATTGGACCTCCTCTTCTTGGTCATTGTAAGATTCATCTTGATCAAATCCATTATCATCTTGCACAAAATTGTCCACTCTTTGTTGCACTTGTGGACTTCTTGTTCTTCGCTTGTTCACCATCAAACCTACTCCCTCCATTGCATTAACTTGCCTCGGGTTTTGCACTTATTGAAGTTGAGACTTTGCCAATTGGTTCATGGTGGTAGTCAATTCGGCTATGGCTTGACCATGGTCATGCAACTCTTTGTAAAGAAGAATCACATTGGGATCACCGTTTGGAACATTGGCCCGAGATTGCCACGCCGATGAAGTATCCGCCATCTCATCCAAGATATCACACGCCTTCGCATAAGGCTTAGTCATGAAGTTCCCACTGGCAAGTTGATTCACTACACATTGGTTGGTTGTATTGATCCCCTGATAGAAAGATTGTTGAATCGTGTTCTCCATCATATCATTATTGGGACACTCTTTCACCATTGTTCTATACCTTTCCCATATCTTGTGTAGTGGTTCATTGGGCTCTTGCTTGAATGCTAGAATTTTATCCCGAAGAATAGCCATGTGCTCGGGAGAGAAGTACTTAGAAATAAATTTCTCCGCTAGTTCATCCCAAGTATGAATAGAATGATTTGGCAAATGTTCCAACCAATCTAAAGCTTTCCCCCGTAGAGAGAAGGAAAAAATCCTTAGCCTCAAAGCATCCTCGGAGACATTTGTTTGTTTACGCCCCCAACACATATCTATGAACCCATTCAAGTGTTTATATGCATTTTGACCTGGTGCACCGGTGAAGAACCCTCGTTGCTCGAGCAAAGTGAGCATCACGTTGGTTATTTGAAAGTTTCTCGTCCTAATACGGGGAGGGACTATATCACTTGCATACCCTTCATTCGGCAACACCCGGTGTGGAGCCGCTCGTGGTGGAGGTGGGGGTGGAGCGGGCACATTGTCTTGAGGTGCTCGGCCTCATCTATTGGCTTGAGGTTCAAGAGGGACCTCATCCATTTGATCATCCTCAACGTCCACATCCCCCAAAGCTATGTTTTCGAGCTCATTGTTTTCCATGATTGCACCTACAATAACTAAACACGTTAGCAACAAGGAAGGAAAAGAAGATATTCCCAAAAACACACCTAAATATATAGCTAATACCGTTTTTTAGCTCCCCGGCAACAGCGCCAAAAAATTGATCTCATCCAATTTCACACCTCAATTCAAGGTTATGAAACGGTCGAATGCAATGATAGTACCCAACAAGAGTCAGGGTCGATTTCCACAGGGAGTTAGGAGTATATATTGTAGTATGTGAATTTGACTATTTACACTTCTACAAATTGGAGTTGTTTTTAAGTCTAATTTAAAACTAAGATTGCAAAGTTAAGAAATAAAACTAAGAAATTATTTTTGTTGTTTTTCAAGTTTTGTAAAAATCCTAGGGCTATGACCATAACCTAGGTGTTTGCCTAATGGGAAATAAACCTTAATGCTTGTTTTATTGATCGAGGTGTATTATAGCTAGCAACACTCAATTACCCATCTCTCGGTCAGAGAGTAATTTTGCCCAATTTGGCTTTCTCAAGTCCAAATGGGTATTGCGCAAAACGGTTGACAAAAGCTCAAGTCGGGTTATTACTATCTCTAGGTTGAACCCTTTAATTGGGATTATCAGTCTCTCGATTGACCCAATTTCTTGTTAGCCAAGTTTTTCTAGACTAAGTCTCTCTTTCTCAAGTAGAGACCAAGTCAAATAGGTATGAATTAATATTTACAACCATTAATTCCACAAACTAAAGTATGAACAAGGCTAAATAATAAACACTCAATCATAAACAGGCATTAAATTAAACACTCATAAGATTTATACACTATGGTTGGGTCACAACCAGGGGCGGCCTAACCCTAAAGCAAGTGAAACACTTGCTTTAGGTCTCAAAAATTTAAGGGCCCCAAAATTACTAGTATTCTCTATATATAGTAGTATATTATTTATATAATTATCTTTTATTATTGATAAATTTATTTTTTTATTGTCATATTAATTTTTAATAACTCGATTTCTTCCTCTAATTAATATAACTAAAATAGTTTTCTGTCAATCTTATTTTACTTTTTTACTTAAATATTTCTCTATTCATTAGTTGGTCACGCAACTATATCTAATAATCTAACTTATTATTTATTTTCCTTACATAAATTATACTCTCTCCATCCCAATTTATATGAAAGTATTTGACTAGACATGGATTTTATGAAATAAAGGAAGACTTTTGAAACTTGTAATCTTAAATAAATCATAGAAGTTTTTGGGCTAGAAATCATCTCATTAATGGTAGAAAGAAAAATCTAAAGTTGAATTGTTACCAAATATAGAAAGGGACTTACTAAAAAAAAGGAGTCACTTATGTTTTTTGGGTTCTCTCATTTCAGTTGTGATGCAATCAACGTTAAATTCATTTAATTTTCTGTATTTTATAAAACTAAGTTCTCATTTTTTTAATTCTACATCCTCACTTGTCTAATTTTTTAAAAAAATGATGTTCATTAAATAATATATATATATATATATATATATATATATATATATATATATATATATATATATATATATATGCCTCTTATTAAGATTTTGCTTTAGGCCTCCGATGAGGTTGGGCCGCCCCTGGTCACAACCCTAGTGAAAATCTAGCTACTCATACTTGAAATTGAATAAAAGGAAGAAGAAATGATAATTAAACTCATATTGCAAGATTAAAATGATAAAATATATGTTAAAATAGCTCAAAATATGAAAAACTACTAAAAGAAGTAAAGAGAAATGGCTACTGTAGCTGCTGATATAAAAAATTAACCTAAAATTGTGAAACTCGTCTATTTATACAAGGCTAGAAATTTCAAACAAAAATGCCCTTCGTGAGGTTATGCGGCCGCACAATTCCATGTGCGGTCCGCAGATTTCTTCAAGTTGTCGGGAACTGGAGGTCTGTTGCCGCATAATTATGATCTGCGGCCGTAGGACATTCTTTTTGCGGTCCGCACTTTTACATCTGCGGCCGTACTTGATCTTCTCGGTCTGCACTTTTACATCTGCGGCCGCACTTGATCTTCTGCGGTCCGCGCTTTTACACTTGCGGTCGCACGACGCTTCTTCTGTGGCCGCACAATTTCTGTGCGGTCCGCACTTCTGAGGGACTTGGAATGCACATTCTCTGAACTTTTTTCTACCCATCTTTTGCGGCCGCATAATTCATGTGCGGACCGCACTTTGCACAAATATCTGCTCGCTTTTCCTTCATCATCTGCGGTCGCAAATGATATTCTGCGGTCCACACTTCTGAGCTTCTGTGCCTTTTATGGCCTTGAGTTTAGATTGCTTCTTTTTGAGTTGGATTTCATCTCGGGAGTCCATCCTCCAATATTCCTGCAATTTAGCACATTTTATCAGTTTTCGGGAACACAATTAAATGCTTTTGAACTAAAACAAAAGCTAACATGCGCTAATAAGTAGTCAAAATCCTCACTTATCAACCATATCCTCACGTTCGCGATGAACAATTCTTTCCCAGTCCCAATTTACTCTTCGCGATTGCGGGAGTATCTTCGCGAGCGCGAAGAAGAACAAACCAGATGACAGCAGACTTCAAAAGCCAACAAATTTTCAAATTTCAAATGGTTCGTAGCCTATCCAAAACTCACCCGAGCCCCTCGGACTCCAAACCAAACATGCACACATGTGTAATAACATCATACGAACTCGCTCGCGAGATCAGAACATCAAAATAACACCTAGAACTACGAATCAGACACCAAAACAAATGAAATTTTCAAAGAAACTTAAGAACTTTTAATTTTTCAACTGGATATCCGAATCACGTCAAATCAACTCTGTTTTGCACTAAATTTTGCAGACAAGTCATAAATACTGAAATGAACTCATATCAAGTTCTGGAACGAGAATCCGAACTCGGTAGCAATAAAGTTAACCTACGGTTAAACTTAGGAATTCTTTAAACCTTTAAATTGTTAGTTTTCAACAAATTACGTTAAATCAAGTTAGGGACTTCCGACTTTGATTCCGGGCATACGCCCAAGTCCCAAATCACGATACATACCCACCAGGACCGTCAAAACACTGATCCAGATCTGTTTATACAAAACATTGACCGTAGTCAACTCAAATGAGTTTTAAAGCACGATTTTACATTTTCATCAATTTTCACATAAAACCTTTCCGGAAAAAGACACGACTGCGCGCGCAAATCGAAAAAGGTTAAACGGCGCTATTCGAAGTCTCGGAACACAAAAATAAAAGGTAAAACTGTAAATGACCTATCGGGTCATCACAATAACTATTAAAAGAAATAGGAATACTACTTACTTAGCTAGATCATATGCACAGATTAAATGTTCAAGTGAAGCAAAAATTCCACCTTTGAGTAAAGTGTTTAGTTTTTGAAACTTGTAGATACAAGTAAATCTGGCTGAGTTTTATTATGGGTATGGAGTAGTGCGAATGAAAAAGTTTTCATCCTTAAAGGAAAATAATTTTAATCATATAATTCTCAAAGATCCTCTTTCCTTATTTCAAATATTTACTCTAAACAATTTTCAATCGAGAAATTAGATGCGAAATTTATAATGTCATAAATTGTGAGAATTCGGCCTAGTGCTAATTAATGGTTGAAGCTAACTATTGGCGGCATACCATCTTAAACAACAGTTACTTGTGTGCTTCACCAATATAATACTCTCTTTGTTCCTATTTATCCCTTATTTGAGGTTGTTGATAAGAGGTATTTGACTATTATCTTTTCCTTAAAAAAATTAACTTTTTTTTTGTTTTTTCTAAAGTGACAAATATTTTGCACTATTGTTTCAATAATAAAGTGACAGATAAAAAAAGATGAAGAAAATAAATTATTGGAAAACAGCACAGTATCAAATGATATCACAATTTGAATTTAAATCACTATATTTTAGTTTTATGACCTTTTTACAAGTACCAATTAAAATTAACACAAGAGATTTGTAGAAATAATATAGTAGTAAAATAAATTGAAGAGAGCTGCCTGTTCCTTAATGGGCAGTGGCTTTAAATATTGTAAAGTTAATATAGTTATAAAATAAAGAGGGAGAGAGAGAATCTACCAAAAAGAAATAAGAAAGAAGAGAAGAAAGGAAGCTGAGGTTAGAAGGTAAGTTGAGAGTTACTGCTGCTTCGCAGATTCCATTAATGGTCAATAAACCATTACCTTTTTCCTCGTCCCTAAACCACAATTTCTATTTACCTAAAATTAAAATTAATTATTAAGTACTTTACTAATAGTAAATTAATATAGATAATAATATAGACACAAAAGATTGGGTTGTAACCTAGTAAAGTTTTAATTTTACCTTACAAAAACTTCTTCTTTCTTCCTTTCTATAGCAAACTGTTTTTGGGCAAATACAATTATTTATTTACTTGTACTTTACCAATTTTTCGATTACTCTATTTTATATAACTAAAATTAGACTTTTCAACATCATCCTAGTTACTCTGGATTTTTCTTCGATAGTATGATTTGATTAATTTTTGATATTTTTAAAAATGTCATGTAAAAAAATATTAGTAGAAATTAAAATGCGATAATATACGCACTTGTATAGGATTTAATAAAACAATATGTATATATTTACTTTTTAAGGTGATAAATAAAAAAAAATGAAAAATGATTAGAGGTTGTAACTTATTTATAATCAATATATTTAATATAGAAGGTAGGGGCCGGAATGGAGATTTGAAGTTTCACATTACATCATTAGGTGTAAAGTTTCGTACACCGTGTCATCTACCCTCCAATTATTTACGACTCAATCTTACTTAAAAAGGTGAAAAGACAAAAAGAAAAAGAAAAAGAAAAAAGGAAGACAGAATTTTGAGGGAAAAAAAGTTTTTTTGAGGGAACACAAAAACAAGAGGGACAGGCTCCACCCACGTGTTACAGTGACCTCCTCTCCTCACTCAAATCTATTTTTTATTCCTTTTGTAAGGAACACTTCGCCCTTTTTCATTTCTTTTTGTTTTACAGTGAATTTTGGACCCTATATTTTTGTGTATCTTTTTATTTATTTCTCTTTTTCCGGAGAATACACATTGAGGGAGAGGGAAAGAGAAATAGACATCATTTTATAGTGTCTTCCATTTTTGACTTCTCTGTTTGCATTTCCTTTCGATTCTTGGTAATCTTCCTCTCTTTCTATTCTTTTATTTGTTTGTTTTTCCTTTTATGGTTGGTTTTTAATCAGCTAATATTCATGAGTTTTATCTGCTAATCTGCCATTAAGACATGATTATGTTTCTTGATTGTTTGTTTGTATTTAATGTTTAATCATTTTTTTCTCCTATGATGTATTTGGTAATAAAAGAGCAATCTTTGGATACCCCAGAAGGTATAAGATGTAATTGAAGCCTAGGATGAGATTCTGTAGTTTGGTTTTTGAACTCCTATTTAATCAAAGAAATGTGTTTAGCTGGGATTATTTATAAACTTGAGTGCCACATTGGTTTCCTGTTTTCTCCTATGATGTGTTTGGTATTAAAGGAGCAATCTTTGGGTACCCCAGAAAGGGTTAGATGTAAATGAAGCCTAAGATGGAGATTCTGTAGTTTGGTTTTCAAATTTGTATTCAAGCAAGAATGTGTTTAGCTGAGATAATTTCTATAATTGATTCCAAATTGTTTTCTTGTTTTAATGGATTTGGGAGATTTATGTTCGTGGGGGTATATTGATTAGCTCGACATCCCTCTTTGATGATTCCTCATTTTCATTTTGAAGGTTTTATCCCAATAGAAAGTTGTATTTTCCATAAAAGAATCAAATTTGAAGCTGTTTGAAAATAGGATAATTCCCTTTCTTTAGCATAGATTTGCAAGATAGAGCTAGTTCCAATTTCGGTAAAGAAGGAAGGTCGAGGTAATTAGACACGCGTTGGGCCTGGCTCTAGAGGTTCATATAGGTGAGCTAGAGATTGTGGACTAGCTGATTGATTGATCGATTTAGTTTGAAGAGTTGGCTGGTTTTGGCTTATTGGACAGACATTGGTTAAGTCTGTCATCTGGCAATATGTCATAGGATGCTGTGATCAGCTCGATTAGATGAGGCTGCATGCTGTCGAACATATAGCCAAACATGAAATTTTATTCAATTTTTTGGTTATGCAGTGTTGTTTCAGTTATTGAAATCCGTTGTATTTAAGCCTCAGGCAAAATATCCAGTTCCACCTACACATTGTTTTCAAGATGGAAGTTTATTTATCTTGGTCAATCATGGCCTAACGTGATGGTTTAAATCGAAGATATTGCAGATTCTATGAATAATTTAGAAGTCTAAATTTTAAAAAACAGTTTTTATCCTAACATGGTTTGTAGATGCACCGGTTCGTATGTGTGAATCCATGGTGAGTGAAAGTGCTAAAGGGGACAAGATAGACCTAAAATCACTGGTTCGTATCCCAATAAAAGATGTATTTTCTGATATAGGTTAAATCAAATTTGAAGCTGTTTGAAAATGGGGTAATCCTATTCTTAGCATAGATGGATTTAATTTGCAAAATATAGATGGTCGCAAGTTTGGTTATAGGAGGAAGGCTGAGGTAGTCGTAAAAAAGGTCTTTCTTTAATTTTTCCTCTAGATTTTGGGAGTACGTTTGCTTTGGATCCTAATACTTTCTAGGAGTCTTTTAGCCTTGTCAGAGATTTATATGCCCGTAGAAAATATAGATAACTTCTTGTACTTTTTATTTTTATTTTATATAATATTGGCTTGAGATGAGTTTAAATGGAGTCATCGTCTCAAAGAGGATTCATATAGTCAACACCAACTTACTTGGGAGTAAGGTGCAGTTGTTGTTGTTGTTTGTATCATATTCCTTAATTGAGAAAATGGTCATATTTACCATGGATGCTATAGAATAGGTGATCTTCGAATTGGTTTCACCTCTTCAGTTTACATTCCTCTAGTTGGTCCTAAAGCAAAACCAGTTCTCAACTATATTTCACCTCCTGATGATATATTTTGCATGTCATGTCTGTAAAATTAAGACAAGTCTGTATCTCCTAACTTATTCATTGATTATTTGATTTGTAGGTCCCACTTGGTTTTTTTTTTGTTCTTAATTAAGAATGGAAGATGCTAAAGAGAGGAAGGAAAGTGCTCCTCCAGAATCATCTCATGAACCGAAGGTCTCCTCTCCGAACGAGGATCAATCACTTAATGCAGCTCAAACAAGTCAACATACAAGTGAAAAAGAAAACTCTAAAATTCAGGAAGCAGCCGTGGATGCTTCAGAGCATTTAAAAGAGGCCTCTCGCAGCTTATTACTGCAAGAAAGTCAGACCTCTCCAGAAGGAAATTTAATGTCGGACACCCCCATTAAATCTGATGGAGTGAGTAACACTTCAGAAACAGGAACTCCTCAAATGGCTTCTGGTACACCTACGGTTGAGCCGGAAGCCTCACCTCAATTAATACAGGATCTGAAAGCAGACCCTTCTGCAAATAGAAATACAACAGCTCTCGGAGAATCCAATGTGTCATCCACATTGGATGCAAAACCAAGTGAAATGTTGGAGCCAGCATTGGGCATGGGTGCTAGTGGTAAGGTTCATAACCAACCAAATGATTCATCTGATGGACCAACAGCTGAGCAAGATTCTTCATCAATATTAGCCGTGAATTCAGAGACATCTCCCCTAAAAGAGGAAAACAAAAAGGAATCTTCTGAACGTATTCAATCTAATAATTCAGAAATAGAAAAGGGATCTTCTGAACATGTACAATCTCCTCATTCAGAAGCAGGACCAAATAATGCTTCACCGCGTCATCAACCAGATAATTCTCCTAGCAGTACCCACATTAATGAGGACGAGTCTTCTCTTTTATCAACTCAAGTGAGGACACCTGAAAATAACAATCACATACTGTCACCAGATAATATTGGTCGCCCGTTAGCTAAGGCTTCCACTTTCACAGCGAGGACCTCAGTACCCATTGCTAGTCCTAAGCATCCTGAAAAATCTGACATAAACAAAGGCCACATCGACACAGCAGCACCAATTGAATCTGTTAAGCAGGCAGTTTCCAAGTTTGGAGGGATCGTCGACTGGAAGGCTCATCGTGTACAGACTGTGGAGGTAGATATATACTGTTTGATTTTTTATTTTTTCTGATAGCCACTTTCCTGTCAGAGATTTCATAACCACTTTATAATTCTAATCACTTCGTATTTGCATCTGCAAAGAACACTACTATCTTTCCCCCTGGCTAAATCTCCCATTAATCTCACAATTTGATGTTTTTATCCCCTGACTATTAAAATTCTTTCCCCCCTGGCTAATGCAGAGACGGCAACTTGTTGAACAAGAACTAGCAAAAGTACAAGAGGAGATCCCATTTTATAAAAAACAGTCTCAGGCTGCTGAAGATGCAAAAGTGCTAGTTTTAAAGGAACTAGATAGCACTAAGAGACTTATAGAAGAATTGAAGCTGAACCTGGAGAGAGCACAAAAAGAAGAGCAACAAGCAAAACAGGATTCAGAACTTGCCAAGCTTCGGGTAGAGGAGATGGAGCAGGGGATCGGTAATGAGGTTAGTATTGCAGCCAAAGCACAGCTTGAAGTTGCTAGGGCTAGGCATGCAGCTGCAGTTTCTGAGCTAAAGACTGTAAATTCTGAGTTAGAAGATCTTCGAAAAGACTACGCTTTATTAGTGTCTGAGAAAGATGGTGCGGTGAAAAGAGCAGAGGAAGCAGTCTCTGCTTCGAAAGAAGTTGACAAGACATTGGAGAATTTAACTATTGAGCTCATCACTGCAAAGGAATCTTTAGAGGCTGCACATGCTGCACATCTAGAAGCTGAGGAACACAGAATTGGAGTGGCTGCGGCAAGCGAGCAAGATGCTCTAATCTGGGAGAAAGAACTGAAGCAGGCTGAAGAGGAGCTTGACAAGCTAAACCAGCAAATTCTGTCTGCAAACGATCTGCGAGGAAAACTAGATACTGCTTCAGCTTTGCTACAGGATCTCAAAGCTGAGTTAGCTGCTTATATGGAATCAAAGTCGAAGCAGGAGACGGATGAAGAAGGAAACCCGAACGGCAGTGATTTGTCGGTGCCAGAGAAAAGAACTCATGTGGAGATACAAGCAGCAGTGGCCACAGCTAAAAGGGAACTAGAAGAAGTGAAACTCAACATCGAGAAAGCTACGACTGAAGTAAATTTCTTGAAGGTGGCAGCAACTTCATTGAAGGCAGAATTGGAAAAGGAAAAATCAGAACTAGCCGTGATCCGACAGAGAGAAGGAATAGCATCTGTTGCCGTTGCATCTCTTGAAGCTGAGTTGAGCAGGACAAAGTCAGAGATTGCTCTTACACAGATGAAGGAAAAAGAAGCAAGAGAGAAGATGGTAGAGCTTCCCAAGCAACTTCAAGAGGCAGCCCAAGAAGCTGATCGTGCAAAATCACTTGCTCAAATGGCACGTTTAGATCTGAATAAGGCAAAGGAAGAAGCTGAGCAGGCAAAGGCTGGAGCAAGTACCGTAGAAAGTAGATTACTTGCAGTAAAGAAGGAGATAGAGGCTGCGAAAGCTGGAGAGAAGTTGGCACTAGCAGCTATCACTGCTCTGGAGGAGAGTGAATCAGCTCAAAGAAGTAGAACCAATGATGAGGAGCCAGCTGGAGTAACTCTTTCTGTGGAGGAGTATTTTGAGCTCAGCAAGCAGGCGCATGAGGCGGAGGCGCAAGCTAACATGAAGGTGACTGCTGCTATTAGCCAAATAGATGTAGCCAAGGAGTCGGAGCTGAGAAGTCTAAACAGGCTGGAGGAGGTTAATCACGAGATAACTGAAAGAAAGGAAGCTCTAGAAGTTGCATTGCAGAAGGCCGAGAAAGCCAAGGAAGGGAAGTTGGCTGTAGAGCAAGAGCTAAGGAAATGGAGAGCAGATCATGAGCAAAGACGGAAAGCTGGTGAATCCATTCCACCTACAACAGGGAGCCCAAGAATGAGCGTTGAGGAGAGTAAAGAATCAAAAACCTCTGAAAGTGCACCAGAGGCTGCTGCTTCTCATAACAGCACAAGTCCGAAAGCCCAAGCGCTAGCAAGCAGCACCGAAGCTGATTCATCTCCAGATGTGAAGATTCCAAGGAAAAAGAAGAGGTCCTTCTTCCCAAGGATCTTCATGTTTCTAGGCAGAAGGAAAGCACAGGCCAATAAGTCTGCCTGATGCTTTCTGCATTTACTATATCTTGTCATTTTTAACAATTATTTCTCCAATTTTTTTGGCTGTTTGTGTCAGTTGATAAAGCGGAAGGGTAATCTTTCACGATATGTACATACTGAGTATTCTTTTATATGTACAATATTAAATTAATTCTCATTCACTCGATTGATAGCATTTTATAGGAGAATAAGCTTGTTATTGGTTTGGCTGTAACATCAACTAGGTGATTCTGTAATTAAATAGTGTAGTCCATCAAATATCCAAGAAGCTGGCAGGATTTGATAAGTTAAGCTCATTTGTGGGCTTCTATTTCTTATTTGACTGGTTTGTACAGAATAATGAAAGATTGAGTGAGTAATTTGCATCATTTGAAAGGCATTAAATTCCGAGGGTCTATCGGAAACAGCCTCTCTATCTCTATGAGGTAGGGGTAAGATCTGCGAACACACTGCCCTCCCCAGACCCCATTTATGGGATCAAACTGGGTTTGTTGTTGTTGTTGAAAGCCATTAAACTGCATACCATCATCAGAAGTTTTTTACTTTACAATCAGCCTATCATTGCCTGCTTGCATCCATTTCCTCTACTTTATGCCATCTAGTCTTAATTGCGTTAAATTTTCTTTAACGTCCTAAGAGGTTATGAGAATGAATCAGTACTTTGAAACTTAATGAAAAAAGAGGACCAGCTGATTAAACCGTTTTTAATCTCTGAAAAAATTGCCCCAAATGAAAGTCATGTTGGCCTTCGCAAAGCTTGAATCTATTGCTTCTGCATAGCTTTAACGAATGTCCTCTTTTATCAGGCCGATATCAGTGCTTTATACAGCCAGAGGAACAATTTGGAAGCTACTTTCCACTACAATGTCCGTGTCTTATCCTATCATCTTCTCACAACAAACCCAACTGGGGGGCACTGGTCATGAGGCAAAAGCAAATGATCATAATTCAAATGATACACAGAAGTTGGCTACTTAGCATTACAAATAAGATAGAAGGGGCTCAGTCTCTCTTCTCAGCCACAGGTTCTTTGCAGTCAAATTGTAACAAAGTCCGGGAAAGTGCATAAGGAATACCTCACAAAGTAATCATATAGCATCAACAATACTAAAATAGCCTAATAGTTTCATATCTGAAGGGATGTGTCCAAAGAAAACAGCAATAATGCAAATCACCGGAAATCATTAAGAGGGATCCGCTCCTTTCAGTTATTACAACAATACACTGGGGATACCTAGAAATTGGAAGACAGCTTTTGCAGGTCTTCAAATTAAAGTAATACATTGTACTTGACGTCAGTTTTTAAATGGCTTGCAGATATGCAATTAGTGCGAGGGACACTAATTCTGGTCCAGATATACCTAATAAGTTGCACATATGAACAAATTGACTCTGTTCAAATTTGTAATCTCCTGCTAGAGATGCTGAATGAGCTAACTTTCAGGGGTGTTGCTACCACCAAGGGTGCTTCAGGAGAGTCCGTTACAGCAAATTTGTCATGCATGAATCGACTTTCTACGATAGAGTCATCTCTTAAAACTATCTTGTAACAATAGCAGCTCTTCAACCCCACCTGATTCTGGTAACACCCATGAGAACTATCCTTCACCTGTTGAAAATTCCATATCACACTGAACTTCCCAACAGTTGCAACAAGGTGGCGCTCCTGCTTCCCATTCTCAGTGACCTAAAATATTTCACATTAAGAAGATGAGTATCGGAGGACTACAGAATTAACTAGACAATCCCCAATTTATATGAACAAATGCTAGCAGGATTTACTTGAAAAGGGATAATAGGGTAAGACAAAAAAAGCAATATATACAAACTGGCAAATTCTTCATCCCACAACGCATATAAGACTCCAGATGAAAAGACAACTGGTCCCATACATATACTGAAGGAGCTCCAGCAACAGAGCAGTAGACACCACATGCACTTACAGCATTGTAATGAGATCCCTCCATGACCACAAACTTTCAATGATAAAAATACTCTGTTTTAATTTTGGTTTTCTTGTTTCAGCAAGCATGTGAGTTGTTTCTATCCCGATTCAGAAGATACACATGGTTATAGTTTCCAATACATAAACAAGAGCTATGAGTCGATTGAGTGGTTGACATGCATGAGAAGAAGGGGCTAAGTAGAATCGAGGATTAGGCAAACCAAGTCAACTAATATCTTCAGCATAAGATACTGAATATTACTAGTTCATAATTTCCTAGGCTGATTAGCTTTTGATTCACTCCAGTGGCATGAACTTTGCAAATCTTAACATGGTCATACCCTTTTGGCGTAATCTGACTAACCATCAATCTCAGGAAAAAAAAAAAGAAAACCAAAAAGAAGGTCCAGGAGTAGAAAACTGGTGAACTTTATAGTTAACACTCCCACTCACTTTATGTGCCATAGTTTGACAGTTTAAGCATTAAGATTCAGAAATTATCCACGAATATCCTATTATTATGGTAGTGATAAAGTAAGTAAATAAATTGATTTCTGAAATTTGTATTAAGTTGTGTAATATATAAAACAGTAAATGTCCGCATAAGTTGATTTTTTTTAAAATGGAGAAGAGATTACATTGCATAAGTTGAATTGTACAATGAATTCTAATTTTTTTATCCTTTTGCAAACATTAACACTTATAGGAGTTCAACAACCATTTCAAATGGTAAAATGGTATGCATTCTGCATAAAATCGGCTCAAGGGAGTATGTCCTAATGGGAGGGGTGCATATTTTATGTTTTTGGATATAGCTTTCCAGGAAAATGTGGAATTGTCCTGTAAACTATGAGGAATGTCAATTTCATGAGATATTTATATTCCCTACATAACTTATTGTCTCTAAGCTGCAGTTTAGGCTTCCTCATTTTTTTGAACTTGGATCTAAGATGCTAAATCAAGTATGCTACCTCTCCCCAACCAAGTGACATCAGTCTGAGATTTAAGAGCATAACTCCTCGTATGATGAGGTAGTTTTGTTTCATCCTTTTCCTCTCCCTATTTTGAGTTTTTAACATCAACATATGAAGTTGATAGAGCAAAAGAACTTCATAGTCTAAAATCTAAATTATTTATATCCAGTCCAACATAATGTATGAACCATCTAAAGCAGACTCTAGTTGAACAAAACTTATCAGCTAAAGATCATCAAGAACAATTGGTCTAGCACCCAAGGGTGTGGCCTAGTGGCCAATGAAGTGGATGAGAACCATAAGGTCTCGGGTTCAAATCCCAACGGAGGCAAAAAAACACTAGGAAATTTCTTCCCATCTATCCCAACCTTGGTGGATAGAATTACCTGGTACCTGTTGCTGGTGGGCGATGGCAAGTATCACGTGGAATTAGTCGAGGTACGCCTAAGCTGGCCCGAACACCACGGTTATCCAAAAAAAAAAAAGACAAATAGCCTAGAAAAAGAATGATCGGTGCAAAATCTCGTCAAAACCAAACTCTCAATTATTTGATAGGAATTCTAAAAGCATGTCCAAATCAAATGTGGTGGATCTCAAATTGCAATTTATATTAGTGCAGAAGATAAAATACATCACACATGATCCTGGAGTTGTATTACTATAAGACAGAAAAGGAAAACTTGGACACTTTGGTGGCAGAGCACAACAGAGGGGTCTATCAGGTGAAGGCAGCATATAAGATTTTGAATCAAAGTGATCTATAGATAAATGATTGGCCATGGAAGCATATATGGAGAACCAAGATTCCCTATAAGGTAGCTTATTTCACTTGGCTAGTAGCAAAGGAGGCTGTCTTAACCCAGGATAATCTCATAAAGAGAGGAATCTTTTTGTGTTCAAGATGCTTTCTATGTGGGGAAAATGCTGAGACAGTTAGCCATCTATTTCTACACTGCAAGATAACAGGCCAACTATGGAATATTTTTATTAGTCTAAGGGGTATTTCATGGACAATGCCCTGCAGGATCACTGAAGTTCTTTTTAGTTGGGAAGAAGCTGGAGCTGAAGCAACTAACAGAGATAGATGGAGGACTGTCCCAGCATGCATCTGGTGGACAGTTTGGAAAGAAAGGAATGCTAGATGTTTTGAATACATAAGCAACTCAGTGCAGAAGATCAAACTCAATTGTATTCTTCTTTTTTGTTTTTGGTGTAAACAGATTTACACAGAAGATACACTGTCAATCTTAGACATACTAGGATCTTGCTAGGATTGCACACTAGCACATCCAGCTAGCATTTACCTGTAAATATGGTTTCCAGTGCAACCTATGTACTGACTTTATTAACATATACAAACATTATCAATTCAAAAAAGGACTTGGACACTTAATATGGATGTCACAAACACCTTAAAGCATTAACTAAGCAAAATTTATTATGTATAAAGTATGAACGAAGAGAAATAAGCTTGACAGTCAAAGTATTTGTTGCATTTACAGCTACAAAATAAACACAAAAGGGTAGAAGAAGAGAGAACTCATACCCATGAAAATTGAGCATTGCGAAACTTGTTCGCTCCAGCCATATGTGAATCGAGAGGGTTTAGCTTCAACAATCTGGGAGCCGAAATCTTGTTCCCCATGCGACCGGCAAAACCTGTCTTAGTACTTCCGTTCTTGTCAACAAACAAGGTGCATATCAATACCAAGTAAGTATCAGTTGTCCCCAGTATCCACTTCCCATCATAGGTAACATCCACATGAGTGATAGGAGAACCAAGCCCCGGAAAAGCTGTCTTAGCCATTCTCATTGAACTGCTCGAGTATAATCTAATCTTTCCATCAAGTGAACCAACAACGATTGATCCATCACCAGTAGTAGCAAAGCACTGAAAGTTAGTTCCCCTAGAAAACTGATGCCCTTGAGTCCAATTCAACACAGGAGTACTTTCATTGACAAGATTCTGAACCATCCCATGTCGATCACGCATATCCCACCTACACAACCTGTTATCATCTAAACCTAAGAAAGTCGACCCCGAGGGATCCATCTGAGCTCCTTTGCTATCATTAGTAATATCCCTCATTGAGATATCAGTTCCATCTTTCTCAAACTTCCACTCGCTAACAACCTTCCCTGTCTCGATATCAAACTGATGTAATCCCTTAGAGTGAGGCTTCTTATCGGTCACGGGACTCATGAGAAGCATATTAGTCTCAGCTCTTAACAGTAAAGCTTTCCTAGGAGTCGAATGAGCTACAGTACTAGACCTTTCCTTATCGAAATTCACATAAACGCCTTTTCCACTTATCCCATGATTGTAATTCCTCACAACCTGAATACCCGAATCGCTAATAAGAAAACTATTATCCAATGCACCTAATGCTAAGCTCTGAATAGCTCCTCCATTAACCGACGCCTCCTCAAACTCCTCCCGTAAGTCATGGTTAACCCTCAAAGGCGTCTTCTCGGGGCTCTTAAAACTATCCCCTGCATCCTCCCACATCGAATCATCTGCAGCTTCGGGTTTCGCCCATCCGATAAAGTCCTTACCATAAACCTTAACTCTATTCTCATCATTTGCTTCATACCCATAAGTATTCTCAAACAAACAGCTCTGATACTTATCAACAAACGCATTGTACTCTTCTTCAGCAAAGAATTTCACAGCCCAAACGCCATTTGCAACAAAATCCACTCTCTTTTGGTCCTTAAAAGCCTTTAATTGCAAATTCTCATCAACCTTAACCTTAATTTTGGACCCAATTTGCAAAGCCCAAAAACTATTCTCCTCATTTTCATCATCAGACTCATCACCGCTACCCAATTTGACGAACAAATAAGTCGTGACCTTATCAGAAACGACCCATTTAGAATTGGTGGTGTTGAATCCGACGTGTTGGTAAAGTTTAACGGCATTTTTATCGGTAGGGTTGTTGGCCTTAGCATGAGGAGTATTGTATTTGAGCTTTAGGGCTTTGAGCTTAGCTTCAACGTCGTCTAAAGAGGATGGGGTTTGAGGATTCTGTTTGCTGTCAATAGAAGACGGCGTCGTTTTGGCGTCAGAGTAGTAGTTATCTTCTTCGTCGTCTTCTCTTTGCCGAGACTCAGAACAGTATTCGGATTCCGATTCAGAGTCGGAAAGCTCCAGATCTTCACGGCTGTGATTAGCACCCATTTTTCTGAATAAACGAAATTTGGGGAGCGTTTGATGGGGTTGATTCAGAGTTAAATGGGAAAGCGAAAATGAAAGGTGGAAGGAGTAACGGAGATTGTGATTTGTGAAAAGTGTGAGGAGCGCGAGTTTGAAATTTTGAATTTTGACGGTTGGATTGGCTTTTTCGGATTAGGGTTTCAACTGGTACAGTTTTATTTTATTTTATAGTATTGTTTTTGAAGCAATTCTTTTTTTGTTTTTGTCATCTTTTTGAAGCAACTTGTGCAGTTGGATTTTGGAATATACCACCTCAAAGTAGAGGAAAAAAAATTACACCTAGAAAACTATCAAAAGACAAAAAATAAACAAATGAAAGAGAGAATAATTACATGTTATCTTAGTTTTATTTTAATGATATTCTTTGAATATGTACGGAGTTTAAAAAAAATTTAAAATGTATGATCTTAAATATTCCATAATATTTATATCAAAATCGTTTGCTTTTGTCGTCAATTTTGAGCAAATTGTTGAAAATTGAAGCTGGAAGTGACGTGAAGGCGAAGGAGGAGGTGGTGGTGGCGCGTAGAAGGATCGGAATGTACACATTTACTTATTATTCTTCTTAAAGGTAAAACGACACGAAAGTATAAAATTAATTATTTTCAAATATAGAAGCATCAATCTTTCTTAAAATGAAATAATAAGAAGTACGCCTCCAAATATTTTTTAAACAAAAAATTGAACATGTGGTAGCTCTACTTTTATGATAAGAGGGTCGTTTGGTTACAAAAAGAAAGTTAAACCGGCATGATGCTATAATTAATTAATTAATACTCCCTCCCACGATTTAGTTTGTTGCATAAAACTCAATTAATGTAATATGAGTATAACTACGCATAAATTTTGAGTTTCAATATAAAATGCTGTAAAATTAAAATTATTACTGTGTTTGACAGTTTGAGTTGTGGTATTAAAATTATGGGGTATGGAGCGCCACTCGGCATAAGTACAGATCAAAAATCATTCGCGTGATTGAATTCAATGTCCATTAATTATTGTATATAATTTGTTATTAGTTAAAATATAATTTCATTCCATTATATCCTTCAAGTTGCACTTGCGTTTAGCGGTGGAATCATTATTTTACTTTGAAGCAAAATAACCGAGAAAAAGCAAAATATATAGCTCTGTTTACCCGAAAAATGTATAGGAGTTGAATTTGTACGTAGATCTAAGGATATGTAGTATAACTTGATACAAATCGTAAGGATAAATAGAAATATCAAATATGGGTTGGAAAGAATACAAAATAAACAAGGTTGGAAAGAAGATGATTTTTAGGACCAAGCACAATGAATCAATTAATGAAGCTTACAAGGATAATCTTTGAATATAGGAGAATATGGTGCTTGAATTACAATGTAAGCAAAAAACTGTCTTCTACAGAAATATAGCCATCCTCTTTATAGTGAAAGATCCCATTTTAGATATAATTAAAAATACATAGTGGAGGACCCATGATAAATCAGTTTTTTCCTAATTTCCGCCGAGATTCTCTCCCTTAGTGTGTTTGCAATGGCTCTTGTCTGTGAGCTCGAGCTCGATCGACCTCGGTGCTGGTCGGTATTGCTTCTAGAACTCGATATGGACTCGGAATCAGGTGATGATTCGGACTCGGTCCCGGTTGGCCTTTGCCCCTTAAGCTCGATATCATCTCATCATAGTTCGATTCGAACCCGAGCTCGATAATGACTTCGAACTCGGTATTTGACCTATACACGAAATCTGAAGCTTGTTTGTACCATCTTCGGAAGCCATCTCGATATTACGAAGTCTTTCTTCGATCCATTATGTTTCGACCTCGATCAATCGTACGAAAGCCTAAATCTATTTCGACCGTATACAGATAGTCCCCTCGTTTCTCGGGAAGGATATGGTGAGAAACGATATGATTTCTCAATGGCTCGATTGGACTATAAGGTGACGTTCACATTGGGCTTGATCATGACGCATGTGATAGTTGTCCTGTCGATTTAGTTTTTCAAGGCATTTAATGCATGTCAGACGGTAGTCGGCCACCGTTGATACTGAACCGGCATTGCTTTAATCTATAAATAGCCCTTCCTTTTACCATTTACCACTTTTACATCTTCAATCTTCCAAATTTCCAAAAGTTCTTTTTCGTATCCTCTGAGTTTATTTGCAAACCTGTGATTCTTCTTTGCAAAATTCCTCTTCTAAACCACCAAATCTTTGTCACCTTCTTTAAATTCAAAATTGGTGAAGACATCAAAAACTGTCCCCCAAAAAGAAAAAGCTTCTTCTTCTCAATCTGCTGCCGACAAAATACCGGTGGATCCACGGCCTGAGGAGTGCGTTCCAGCGGCGTGTGTTCTAACCTCCGATTTCAAACTCGATAAAGGTTCGCTGGTTCCTGGCCGATATGAGCCCGTATCGAGATATATTTGTTCGATAACCCGAGGGTACATCGAGCAGATAAAAAAAGATTGTAACTGAGGGAACAAAGAAGTGGTAGTGTCGTCTCCCGAATAGGATATTACTACTCACGTGAAAGGATTTTTAAGTGTGTATATTTACCCTTTCACGTTAGGTCCCCTCGACCCTCTTATCATAGATTTTTGTCGTAAATATCTAATAACCCTAGGCCAGATCCATATTTCGTTTTGGCGGATCGTTATTTTGATCTGATACTTTGTGAACAAAATCGAGGGGATGCCTTTCACCCTCGATCATCTCATTTGATTGTACCGTCATCGCCTTTTTCGAGGAGGATTAATAAAACTTCAAAGTCGAGCTACCAAGGCTCTGTTCTCGAGCATAGACGAGGAAAGGAATCGAGGCTAGATGAGGAGGTTCGTTTGAGTAAGGACTTTGGACCTGATTCTGACTGAAAAGATGCCTTTTTTCCGAGGAGTGGAACATGAAGCGTAAGTGTAATTCTTGCTGTTATATCCTACTATTTTGTCCTTTCATTTCTTTTCTCACCGATATCCCCCTTTTGTGATGCAGCGGTTCCCTGGATGCCCGACGCAGATCCCGATCTCAAGAACTGAGTACGGGATCTGGTTTCGACCTCCGCATACGCCGAGCGCTCATGGCATGACTTGTCAAAGGGTCGATAGGAGGCCAAAAATCATGGTGAGCCCCCTTTCTCGTATTTTTTTGGTAGTTCGAACACAATGCTTTCCATACACTTTAATAAAATTTCCCATATGTAGGTGTGGACAAAGATGCAGTTTTGAGGCCCTCGTTAGAGGCTTTAGCCTCTGTCCCAAAGCCGGTGAAAGATAATAAGAGGAAAAGAGCCTCCGTTCCCGAAGATCCAAAACCGAAGAAGAGGACGGCTCGTAAGTCGAACAAGAACACCATTCCTTTGACCGTAGAATCAGTTCTGAGTCTAAGGGATGAAGACGAAGAAGAAGAAGAAAAAGATGGGTCCGCGCTGGCGGCCCGAATGAAGAAGACCACCGACATTCCCCAGGCAGCTAGGTCGATGGTGATTCATAAGGCTCCGTCTCGAACTGAGGATATATCAGAGAAAGATTCGGGCAGAGTCCCCAAGTTATTGGAGATCGAAGATGCTTCTCATCGAAGCCAACGGATGGGGATATGTTTGAAGGGGCTCTCCCCGAATCTCTTCGAACCGAAGAGAATGCTCCAAGTGATTCACTTGGGGCAGTAGCAATCGAAGACTCGCTCACCTTCCCTGCTTTTTCCGCAGGGACGATTCGGGAAGCACAAGCTTTGTGGGCCCTCGAACTAGACAGGCCTCATGATGGAGAGGATCCTTTTCGTGACCTGTTTACCAGTGTCGAGGACGCTATCGGTACAAGTGACGCATCAAATCTTTTTTACGGAGTGCATCAGGCTTTGAATCAGGTAAGCCTTAAATTATTTTGTTGGCCTTACCTTTATGTTTGCTTTTCTTTTCTAACTTCGTTTCTTCTTTCTTTGTAGACCGCAACAGTTCATCGAGAAGCATGTTCTCGGTTCCAAACCGAGCTGCATCTATATGAGGCCGATCTTCAACGGGTTACAGAGGAGAGGGACTCTCTTAAACTCCTCTTAGGGCAAAGGGGAGAAGAAAAACCTTCGAGTTGAGTTGGCCAAGGCTCATCAAGATCAGACCGATCTGTCCGAGCAGGTAATGATACTTTTAAAAGCCTATGGGCTAGATACCGGAACTATGGCTAATTATTCGGTCTCACAGCTGCAGCAGAAAATTGAGATGATTGGGAAACTTTGTGAGGAGGTCGATGTGGTAAAAATAGAGTCTTTGAAGTGGAAAGAAGGTATGGACCGCTTTGCTCTAGAGAAAAAAGCTGCTCGAGCCCAATTATCATCGGCCAAAAATCAACTTCAAAGTATGAAGGAGAAAGGCTCGGTTCAAGCAAGAATAATAAAGGAGCTCGAGGCTCGGTTGGCCTTTGAACTTGCCAAGGCCGAATCTGACGCTGAAAAGGCAAAGGGCGGATGCACTCGTGGCCGTCTATCGGGTCGATGCTGAAGCTGCCTAGGTCCAAGCAAGAGAGGCAGCCGAGACCGCCGATACTCGAGCACATTGGGTCGCTGAACTTGCTAAGTGTCGATCTCGGAGGGAGACCCTCGAGGAGATCCATGCTCGAGGTTTCGACCTCGCCGAAGAGATAAAAAGGGCCAAAGAACTCGAAGCCGATGCTGAAGCCTTGGCTTCCGATGACGACGATGATGATAATGATGATGATGGGAGTAAGAGCGGGTCCGAGAACGGGGGGAGCCCGGTGGAGAAGAGACCGCTCCCGAAGATAGCCAAGAAACTTAGCCCTTAGTTTCTATGTTGCAATCAATCATGTAAACAATCTTGATATATATATATATATATATATATATATATATATATATATATATATATATATATATATATATATATATTTGTTTTACTGACTTGCTTCAGTTTTGTTTCCTGCCTTGTGAAGATTTTTATTCATGCCTTATGAATGTTTTCATAAGGATTTAGGCAATTTGATCAAATTTGGACTTCGTAGCCTTTATAACCGAGTGAGCGGTTACTCAAGCTTGAAATAAGGTAGCCCATTGTTTGAACTTGAAGTATGATGTAGCCCTTAGGCTTATTAGTTGAGTGAGTGATTCGAACTCAAAGTAATATAGCTCGTAAGTGTAATAGTCGAGTGAGTGCTTGCTCGAACTCGAAATAAGAATAGCCCGTAGGCTTATTAGTTGAGTGAATATTTTGAACTCGAAGTAATGTAGCCCGTAGGCGTAATAGTCGAGTGACTGTTTCGAACTCGAAGTAATGTAGCCCGTAGGCTTAATAGTCGAGTGATGCTTGCTCGAACTCGGAATAATGTAGCCCGTAGGCTTAGTAGTCAAGTGAATGTTTCGAACTCGAAGTAATATAGCTCGTAGGCATAATAGTCGAGTGAGTGCTTGCTCGAACTCGAAATAAGAATAGCCCGTAGGATTATTAGTCGAGTGAATATTTCGAACTCGAAGTAATGTAGCTCGTAGGCTTAATAGTCGAGTGAGTGCTTTCTCGAACTCGAAGTAATGTAGCCCGTAGGCTTAGTAGTTGAGTGAATGTTTCGAACTCGAAGTAATGTAGCCCGTAGGCATAATGGTCGAATGAAGGCTTGCTCGAACTCGGAATAAGAGTAGCCCGTAGGCTTATTAGTCGAGTGAATGTTTCGAACTCGAAGTAATATAGCCCGTAGGCTTAATGGTAAAGTGAGTGCTTACTCGAACTTGAAGTAATGTAGCCCGTAGGCTTAGTAGTCGAGTGAATGTTTCGAACTCGAAGTAATATAGCTCGTAGGCTTAATAGTCGAGTGAGTGCTTGCTCGAACTCGAAGTACTGTAGCCTGTAGGCTTAGTAATCGAGTGAATGCTTTGAACTCGAAGTAATGTAGCCCGTAGGCGTAATGGTCGAGTGAGGGCTTGCTCGAACTCGGAATAAGAGTAGCTCGTAGACTTATTAGTCGAGTGAATGTTTCGAACTCGAAGTAATATAGCCCGTAGGCTTAATAGTCGAGTGAGTGCTTGCTCGAATTCGAAATAAAAGTAGCCCATAGGCTTATTAGTCGAGTGAATATTTCAAACTCGAAGTAATATAGCCCGTAGGTGTAATGGTCGAGTGAGTGCTTGCTCGAACTCGAAATAAAAGTAGCTCATAGGCTTATTAGTCGAGTGAATGTTTCGAACTCGAAGTAATATAGCCCGTAGGCGTAATGGTCGAGTGAGTGCTTGCTCGAACTCGAAATAAAAGTAGCCCGTAGGCTTAGTAGTCGAGTGAATGTTTCGAACTCAAAGTAATATAGCCCGTAGGCGTAATAGTCGAGTGAGTGCTTGCTCGAACTCGGAGATTTATCTCAATCCCGTTTGCATAATAGATCTCGAAATAGAGGAATTTTTCTTGGATATAAGATATGGGGAAACTAGAAAACTTTCTTTGCAAGTCATTATACATGTGTTCATATTTTGCGTCAGGGCTCGGGCCAACTACATGAGCATGGTTCGTTTTGACCATTTGGCTCTTACAATTTTTCCTATTGGGACCCTGTTGTTACGAAATAACTTTCTTGCATCAGAACTTGATATATTTGAGGGCTAATGCCCTCCCTGTATTCGAGGTCGATTGTAAAGAGGCCTCGGATACTGTCGAATTGTTTCTAAGTTTAGCATGATCAATGGTTGCCTCATTAAAAACCTTGCCGAAAAACCCATTTGGGATAAAACCGGTCTAAGGGAAAAAGAGTGCAACACGTGCTTTCAAACCTAGAGTTTCATATTGAAGGATCCATCCTAGCTCCTGATCGGACTCCTGCAGGGGTTAGTTTCGAAATGTAAACGAATATGGGAGGGTCGTACCTTAGCAGTAGTATCGTTTTAGGCGCGATACATTCCAATTACTTGATAGTTGTTTGTCGTTTATAATACCGAGCTTATATGATCCTTTTTTCGACGTTTTCGAGAACCTGATACGGTCCTTCCCAGTTCGGTCCTAGTTTTCCTTCGTTTGGATTTTGGGTACTAAGGGTGACTTTCCTTAGCACTAAGTCCCCGAGTTTAAAATGTCGAAGCTTGGTTCTTCGATTATAGTATCTTTCGATTCGTTGCTTTTGGGCGGCCGATTGGACGAGATCAGCTTCTCGTTTTTCATCTGATAATTCGAGGCTAGTGTTCATAGCCTCGTTATTTAACTCTTCTGTTGTATATCGAAACCTGGCACTGGGTTCCCCGACTTCGACTGGAATCAAGGCTTTAGAGCTATATACTAAGGAGAACGAGGTTTCCCCCGTACTTAGATTTTGATGTTGTTCGATATGCTCAAATGACTTCGGGTAGGATTTCTCTCCATTTTTCTTTAGCGTCGTTCAACCTCTTCTTTAGGTTTTAAATGATAGTTTTGTTCGTTGATTCGGCCTGCCCATTTCCACTGGGGTGATATGGTGTTGATAATATCCTTTTTATTTTGTGGTCTTCGAAGAATTTCGTCACTTTGGTGCCGACAAACTGTTTCCCATTGTCACACACTATTTAGGTGGATATCCCGAATCGACCTATGATATGATCCCAGATAAAGTCTATAACCTGTTTCTCTCTTACTTTCACGAACGTCTGTGCTTCAACCCATTTAGAGAAATAGTCAGTCATAAATAAAATGAACTTAGCTTTACCTGGGGCCGATGGCAGAGGGCCGACGATATCCATTCCCCATTTCATGAATGGCCATGGAGATAGGACTAAGTGAAGTTGCTCTCCGGGCTGATGGATCACTGGTGCAAACCTTTGACATTTGTCACATTTTCGAACAAACTCCTTTGCATCTTTGCCCATACCGATCCAATAATAACCTGCCTTGATTATTTTTCGGACTAATGAATCGGCACCAGAGTGATTTCCACAGGTGCCCTTGTGCACCTCACGTAGTATTTATTCAGTGTCTCCTGGACCTAAGCATACTGCCAATGGTCCATCGAATGTCCTTCGGTATAGCATTCCATCTGCAGTTAATGTGAATCGAGCAACTTTGGTTCGTAGGGCCCTCGAATTTTTAGGGTTCGATGGGAGCTTTCCATTCTTTAAGTATCCAATATACTTATTCCTCCAATCCCAGGTTAAGCTCGTAGAATTTATCTCGACATGACCCTCTTCCATCACAGATCTCGAGAGTTGAACGACAGTCCCCAAGCTTATCTTGCCTTCCTCGACCAATGATCCCAAATTTGCGAGTGCATCAACCTCACTATTTTGCTCTCGTGGAACATGTTGCAAAGTCCATTCTTTGAAATGGTGCAAAGTGACATGCAGTTTGTCCAAATACCTTTGCATTCTATCTTCTCGAACTTTGAAAGTTTTGTTTACTTGATTTACCACCATCAAGGAGTCACACTTGGCTTCAATGACTTCTGCTCCCAAGCTTTTAGCTAGCTCGAGACCTGCAATCATGGCCTCATACTCGGCCGTTGTTAATCAACCTAGTAGTTTTGATAGATTGCCTAATAGTGTTACCCCGTGGGTGGCTTTAAAATGATGCCTAGCCCGGACCCCTTCACATTCGAAGCCCCGTCCGTAAAAAGGGTCCATACCCCTGATGACGTATCCGATTTCAATAAGAGTTCTTTTTCGACTTTGGGTACGAGGGTCGGTGTGAAATCGGCCACGAAGTCCGCTAAAATTTGAGACTTGATGGTCGTACGGGGTTGATATTCGATATTGTACCCGCTGATTATGACGGCCCATTTGGCCAATCGTCCTGGTAGTTCGGGCTTGTGCAAAATATTACGAAGCGGGTAAGTGGTTAATACGCATATGGGGTGACATTGAAAGTACGGTCTTAACTTTGTAGAGGCACTTATCAGTGCAAGTGTCAATTTTTCTAGGTGCAGATCTAGTTTCTGCTTCTCCTAAGGTTCGACTTACATAATAAATGGAAAATTGCGTACCTTGCTCTTCTCAAACTAGGACACTGCTTACCGCAATTTTTGATACTGCCAAGTACAAGCAAAGTCTCTCGTCTGTTTTTGGAGTATGAAGCAGTGGTGGGCTCGATAGATATCGTTTTAATTCCTCTAATGCCTGTTGGCATTCCGGGGTCCAAGCGAAATCGTTCTTTTTTTTTAGTAGAGAGAAAAATTTGTGACTTCGATCTGACGACCTCGAAATGAATCGGCCTAAGGTTGCAATCCGTTCTGTTAGTCTCTGTACGGCTTTCACGCTGTCCACGATGGCGATGTCTTCGATGGCCTTGATTTTATCGGGGTTAATCTTGATTTCCCGATTTGACACCATGAAGCCGAGGAACTTGCCCGACCGACCCCGAAAGTGCATTTCTCGGGGTTGAACTTCATGTTGTATTTCCTTAAAATCTCTAATGTTTCCTACAAATGGGTCAAATGGTCCTCTGCGCACAGGGACTTAACTAGCATGTCATCAATATAAACTTCCATTGACTTACCTATTTGTTCCTCGAATATTTTATTTACTAGGCGTTGATAAGTAGCTCCTGCATTTTTTAGCCCGAAGGGCATCACATTATAACAATATGTTCCATACTTGGTGACAAATGAAGTCTTTTCTTGGTCTTCCGGGTTCATTTGGATTTGATTATACCCGGAATAGGCATCGAGAAAAGTAAGGATCTCGTGGCTGGCAGTGGAATCGATCATGCGATCGATGTTGGGCAGCGGAAAGGAATCTTTGGGGCATGCTTTGTTCAAATCCTTATAATCTACACACATTCTAAGTTTGTTCCTTTTTTTAGGAACTACAACTACATTGGCTAACCATTCGGGATATTTCACCTCCCGAATGGACCCTATCTTGAGAAGTTTGGTTACCTCGTCATTTATGAATGTGTGCTTTACCTCGGACTAGGGTCTTCTCTTTTGCTTCACCGGTCTAAACCTAGGGTCCAAGCTTAGCCGATGCGTCGTTATATCCGCTGGGATCCCTGTTATATCTAAATGGGACCAGGCAAAACAATCTACATTATCGATAAGAAATTAAATAAGTTTTTTCCTGAGTTCGGGGGTCAACCCCATTCCCAGGTATACCTTCCGTTCGGGCCAATGCTCGATTAGTGTGACTTGCTCCAATTCCTCAATCATCGATTTGGACGCATCGGAATCATCGGGAACCACGAAGGATCGAGGGATCCTTTGATCATCATCTTCATTGATCTTCTAATTATCCGGTCGGTTTAAAGCTGATGTCTGTGATTGCTATTTGGTATCTCGTTCCCCTTTTGAGCCTGATCCCTTTATTGGTGAAAGCAGGGATATTGGATTCGCTTCCTCGATGGCAAATATTTCTCTTGCGGCCGGTTGTTCTCCGCACACTATTTTGACTCCCCTCGATGTTGGGAATTTAAGGACCTGGTGTAGGGTCGACGGTAGAGCTCTCATGTTATGGATCCATGGCCTTCCAAAAAGGGCGTTGTACCTCATGTCGCCTTCGATTACGTGGATCCTCATTTCCTGGATGGTCCCGACCACGTTTATCGGTAGAACTATCTCGCCTTTGGTGGTTTCACTTGCCATATTGAATCCGTTTAGAACCAGGGTTGCAGATACGACCTGGTCCTGTAAACCGAGCTGTTCTACGACCTTCAATCTAATGATGTTGGCCGAGCTACCTGGATCAATTAACACACGCTTAAATTTAATTTTATTCATAAGTACGGATATTACCAGTGCATCGTTATGAGGTTGTATGACTCCTTCTGCATCTTTATCATTGAAGGACAAAGTTCCTATGGGTGTGTAATCCTGAGTTCGGGATCGATTTTCTCTCACAATCGATGTCTTAGTGCGTTTAAGCACCGATCCCTAAGGGGTATCGGCGCCGCCGATAATCATGTGAATGACGTGTTGTGGTTTTTCTTGTTCGTTTTGCTTGCCGAAATCCCTATTTTTAAAATGGTTCTTCACCCTATCGCTTAAAAATTCTCGAAGGTGCCCTTTGTTGAATAACCGGGCTACCTCCTCTCGTAGTTACATGCAATCTTCTATTATATGGCCATGGGTTCCATGATATTCGCACATTTGATTGGGATTCCTCTGGGCAGGATCGGTCTGCATGGGTCGAGGCCATTTAGTGTCTTTGATGCGTCCGATAGCCGACACGATGGCGGATGCATCGATGTTGAAGTTATACTCCGATAACCAAGGCGCTTCCTTAGATCCGGCAGGCTTGTCGAACCTACTTCTGTTCATCAGCCCCCGGGACCCTTGACCTCGATCACTTTTTTTGTTATTTCGTCCGGGATTATGTCTCGATTCACCTATTTTGTGGTTTCCATTATACGGTCGGTATCGATCTCTGATCGGACCTTGTTCTCGATTAATATCCCTTCGAGCAGCGGGTTCAGACCCCAACTGATCATCTTTGACCCTAATTTTTGATTGGTACCGATTGTGCACGTCGGCCCACGTGATGGCTGGGTATTCGATCAGGTTATGCTTCAACCGCCGTGAAGCCGTCGAACTTCGTTCGTTCAAACCTTGAGTGAAAGCCTGAACAGCCCAATCGTCTATGACTGGTGGCAGATCCATTCGGTGGTAGGTTGTGATACCAAATCATTGCTCCCTTCGAGTGGGTCTCTCTGAATTTTTTTAACAACGCAGATTCGATTTCATCGTCTTCCAAATCATTGCTCTTGATGGCATACGTGTAAGAAGTGACGTATTTGTTGGGGTCGGTCGTTCCGTTATATTTGGGAATTTCGAGCATACGAAATTTTTTGGGGATTGGTTTTGGGGCTGCGCTCAAGGGAAAAGGTTTTTGCACGAATGTTTTGGAATCCAAACCCTTTATCATTGGTGGAGCTCCCAGGATCTGATCGACCCTGGAATTATATGTTTCTACTTTTTTATCATAGGCTTCGACTCGCTTTGTGAGCTCCTCGAGTATTTTAGCAATTTCGGGAGTAGTCTCCGATTCTTGCTCATTTGACCTCACTATGGTTGGCTCCGTTCGATGGGCGATTTTTTGAGATGGACTGGGCTCCGGCCTGCTCGGTAGCTGGGTTTGGCTCTGCAACTGAGCTATTGCTGCCTGTTGAGCTTGCAACATTTTGAAAATCATACGCAAGCTGACGCCGTTTTCCTCGATGGTATGGGTATCTCGAGCTGCAGACCGAGTGCCACCATGAATGCTATTTTCAGGTTCAGAATGTAGGTTCACCTCAATGGCCACATGCGAATTGATATCTATCGGTACTTCGATTCGAGCTCCAATGGTATTGACAAGTGGTCTTTCGGTATTGGGTGTCAAGTTGTTGTTCTCATCTTGAAGATCGGCTTTGTTGTCGATAGGTGAGGTCATTTGATTGGTAATTAGTCGTTGCTAATCCGAAATCCAAGATACTTTCGGAAACAAGCGCAAAACGGTGTGTTTTTACAGATTCGTATCAAATAACCACTGTTATCCTTAGCCCCACAGTGGGCGCCAAACTGTTTACCCGAAAAATGGATAGGAGTTAAATTTGTACGTAGATCTAAGGATATATGGTATAACTTGATACAAATTGTAAGGATAAATAGAAATATCAAATATGGGTTGCAAAGATACAAAATAAACAAGGTTGAAAAGAAGATGATTTTTAGGACTAAGCACAATGAATCAATTAATGAAGTTTACAAGGATAATCTTTGAATATAGGAGAATATGATGCTTGAATTACAATGTAAGCAAAAAACTGTCTTCTATAGAAATATAGCCATCCTATTTATAGTGGAGGATCATACTTTAGATATAATTAAAAATATATAGTGGATGACCCATGATAAATCAGCATTTCCCTAATTTCCGTCGAGATTCTCTCCCTTAGTGTGTTTGCAACAGCTCTTGTCTGTGAGCTCGAGCTCGATCGGCCTCGGTGCTGGTCGGTATTGCTTTTAGAACTCGATATGGACTCAGGATCAGGTGATGATTCGGACTCGGTCCCGGTTGGCCTCCGCCCCTTAAGCTCGAAATCATCTCATCATAGTTCGATTAAGACCCGAGCTCGATAATGACTTCGAACTCGGTGTTTGACCTATACCCGAAATCTAAAGCTTGTTTGTACCATCTTCGGAAGCCATCTCGATATTACGAAGTCTTTCTTCGATCCATTATGTTTCGACCTCGATCAATCATACGAAGGCCGAAATCTATTTCGACCGTATACAAGCTCATTAGCAAAAAATTAACTCAATGCATAGAATTTAAACTCAATAAATAATAATTGTAGATATATCTTTCCACGTAGTGTTAGAATTTACGAAGTTCCAATGCAATTTACTTCAATAGGATCAAGACTGCCCATTGATTTATTTAGCCCACATGGCCACACCTGCATTCGAACTCCTTCTTAAACAACATCGTATTAAACCACTATCTTTCTATAGAATTTTCTTGCCCCCTATTTGAATGAAAATAATAGTCATTTGTTATAAAGTTATTTACTTGAATATCTTATTTCCTACCAGAAGCATAGAAATCTAATTATTAGGATTATTAACTAACTCCAATAAGGATTGTGAGCTTTAAAATATAAGAAATAATAGTATCGAAAATGCATTGCAGGCGCTAGAGAAAGAGGAGCTAAATCAGAATAAATAGACACATGAATTGTGTCTCCTCTTATTCATAGAATTTAGTATCATCATTTTATGATTTATTGCTGATCACTAATTGTCCCTAGATCTTAGGTACTTTTACACACAACACAAACTAAAATTTTTGGACATAAGCATCAACCTTATTTTTTCCTGATGTTTTGATACTAATGCTAGTATTATTCATATTGGATAGTCAGATGACTCTGAGTCTTGAACTTATGCCTTCTTTTCCCATACAGCATAATCAACTCCTGATGTTGCCAACTGAAAATTAGATGGAACAAGGTTTCCAACATTGCCAGGTCCAATTTTGACAATGATTTTGTCATCAATGTTTGCCACATAAAGATCATTTTGTGCTACCAAAATTTTCACTTTGCTTGTTGCAGAAATTCCATTCCTCTTCCTAACTGCATACAAATCTTTGATCGGTTTCCTCATCCCTTGGAACAGAAAGAAATGGTCATAGAACTGCACAACACAAAAGAATAGTGCTCTTCAATTAGATGAAACTTGATGTTTTTTTCTCTTATTCAATCGATCAATTTTCCTAAACTAGATGCCACGATATGAAGTGGGGCCTTGGAGAAACGATACAGTTGTCTCTGTATGACCTATAGGTCACGACAGTGGCGTATACACCTTGTTCTGTGCGGTGTCACTGGACACCGCTTCGTCGAAAGTTTTTACTAGTTATTTATAAGAAAAATAAAAATAATGGGGATAAATATAAAAAATGACATCGCTTACAACTAAAATAAGTTATTTATTTGTTCATTTCTTCAAACTATGACACCGCTTATGAAAAATCATGCGTACGCTAATGGGTCATGGGTTCAAGCTGTGGAAGCAGCTACTAATGATTGCATCATTGTACGCTGTCTACATTACACTCTTTGGGGTTCGGCCTTTTCCCGAACCCTGTGTAAACATTTCATGCTTTGTGCACCAGGCTGCCTCTTAGGATGCCACGATATGACCTCTATGTATTATGTCCTATTCGAGTTGTCAGCTTATCACAAACCTCTTCGTCTGGACTAGGGAACAATTATGTGAAGCTTACAAAAGGGAGTTGACAAAAATGCTAAAGTTGTTTTCTATCAGATGCAACGCGCAACCCGTCCTGTTTTAATCTAAATGATTGCAGTTTTACCCCATTATAACAACTAGTATAGAAAAACTGCAGAGGCTGAAATAGTATTGTAAAGAAGAAATAGTATACCACTGATGGAATTCCAGGATGAGTTAGAATATAGGCATGCATATCCTTGAGTAACTTTATCATTTGGATTTGTAGGAAATGGCCATTGCTGTTGCGAATAAGTATCATGATTATCAATAAAAGTCGCAGCATTCTGAGGCAAAAGACCAATCATTCCTGAAGGATTTCCCTTGGAATCTTTCAACAAATCAAATCTTGTTTCCTCAACAGCAGTACCAAGAATCCCTTTTGTCGTAAAATCAAACGTTGTCACAACACCGCCCGCATTCTGAACCCACTGAACTAAATCATTCCTGTGCTGATCATAGTCCGGTTTCCCACCCGGTTTACTATTAAATTTCAAGAAAAATTCTCCAACAGCAAATTCTGGTTTAGTATTGTCCATGTAGATTTTAGTGAACTTAGGTGCATATCCTAGGACCATATCAAATCTCCAACCATCAAATCCAATTTCAGTTTTGAGCCAATTCATCCAATCTGATAAATCCTTTTGTACTTGTGGATTCGCATGATCAATATCTGGTGCATCTCCCCAATCTAAACCAGTATCAGTATTTCCTTAGCCATCGGAAAATTTAGTATCGTTACCACAAATGAAGGTCGGACCCCAATCGAGCTTATTATCAGGCCTGCCCCCTTCAAATAAACAGTTTATTCCTCTGCTATCTTTGTTTTCTGCCCATCTGTGATTTATCACTATATCAGCAAGACATTTGATCCCTTTGTCGTGAAAGGCCTTAATTAAGGCTTTAAGTTCTCGTGAATTTCCATAACTTGACGTATCCAAATCGTACAATCTTGATGGCATATACCCTGTCGAATTGAAAAAAACATAAGTGTTCTGCACAAATTGTCTAAGGTCCCACATACAAGTTTGAAAATAATAGGTCAAATGGTAGGCATATTCCCATATTTGGGGACAAGGGGCGGAACGACCTCTCGATCTACTTACTGCAGCCCAGGAATAAAAGCGCCGACGTTGTCC
Source organism: Nicotiana tabacum (assembly GCF_000715075.1). Lineage (NCBI taxonomy): Eukaryota > Viridiplantae > Streptophyta > Magnoliopsida > Solanales > Solanaceae > Nicotiana > Nicotiana tabacum. The sequence goes on from NC_134091.1 coordinate 19,185,491, forward strand.
GGGCCAAGAGCCATAGTTAGTTATTGTTTCCATTTGGTTGTTTCTTCCTCGTAGTTGATACCGGCAAGACCCAACCAGATGACGTTGGCTGGTTGGTAGTGAGAGGACTCTAAAGAAATTGTTTGGTGTTTCATTACTACCTTTGTGGAGGGGCGGCGCAAGCATATGTGTGGCCTAAAAGTAAAGTTTAATGTGAGACCTAAGTTTTTAAAAGAAAGTTATGATACATATTTTTATTTGAAGTCTATTTTTTTAGTTTTTTTGAAATGCAAAGTTGTTAATAATTTTTTTATAATTGATTTTCTCTAATAATTCCTTTTCAATTAATAATATAGCCTACCCAAATCTTTCTCGAGGCATTGTTGATCTTAGATAAGATTTTATCAATTATAATTTTGAAAAATTACTTTTCTTTGAGGCAATTGTTATAGAAAAACTCTACTTTTATACTAAAAGTATTCAATATTATTTTTTTAAATACTAATAAACCTATTATTTTTAAAAAATGCCCCCTCCCCTACTCCACCCCAAATGTGGGGGCCTAACGCACAAGCCTTACTTGTGATAAGGTTAGAGCCCGCCCTGCCTTTGTGAAGCATAAATGTTTACAAGTAATTGTTCATAATAAGTAGAACTAGTTATCAGGAAAATAAGGTATATATAACTTGTTATATCATGTTAATTACACTGATATTGTAAAATTCTTTTCGAGGTACTTAAGTTAAATCTATTGAAGCAGTAGTGGCCTAGTGGGGTGTGAAAGTTGAAACATAAAGGAAATATTGCTCAGTACCTTGGCTGTGATTTTGAAGGGAGTTTGAGGCAGGGGGAAGCCAAACATGAGTAACTCCAGCATCAGCCAAATCTGGGACTAATTTGATAAGATGGTTCCACCATCCTCCATCTTGCCCTGACGAATCCCAGTTAAATCCCTGTTTTATAAAAAAAGAAAACATATAGGAGTAATACATAGTACTTATTAGTTGAATATTTATGTCCACTGCCAAATAATATAAGTAGAAAGTTTTCTTTTCTTGGGTACCTGAAATAACAAAGTAGAAGATGCAAATGCGGGCAAAACAATCAGCAAAAGACACACAGAGAAAATGAGGTTTATGTTCGTTTTGTTATCCATATTTCTGTTTGTTGTACACTAATGAATTCTGAAACAAGATGATTATAAATAGGGTGGTGCATAGCCTGTATTGTAGACTTTTCAAAGTTAATGTAGACAGAAGTTAGAAGCATTCATTTTCACTATTGACTAAGGCAACAGAACTGTAGAGGCTGCTAAATTGAGTTTAAGTGATAAAAATATTATCTAAATGCCATTTTGTGTAGAAAATGATGAGAGGAGTGATATTGTAGTATTGGTAGCTACAAACATCTGGCAAAAACATAGTATGCAGTACTTTTCAAAGAGGTGATGGACAAGGAAAACACGTACCTTAAGAATTGTAAATTTGACTAATAAAGTTTCTGCTGTGAATTAAAGTTTTTATCGCCCACTGGTTTAAGCAGTATATGCAACTCATGTTAGCTAAAGTCTTAGTAGAGTGGAACTTCCAATATTTTTCTTTTTCTTCGTGGTAAAAAAGGGCAACCCGTGCACTAAGCTCCCGCTATGCGCAACGTCTGGGGAAGGGGCGGAACACATGAATCTATTGTATGCAGTTTTAACCTACATTTTTGCAAGAGGTATTAGACTTTAATTAGATATTGAGTCCTGTCATTGGCCGGAATGAACCTTAAATAGACCAGATCAGGTCCGTTTGCAACTCCACTTATCCAATTAACGGGATTGGAAACTGCTAAATACATATATCATTAGGGAGTGTGGTGGGGTGGTTGGGATCTCTCTCGGCATTAAGCCTTGCGATTTGCGAATGAAAAACTTCTTGGTACGAATTGATTTGCCCTCTTAGTGGGCCTACTCGATGCAATAGCTGGTATTGCAATCGCGATAATAAACTTGTAAAAATATATTGTTGGCAATGGTTAGGTCTCTCACAGTATTTCACATTACTAACTAATAGCTGGTTGGATCGCTATGGATTAATCTATAGTTATTCAATTTGTGAGCACCTAATTTCTTACCATGTTTGAATTTTTCATCATTTTTTAGTATGTAAATATATTTTAAGTTTAATCTACATATTTTGGCTCTTATTTCACCTTTTATAGTTATTACTTAAGAAAATTATATCTCACTCTTCCTCTTTCACAACTCACACTCCCACTCTTCCTCTTTAACAACTTACATTCCCACTCTTCCTCTTTAACAACTTACGCTCCCACTCTCTCTTATATAAAAACACACACAAATCAGACAGATAGAAAAAGAAAAAGGAACGAGAAAGGAAAAATTAGATCTAGAAAAGGAGAGAAAAAATGAGAGAGCTAGGGGGAAAGAGGGAACAGACAGATAGTGAGAGAAAAGAGGGGAATTGAGAGTAAGAAACAAAGAGGGTAACATGTTAGCAGCGGAAAATACAGTGGGATCAATGGAGTTCGACCTAGGGTTCACTGTGCTTAGAAGAGAGAGGAGAGAGTTTTTATTCTAAACTTTTGGAAAAAATAAAATGAATAATCTCTTCAATACAATGTGTAACTAAGCCCATATATTTGACCCGGAAGTCCACCTAAGCCAAAAATCACTAAGCTGAAACAGAAAAATTAAATACATTTGGGCTCAGCCCAGGACAAATAAAAACGGAGGATATTAAACCCATGACTAAGTAATTCCAATACCCCCCTCAAGTTGGAGGGAGAGAACACCCCAACTTGGAAAGAAGACCATGATGAGCAGCCCCAGCAAAAGCCTTGGTGAAAACATCCGCGAGCTGGGTGGAGGAAGAAGTATGCAACAAATGAATGAGGCCCTCAACAAGCTTGGCTCGAACAAGATGACAATCCTCAATATGCTTAGTGCACTCATGAAAAATAAGATTCTTTGCAATATGAATGGCAGCCCGCCTGTCACAAAACAAGGGAACAAAAGGACAATTGGCTCCCAAATCCAAAAGCAGCCTATGCAGCCAAGTAAGTTCCCCAACAACCTTACTCATAGCTGTATACTCAGCCTCAGCATAAGACATAGACACCATATGCTGCTTCTTAGACTTCCAGCCAACCAGACTACCTCCCAATAAGACACAAAAGCCAGTTACAGACCTCCTGGTGTCAGGGCACGTATCCCAGTCACTATCATAATAAGCAGCCACAGAAAGATCACGAGAGTTGTTGAAAAAGACACCAAAATCAGTAGTACCCTTCAGGTTTTTTAAGAGATGGAGAGCTTTCTCCAAATGGGACAGACAAAGCATAAACTGAGACAATTGTTGGACATCAAAGGAGATGTCATGCCTTGTATTAGTAAGAAAATTGAGATTGCCCACTAATGACCTGTAAACTTTAGGTTTAGGAAGAGGAGTTCTGTAACGACCCGACCGGTCATTTCAAAAGTTATAGCCTCGTCTCCCATATTTCTACTTCTTTTTATATTATTCAACTATATTATATTATATCGGGTTAGTTGGTTTGGGACCAGAGTGGTTTCAGAGTGAATTGAGACACTTAGTCTCTTAAGTAGAAACTTAAGTTGGAAAAGTCAACCGGGTGTTGACCTATGTGTAAACGATCTCGGATTTGAATTCTGATAGTTCCGTTAGCTCCGTTAGGTAATTTTGGACTTAGGAGTGCATCCAGAATATGATTTGGTGGTCCGTGGTAGAATTTGACTTGAATTGGTGAAATTGAAAATTTGGCGATTTTGGTCGGTAGTGAAAAATTTGATATCGGTGTCGGAATGGAATTCCGGAAGTTGGAGTAGGTTCGTAGTGTCATTTGTGACATGTGTGCAAAATTTGAGGTCATTCGGACGTGGTTTGGTTGGTTTCGGCATCGGTTGCCGAATTTAGAAATTTAGAAATTCTCAAGCTTGAATCCGAGGGTAATTTGATGATTTAATGTTGTTTTGAGTGATTCGAAGGTTCGACTAAGTTGGTATGTTGATACATGACTTATTGGTATTTTTGGTTGAGGTCCTGAGGGCCTCGGGATGATTTCGAGTGGTTAACGGATTTATCGAAGTTGGAAAATACAGCTGAAGCTGTTGCTACTGCTATTTCTGCACCTGCGGAAGAAAGAGTCGCAGGTGCGAGGCCGCAGGTGCATGTGGGGAGTTCGCAGGTGCGGACAATTCTGGGCTAGGTAGTAAGCACAGATGCGAAAAGTCTGTCGCATCTGCGAGCCCGTAGGTGCGAGACCAGGGGGCAGATGCGGAAAGGGGGACGCTGGGCAGGCTTCGCAAAAGCGAAGAAAAAGCGCAGGTGCGCTTTCGCAGGCACGAGAATTTTCTGCGCAGATGCGGAAAAAGGTGAGGCCAAGGCTGGAGCGCAGGCGCAAAGGATTTGGCCACACCTGCGAGCCCGCATGTACGAGGCCTGGAGCGCAGGTGTGGAAGCTGGGAAATTAAGTGGAGTTCGCTGATGCGGCGCCTTGACCGCAGGTGCGAGTCTGGGTAGAAACCATAAATAGAACACTTCGCGAATTTGGTTTATTTCCACCATTTTCAAGTGGTTTGTGGAGCTTTTGGAGTGATGTTTGAAGGGTGATTCAAGGGCTATCAGTGAGGTAAGTTGCTTGAGCCCTAATACTCGTATATATGGTGATTTTCCGTTGTTTAATCATGTAATTAGTGAAAATGAGGGGTTAGGGCTTTGAAGTTTTGGAGAGTAATTTAAGGATTTGAAGGAGCAAACGATGTCGGATTTTGATGAGTTTAGTATGGTTAGATTCGTGAGTGAATGAGCTTTCTAGTTTTGTGAATTTTGTTGGATTTCGAGACATGGGCCCAGGTGCCGGGTTTGAGCCAATTTCGGATTTTGGTCTAATTTTGTAGATTTTCTTGTGGAATTTATTCCATTAGCTTATATTGATGGTATTGTACTGATTGTGAATAGATTTGTAGCATTTGGAGGCCGAGCCCAAAGGCAAGAGCATTGCGGGGTAGAGATTTGACCGGTTTGAGGTAAGTAACAATTGTAAATCTAGTCCTGAGGGTACGAAAACCCTGAATATTTGTATTATGTGATTAGTTGGGAGGTGACACACATGCTAGGTGACAGGCGTGTGGGTGTGAACTATAGAAATTGTGACATAATTGTTTCTGTGGAATTTTATAGTTAAATAATCTTGGCATTTTCCATGCGGTTTTATGTGTTAAAGAAATTGAGGTGAAAAGCATATTAAAAATTATGTTGAGGCTATGTGCCAGTATTATTGGGACCCACAGAAGTCATATTGCTGTGAATTATTGTGTTAAATTGAAAGTTTATACTTAGTCATATTCATTTCATTGCATATCATAACTCAGTTTTATGACTCTATTTTGATGCATATAAATGTTTTGGGCCGAATGCCCTGTTTTACTGAAATGCCCGAGTGGCTTGAGAGGTTTATGACTGATTGAGGCTGAGGGCCTTATTTTATGTTGCATATTTATGGGATCGGGCTGCACGCCGCATCATGTTGCATATTTATGGGATCGGGCTACAAGCCGCAGCATGTTGCATATCGACCGAGGGACTGATTTATGAGGATGATTGTGGATCGGGGCTACCCGCCTGCAGCATAACTGAGTGAGGCCGAGGGCCTGAATTGTGAGGATGAGTGTGGATGGAGGCTGCCCGCCTGCAGCATACTTTATTATTATCGCACGTGAGTTGTCCGTGCAGATTATAGCGCTTGGGCTGTTTATGATTTCATCATTTTTACTCACCTTTGCATTTTTTCTCTGTTTGGAAACTGTTAAAAAAAATACTTTAAATGATTTTTACTGAAACTGGGTTTAATCGAGATGTTTTGATTCAAATCCCGATTTTAAAGCATGTGGTATTTTACCGAGATTTCCTGATATGAACGTTATATGCTTTATTGCTCGTCACTACTGCTCAGTATTTATTTATTGTTGTTACTTACTGAGTTGGCGTACTCACGTTACTCCCTGCACCTTGTGTGCAGATTCAGGTGTAGCTGGATACGGTAGTAGTTATTGATTGTTCTGGCTACAGATTTTCTTGGAGATAGCAAGGTTAGCTGTTTGGAGATCGCAGCCCCTGCTCTTCTCCCTCATATCTACCTCTAGTTGCATTTAGCTATTTTTCAGGTTGATTTAGCCTTGATATTATTAGACAGATTGTAGTAGATGCTCATGACTAGTGACACCCCGATGCCGGACTTTTCTTTTCGCACTTTAATTTTGATTGGAACACCTTTATGAAAGTTTTTATGTTAAATAATATTGTAATTATCTTTGAAATAAAAATATCGGTTTGTTTTGGAAATGAGTCGGCTTGCCTAGTTCCACGATAGGCGCCATCACGACAGAGGTTAGTTTGGGTTGTGACAGATAGGTATCATAGCCTAGGTTACATAGTCTCACAAGTCATGAGCGGGTTTAGTAGAGTCTTGCGGATCGGTACGGAGACGTCTGTACTTATCTTTGAGAGGCTGCAGAACCTTTAGGAAACTCCATATTCTTGAATTCCTGTCGTGCGAATCTGTTGATTCTAGTAACTAAATATCTGTTGTTTCATTCTCTCACAGATGGTGAGGACTCGTGCTACCGGTCAGGAGGGCCAACCACCAGTACCACCAGCCAGGGCTGCGAGAGGCCGAGGCCGCGGTAGGGGCCGTGGTAGGGGCATAGGTGCAGCCCGTACAACAGCTGGGGCAGTACCTGCAGATCCACCGGTTGTCCCAGATCAAGACCAGGTTCCAGTTGTTGATGCACCAGCTCAGGCATCACCTGTGCCTATTGTGATTCCAGGCCTTCAGGAGGCCCTAGTTCAGATTCTGACAGTGTGTACCGGCTTTTCTCAGGCGGTCTCTATTTCTACGGCCGCAACCACTTCTCAGGAAAGGGGAGGCACTCAGACTCTTGTCGCTCGCACACCCGAGCAGGTTATTCAGGGACTTCAGACACCGGAGGCACCACCAGCCCAACCGGTTATAGTTGCTCAGGATTATGTGGTTCCTGCTATGCCTGAGGATGATCAGCGTAGGTTGGAGAGGTTTGGAAGACTCCAGCCACCACCTTTCAGTGGCACAAAGAGAGAGGATGCTCAGGACTTCTTGGACAAATGTCAGAGGATACTCCGTACTGTTGGTATTTTGGAGACTTGTGGGGTCTCATTCACTACCTTTCAGTTTTTTGGGGCTGTAATTAGATGGTAGGAGACTTACGAGAGGCATAGGCCTATTGGCGTAGCACCCCTTACTTGGCAGCAGTTCTCAGTGGTCTTTTTGGAGAAGTTCATACCTCGATCCTGCAGAGAGGAGCTGCGCAGATAGTTTGAGCGGCTTCGCCAAGGTGATATGTCTGTGACACAGTATAAGATGCGGTTCTCTGAGTTGGCCCGTCATGCTATCTGGTTGGTTCCAACGTACATGGAGAGGATCATGAGGTTTATTGATGGTCTCACTTATCAGCTACAGTTGCTCATGACCAGAGAGAGGGTTTCGGGTGCTACTTTTGATGATGTTGTCGACATTGCTCGGCAGATTGAGATGGTTCATGGTCAGGAGAGGGTTGAGAGGGAGGCCAAGAGGCCTCGTAGTTAGGGTGGATTCAGTTCTAGCACGGTATAGGTCATCATTTCAGATAGGCTCAGTCAGCTCGGCCATTTCATTGGGGTGCATCATCTGGCCATGGTTCTCACAGTTCTCATCAGGGCCACTCATCACTTAGTGCCCTTCCAATGCCGAGTTTTTCCCATGCTCCACCTGTTCAGGGCTCTTTCATGCCAGGTTCTTCTACTAGTCATCCCGGTGCTAAGGGTTCCCTTCAGTTTTCGCCACCAGCACTAGGGAGTCATTTTGCGTGTGGGGAGCTTGGGCATATGTGGAGGCATTGTCCTTATCGTCATGGGGGTCTATCTCAGTAGAGGAGTCAGCCTCCGATTGCAGCACCAGTTACCTTACCACCCGCCCAGTTAACTCGGGGTGGAGGCCAGTCAACTAGGGGGTCGCCCTAGAGGGGGAGGCAGATCAGGGGGTGGCCAGGCCCGTTTCTATGCCCTCCCTGCCATACCAGATGCTATTGATTTAGATGCTGTGATTTTAGGTATTGTCTCAGTTTGTCACATAGATGCCTCAGTATTATTTGACCCTGGTTCTACGTATTCATATATTTCCTCGTATTTTGCCCATTTTCTGGATATGCCCCGTGAGTCTTAAGTTTCATCTGTTCATGTATCTACTCTTGTGGGCGATACTATTATTGTGGACCGCGTATATCGGTCATGTGTGGTGACTATTGGGGGTCTGGAGACCCAAGTGGACCTATTGCTGCTCAGTATGGTCGACTTTGATGTGATATTGGGTATGGATTGGTTATCTCTATGTCATGCTGGTCTAGATTGTCACGCTAAGACGGTGACGTTGGCTATGCCAGGAATTTCGAGGGTTGAGTGGAGAGGTTATGTAGATTATGTACCAAGTAGGGTGATTTCATATTTGAAGGCTCAACGCATGGTTGAGAAGGGTTGCCTATCTTATTTGGCTTTTGTGAGGGATGTTAGTGCAGAGACTCCTGTCATTCATTCTATTCCAGTGGTACGTGATTTTCCGGATGTGTTTCCTGCAGACCTGCCGGGCATGCCGCCTGACAGGGATATTGACTTTGGTATTAATTTGGTGCCGGGCACTCAGCCCATTTCTATTCCACCGTATCGTATGGCACCGATGGAGTTGAAGGAATTGAAATAACAACTTTAGGAACTCCTTGACAAGGGGTTTATTCAGCCTAGTGTGTCACCTTGGGGTGCATCGGTTCTATTTGTGAAGAAGAAGGATGGTTCCATGAGAATGTGTATTGATTACAGGCAGTAGAACAAGGTCAGAGTCAAGAACAAGTATCCTTTGCCTCGTATTGATGATTTATTCGACCAGCTTTAAGGAACGAGGGTGTTCTCTAAGATTGATTTGAGGTCCGGTTATCACCAGCTGAAGATTCGGGATTCAAATATTCTTAAGACAACTTTCATGACCCGATATGGCCATTATGAGTTCTTGGTGATGTCTTTTGGGCCGACCAATGCCCCAGTAGCGTTCATGCATTTGATGAACAGTGTATTCCAACCCTATTTGGACTCATTCATTGTTGTATTCATTGATGACATCCTGGTGTACTCTCGTAGCTAGGAGGAGCATGCTCAGCATTTGAAGATTGTATTATAGAGATTAAAGGAGGAGAAACTTTATGCAAAGTTCTCCAAATGTGAATTTTGGCTCAGTTCAGTAGCATTCTTGGGGCACGTGGTGTCTAGTGAGGGTATTCAGGTGGATCCGAAGAAGATAGAGGCGGTGCAGAGTTGGCCCAGACCTTCCTCAGCCACAGAGATTAGGAGCTTTCTTGGTTTGGAGGGTTATTACCGTAGCTTTGTGGAGGGATTTTCATCTATTGCATCGCCCTTGACCAAATTGACCCAAAAGGGTGCTCCATTCAGGTGGTCGGATGAGTGCGAGGAGAGCTTTCAGAAGCTCAAGACTTCTTTGACCACAACTCCAGTGTTAGTTCTGCCATCAGCTTCAGGTTCTTACACTGTGTATTGTGATGCCTCGAGGATAGGCATTGGTTGTGTTTTGATGCAGGAGGGTAGGGTGATTGCCTACGCCTCGCGCTAGTTGAAGACCCATGAGAAAAACTATCCTGTCCATGATCTTTAGTTGGCAGCCATTGTTCATGCCTTGAAGATTTGGCGCCATTATCTGTATGGGGTTCATTGTGAGATCTATACTTATCACCAGAGTTTGCAATATCTGTTAAAGCAGAAGGATCTTAATTTACGTCAGCGGAGATGGTTGGAGCTTCTTAAGGACTATGATGTCACTATTTTGTACCATACGGGGAAGGCCAATATAGTGGCCGATGCTTTGAGTCACCAAGCAGAGAGTTTAGCATACCTTCCGGCAGCAGAGAGACCTTTGGCATTGGATTTTTAGGCCTTAGCGGGCCAGCTTATCAAATTGGATATTTCGGAGCCTAGTTGGGTATTGACTTGTGTGGTCTCCAGGTCTTCTCTTTATGACCGTATCAGGGAGTGCTAGTATGATGACCCCCACTAGCTCGTTTCTTAGGACAGGGTTTGGAGAGGTGATGCTAAGGATATGACTATTGGTGATGATGGCGTGCTGAGAATGCAGGGCAGGATATGTGTGCCTAATGTAGATGGGCTTCGAGAGTTGATTCTTGAGGAGGCCCACAACTCGCGGTATTCCATCCATCCGGGTGCCGTAAAGATGTACCAAGATTTAAGGCAGAACTACTGGTGGAGGCGGATGAAGAAGGATATAGTTGGGTTTGTGGCTCGGTGTCTCAACTGTTAGCATATTAAGTATGAGCATCAGAGACTGGGGTGGCTTGCTTCAGAGATTAGAGATCCCAGAGTGGAAGTGGGAGCGGATCACCATGGACTTTGTAGTTGGGCTCCCACGGACTTCGAGGAAGTTCGATGCTATTTGGGTTATTATGGATCGGCTGACTAAGTCCGTTTACTTCATTCCAGTTGGTACTACTTACTCTTCAGAGTGGTTGGCTGAGATTTACATCCGAGAGATCGTTCGCCTGCATGGTGTCCCAGTTTCCATCATTTCAGGTAGGGGTACTCAGTTCACATCACAGTTTTGGAGGGCCGTGCAGCAAGAGTTGGGTACTAGGTTGAGTTGAGCATAACTTTTCACCCTCAGATGGACGGACAGTCCGAGCGCACTATTCAGATATTGGAGGACATGTTGCGTTCTTGTGTCATTGACTTTGGGGGTTCATGGGACCAGTTTCTGCCACTCGCGGAGTTTGCATATAACAACAGTTATCAGTCGAGTATTTAGATGGCTCCGTACGAGGCTTTATATGGGAGGAGGTGTAGATCTCCGGTTGGATGGTTTGAGCCGGGTGAGGCTAGGCTCTTAGGTACAAACTTTGTCCAAGACGCATAAGATAAGGTAAAATTAATTCAGGAGCGGCTTCACACAACGCAATCTAGGCAGAAGAGGTAAGCGAATAGGAAGGTTCGTGATGTGTCTTTTGTGGTTAGGGAGAAGGTTTTGCTGAAGGTATCACCCATGAAGGGTTTTATGAGGTTTGGGAAGAGGGGAAAGTTTTGCCCCCTGTTCTTTGGGCCTTTTGAGGTACTTCAGAGGATAGGGGAGATGGCGTATAAGCTTGCCTTGCCACCCAGCTTGTCGAGTGTGCATCCAGTATTTCATGTTTCCATGCCCTGGAAGTATATTGGAGATCTGTCCCATGTTTTGAATTTCAGCACGGTTCAGTTGAAGGGTGATATAACTTATGATGTGGAGCTGGTGGCTATTTTGGATCGGCAGGTTCGAAGGTTGATGTCAAAGGATATAGCTTCAGTGAAAGTGCAATGGAGAGGTCAGCATGTGGAGGAGTCCACCTGGGAGACTGATCGGGAGATGCGGAGCAGATATCCACGCCTATTCGAGACTCCAGGTATATTTCTAGACCCGTTCGAGGACGAACGAATGTTTAAGAGGGGGAGGATGTAACGACCTGGTCGATCATTTCGGGAGTTATAGCCCCGTCTCCCCCATTTATACTTCTTTTTGTGTTATTCAGCTATATTATATTATATCGGGTTAGTTGGTTCGGGAACAGAGTAGTTTCAGAGTGAATTGAGACACTTAGTCTCTTAAGTAGAAACTTAAGTTGGAAAGGTCAACCGGATGTTGATCTATGTGTAAACGATCTCAGATTTAATTATTGTTCATGGAGAAGACGAGGCATCCAATTATAAAGAACTGTTAATCCCGTGTATTAAGGCCAAGGAATGGTGCGAGTCCATTATCTATTAGGCTTTCAAAGTGGTTGTTGTGGACCAGATTGAGGAAGAAAAGCCCATTCTACATCCTCGTCTTTCTGCCACAACTGTAATGGTGGCTGCACTTATGCTGAGACAGTGTTAAGAGCTAGGAAAAGGCTTGGAGGCATCATTGCAAAGAATTTAGGAATCCCCTCTCCCTTTAGTAACAAGGGTACTTTTGGCTTAGGGTTTAGGCCAACACAAGCAGACGAAGACAAAGGCAAGCACAGCAAAAAGCAAGGGGTGGTCCTACAACAACCTATCCCTCACATTTTCTACACTTTTGTCAAGCCATGACTCCAAGAGGGACAAAATTCCTCGGCGCACGCAAACATTGATGAAATTTTCCATGGCCTCAGCCAGATGTTTTCTGAAGTAAATATGATCCAGGCTAGTGAAAGCACTAGTCATGCAGATGTGCAACTAATTGGCCCATATACCATGCTCAACAATTTGGAAACAACTCCCCTCCCTATAAGGAATGAGCCTTGGTAGTTTGCTTTTGCAACTTCTTTTTTGTACTTTGGTTTACTTTCAGGGTTGTAATCCAAAAATCTTAGTATGATTGTTTTGTTTTGTTATTAACCCTTATATCCTTTCAAATTCGATGAAATGCAGTTTAATTTCGTATTAAGTTTTGTATATTTTCATTTTCCTAATTCCTGTCATTTTGTTTCCATTTCAGTTTTGTTAACACCGGCTTTAATAACATGACATGCATGTAGAATTCACGCTCAGATCTTAAAAGGCTATCTAATTTCGAAATAATGTATCAAGAGGCCGAATATGATGAATATTAGGTTGTTAAAGAAATAAAAATGAGAGTTGGAACAATTTGAAAACAAGCTTAAGCCCAACCTCAATGAAACTGAGCCAATTAACATCGGAAGTCATGAAGAATTTAGAGAAACGAAGATAAGCATTTACACTGCACAAAAAAATAGAGATGCCTTGATTCAACTTTTATTTAAATACAAAGATGTGTTTGCTTGGTCTTATGATAATATGTCGGGTTTAAGTGCTGATCTAGTGGTTCATAAGCTTCTTACATATCCTGAGTTTCCACCAGTACAACAAAAGCAACAAAAATTTAAAACGAATATGAGTGACAAAATCAAAGAGGAAATAATGAAGCAATTCCAATGTGATCAGAGTTGTCCGATACACGACCTGGGTGGGAAATGTTGTTTCTTTGCCAAAGAACGATAGAAAAACCAGAGTCTATATTGACTACAGAGACCTAAACAAAGCAAGTCCAAAGGATAATTTTCCTTTACCAAATATCTGCATTCTTATAGATAATTGTGCAAAGCATGAGATATAATCGTTCGTGGATTATTATGCTGGGTACCACCAAATTCTAATGGATGAGGATGATGCAGAAAAGACTGCTTTTACCACTCCATGGGGTACTTATTGCTATAGAGTCATGCCATTCGGTTTGAAGAATGCAGGGGCAACTTACATGAGTGCCATGGTTACCATTTTCCACGACATGATGAACAAAGAGATTGAATTATATGTTGATAATGTTATCAGAAAATCAAAGACACGGGTTGATCACGTGCGCGATTTGAAAAAGTTCTTCAAACGGCTGAGAAGGTATGACCTTAAGCTTAATCTATCCAAGTGTGCATTTGGGGTTATGTCTGGGAAGTTCCTCAGTTTTATAGTCCACCGGAGAGGCATCGAATTGGATCCATCTAAGATAAAATCCATTCGCGATTTTCCACCCTCGAAGAACAAAACTGAAGTCATGAGTTTCTTGGGAGATTGAACTGCATTAGGTTCATTTCTCAACTCACAACCACGTGCGAGCCCATCTTCAAGTTGCTGAAAAAGGATGCTTCTATCAAGCGGATGGACAATTTCCAAAAAGCTTTTGATAAGATCAAAGACTATCTGTCAAACCCCCCCTTGTGTTGGTACTTCCTGAACCTGGTAGGCCTTTGTTTTTATATCTATCGGTGATGGATAATTCCTTTGGATGCGTTCTGGGGAAACATGAAGCGACAGACAAAAAGGAACAGGTAATCTATTATTTGAGCAAGAAGTTCACCAATTATGAGGTTAAGTATACCCTTTTAGAAAGGACTTGTTGTGCTTTGACTTGGGTCGCTCAGAAGCTAACACTATCTTTTGGCCTACACTACTTACCTCATATCCAGAATGGATCCCTTGAAGTACATCTTCTAAAAGCCAATGCCCACTGGCAGGCTCGCAAAGTGGCAAATTCTACTAACAGAGTTCGACATCGTCTATGTCACTCGCACCGCAATGAAATCACAAGCTTTGGCTGATCATTTGGCAGAGAATCCAGTCGATGATGACTATGAGCCGCTAAGAACATACTTCTCAGACGAAAAGGTCAATTCAATAGAGGAATTAGTTCTGGACAACAACCATGCCTGGAAAATGTATTTTGATGGGGCTGTCAATATCAAATGAATTGGGATCGGGGCAATCCTCATCTCACCTATTGGACAATATTACCCTGCAATCGCACGACTTTGATTCTTCTGTATCAATAATATGGCAGAATACGAGGCTTGTATCATGGGTCTGAAATGGCCCTCTATCTGGATGTGCATGAACTATTGGTTATGGAAAATTCTGACTTGCTTATCCATCAAGCCCAATGCGAATGAGAGACTCGAGACATCAAGCTTATTCCATACATGCAATGTGTGCAAGACCTGAGCAAAAGATTCAAATCCATCGAGTTGAGGTACATTCCCAGGTTTCACAACGAGCTAGCCGACACCTTGGCTACCTTAGCCTTGATGCTCCCTTATCCAGGAAATACTCATATTGATCCATTATAAATCCAAGTTTGGAATCAACATGGTTATTGCAATACAATTAAGGCAGAACTATATGGTGAACCATAGTATTATGATATAATACGATTCCCGATAACAAGGGAGTACCCAGAGCATGCCAAGGGAGATAAAAAATAACTATAAGGCGGCATACTGGTGGTTTCTTCCTGAATGGGAAATTTTTTTACAAAAGGACCCCATATTTAAACTTGTTAAGATCCATATATTCCATAGAAGTTGAACGGATCATGAGTGAAGCGCATTCGGGGGATATGTGGGGCTCGCATGAATGGATATGTTTTGGCAAAGAATATTCTGCGGGCAAGGTATTATAGGCTTACTATGGATTGAGATTGCTTCAGTTTTGTTCGCAAGTGTCACCAATTCCAGATTCATGGCGACCTGATTCATTCGCCTCCGTAGGAATTGCATCACACGTCCTCTCCTTGGCCTTTCGTTGCTTGGGTAATGGATGTTATTGGGCCAATCGAGCTAAAAGCTTCAAATGGGCATATATGCATTTTGGTCGCCATTGATACTTCACCAAATGGGTGGAGGCAGTTACTTTCAAAGCAGTCACCAAGAAAGCAGTGGTAGACTTTGTTCATTCTAACATCATCTATCACTTTTGTATCCCAAAGACCATTATCACTGATAATGCAACCAATCTAAATAATCATCTGATGAAGGAGGTATGCGAGCAATTTAAAATTGTGCATCGCCATTCTACCCCTTACCAGACAAAAGCCAATAGATCCGTTGAAGCGGCTAACAAGAACATCAAGAAGATTCTTAGGAAGATGATCCAAGGGTCCATGCAATGGTATGAAAAGTTACCTTTTGCTCTTTTGGGATACCGCACGACTGCTCGCACATCAGTGGGTGCAACTCTTTATTTACTGGTATATGGAATTGAAGTTGTAATACCAACTGAAGTCGAAATTCTCTCCCTCCGAATCATTGTGGAATCGGAGATTAAAGACACTTAGTGGGTCAAGACCCGATTAGAATAACTAATGTTGATTGATGAAAAGCGATTAGCAGTAGTGTGTTTTGTCCAGGTATACCAGCAAAGAATGACACGCGCTTATAATAAGAAAGTGCGCCCAAGGCACTTTGAGGTAGGCCAACTCGTTTTGAAACGCATCCTTTCACACTAGGTAAAAGTTAAAGGAAAGTTCGCTCCGAACTGACAAGGACCCTACATCGCCAAGAAAGTATTACCAAACGGGGCCTTGCACTTGGTAGATAAAGAAGGACGGGTGCCAGACTTGACTATTAACGCATATGCAGTCAAAAGTTATTATATTTGATATATACCCATTACGGAACTTTCACGCATGATTTTCTCAGATCGAGATGACGAAGGATATCATTGCTCACTATCTTAAATAGATGTCACCCTTTTGAGCCGTATTTGTCTTCTTTGTTTCCCTTTTTTGGAACCTTTGTACTTGTAAAAACAAAAACAAAAAAGAAAAAAGAAAAGAAAAAGAACAACAAATCTTTTGAGTCAGTGAACTACGTCTGAACTGATTCCGAAAGGATACGTAGGCAACCTTACCTTGGGTTCGGTCCTATCACAACAAAAAATTCATATTCCCAATACTCCAAAACTAGGACAGAAGTTTATTTTATTTTACGCTTTGTTTTCTGTAAAAACAGTTCCAAAAGTTGTAATTCAGTTTTGTCACACCCCTTTTTTACCTCCAAAAGATATGTGCTATATTATTATTCTAGGTTAAAGAGTTTTCCAATTGCAGTGACATATTTGAGTAAGGATTATTTTATTTACAGAGTCTCCACTCGGAATTGATTTTTCGGTGTTCCAAGTCATCTTTTATTTGAATCCATAGTCAAAGGAAGGTTTGACTCTATTTTTATCGGTCCACAGAAACAAAGTTCGGGTAAGAAATTCTATTGTCCGGGAAGGTGTAAGGCATTCCCCGAGTCCTGTGATTTTAGCTCAGTCGCTTTATTGACTTAAAACTTGGCTTGAATTAATTTTGGATAAACTGTGCTTTATATGATTTTTATATTTTACCTATCCACTTTTCTTTCTTGATTATTAAAATAATTAAAATAATATGATTTGGATAATATTATGTTGTCATAACCACACTACGCAAGCGAAGGCGTGATCGAATAACATAATTAATTAACTTATCATAATTGCGCCTCACAAGCGAATCCGAAATCATGACAATCGATTATTTGTATTACTTTTGAGAAATTACTACATTTGAGAAAATTAATTCTTGAAAATTATTAAAAGTCAACTATCACGTTACGCAAGCGAATTCGCGATTTTAGCAAAATATTAATTAAATTAAAAATTAACTAAAACTAATGGGTATGGTATGGGATTATTGAATTAATGTATTGACTGTTAAACATCACGCTACACAAAGGATTTCGTGAAGTTAAAGCGCGTCTGCTATTTGTCTAGCATTTAAATTATTTTTAAAATAATAATAGTTAAGTTATTTGTTTAAACAGTAATAAAAAACTAATTTTATTAAAATTATTTGACTAAACTAAAATGTAAGAACTAATAGGAATTATTTTAAGAGAATGCATAAGCATATTCTATTTACTTTGTCGACCTTAGGCTTGCCAAAATTATTCTTAATTTGGCCCAAAGTGTAGTGGACCTAACGTGACAAAAGAAAACTCTCCTTACATCTAGTTGTTATTAATCCATGACTATTGAGTATAGAAAAAAAAAGAAGAAGAAGATTTGCTACTAACCGTAGTTAACTTGATTTTCTATTACATTAATGACAAGAAACAACCTTATTAACGTTGCCAATGATATAGGGAACAAATGCACATGGAAACATGATTAACTGGAAAACTTAATCCATATTACCAAGACTATCATGAAAAAGTCAATTAAGAACAACACTATGTAATACCTTCCGAGAGAATGATCTTTAAATTAATAGAACAATTTCCTAGCAAATGTGGACTTAACAAGCAATAGAATATCATTTTTAATCTGCACTAAAATCAGAATCGGATTTAGCTATAAATAGAATAGAGCGTACACATGAATTCTAAATCTCATACATCACATGTAAAAATAAGGACCCAATTACATACAGAAAATTAATCTACTTCATTACCAGCTTACAACCAAACATAAAAGATTTCGCAACTCTAACATTTACTTTTAACAACCAAGAGATAGAATAAGAAGCAGAAGAAGCTAAAATGATTTCAAGTAATCAAGTCTTCCTCATTCCATTCATATCATGAAAACTACATTACAATATTAAGAAGAGTACCTAGACCGCAGAAATAGCAAAGGAGGCAACAAGGACGAACTTTGTTATCCACTAGCCAATGAGCGCAACAAGAGTGTCGAAAATTACAACAGAAAAATAGCAGCGATTTGGAGATGACAGCAGCAAACTCGTAACAAACAGAAACCCAGAAACTTAAAACCAAAGACAAAGATAGAAGTTGTTTCTATACATCTTCCTCCAAACCAACAAGACCTTAAAAGGAAACTTTCCGAAAGAAAAAAAATATTTGGTGTTTTGCAAGTTCTAACAGCTCTCTCTTTCTCTCTGGTTTTATTTGAAGGCCCCCCTAGATCTCTTGTTTTTTCTCTCATTTTCCAGATCTAATTTTTCCTTTCTCATTCCTATTTCTCTTTTTTTATCCGTCTGATTTGTGTGTGTTTTTATATAAGAGAGGGTTAGAGTGTAAGTTGTTAAAGAGAAATAGTGAGAATATGAGTTGTTAAAGAGGAAAAGTAGGAGTGTGAGTTGTTAAATAAGAAAGTAGGAATGTGACTTATCAAGGAGGAAGAGTGGGAGTGTGAGTTATTAAAGAAGAAGAGTAGGAATGTGACTTATTAAAGAGTAAGAGTGGGAGTGGGAGTGTGAGTTGTTAAAGATAAAGAGTGAGAGTGTGAGTTGTGAGGAAATAATTGTGTTTGTGGTAAGAAAGATTCATCAGACTATGTTTTCTTATCTTAGTAGAAAGATTCATCAGACTAAGCCATTTATCCTAGTAGAAAGATTCATCAGACTAGGTTTTTTTATTATTATTATCTTAGGAGAAAGATTCATCAGACTAAGATTTATATCCTAGGAGAAAATTCATCATACTAGGTTTTCTTATCTTAGGAGAAAATTAATCAGACTAAAACTTCGATCCTAGAAGAAAATTCATCAGACTAAGACTTTGTATCCTGGGAGAAAATTCATCAGACTAGGTCTTTTTTATGGTATCTTAGAAGAAAGATCCATCAAACTAAAATTTTGATCCTAGGAGAAAGTTCATCAGACTAGGTCCTTTTTTTATTATCTTAGGAGAAAGATTCATCAGACTAAGATTTCGATCCTAGGAGAAAATTCATCAGACTAGGTTTTCTATCTTAGGAGAAAAATCCATCAGACTGAAACTTTTTATCCTAGGAGGAAAAATGTGAAGAGCAATGGCAACATTTTATGCACACTAGCAAGACAGATAAAGAGAAAGATTTGAGAAACTTCCCTTTGTTGGCTCTTCTCTTATTTTTTCTGTTTCTTACTTTTCTTTTCTTTTTTTGTTTTGTTTTTGAACCAACTTCCTTCCATTGCTTTGTTCCTATTTCAAACAAAGAAAATTTTGTCAGTTTTAAAAGTGGTAGTCGGTTTGTGGCCTTGAGTCTTGAGCAGCTTGGCTTTTGCTCAATCAGCTTGAGTCAGTTTCAAGAGACTTTTTGCTCTGCATCAATCCTGATTGTTTCACACCCAGTACCATTTGTATTTGTGGCTCAGTCAGCCTTATCTTAAAAAAGAGATTTCTTTTCTTGAATAACCTTTTCTGATATCTTGAATGGCTTTGCTTTTGGAGTAATTTGTCTGTCAGAGAGAATCACAACTGGTAAGAGCCTTTTGCACGATGTGCACACTTCATAGTCATTGTTCGATACTACAGAGAATCCATGATTAACCTTGTGGTTATCTTTGCTTGCTTTACCCGAATAGGCTGACAAGAGACTTAGTTACACTTGTTGCACCCAAAACAATTAAAATTACAACTTTAAATAGTCAACGAAAGTGCAAACCCCATCTTCCTCATCATCACGGTAGATCATCATCATCACGGTAGATCATCAAATAATCAACTAAGAAAGAAAACAAAAATATTCTAATCTAAATCTAGAGTTTATTACATGGATACCTCTACAGTAATACAATCTAATTCCCTAGCTCAATTTTTTTCGTTCTTAAATCCAATTAAATCAACCCAGCAAATTATGTAACAAACTTTAAACTAACATTTACATGTAACTTCTTAAGAGAGAATAACACAAGCACATGAGAGTAATTTTCTAACTAATCAAGAAATCAATCAATTAAGAAGAAAACTCAACAAACAGTAAGATCCCACATTTATTGACATGAATTTCACAACTAAAAGCATGTATTAATAAATACGGTAATAAAATAAAATGAGAGTGGGAGAAATGAACCTCAGCAATTACAACAACTATAAGTCGAACAAAATCAAGCAGTGAATATGTCTCAGACAAAATATTCAACAAAATCTCCGAACAAAAGTAGCAGAACCCCGATCGGAGAACTCGAACAGGGAGTGAAAACGATGACGAGCTGGACTCAATCAAACCTCATTTTTGCAATAGAAATCCAAAATTAAAAGCGAAGAAGCAGAAATATTTTTGTTGTTTTCTGGAATTTTTAAAGAATCGAAAACTAAGGAAAGGAGCTTAAAGAATTTTTGAAACCTTAGTTTCCTCTCAATTTTCTATCCGATTTTTCCTCTAGAAACCTCTCATTTTTGGAATACAAATCTGGTTGTTCCCCTCTCTCTCTCTCTCTCTCCTAAGTTGCGCTCTATTTTAGTCCTCTCTCTTCGTGCTCTGTTTTGTTATTCTCCCTTTTTTCAGCTGCTGCGCAACTTTTTTTTTCTTACTCTAGGGTCCTTCTTTTTAGCTCCTCTTCCTTTTTAGGGGAGGGGGAGGGGGTGAGACTCTAGTTATGGGATTAGGTTTTTGGTGGGGTATTGGGCTTAGATCTTGTGGGCCATTCCAAATTGGGCCTTTTTTGTTCCAAAGCAAAATAATGAGCCTAAACTACTAAAATACTACGAAAATATTAATTAGTCCTATTTTAAGTAGAGTAAACTATTAAAATAACACTAAATACTAAACCAAAATTGGCATTAAAATTGGGCTTCTTTTAAGGTCTGAAAGTTTATGGCTTAAGTCATGGCAAAAATTAAAGTACTATAAATATAAATATACTAATTGACCTTAAACTAAAGATGAAAATATTTTTTGTGTTTTTAAATTGTAATTTGAAGTAAAAATTGACTAAAACTCCATAAAAATTAAAGCTAAGTTAAATAAATATTTTAAACACTTAAAAATAGCTCAAAAATGTGACTGGTCAAAAATTACGTGCTTACAATCCGGGTAGAACTTTTTTGCCTAGGGGGATCCAACTTATATTTCTGGGTAGAAGTACTCTTCGTACAGGCTGTTTTTCGTATCTTAACCCTGGTAGAATATTTTTTGCCTAGGGAGATCCAACTCATATTTCCGGGTAGAATTACTATTCACTTAGGATTGCTTTTCGTAGCTTAACCTAGGTAGAACATTTTCGCCTAGGGGGATCCAACTCAAATTTTCGGGTAGAATTACTCTTCGCCCAGGCTTGCTTTTCGTAGCTTAACCTAGGTAGAACCTTTTAACTTAGGGGGGTCTAGCTCATATTTCCGGGTTGAAGTACTCTTCACCCAGACTTGCTTTTCGTAGTTTAACCCGGGTAGAACCTTTTCACCTAGGGGGATCCAGCTCATATTTTTGGGTAGAAGTACTATTCGCTCAGGTTGTTTTACGTAGCTTATCAGGTAGAACCATTTCTCTTAGGCGATTCAGCTCATAGTTCCGAGTAGAAGTATTTTTCGCTCACGTTGTTTTACGTAACTTAACTCAGGTAGAATCATTTTCCTAGATGGATCTAGCTCATAGTTCCTAGTAGAAGTACTCTTCACTCAGATTGTTTTACGTAGCTTAACTCATCTGGAACTGTTTCGCCTAGGGGGATTCAACTCATATTTTCGGGTAGAAGTACTTTTCGCTCAAGCTGTTTTACATAGCATTACCCCAGGTAGAACCTTTTCGCCTAGGGGTATCCTGCTCATATTCCCGGGTAGAAGTAATCTTCGCCCAGATTTGATTTTTGTAGTTTAACCCAGGTAGAACCTTTGCGCCCAGGGGATTCAGCTCATATTTTCGGGTATAAGTAATTTTCGCTCAGGCTGTTTTACATAGCATAACCCAGGTAGAACTTTTTCGCCTAGGGGTATCCTACTCATATTTCTGGGTAGAAGTACTATTCTCCCAAGCTTGCTTTTCGTAGTTTAACCCAGGTAGAACCTTTGCGCCCAGAAAATTTAACATTTTATCAGTAATACAGGGTACCGACCCCTGTTTATATTTCCTTTTCAATAATACATGACACCAACCGCTGGTTATATTTTCTTTTCAATAATACAAGGCACCAACCGCTGGTTACATTTTCTTTTCAGTAATACAAGGCACCAACCCCTGGTTACATTTTCGTTTCAGTAATACAGTCATATTTCATTTTAGTAATACAGGGCATCAACCCCTAGTTACATTTTCTTTTCACTAATATAGGGCACCAACCCTGGTTACATTTCCTTTTCAGTAATACAGGGTACCAACCCTTGGTTACATTTTCTTTTTAGTAATAAAGGGTGTCAACCCCTGGTTACATTCCTTTTTAGTAATATAGGGTACCAACCTCTAGTTGCATTCCTTCTTAGTAATACAGGGTATCAATCCCTGATTACATCTCTTTTCAGTAATACAGGGCGCAAACCCCTGGTTATATTCCCTTTTCAGTAATACAGGGTTCCAATCCCTAGTTATGTTCCCTTTTCAGTAATACAGGGTACGACCCCTGGTTACATTTCCTTTTCAGTAATACATGGTACCAACCCCTGGTTACATTTCATATCAGTAATATAAGATACCAACCCCTGGTTACATTTCCGTTTAGTAACATAGGGTACACCACTCCCTAGTTGAGTCGAGCTGAAATGTAGGATACACCACTCCCTAGTCTCCTTACCAGCATAGGGTACACCATCCCTAGCTGTGTGTTTTCCAACATAGGGTACACCACTCCCTAGTTGAGTCGAGCTGAAATGTTGGGTACACCACTCTTTAGTCTCCTTACCAGTATATGGTACACCAATCCTTAGTTGTGTTTTCCAACGTAGTGTACACCAATCCCTAGTTGATTTGATCTTAAATGCATCTTACACCACTCTCTGGTATCTTTGTTAATTCGGGGTACACCATTCCCTAGACACATTCTTCCAACATAAGTTACATCAATCCTTAGTTAAGACACCATTTAGACAATCAGGGTACACTATTCCCAAAGAGTCATGTTTTTCTGAGGTACATCAATCCCAACCTTTTATTATTTTTAATAGTGAAGTAGTATAGAGTTTTATTACAAATAACTTACGAAATTTTTCTAGTGAAAATTGGGGCAGAAAAATTTTATTCATTTGTTTGTTTTGATATCTGAGCAGGTTTTACCTCGAGGCACATGGTTCGAGATGACCAAAAGAAGAATTCTCAATCCAGAATAAAGAAAAGAATAGGAAAATAAGTTAATCCAAATGCAGAAGAAGATGGAAAGGATATGGACTACTCAAGACGTGACTGAAGTTATGAGCTTTACATTTCTCATTTAGATCAGAAGAAGTTGTAGAAGAATGAACTAGCACCTACAACTAGCAAGCATCAAGGTTCAGATCAGTGTTTGTGTGAAGAACCAGTAAAGATTCAAGATCAAGTTTTAAAAGTCTTATAGATATGAATCTTGTAACTAATAGTTGATAGGCTTGTTTAGTTTCTTTTGATTTTGATGTAATAACATGTTTAATAAAGAAGTAGTTTAGAATTTTGTTATAATAACTCACGAAAGTTTCCTAGTGAAAACTGGGGCAGGAATTTTTTTATTCGTTTGTTTGTTTTGGTGTCTGAGCAGGTTTAACCTCGAGGCACATGGTACGAGATTACCAAAAGAAGAATTCTCAATCCATAATAAACAAAAGAAAAGGAAAAGAAGTGAATCCAAATGCAGAAGCAGATGGAAAGGATATAGACTGCTCAAGACATGACTGAAGTTACGAGCTTTACATTTTCCGTTTTGATAAAAAGAAGTCGTAGAAGAATGAACTAGCACCTGCACCTAGCAGCATCAAGGTTCAGATCAGAATTTGCGTGAAGAACCAGTCAAGACTCAAGATCAAGTTTTAGAAGACATATAGATATGAATCTTGTAACTCATAGTTATCGGCTTATTTAGTTTCTTTTAATTTTGATGTAATAACAGGACTACAGACTGAAGCCTCGACGGAACCTCACTCGACTCTCCAACTTAGATTCCATCTTTTTCCTTGAATTACACGCGACCTGATTCCCTTATAACCCGAGATATGTAGGTTGTCCAAAACTAGGACTCGGTTGCACTATTTTCTCTTATCTCTTCCCTTTTGAATAATAGTATGGCCAAAAATTAGTCATATTGCTCATCTTTTCTTTGCCTGAAAACTCTTCATGTTTCCAAGAAAATAGGGGCATGCTGTGAGCACCTAATGTTTTACCATGCCTTAATGTTTTATCACTTTTTAGTATGTAAATATGTTTTAAGTTTAATCTATATATTTTAGCTCTTATTTCACCTTTTATAGTTATTACTTAAGAAAATTATATCTCACTCTTCCTCTTTAACAACTCACACTCTCACTCATCCTCTTTCACAACTCACAATCTCACTCTTCCTATTTAACAACTCGCATTCAGTCTTCCTCTTTAACAACTTACAATTCTGCTCTCTCTTACTTATATAAACACTCTCTTTTACTTATATAAAACACACACAAATCAAACGGATAGAAAAAGAAAAAGAAACGAGAAAGGAAAAATTAGATCCGGAAAAAGAGAGAAAAAACAAGAGAGCTAGAAGAAAGAGGGAACAGACAAATAGTGAGAGAAAATAGGGGAATTGAGAGGCAGAAACACAGAGGGTAACATAGAAAAGAATAGAGGACGGAGTCAAAATCCTAGATTTTCCAAGTCCAGATTAAAAAAAATGTTTTCCCGTTTTATTACTGAAATAGTTTGAGATTCAGAGTTAGAGTTTGCTTCTTTTTTTTTTTTTATCAAATTTCATTAATTGAGCTTGTTTGGAGTTGCAGTTCGTGTTTGGTTCGGAGATCCGTCGAGGATCGAAATTTTATTTTAGCTGCTGATTTGGGGGTATTGTTTGAGGTTAATTTCGTGGTTCGCGATCCGAGCTCCTGTTGTGGTCTCATTTTCCGGTCCGATTTAGTTCGTCGGAGTTTGTTGTAACCGAGTTCTTGTTAATCACCCGACTAAAAAATTTTTCATTAATCCAAGTTCAGAGATTGTTTTAGCTTCACTTGAGGTCCATTCTTTCCTTTTCTCTTGTCTTTCTTTTTTTTGAATTATCTCATGGGATTTGTCTGTCTTTGCTTGCTTTAATTGATCTCCATGGATGGATAACCGTTGTGGTATGCTTGTTAATTGAGATGAATTAGTCTAGTTGTTACTTTTTATTAAATTAGTTGTTGAATTTGATTTCCAGTGTTAGCACGCCAAACTAAAATCAGACTCTTAATCCTTAAGAACTCCACTTCGATTTTATTAACTTTGGAATAGTATATGGCTAAGGCCGCAATTGAGTTTTACCGGAATCAGTTCAGCACAGAAGGGGATCCTTCAGATTTTAAAATGTAAGAAAATGTACCTGTTATGATTACTATGGAGCAGAATTTAGAACTATGTAGATATCCAACACAAGAAGAAGTTAAAGCTGCATTTTTTGAACTTGGTAATGCTAGTGCCAGTAGCCCTGACGGATTTACTGGACTGTTCTATCAAGAATGTTGGGATATCATTTGTTATGATATACACAACATAGTTCTCCACTTCTACGGAGGTGCAACTCTACCAAAGTCCATCACCCATACTAATTTGGATTTTCTTCCAAAGAAGCAAAAGATTTAAACCTTCTCAGACTTAAGACCTATATGTTTGAGTAACTTCATCAACAAGGTGTTATCCAGGGTGATTCATGACAGACTAGAAAATCTTCTACCAACTCCAATCTCACACAATCAATCTGGATTTGTGAAGGGTAGGAGAATATTCGATAATATACTTCTTACTCAAGAAATTGTCACTGATTTAAGGTTGAGAGGTAAGCCAGCTAATGTTGTAATTAAGTTGAACATGGCAAAGGCATATGACAGGGTATTATGAAAGTATTTGTTGCATGTCTTAAGGAGGATGGGGTTTGTTAAACACTTTATCAGTATGGTTTGGAACTTACTATCTAACAATTGGTATTCAATGTTTGTGAATGGGCAGAGCTCGGGTTTGTTAAAGTCAACAAGGGGATTGAAGTAAGGCAATCCACTATCTCCTACCTTATTTGTATTATCAGTTGAGGTGCTATCTAGATCATTGAATAAATTGTTTGATGATACAATGTTTAAGGGATTTGGCATGCCTAAGTGGACTGATCACTTGAACCACCTGGCATTTACTGATGATACTATCATATTCTCCTCTACTGATCCTAACTTTTTGCACAAGATCATGTCATTACTTGGTAGATATGAGCAGATTTCAGGCCAGCAGATCAACAAAAGTAAGAGCTCCTTTTATATGCATGCCAACATTGCACAAGCCTTAATGCAGGAAGTGGAAAACATCACATGATTTGCTAGAGGGGTGTTCCCCTTCACATACTTAGGATGTCCTATCTTCTACTCTAGAAGAAGGAAACTTTACTATGATGATCTTCTGAAGAAGGTAAAAACAAAATTGCACTCTTGAAAAGGAAAACTACTATCTTTGGGGGAAAGGAAACACTGATTACTAGTGTCCTCCAAATCATGTCAGTGCATCTTCTATCAGTTCTTGATCCCCCAGCCAATATATTGACACATCTACATAAGATATTTGTAAGGTTCTTTTGGAGCATCAAAAAGGAAGGAAGGATTAGGCACTAGTCTTCATGGAAAAACTTATGTCTTCCTAAAGATGACAGAGGATTAGGTTTTATATCATTACATGATGTGTCAAGAGCACATATTGTAAAACTATGGTGGATATTTAGAACTACTAAAATTATCGGATCTAATTTTATATGGAACAAGTACTGTAAAAAAGAAATACCTACACATGTGCAATTTAGACAAGGTTCTCATGTCTGGAAACAAATGTTGAATGCCAGAGAAGAAGTAGAACATGAGATTCTTTGGGAAATGAAGAGTGGAATAACAAATATATGGCATGAAAATTGGACAGGATTGGGAGCACTTTACTATGTAGTCCCTCCAGATTTTCTAGTGAATGAAGACCTACAAGAGGTACCAGCTACTGGAACAGACAACACCTGGAGACATAGCCGAACATATTAAAAACAATATTCACTTTGAAGGAAGTGACGAGTCATGGGACAAACCACATTGGATGCTGACTACTACAAGAAAGTTCAGTGTTACCAGTGCATGGCACATTCTTAGGCATAGGGAAACACCTAATCCAGAATTCAAACATATATGGATTAAAGGTTTGCCCTTCAAAATCTCATTCTTCTTGTGGAGATTATGGAGGCATAAATTATCCACAAATGATTTATGGAGAAAGCATGGTTTTATGCATGTATCAAGATATTGGTGCTGCCAACATCCTCAGGAGGAAACATTTGACCACATATTCCTAAGAAGCCCTATTGCTGAAAAGGTTTGGAGGACATTCTTGAGTGCGGCAGGAATTACAACATCAATGGTGCAGGTAAAACAGACAATAAGGGCTTGGTGGAATGCGAACTAGAACCTTTGTTTAA
This sequence comes from Nicotiana tabacum, assembly GCF_000715075.1. Taxonomy (NCBI): domain Eukaryota; kingdom Viridiplantae; phylum Streptophyta; class Magnoliopsida; order Solanales; family Solanaceae; genus Nicotiana; species Nicotiana tabacum. The sequence goes on from NC_134091.1 coordinate 19,213,151, forward strand.
AGCAGCACCAACTATCATCACATGGGAGTTATGGAAGAATAGAAACACAAGCAAAAATGGGGGATCAATATCTACTAATATAGTCATTCATGAAGTTAATAAAACTCTACATTACTTAGCAAGACTTGGGTACTCTTGGCTACACAACATACCTTTGACATGGCATGACATGATCCAATTCTTTGAAAGATATAGACCTATTCTAATCACTACAAAAGTAACATGGGAAATGTCCTGTCAATCGTGGTATAAATATAACAAATATGGGGCTTCAAAAGGGAATCCTGGGTAGAGTTCATTGGGATTTTGTGTAAGAGATCATGTAGGAGACTTTATTTATGCAAGGGCAGAGGAAATAGGGGTAACTACCAATATTGTTGCTAAGGCAAAGGCAATAATGGCAGGATTGGAGTACTGTGTTGCAAAGAATCTCCATCCACTGATATTGGAGACTGATTCATTGGTTATGAAGAAGGTGATTGAAGTGGAATGGCATATACCATGGTGCATAAGGGCATAAGTGCAGAAGATAAAGGGAATAAGGAATCATTTCAATGTGATCTTCCAACATGTGTTTAGAGAGGGTAATACGGTAGCAGATTTTATAGCTAACACTGTGTTCTGTTTTGCAGGTACAACTCAATTCCTTTCTTACAATAATCTTCCTAGTGCAGGGATGAGACTAATCAACCTTGACAAGTCACAAACACCTAATCTGAGGGTTAGGATTGCCAAAATAAAAGCTCCAAATAGATGAGTATAGTACATTTGTTGATTCCTTTGCTTACTTATTATACTCTGCTTATAGACTGTACACTATTAGGGTGCTACCCGCTGGTATGATATCATACCGAGTCTGGGGGTTTTCTAATGGTGTATGGAGAGTAAAATGCAAGCAGGAGATTGAAAATTGTATAAGAGTACTATATTATATATACTCTAACGTTTAGACATAAAACAATGTATATCCAGTGCACTGGCTACTGGTTAGTGGTTACCAATTGTTTATAATAGCTACAGTACGCTGGGGCATATTGCAGCACTTTTCCAGTTGTTGTTGACGCTTCAAAGCTGGAGCTTTACAGGTTACTGCTGGCATCATGACACAGTACATAGATACAATATGGCCTATTCTGCACACATTCGCGTACACAGGAAAGAGTAGCCCCCGGGTATTGTAGACCATTCTTATTTTTTCAGCATGCTGCTTGGTTGTTGATTAGCCCCAGAAGTTGATGGTGCTGCTTGAAGATTCACATTTGCCATATCCGGTGGAATGCAAAAATTGGCGCCCGGTGAGAGCGTTTGAGGTGCTACATTGAGGTTTTGCACTTGGCTGGTGGATACACATAACACATTAAGTTGGGAGCTATCCAGTTTTATATATGTAATAGTTAGCACTTACAGCTTTATTAGATTTAGATTAGGTGTTTTCATCTTTCGGTTTGAAAAACTTGTGAACTTTGGATTAGTGATTTTGGATTATTATTTATATACTATCTAAAAAAATTGGGTTGTGGGGTTAGTATTTGAAAAGATGAGAATGTTGTTAATTGAAATTAAATGAAATCTAAGCTTTGGTCATAGTTTATGCATATAGTTGGGCTTAATATTAAGTTTAATTATGTTTTATTTGTTTGGATTACTAGTAGCATGTTTAGGCCAACCACGTTTGGGTAGGCAAAATTTTAAGACGTTTATATTTTAGTTTTGATGTGAGAGGTCGTCCCTTAGTTTATTGTTTTATTCGGGAAATGCCTCGAGGATTTTGTATATATTTTTATCCGGGATATGCCCGTAGTAAATGTAATTAGAGGCTGTGATGAACATCGTTAGAGTGCTTTATGCGCACTTTTAATTAATCTATCGCAATTATGTATACGTTCGCGTGACATAATTGTGATTTTCAAAATTAAAACCAAGTATGCGTTCGCGCAAGTTTGGGCAAAACAATCTTAATATTAATAAAATGCTATTAATTTTGTACACATACGCCTGACATGATTTTGGCGCAATAAACTATACGGATTCACACACGTGATTTGTTTCAAAGATAATTCCATATTTTAATAATTAAAAACGGATAGGTAAAACACGAAAATTCAATAAAATACATTTTGTCCAAAATTAATTATAAGCCAAATATAGTCAATAAAGCGACTATGTTAGAACCACGGGACTCGGGGAATGACTTACACCTTCTCCCCGATCAACAAAATTTCTTACCCGAACTTTATTTTCGCAAACCAATAATAATAGAGTCAAACATTCCTTTGACTAGGGATTCAAATAAAATGTGACTTGAAAACCTCAAAAACTCAATTCCAAGTAACGACTCTGTAAATAAAATAATCATCACTCAAGTTTGTCACTCCGGCACCAATAATATATATATATCTCTTTTGGGTGGTAAAAGGAGGTCCGACACAATTTCAATTTAAGGACTAAAAAACTTCAAGCAGAAGAATTGGCTCAATGCAAAAGTTTAGACTGAAGACATTATCACGAATCACAAAGGAATAAATTATATTGAATTCTATGATTAAATTAGCGCCATATTGTAGCTAAAATAAGTCAGGCTCCATTGAATTGCATATAAAAGTTTGATCTTTTTTCCCATGGTAACTTCTTGTATGATAAATTACTACTAGTAAAAGTTTTTAAGAGCAAAAGCGATAAGTTTATGACTTTTGCTCCCATACAGCATAGTTTTGTCCAGAAGTTGCCACCTGATAATTAGGTGGGATAAGACTTCCAAGATCAGTTTTTGGACCAATTTTCACAATAATCTTCTTATCAACCATTGCTACATAAAGATCAGCATTAGCAGCCATTATCTGCACATTACTTGTTGCAGATATTCCATTCCTATTCCTTATTGACACCAACGTAGAAATTCCGTCCTTTAGTCCCCAATCAAAGAAATGATCATAAAACTGCAACCAAAAACAAGAAATGGTTATAAATTTCCTGCAAAACAGACTTATTCAGAAATGTCCTGGTGCATTAAGCTCCCGCTAAGCGTAGGGACCGGGGGAAGAGCCGGACTACAAGGGTCTATTGTATGCAACCTTACCCTGCATTTCTGCAAGAGGTTGTTTTCACGGCTCAAACCCGTGACCTCCTCGTCACATGACAGCAACTTTACTAGTTACGCTAAAGCTCCCCTTCGGACTTATTCAGAAATACAATGAACAATATTTGATGAAAAAGAAATTAAATTTACCACTGAGGGAATTCCCGGATGTGTGAGAATATATGCATAGCCTTGCATAACTTTGTCTGAAGGGAAAGGCCAAAGCTTTTGTGTCGATCCAGTATCATGATTATCGATAAAAGTCACAGCATTCTGAGGCAAAATACCTATCAAACCAGGAGGTTTACCATTTGAATCCTTCAATCTCCACAACTCCCCTTCAACAGCAGCTTGAAGAATTCCCTTAGTCGTGAAATCAAACGTTGTTACAGCCCCGCCCCCATTTTGAACCCATCCGGCTAGCTCATTCCTATGATTATCCTGGTTATAGTCCGGTTTTCCATCCCCGCCATAGGCAATAGAATTCCAAAATTCACCAACTGCAAAATCCGGGGAAGTGTTTTCCATATAAATCTTGGTAATGCTAGGAGCATACCCTCTAACAAAATCGAAACGCCAACCATCAAATCCAATTTCAGTTTTTAGCCAATTCATCCAGTCTGATAACTCTTTTTGGACTTGGGGGTTAAGATGATCGATATCAGGTGCAGCTGCAAAGTCTAAACCGGTGTCATCATTCCCTGTACCATCAGAATATTGTGTATCGCCTTTGCAGATCATATGCGGACCCCAATCAAGACGATCATCAGACGTTCCGCCTTCAAAGATGCAGTATATTCCTCTGCTATCTTTCTTATCGGCACATCTGTGGTTTATTACTATATCAGCAACAGCTTTTATTCCCTGATCATGTAAAGCCTTAATAAGAGCTTGCAGTTGTTGCTGATTCCCATACTTAGATGTATCTAAGTCATACAATCTTCCTGGCATATAACCTGGCGAAAAAAAATGGCTTTAGCCTTTCGAGTAATCACATTTGTAACAACTTATAATCAGTCTTAATGTGTGCAATTCTTCAAACATGTAAAATGCAGGTCATATGTATGACAATTAGATCTAACATATGTCCGTTTAAATATTTAACTATGCCTCAATGTATAAGAGTATAGATTTATATAAGTATGCAACCGTTGTCATGAAAGAATAAGAGGTTCACTTAACTATGGCGTTAATTAAAATCCTAGATCCATATATGTGTAACTTGTAATATATCATTTCTAACAATTGAATCATCTAAGTCATACATTTTCCTATTTTCTATAACGGTTGTCTCGGGTTAGCTTGCGCTTACCTCAATTATTAGACTAATCCATCGTATATTTGTTACCTCTAACCAATAAAGAGACGAGATTAGTCTATCAATCAAAACTTAGACATATCGAGAAAATCAACTAGCATTTTTTGCCTTTATTGGGATTTGAACGCTGATTTTTCCATGATCTTCCATGATTTTTCCAATTTGATTGATTGGTAGGTCACACCCATCTGTCCTCCTAACTTTAGGCGTGCATTCAATAAAAATTGACAATTTTATTACTTTCTCCTTTCCATTTTAAGTGTCCATCTTTTAAGGTTTTAACAAGTCCAATAAAGAAAACATTAACTATAAGGTATAGTTTACTATATTACCCTTATTTATTTCTCGACTATTTAAATGCTACTATTGAAAAGTGGATAATAATAATTACTTTTGACCTCTTTATTTTTGTCTTGATTTTTTAAAGCGACAATTATTCTTAAACATTTTTCTTGGACTAAAACGAAAGTTAAAATGGGACGAAGAGAGTATGTAAGGCAGGAGATCAATTACCTTGAGGGGAAACAGAGTTAGATGATGGTGGTAACCAAACATGAGTAACTCCAGCTTTTGCCAAATCTGGAACTAAATTGATAAGAGAGTTGTACCATCCACCTTGCTGATTACTTGATTCCCAATTGAACCCCTAAAATTCATTACAAAAGAAGAAGAAAATGAACACTTATATATATCTGAATAAGTACACAAAAGTAGAGATACATATATATACATGTGAGAAAATTTGAGGAAAGGTTCTTGGAATACCTGAAACAACAAAGTTGGAGTTGCAAATATAGGAAAAAGAGAGAGAATTAAACAAAGAGGAAAAAGGGAATTCATTGTTTTTCTTGTGTTTTGTTTAACTCCAGGATGAGGAGAAAAGATGGACAAGAAGCTCTATTTATAATGTGGTTTAGAGACAGAAAGGCTTATGACTTTTTCAAACAAACATAATCTCGTCAAATTATTCTTTCAAAATAAAGCAGGTTGTTAAGTGCTTATTATTATAATCTTGGTATTAGATACACTTACTTTTTTATTATTCCAAATGATAGGAAGAAAATGCGTCTACTTTTGTTTCTTTCCTAATCATGGTTGATAGAAATCTAGGTATAGATACGTGCAATTTTAAAGCATGGTTTGATTAAGATTGATAAGCCAATCCAGCAGTGGCTGAAGCAAGATTTCACGCTAAGGAATTCAAAAAAAATAAAAAAAATTAAACATGCGAAGAAGCTAAGGGGATTCAACATCTAATATATATATATATATATATATATATATATATATATATATATATATATATATATATATATATATATATGAATTTTTTTATAATTTTCGGACGAAGGAGGTTCGGCTGAACCCTTCCGTCCACCTAACTCCGCCCCAAATCCAGAATTATTTCAGCAAGTATGGCTAACAAGAGGGCTTTAGTTCATTGAGAACATTTGTTTTGCGATACTCAGTATTACGAACATACGCCAGAAAATATAGGAATTAACGGAAAATATATGAGAAAATCACCTATTTTTTTATGGAAAATATTTTTCAGGAAACATTTTCCCCAAAATTGGGTATTCGGTATGATGGAAGTCTTTGTCCATAAATATTATTTTCTGGTGTGTTTGGTTGGTGAGTGAAATATTTAAAAAAAATATAAATTAATATCGACAAATTGGAGAGTTTAATGACATTTTTTAGGGCTAGAGATTAATATTAATAATGTATAAGTGTTAGTTTGAAGCAAATACTATAAAATTAAAGGTTAAGATACTTGTACATAGTGAGGAAAGTTGTTTTCCTCTTGATGAAATGACTTTCATTGTATATATCAAACACTAGAAAATAATTTTCTCATAACGAATATTTTCCAGTAAATCATTTTCCTCCATACCAAACACAACGAAGATGTTTAGGATGTGAACTTTCAAAGTCGTCAATTGTCAATAATTCAGTCCTTTTGGTCTTTTCTCTTGACTCAGATGGTGAGCGTAAAAGTCACGGTTCAGATGGTAAGATCATACGCCTATTAGACTTACATAATTTCCTTTGAAATGACTCCATTTTATATGAGATTATTTTCATCGTTTGTATGTTCTGCAAAATGACATATTTTATTTTTAAAAATAATTTAATTTTAAACTTTCAATTTTATTTTTAATGACATGATTTTATAGTTACACAAATACCAAGGTATATTTAAAATCACAAGTTTCAAAAATTTCTTTGTTTCCTAAACTCCGTGCCGACTCAAACTACATTAATCTCTCGTGTTGTTCTATGACTCTATCAAGAGACAAAACTTTCGACAGTGGGCCAGATGAAAAGATGTTGTGATTGCTAGAACAATTCTACATTTGAAAATTGGCCAAGTTTTCACATTATCCTGATCTTGCTCCAAGTTATTTCCAGAATGGAGACAATCAGAGAATAATTCAGTGATAGATTAGGACATAATGAGAGGAAAGGAAAAAAAAAAGTGATAGTAGGCTTAATTATTAACGATAATCACCAAAGTTGTCAGATTCATGTCTGTAACTGAGGATAAGAACCGGGGAAATTAGTCTCACTCAATATGAATGCGTTTCTTGTTTTCTGTCATTGTTTTCATCAGAAATGTCTCTTTTTTTGGTTTAACAATCCGATATCTAGTTACAACTGCGCTCACTGTCGAGAATTTCTCCATTCTCAAAATTCGAACCCGAAACTTATGACGTGCCATCATTTGTGTTGGTGGTAATCCAAGTGTCACTTGGCTTATGATTAGCTAATCTTTGAGTGTATCGATAATTAAATGTTAAAGGTGCCTATAATGGTGTAGCTGAACTAAGAACTTTGCCTCCAAGCCTCAGATTCATTTCATTTATTCTCTTGTACTTGCTGGAGAAATGTGGCTTTGCATCATCTTGGCCCTATACAAGAATCCATATGAAATAGAAGCAATAAGGTTAGCCATGTACTTGTAATGTCTTTCACTCTTATAGTAATATATTGTTCATCCATTCCTTCATAAGCGACTATAAATAATACATGGACAATTTTTTGATAACACATAACAATCTATGATGTCCCTATAATCTCACTTTATAAAAAAATGATCCTGATAATAATTAATTAGCAACCTAAGATCACTTAGGCGATTATAAATAATACAAGAGCGATTTCTAGGTAACACATAGGTGATCTATGATTTCACTATGATCTCCTTCTTTATACAAGAAAAATTTATGGTAATAACTAATAACCGATGAATACGAGTCACTAATTAGGCGATCATAAATAATATATATGTAATTTTTAGGTAACACAAAGACGATCTATGATTTCACTAGGATCTTTCAGTTTATAAAAGACGATCTTGGTAATAACTAATAAGCGATCAACCGGAGATCACTTAGGCAACAACAACAACAACAATAACAACAAACCCAATAATTTCTCACAAGTGGGATTTGGGGAGGGTAAGATGTACGCAGCCTTACCCCTACCGTAGAAAGACAAAAATGTTATTTCCGATAGACTCTCAACGATCATAAATAATACATGAGCGTTATTTAGATAACACGTAGACGATCTATGATTTTACCAGGATCTCCCCACTTTATAGATCCTGGTAATAACTAATAAGCAATCATCCGGAGACTATTTAGACGATCCACTACACCAGATTTCAGAAAATCAGAAGTACTCTGATCTTTCTTATTTTTACCTAGTAAAAGTGTAAAACCAGCAAAATAAAATTTACTAATCAAATGTACATTCAACAGAACGTCAACTGTGAATCGCCGAAGTTACAAGTATGAATATCCAAGTATAAACATTTACACGTAGCAAGTTTTGAAGAAATTTTGGTTGAGAGTTACTAGAACAATGGAGAATTGGTTCATCCACTTGCTTTTGTATACCAGAAGATGTTGTGGAACTAAAATCACAACAATCAAATTGTTGAATTTAACAATCAAACTCGAGAGTAAAGATCACTAAAAAATAATTCTTCATAAAATATGCTAAAAAATGACAGCAAAGTGAAAACAGGGAAGAAGAAGTAACCAACATGCAGTATGTGTTTCTAGTTGCTAATTATGTATGAAAACGTTGCTTGTGATATCTTTTTTCGCCTTTTGGCTAAGATCAAGCATGAAAAAAATTCTACTTTTGGTATTTGCAATACTATCTTTCTATTTTTGTTAATTTCAATAAGATGCTCCTCTTTATAAGTTAATCCAACTAAATATGGCCTTCTATTGGTCTTTGTACAAGGCCATTTAACTACTTCACCCAAATGAATAGCCATCCTACAGAAAAGATCCATATGTCACTGTCAACTACAAGCTATTTATAATACAAAAACAATCGAGTCACTATACAACAACAATTACGTCTTAGTCCTAAACTAGTCTTAGTCCTAAACTAGTTAGAAATGGCTATATGAATATTCACCGATTATGTTTCTATTTAAGTTCATCTCAGGCTGGAATGATACACAAAAAGAAACAGAATGCTACAGCAGATGCAATGCTCAACACAATAAATTGAAATTCCTGCAAGGTAATCAAGATTAACCAACATCAACATGTATTTTAAGGAACATCCCTCCTTAAGCCGACGAACACAGTGCACCTTAAGATTGTTCCATAAGCATATCAGAAAGAAGCTAATGACAACTGCTGTAGTTTCTAATGCTACAGATATATGTAACATACAGTCAACTAAATCACAAACCCAAACTAATTAATCTCGACTATATGAAGACATAACCATAAAACACGGGTTTGAGCCGTGGAATCAGCAACTGGTAGGCTGCCTATATCACATCCCTTGGGGTGCGGCCCTTCTCCGGACCCTGCATAAACGCGAGATGCTTCGTGCCCGGGCTGCTTTTTTTTAAAAAAAATATCCTTATATTAAGATGATAGACATAACCATAAAACAGAATCCCTTCTATAATATAAGCTTAATATAAATTGATAGAAACAATAATCAGTCTGTGTAAAATGTGTAAAATGTGAACATTCATATTTCAGTTCTTTGAAGAAAAGCCCAGAATTACGTTACATCATAAAGGGACACAGAATTTCCTTATCATATGAGTTGATTTTTGGTGCCACAAAATATAAAAGAACGGTCCCTACTGACATTTTAGTAGTAGCTTTGTTCACATTTTTGAAGGCTTTGGGAAAATGTCAGGTGTGAATTTCTGCGCTGCACTTATGCTGCCCTTAATTTTCATTGCACCCCTGCATCAAAATCCATTCGAAAATCACAAATTATCAAAAAGCTCGAAACTTTAAAAGATCAAAACGTTGAAAAAAAAAACCTAAAAACTGAAAAGGGTAAATAGAAGGATAAGAGTACCTCATAAAAGCAATTTGGGGGTTCATTTTTCCAGTGGCAATCTTCACAAAATCATCATCCTTAAATGAAAAGGTTGCATCGGGCTTCCCACCCTCATATGGCCCTAAATTCCCAATTAACCAAATATCCAAATTCAATTTCGGATTCATACAAATTAAAGCGATCAGTGACAAGGAGCTAACAATTTCACTCTCAATTTCTAAATTGGTTGGAATCGACTATATAAATCCTCTACAACTATTTCTATTTATTCGGATTCATTTCATTTAAATACTCGATAATGGAAAGGAAGAAGAAAAAAAGCCCAACCTTCCTTTGTTTCTCCTTTCTTCAAGATCAACAACATACACCTTCTCATTGAATCCAATTTTCTGCAGATCAAGAAATTTAAAAAGAATTATCAAATTAAGGAAAATAATTTTTTTATATATATACAGGAATGTAAGATGAGGAAAAAGGGGGAATTTACCTTAGGGGCGATGTTGATTTGGTAAACGAGGCCAATTTTTTTGATGAGTGCCTTGCCAGCATCAGTAGTGAGATGAAGTTTCATTTGCTCAAATATAGCATCGGATTTCAACTGAGTGGAATTATCCGCCATAGCTACTGCTACTATTTGCAACAAATAAGTTCAAGAGCAAAATAAAAGAAATTTATGGCCTAGGGAAAGAGAAATATATAGAGTAGAGCATTAATGGGCATTAAAATGGGAGCTGCAATTTTGGAATTTGGTGGAAAAGATAAAAATAAAGATTGCAGTTTTGGTTAGCAAACGAAGAGGAAATGGCAAAGGGGTGCATGATTAGTCATGGTGTGGACACGCAATTCGATGTACAAGATTAGGATGACGTACTTACAAAGAATTAGGGCGTTACGCGCTTGTCGTTTTAAAGTTTGCTTACTCGCTCTTTTCTGAAGCCGCGTGTGATGAGAACAGGATTCTCTGTATCGGGACCCGCGATTTATTTTTTATAATAGGTACCTGCGGCTGGGATTGGTAATGCGCGAGCCCCAAATTTCACTTTTCAAGGGAAACAAATCGTAACGAGAAAAAAAGATAACTCTCCCAACTAAACCAACAAAATAAAAGTTTTATTATAAAATATTACTCAGATTAACAATATAAAACGAGAAAAAACAAGTTAAGATATATAAAGAAAAATAAATGAGAGATTATTATTTCTTATTTAATTATGTGTATTTTTTTTATCTATTACAAGACATTTATATATGTATAAAAAGTGAAGAAAATATGTCATTGAAAATGTCATTAAACATTTGAGACGAAAATCATGGAGGAAGAGTAGACATCCACCATAATTTGATATTTCTTATAACACTCCCCCTTGGATGTCCATAGATAATGTGTCTCGTTAAAACCTTATTAGAAAAAAATCCTAGTGAAGGAAAAAGAGTACACATGTTTAGGAATACGCTTTTTGGTTGCCTCATTAAAACCTTGCAAGGAAAACCCAGTGGGACAAAACCTTGTAAGGGAAAAAGAGTACACTGCGTATTAACTCCCCCTGATGATAGCATCAATTCACATCCTTGAGCCTTCGCATCCCAATCTTGTACACTAGTTTCTTGAAGGTTGACGTCAGTAGAGATTTGGTGAACAAATCAGCCATATTATCACTTGAACATATATGTTTCACACTGATATCACCATTCTTTTGAAGATCATGTGTGAAAAATAACTTTGGTGAAATGTGTTTTGTTCTATCCCCTTTTATGAATCCTCTCTTCAATTGAGCTATGCATGTTGCATTGTCTTCATACAAAATTGTGGGTAGTTTGTCACACTTCAAACCACATTTGCCTCGTATAAGGTGTATTACAGACCTCAACCATACACATTCTCGACTTGCTTCATGAATAGCAATTATCTCAGCATGATTAGATGAAGTAGCCACGATTGATTGCTTAGTCGATCACCAAGATATTGTAGTGCCTCCACATATAAATACATAATCTATTTGAGATCGAGCCTTGTGTGGGTTAGATAAATACCCACCATCGGCATAACCAACAAGATCGGGACTACAATCATTGCCATAAAATAAGCCCATATCAGTAGTCCCTTTTAGATACTGCAATATGTGTTTGATTCCATTCCAATATCTCCTTATAGGAGCAGAGCTATATCTTGCTAAGACATTAACTGAAAAATTAGGCCTTGTAGTGTTAGCAAGATACATTAATGCACAAATTTCACTAAGATATGATACTTCAGGACCAAGAAGCTTTTCATTCATTTCTTGAGGTCGGAACGGGTCCTTATTCACATCAAGTGATCGAACAACCGTCAGAGTACTTAATGGATGTGCTCCATCCATGTAAAACCGTTTTAATACCTTTTCTATGTAGGCAGATTGATGAACAAAAATCTCGTTTGTCAAATGTTCAATTTCCAAACCAAAACATAATTTTGTCTTTCCGAGATCTTTTATCTCGAATTCCTTCTTTAAATAATCAATTGCCTTTTGGAGTTCTGTAGGAGTTCCAATAAGGTTTATGTCATCAACATATGCGGCAAGTACAACAAACTTCGATGTTGTTTTCTTTATAAAAATACATGGACAAATTGCATCATTTATATAACCTTCTTTTAATAAATATTCACTAAAGCGGTTATACCACATTCTTTCTGATTGCTTTAGACCATACAAAGATCTTTACAATTTGATTGAAATCATTTCCCTGGACTTTGAATTATGTGCGTCAGGCATTTTAAATCCCATGAGAATTTTCATGTATATCTCATTATCAAGTGAGCCGTAAAGGTAGGCTATAACCACATCCATTATATACATGTCAAGCTTTTCATGGACAGCAAGACTAATGAGATAACGAAATATTATAGCATCCATAACAGGAGAATACATCTATTCATAATCGACACTAGGCCTTTGTGAAAATCCTTGTGCAACAAGGCGTGCCTTATATCTTTGTACCTCATTTTTCTTATTATTTTTACGTACAAAGACCCATTTATAGCCAACAGGTTTAACACCATTAGGTGTTTGGACTACTGATCAAAAACTTCACGTTTCGCAAGAGAATCCAACCCATATTGGATTGTTTCTTGCAATTTTGGCCAATCACATCTTTATCGACATTCTCCAACAGATTGAGGTTCAAAATCCTTATTATCTTGCATAATGTTAGATGCAACATTGTATGCAAAGATATAATCCACCACTATATTTAATCGAGTCAAATTTGTCTCGATATCGATTGGATTTATTGATAGTTCCTTATTTTCTTGAGTCTCATGCTCATCGATATCCTCATGAATCTTAGGATTGGTTAAATCATGGGTTTCTTTATGAGATTCTTTCTTAGTGTCATCTTGATCATTTATTTTCCTTTTTCTAGGATTTTTATCCTTAGAACCCAATGGTTTGCCACACTTTAGGAGTGTTTTTGACTCATTAGCTATGACACTAGAATATTGTCCAACAGGGGCATCAATACGGATTGAAACATTCTCTGCAAGGATATGTGAGTTCGTTGTCCTTTTTAGATCTGTAAATGCATTCTGGCATTTGATTTGCTATTTTCTGCAAATGGATATTCTTTTGCATCTCTTTTTCACAAATAGAGGCACGTGGATTAAGATGAGACAATGATGAAATTTTCCACGAAATTTCCCATTTGATTTTACCAATTTCTCCCCCTAATTGGAAAAATGCCTCGTCGAATTAACAATCTGCAAATCGAGCAGTGAACAAATTTCCCGTTAATGTTTCGAGGTAGCGAATAATAGAGGGCGATTCAAACCCAACATATATTCCTAACCTTCTTTGGGGACCCATCATGGTGCGATATGGCGGTGCTACATGCACATATACAGTGTATTCAAAAATTCTTAGATGGGATATATTAGGTTCATGACCCAAAACTAATTGCAACGGGGAATATTTATGATAATTTATCGGTCTGACACGAATTAGCATTGTTTCATGCAAAATGGCATGACCCAAACAGAATTGGATAATTTCGTTTTCATGAGTAATGATCTTGCTACTAATTGCAGACGTTTAATCAAAGACTCTACAAGGCCATTTTGAGTGTGAACATGAGCTATAAGATGCTCCACTTTTATCCCAATTGATAAGCAATAATCATTAAATGCCTGGGATGCAAAATCAGTAGCAGTATCAAGCCAAATAGACTTAATTGGATTATCGAAAAACTGTGCCCGTAATCGAATTATTTGTGTCATTAATTTTGCAAACACCAGGTTGCGAGATGACAATAGGCACACATGAGACCATCTAGAAGATACATCTATTAAGACCATAAAATATCTAAACGACCCACTAGGTGGGTGAATAGGTCCGCAAATATCCCCTTGAATACGTTCCAAAAACGCAGGGGACTCAATCCCAACCTTTGTTGGTGATTGTCTAATAATGAACTTGCCTTGATAAACAAGAAGTGCAAGAAAATTCATTATTTAAAAGAATCTTTAAATTCTTTAATGGATGCCCATTTGAGCTTTCTATAATTCGTCTCATCATAATTGATCCAGGATATCCCAATCGATCATGCCAAAGTATAAAAGTATTGGAATAAGTAACATTTTGGTTTACGATAGAATATGCCTCTATTGCACTAATTCTTGTACAATACATGCCACAAGATAAAGATGAAAACTTCTCAATAACTCTTTTCTGGCCAGAGACATTCTTGGTAATAATGAGATATTCGATATTATTATCATCTATTGTCTCAATATGAAATCCATTCGACGGATATCTTTAAAACTCAACAAGTTCCTCTCAGACTTGGAGGAGAACATTGCATTCTCCATGATAAGTATTGTTCCATTAGGCAGAGTTATAGTGGCTCTTCCAGAGCCTTCAATTAGATTACTACTACCAAAAATTATAGTAACATCTGCCTTACACATAACTAAATGAGAGAAATATTTCTTCTCTTTTAATATTGTATGTGTCGTACGTGAATCAATTAAGCAAATATTTTTACAATTGAACTTTGATCCAAGTTTGCTTTGAGAGATATCTATATTTTCTTCCCATGGTTTGACATACAAAAAGAAGCACATGAATAAATATTACTATTTTCAGAGAAAAAAGAAAAAAATAAAAGCTAAACCAATGATTCAATAGTGACTTTTAGTGTAATTTCGAGCAAACTCTGATTATGATACAAATAATTCCATAGCTAAAAATAATGCAATTATTTTTAGGCTGTCATATGATTTTAAAACATGAAAATGTCACGACCTGGAATTTTCACCATCGGGACCGTGATGACGCATAATATTTCACTTGCTAGGCAAGCCAACATTATAGAATCATTAAACCAATCCTTATTCCATTTAGTAAATAACAATAATTAGCTAAGATGAAATATAGTGAGTGCAGAATAATATAAAAACTGCCTTAATCACTACCACCCGGATCTGGAGTCACAATTCACAAGCATTCTAGAATTCACTATAAGTAATTGTCTGAAGGAACTACAACTGTTTGGATGAAAGAAACAGTAAAACAGAAAAGATAGACGGAGACTTCAAGGTATGTGAACGCCGACAAATCTACCTTGAGTCTTTGGATAGCGGGTCCAATAGCAAAAATCTCGATCAACTCGAGTCGATACCAAAATCTGCACAGAAAGTGCAGAGTGCAGTATCAGTACAACCGACCTCATGTACTGGTAAGTGTCGAGCCTAACCTCGACGAAGTAGTGACGAGGCTAAGACAAGACACCTACAAATCAACCTGTACAATTTAACAATGTATATACAAATAGCAACAATGAAAGCTAGACAGGTAATATCGGGATGGGGAAACATGCTGAGGTGAATACGAGATAAATAACTACAGCAGAATGATAACTGGAATAGTCAATATACTATGAATCAACAGGAATAATGAATACAGTAACGGAAAAATAATGCACGGCATCACCCTTCGTGCTTTTACTCTCAACCTCACCATAAAATCAATAGAAACGGCATGACATCACCCTTCGTGCATTAACTCTCATATCATGGCACGACATCACCCTTCGTGCATTAACTCTCATATCATGGCACAACATCACCCTTCGTGCATTAACACTCACAATATGGCACGGCATCGCCCTTCGTGCATTAACACTCACAATATGGCACGACATCACCCTTCGTGCATTAACACTCTCCCTTACCATAATGCAATGCATAAATAACAACAGGGAGATAGAATAACAAGTACAAACCTTACTTCAACAAGCCTTACTTCAACATTTGGTTCCACAATATCAATCTTAGTTGAGAAACAAATACCCAATCATCACTAGAACATCCGTAAGCATGATAAAATTATCAATTTAACAACACTAGTCTAAACACGTAGCAATTAGGCATGGGAAAGAGACAATATGAGAAAAACGGGAGTAACAGGGAAAAACAGGTAAATTGGCGGTGCATAAGTACTCGTCACCTAGCATATACGCAGCTCACATGAATTTCACATAACAAATAGTCTGAGGTTCCTAATTCCCTCAAGTCAGGGTTAATCACAACACTTACCTCGCTCTGAAGGCCACTTAATACTCAATCACACCTTTTCCTCTAGAATCCACCTCCAAACCACTCGTATCTATTAAAAATGACTAAATAATATCAAATATTGCTAAAGGAATCAATTACATTGCATAAATTTGGATTTCCCAAATTTTCCTCCAAAAAGTCAAAAATAACCCCGGGCTCGCTTGGTCAAAACCTGAGGTTCGGACCAAAATCTATTTACCCATTCACCTCTGAGCCCGGATATATAATTGGTTTTAGAATTCGACCTCAAATTGAGGTCTAAATCCCCAAATTTCAAAATCCCTAGTTTCTACCCAAAACCCCCAATTCTACTATGAAAACTCTAAAATTTTTGTTGAAAATTCATGAAATGTAATTGGTAATTGAAAGAAAATGGTTTAGAATCACTTACCAACACTTTGGGGAAGAAAATATCTCTTGAAAATTGCCTCTAGCCCGTTTGGTTTTTGAAAAGTTGAAGAAATGGCTTAAGTCCCGTTTTGGGACTGTTTTATGCACTCGGCAACAGTGTCATCCCGTTCGCGAGGACACTGTCACGTTCGCGAAGAGCAAAGTTGTAAGCTTACGCATTCGCGAAGGCTACTCCCCTCGGCCTTCGCGTTCGCAATGAAGGAAAGATTGGCCCCTCCCCCAGGTCCCTAACCAAACATGCACACAAGTCTAAAAACATCATATAGACTTGCTTGCGCGATCAAATCGATAAAATACCACCTAGAACTACGAATTTAGCACCAAATCGAATGAAATTCTCAAGAAAGATTTAAAATTCCAATTTTCACAACCGGACGTCCGAATCACGTCAAACCAACTCTATTTCTCACCAAATTTCACAGATAAGTCATAAATATTATATTGGACCTATATCGGACTCCGAAACCAAAATACGGATACGATATCAACAAGGCCAAACGTCAACCAATTCTTAAAAACCATTAAATTTCAGACTTTTAATTTTCATCAAAAATTCATAACACGAGCTAGGGACCTCCGAATTCGATTTCGAGCATACGTCCAAGTCCCATATTTCGATACGGACCCACAGAGACCGTCAAAATACGGATCCGTGCCCATTTACCAAAAATATTGACCGAAGTCAACTAAAATCAACTTTTAAGGCAAAAATATTTATTTTCATTAATTTTCAACATAAAAGCTTTCCGGAAAAAACGTCGGGACTGCACACTCAAATCGAGGAGGCTAAAAATGAGATTTTTAAGGCTTAAGAGCGCAGAATCTAGTTCAAAAACATAAGATGACCTTTTGGGTCATTACATTCTCCACATCTAAAACAACCGTTCGTCCTTGAATGGACATAGAAAAGTACCTGAGCTAGTGAAAAGGTGGAGATATCTACTCCCCATATCGGACTCAGACTCCCAAGTAGCTGCCTCAACAGGCTGACCTCTCAACTGCACTCGAACTGAAGGGTAACTCTTTGATCTCAACTGGCGAACTTGCCGGGTTAGAATAGCCACCGGCTCCTCGTAAGTCAAATCATTGTCCAACTGGACAGAGCTGAAATCTAACACATGGGACAGATCACCGTGATACTTTCGAAGAATGGACACATGGAATACCGAATGAACTGATGATAACCCGCGTGGCGACGCAAGCCTGTAAGCCACCTCTCCCACTCTCTCCAGAATCTCAAAAGGTCCGATATACCTAGAGCTCAACTTGCTCTTATTTCCGAACCTCAATATACCCTTCATGGGTGATACCCGAAACAACACTCTCTCCCCGACCATGAATGCAACATCACGAACTCTACGGTCGGCATAACTCTTCTGTCTGGACTGAGCTGTGCGAAGTTGATCCTAAAAGATCTTGACCTTATCCAAGGCATCATGTACTAAGTCTGTGCCCAACAACCGAGCCTCCCCCGGCTCGAACCACCCAACTGGCGACCGACATCTCCTACCATATAATGCCTCATAAGGAGCCATATGAATGCTCGACTGGTAGCTGTTGTTGTAGGCGAACTCTGCAAGGGACAAGAACTGATCCCACGATCCTCCGAAGTCTATGACACAATTGCGGAGTATATCCTCCAAGATCTGAATAGTGCGCTCGCTCTGCCCGTCCGTCTGAGGATGAAACGATGTGCTCAACTCAACCCGTGTGCCCAACTCATGCTGTACTGCCCTCTAGAAATGCGAGGTGAACTGCGTACCTCCATCAAAATGATAGACACGGGCACACCGTGAAGAAGGACGATCTCGCAGATGTAAATCTCTGCCAACCGCTCCAAGGAATAGGTAACTGCTACATGAATGAAATACGCTGACTTAGTCAACCTGCCCACAATGACCCAAACTACAACGAACTTCCTCTGAGTCCGTGGGAGCCCAACAACAAAATTCATAGTGATACGTTCCCACTTCCACTCAGGAATCTCTATTTTCTGAAGCAAACCAACATGTCTATGATGCTCACACTTTACCTGCTGGCAATTTAGACACCGAGCTACATAAGCAACTATGTCTTTCTTCATTCGCCTCCACCAATAATGCTGCCGCAAGTCCTGATACATCTTGGCGGCTCCCAGATGAACAAAATACCTGGAACTGTGGGCCTCCTCAAGAATTAACTCACAAAATCCATCCACATTAGGCACACAAATATGACCCTACATCCTCAAAACTCCATCATCTCTAACAGTAACCTGCTTGGAACTACCGTGCCGCACTGTGTCCCTAAGGACAAACAAATGAGGATCGTCATACTGCCGATCTCTGATGTGCTCAAACAGAAAAGACCGAGCAACTATACAAGCTAGAACACGGTTGTGCTCAGAAACATCCAACCTCACGAACTGGTTGTCCAAGGCCTGAACATCCAATGCAAGCGGTCTCTCACCAGCTGGAATATATGAAAGGCTACCCATACTAGCTGACTTTCTACTCAAGGCATCGGCCACCACATTGGCCTTCCCGGGATGATACAATATGGTAATATCATAGTCTTTTAATAGCTACAACCACCTCCTTTTCCTAAAATTGATCTCATTCTGCTTCAAATATTGTAAGCTCCGATGATCAATGAATACCTCACGACACTCCGTAAAGTTAGTACCTCTAAATCTTTAGCACGTGAACAATGGCTGCCAGCTCTAGATCATGAACAGGGTAATTCTTCTCGTGAACCTTCAGCTGTCGCGAAGCATATGCAATGACCTTGCCACCCTGCATCAATACCGCACCCAAACCAATACGAGATGCATCACAATATACTGTATAAGATCTTGAACCTGAGGGTAACACCAATACCGGTGCCGTAGTCAAAGCTATCTTGAGATTTTGGAAGCTCACCTCACACTCGTCTGACCACCTAAACGGGGCACCCTTCTGGGTCAATATGGTCAATGGGGCTACTATGGATGAAAACCCCTCTATGAATCAATGGTAGTAGCCTGCCAAACCCAAGAAACTACGGATCTATATAGCTGATGTGGGTCTAGATCAGTTCTGGACTGCCTCAATCTTCTTAGGATCCACCTAAATACCCTCTGCTAATACGATGTGATCCAAGAAAGTAATTGAACTCAACCAAAACTCGCATTTTGAGAACTTAGCATATAACTGGCTGTCTCTCAGAGTCTGAAGAACGATCCTAAGGTATTGCTCATGATCCTCTTAGCTGTGGGAGTAGATCAAGATATCATCAATAAACATAATCACAAAGGAATCCAAGTAGGGCCTGAACACTCGGTTCATCAAATCCATGAATGTTGATGGGGCATTTATCAGCCCAAATGACATCACAAGAAACTCATAATGCCCAAACCGAGGCCGAAAAGCTATCTTAGGGACATCGTATGCCCTAATCCTCAACTGATGGTAGCCAGATCTCAAACCAATCTACGAAATCACCTTGGCACCCTGAAATGGATCAAATAAATCATCAATCCTCGGCATTGGATACTTGTTCTTGATGGTGACTTTGTTCAACTGCCGATAATCTGTACACATCCTCTTCGATCCATCTTTCTTCTTCACAAACAACACAGGTGCACCCCAGGGCGAGACACTAGGTCTAATGAAGCCCTTATCAAGCAAATCTTGCAACTGTTCCTTTAATTCTTTCAACTCTAGCAGGGCCATACGGTATGGCGAAATGGAAATATGCTGAGTGCCCAAAGCTAAATCAATGCAGAAATCAATATTCCTGTCGGGTAGCATCTCCGACAGGTCTGCAAGAAGCACCTCTGGAAAATCATGAACAACGGCACTGAATCCATGGAAGGAACCTCCGCATTAGAATCGCGAACATAAGCCAAATAAGCTAGACACCCCTTCTCGACCATATGCCGAGCCTTCATATAAGAGATAACCCTGATGGTAGAATGACCAGGAGTCCCTCTCTACTTTAATAGAGGCAACCCCGCCAAGGCTAAGGTCACCATCTTGGCGTGACAATCTAATATAGCATGATAAGGTGACAACCAATCCATACCCAGAATGACATCAAAATCAACAATATCGAGAAGTAGAAGATCTACACGAGTCTCAAGACTCCCAATGGTGACCACACACGAACGATAAACATGATCTACAACAATAGCATCTCCCACTGGTGTGGACACATACACAGGAGCACTCAAAGAATCACAGGGCACAACCAAATATGAAGCAAAATAGGATGACACATAGGAGTAAGTAGACCCCGGATCAAATAGAATTGAAGTATCTCTACTGCAAATTGAAACAATACCTGTGATAACAGCGTCAGAAGACTCAGCCTCAGGCCTGGCTGGAAAATCATAACACCGGAGATGGGCCCCACCACTCTGAACTACGTCCCTGAGATGACCTCTAGCTGGCTAGTCTCCACCTCTAACAGTCTGACTTTCACCTCTAACAGTCTAGCCTCTACCTCTGGCTGCCTGACCCCTACCTCTGGCTGCCTGACCCCTGCCTCTGACTGGCTGAGCAGGTGGTGCAGCAATTGGTGTCGGAACCATGGCACGAGAACTCTGATACTGTGAGCTGCCCGTTACTCGAGGGCAAAATCTAGCAATGTGCCTCAGATCACCACAAGTATAACATAACCCCAGTTGCTGTGATTGCTGACCCTGAAACTGATCCTGTCGGCCTGAGTAATCACCCTGATAACTCTGGAGTAGAGGTGCACTAATAGGAGCTGGTGGTGCATTATAGGCTAGCTGGTCGAAATAAGGCATATGAGGACCACGACCACCTGAGGCACTGTGAGATGCTTGGAGTGCTGAATGAAACGGCCTGGGAGGATGGCCTCTACCAAAAGTACCCCTACCTCTAGATGAGGCACCACTAAACTCACCGGAATGACAAGGTCTCTTGTTAGACCCCTGACCTCCCTGAGCAAGAACCACCTCGACTCCTCTGGCGACATTGGCAAATGCCTAAAAAGAAATCTCTCTCCCAGTCTCCTTAGCCATCTGCAATCTGATAGGCTGAGCAAGTCCGTCAATAAACCTCCTCACCCTCTCTCTCTCTCTCGGTGGGAAGCAGAAGAATAGCATGACGGGCCAAATTCACAAAACAGGTCTCATACTAAGTAACAGTCATACTGCCCTGCTGGAGACGCTCAAACTGACGGCGATGCTCCTCTCTCAATATGATAGGCAGAAACTTCTCTAGGAAGAGCTGAGGGAACTGGTCCCAAGTAAGAGCAGGCGACCCAGCTGGTTTGGTCAACAAATAATCCCTCCACCATTTCTTGGATGAACCAGTCATCTGAAATATAGCAAAATTGACCCCATTGGTCTCCACTATACCCATGTTCCGTAGAACCTCATGATAACTGTCGAGATACTCCTGGGGATCCTCTGAAGGAGCACCACTGAAGTGAACTGGAAAGAGCTTGGTGAACTTGTCCAATCTCCATAAAGCCTCAGAAGACATAGCTGGACCATCTCCGGCCTGTGCCACAACAACCGGCTGAACTACTCTGACTGGCTGAGCTGCTGGAGCCTGATACTAGGGAGCTATCTGCTCTGGAGCGGGAGTAGTGGGAGTCTGGGATCCTCCTCCAGCCTGAGAGACGGTTAGTGCCATGGGGAATGTGTCAGTCTGGGCCACACTCTCCATAAGGCCCACCAAACGGATCAAAGCGTCCTGAAGTACTGGGGTAGCAATGAACCCCTCCGGAACTTGAGCTGGTCCGGCAAGAAGAGTCTGGCTAGAACCTCCTTGTCAAGATCTATCTGAGGCTCCACTGCCGGGGCTGCTACTCAGGCTTTGTGCTGAGCCCTGCCCCTGCCTCAGCCTATTGCACGGCTTCAGCCTCGACCTCTGCCCCTCATAGGAGCTGCCACTGGAGGCTCTGGCTGCTGCTCAGCTGAGGAAGCGGTACGTGTTCTCACCATCTGCGAGAGAATAAGAGTAGAAGAGTTCAATCAGTATTGAGAAAACAACATCGCACGACAGAGGAGAATAGAAGTGAAATTTGTTCCTAAACTTCATAACCTCTGGAAGATAAGCACAGACGTCTCCGTACCGATCTTCCAGACTCTACTTAGCTTGCTCATGAATCGTGACACCTAGGCAACCTAGCGCTCTAATACCAACTTGTCAGGACCCAGAATTCCCACCGACGGGACCGTTATGGCTCCTAACATTTCACTTGCTAGGCAAGTCAATGTTAGAGAATCATTAAACCAATCCTTATTCTATTCAGTAAATAACATTAATTAGCTAAGATGAAATATAGTGAGTGCGAAATAATATTAAAATTGCCTTAATCACTACCACCCGGATCTGGAGTCACAATTCACGAGCATTCTAGAATTCACTACAAGTAATAGTCTGAAAGAACTACAACTGTTTGGATGAAAGAAATAGTAAAACAGAAAAGATAGATGGGGACTTCAAGGTCTATGAACGCCGACAGATCTACCTTGAGTCTACGGATAGCGGGTCTAACAGCAAAAATTTCGATCAACCCGAGCGAGTACCAAAATCTGCACAGAAAGTGCAGAGTGTAGTATTAGTACAACCGACTCCATGTACTGGTAAGTGTCGAGCCTAACCTCGACGAAGTAGTGACGAGGGTAAGAAAAGACACATACAAATCAACCTGTACAATTTAACAATGTATATATAAATAACAACAATGAAAGCTAGACAGGTAGTATTGGGAGGGGAAAACATGCTGAGAGGAATAGGAGATAAAGAACTACAACAGAATGATAGCCGGAACAGTCAATATAATATGAATCAACAGGAATAATGAATACAGTAAAGGAAAAATAATGTAAGACATCACCCTTCGTGCTTTTACTCTCAACCTCACCATAAAATCAATAGAAACGGCACGACATCACCCTTCGTGCATTAACTCTCATATCATGGCACGACATCACTCTTCGTGCATTAACACTCACAATATGGCACGACATCACCCTTCGTGCATTAACACTCACAATATGGTACACACTCACAATATGGCACGACATCACCTTTCGTGCATTAACACTCACAATATGGCACGACATCACCCTTCGTGCATTAACACTCACAATATGGCACAGCATCACCCTTCGTGCATTAACATTCACAATATGGCACGACATCATATTTCATGAATTAACACTCATAATATGGCACGATGTAATACCTCGGAAAATTTTGAAGTACTTAGGTGTAAAGCCCGATAAAATTTACAAATAAAATAATATTTCATGGTGCCGGACTAGGCTTACGTGTTGAGGATTATAGAAATTCTTCGCGGCTCGGACTTTTTGGGTTGAACAATGTACCTGAAAGTAAAAGAAATTTTTTGGCGGAAAAGCACGTTTATGCGGTCCATTATGCGACCGCATAATCACTCTATGGGCCGCATAATGGCCGCAGAAGTGAGCAGGAGAGGGCCAAATCTGGCAGCAGCTATGCGGTCGACTATGCGACCGCATATTTGTTATGCGGTGTATTATGCGACTGCATAACAGTTATGCAGACCGCATAGTGACCACATACACATACATATTTTTTTATCATTTTGTCAGCAATTATGCGACCAATATGCGGTTCGCATATCCACTATGCGGTCGCATATGCGACCGCAGAACTGTTCCGGAGCTTCATTTTTGGATTTTTAAAACCCGACCCTACTTCGTTAAAAACACTCTTTGGGTCATGTTTGAACTATAATCTGACATTTTAGAGTGTGAGAGAGTGCCCTAGAGTGAGAAGGTATTCTCCAATAATTGTTCTTCAATTCTTGCTCAAGTTTTGGAAGATTAAAAAGGGAAGCTCACTAGATCTTCATCCTAGAGGTAAGATTCTACACCCTAAGCCCTAATTTCAAAATTTTCTAAAAATGGGTAATTAGCAAGATAATTTTTGGGCATGAGAGTTGTTTATCCTACATGCATGTGTTATCAAAGGGTGTAGGAAGATTGTTAAGATAAGAATGGTAAAGATTGGATTGTGAGATGATGGAATCCTCCATAAAAAGGGCCTTGAAACCTTAATGCACACCTAGTGTTTCATAAAATGCTCAAACGAGCTAGAACCATAATCATCTTCCTAACTTTGTTTCAATTTGTTATATTTCTAAAATAGATTGAAGTTGCTAAGAATTCTGGAATGTTTTAGAGTTTAAGGAAGCTCAATTGAGGTATGCTGGCTAAAATCTTCTTTAAGGATTGAAATTCCCATTATCTTTGTAAGTTCCAAAATGTTGATTACAAACCGAGTATTCCGATAAGTTTTGTGATAAAGATATATGTAAAATTTGTGTTTCAAATGCTCTTATCATATTGCATTATAAATCGAGTATGTGTTTCAAACTATGGATTGTGTATCCACATGTTATAATTTCAAGTCGTGATTTATGTGAAAGTTATTATGCCAAGTTGTGTAGAGATTGGGATTTTGATACACCTCCACCCGTATATATTGGGGTGAGGCGGCATGACTGCTTTGTGTAGGGATTATGATATTGTGGGACTGCACCTCCACCCGCATACATTGGGGTGAGGCGGTACGACCACTTTGTGTATAGTTTGGTATTGTTGTAGGACCACCACCCACATATATATTGGGATAAGGCGGCATAGCCGCTTTGTGTTGGTATTGGTATCGTTAATGCATTTCCACCAGCATACATTGGGGTGAGGCGGCATAGCCGCTTTGTGTTGGTATTGGTATCGTTAATGCATTTCCACCCGCATACATTGGGGTGAGGCGGCATAGCCGCTTTGTGTTGGTATTGGTATCGTTGATGCATTTCCACCTGCAAACATTGGGGTGAGGCGACATAGCCGCTTGTGTAGGTTCTTGGTACTGTGGTTATACATCCACCCGCACACATTAGGGTGAGGCGGCAGGGCCGCTTGAGTACAGTTGTGGTATTGTACATACACCTCCACCTGCATACATCAGGTGAGGCGGCGAGGCCGCTTTGTGTGAAGATGGTTACAAAGGATCTCATCTTAAATCCTATAAATATTATTGATAGCTCTTAATAAGCTTGCTCTGGTTGAGATGGTTATCTATATTATACTATTGCCGCACTGGTTCATCATATTCATCTTGTATTTCTGAATTCTTAAATTGGTATTTAGTTTTCATACTAGTACTATTCAATGGTACTAACGTCCCTTTTGCCGGGGGCGCTGCATTTTTAAATGGATGCAGGTGGTTCCACAACAGGAGATATTGATCAGTGATAGTAGTACACCTTCTTCCCAGCTGACTTGGTGATCCCCACTTTATCCCGGGGTCATGTATCTTTTGTTCTTTATGTATTATGTTTAAGGTATAGCCGGGGCCTTATTGCCGGCATTATCACTGTACTCATCTTTATCTATAGAGGCTCCGTAGACATAGTGTGGGTTGTATAATGGTTCTGGGGAAGTCAAACTCGTGTGTTGTGCTTGAATTACTATTTCCACTTCAGATTATAAAAAATGTGTTTGGAATTGAGACTTTAAAATAAAGTAACTCATGGTAAGAAATTGGTATTGCAGACATGATCACATTATTTGTTGATTAACGAAAACATATATATTCTCACTATTCATAAAATGAGTTTGGGTAGAAGGAAATCTAATAGGTTTGCTCGGCCGGGTTCATATGGTTGAGCGCCGGTTGCGCTCATCAGTTTTGGGGCATGACACACGACATCACCCTTCGTGCATTAACACTCTCCCTTACCATAATGCAATGAACAAATAACAACAGGGAGATAGAATAACAAGTACAAGCCTTACTTTAACATTTGGTTCCACAATATCAATCTCAACTGCGAAATAAATATTCAATCATCACTAGAAGATCCATAAGCATGATAAAATGATCAATTTAACAACACTAGTCTACACACGTAGCAATTAGGCATGGGAAAGAGACAATATGAGAAAAACGGGAGAAACAGGTAAATTGGCGGTGCATAAGTACTCGTCACCTCACATATACACCGCTCACATGAATTTTACATAGCAAATAGTCTAAGATTCATAATTCCCTCAAGTCAGGGTTAACCACGACACTTACCTCGCTCCGAAGGCCACTTAATACTCAATCACAGCATTTTCTCTAGAATCTACCTCCAAACCACTCGTATCTATTCAAAAACGACTCAACAAATATCAAATATTGCTAAAGGAATCAATTACAATGCATAAATTTAGATTTCCCAAATTTTCCTCCAAAAAGTCAAAAATCGACCCCGGGACCGCTTGGTCAAAACCCGAAGTTCGGACCAAAATTCATTTACGCATTCACCCCTAGCCCGGATATATAATTGGTTTTGGAATTCGACCTCAAATTGAGGTCTAAATCCCCAAATTTTGAAATCCCTAGTTTCTACCCAAAACCCCCAATTCTACCATGAAAATTCTAGATTTTTGGTTGAAAATTCATGAAATATAATGGGTAATTGAAAGAAAATGGTTTAGAATCACTTACCAACACTTTGGGGAAGAAACTATCTCTTGAAAATTGCCTCAAGCCCGTTTGGTTTTTGAAAAGTTGAATAAATGGATTAAGTCCCGTTTTGGGACTGTTTTATGCACTGGGCGACACTATTCATCGCGTTCGCGAAGAGCAAAGTTTCCAAGCTTATGTGTTCACGAGTCCTTCTTCGCGTTCGTGAAGGCTACTCCCCCCGGCCTTCGCGTTCGCGAGACTTTGCTCGCGTTTGCGATGAAGGAAAGACTGCCCCCTCCCCCAGGTACCTAACACTACGCATTCGCGATGAGCTGGTCGTGTTCGCGATGGGTAAAGCCTCCATCATTTCGTATTCGCGACCAAGCCTTCGTATTCATGAAGAGTAAAAACTCACCCTGACTAGCTTACCCTTCACGTTCGCGAAGAAAAACATACCAGAACAGCTGCTGTAGCAAACATACCAGATTTTCAAAGTCCAAAACATCTCGTTGCCTATCCGAAACTCACATGAGCCCTCGGGGCTCCAAACCAAACATGCACACAATTCTAAAAATATTATACGAACTTACTTGCATAATCAAATCGCCAAAATAAAACCTAGAATTACGAATTTAGCACCAAATCAAATGAAATTCTAAAGAAAGCTTTAAAATTCCTATTTTCACAACCGGACATCCGGATCACGTCAAACAAACTCCATTTCTCACCAAATTTCACAGATAAGTCATAAATATTATGTTGGACCTATACCGGGCTCCGTAACCAAAATACGGATCCGGTATCAACAAAGCCAAACGTCAACCAATTCTTAAAAACCATTAAATTTTAGACTTTTAATTTTCATCAAAAATTCATAACTCGAGCTAGGGACCTCCGAATTCGATTCCGAGCATATGTCTAGGTCCTATATTTCGATACGGACCCACCGGGACTGTCAAAACATGGATCCGGGCCCGTTTACCAAAAATATTGACCGAAGTCAACTAATATTAACTTTTAAGGAAAACTTTTTTATTTTCATTAGTTTTCAACATAAACGCTTTCCGAAAACACGCCCGGACTGTGCACGCAAATCGAGAAAGGTAAAAATGTGATTTTTAAGGCTTAGGAGCGCATAATCGAGTTCTAAAATATAAGATGACCTTTTGGGTCATCATATTCTCCACCTCTAAAACAACCGTTCGTCCTCGAACGGATATAGAAAAGTACCAGAGCTGGTGAAACGGTAGAGATATCTACTCCACATATCGGACTCAGACTCCCAAGTAGCTGCCTCAACAAGTTGACCTCTCCACTGCACTCGTACTGAAGGGTAACTCTTTGATCTCAACTAGCGAACTTGCCGGGCTAGAATAGCCACCGACTCCTCCTCGTAAGTCCAATCCTTGTCCAACTGGACAGAGCTGAAATCTAACACATAAGACGGATCGCCGTGATACTTTCGAAGAATGGACACATGGAACACCGGATGAACTGATGATAACCCTGGTGGTAACGCAAGCCTGTAAGCCACATCTCCCACTCTCTCCAGAATGTCAAAAAGTCCGATATACCTAGGGCTCAACTTGCCCTTATTTTCGAACCTCATTACACCCTTCGTGGGTGATACCCGAAACAACACTCTCTCCCCGACCATGAATGCAACATCACGAACTCTGCGGTCGGCATAACTCTTCTGCCTAGACTGAGCTATGTGAAGTCGATCCTAAAATATCTTGGCCTTATCCAAGGCATCATGTACTAAGTCTGTGCCCAACAACCGAGCCTCCCCCGGCTCAAACCATCCAACTGGCGACCGACACTGCCTACCATATAATGCCTCTTAGGGAGCCATCTGAATACTCGAATGGTAGCTGTTGTTATAGGCGAACTCTGCGAGGGGCAAGAACTGATCCCACGATCCTCCGAAGTCTATGACATAAGTACAGAGTATATCCTCCAAGATCTGAATAGTGCGCTCAGATTGTCCGTCCGTCTGAGTATGAAACGCTGTGCTCAACTCAACCCGCGTGCCCAACTCACGTTGTACTGCCCTCCAGAAATGCGAGGTGAACTGCACACCTCGATCAAAAATGATAGACACGGGAACACCGTGAAGAGGGACGATCTCGCGGACCTAAATCTCTGCCAACCGCTCCGAGGAATAGGTAACTGCTATAGGAATGAAATGTGCTGACTTAGTCAGCTTGCCCACAATGACCCAAACAGCATCGAACTTCCTCTGAGTTCGTAGGAGCCCAACAACAAAATCCATAGTGATACGCTCCCACTTTCACTCAGGAATCTCTATCTTCTAAAGCAAACCACTAGGTCTCTAATGCTTACACTTTACCTGCTGGCAATTTAGACATCGAGCTACATACACAATTATGTCTTTCGTCATTTGCCTCTACCAATAATGTTTTCGCAAGTCCTGATACATCTTGGCAGTGCCCGGATAAACAGAATACCTGGAACTGTGGGCCTCCTCAAGAATTAACTCACGAAGTCCATCCACATTAGGCACACAAATATGACCCTACATCCTCAAAACTCCATCATCTATAACAGTAACCTGCTTGGCACCACCATGCCGCACTGTGTCCCTAAGGACAAACAAATGAGGATCGTCATACTGCCTATCTCTGATGTACTTAAATAGAGAAGACCGAGCAACTGTACAAGCAAGAACACGGCTGGGCTCAGAAACATCCAACCTTGCGAACTGGTTGGCCAAGGACTGAACATCCAATGCAAACAGTCTCTCACCAGCTGGAATATATGCAAGGCTACCCATACTAGCTGACTTTCTACTCAAGGCATCGGCCACCACATTGGCCTTCTCGAGATGATACAATATGGTGATATCATAGTCTTTCAATAGCTCCAACCACCTCCTCTGCCTTATATTGAGCTCATTCTTCTTGAACAAATAATGTAAGCTCCGATGATCAGTGAATACCTCACATGACACTCTATAAAGATAGTGCCTCCATATCTTCAGCGCGTGAACAATGGCTGCCAGCTCTAGATCATGAACATGGTAATTCTTCTCGTAAACCTTCAGCAGTCGCGAAACATATGCAATGACCTTGCCACGCTGTATCAATATCGCACCCAGACCAATACGAGATGCATCATAATATACTATATAAGATCTTGAACCTGAGGGTAACACCAATACTGGTACCGTAATCAAAGCTGTCTTGAGCTTCTGGAAGCTCGCCTCACACTCGTCTGACCACCTGAACGGGGCACCCTTCTAGGTCAATCTGGTCAACGGGGCTGGTATGGATGAAAACCCCTCCACGAATCGACGGTAGTAGCCTGCCAAACCCAAGAAACTATGGATCTCTGTAGCTGATGTGGGTCTAGGCCAGTTTTGGGCTGCCTCAATCTTCTTAGGATCCACCTGAATAATCTCTGCTGATACGACGTGACCCAACAAAGCAATTGAACTCAACCAAAACTCACATTTTGAGAACTTAGCATATAACTGGTTGTCTCTCAGAGTCTGAAGAACGATCCTAAGGTATTGCTCATGATCCTCTTAGCTGTGGGAGTAGATCAAGATATCATCAATAAACATAATCACAAAGGAATCCAAGTAGGGCCTGAACACTCGGTTCATCAAATCCATGAATGTTGATGGGGCATTTATCAGCCCAAATAACATCACAAGAAACTCATAATGCCCAAACCGAGACCGAAAAGCTGTCTTAGGGACATCGTATGCCCTAATACTTAACTGATGGTAGCCAGATCTCAAATCAATCTTCGAAAATACCTTGGCACCCTGAAGCCGATCAAATAAATCATCAATCCTCGGCAATGGATACTTGTTCTTGATGGTGACTTTGTTCAACTGCCGATAATCTATACACATCCTCATCAATCCATCTTTCTTCTTCACAAACAACACATGTGCACCCTAGGCCGAGACAATAGGTCTAATGAATCCTTTATCAAGCAAATCTTGCAACTGTTCCTTTAATTCTTTCAACTCTGGCGGGGCCATGCGGTATGGCGGAATGGAAATGGGCTGAGTGCCCGGAGCCAAATCAATGTAGAAATCAATATCCCTGTCGGATGACATCCCCGACAGTTCTGCAGGAAACACCTCTGGAAACTCACGAACAACCGGCACTGAATCCCCTGAAGGAACCCCCGCACTAGAATCGCGGACATAAGCCAAATAAGATAGACACCCCTTCCCGACTATATGATGATCCTTCACATAAGAGATAACCCTGCTGGTAGAATGGCCACGAGTCTCTCTCCACTCTAATTGAGGCAACCCCTGCAAGGCTAAGGTCACTGTCTTGGCGTGACAATCTAATATAGCATGATAAGGTGACAGCCAATCCATGCCCAGTATGACATCAAAATCAACCATATCAAAAAGTAGAAGATCTACAGGAGTCTCAAGACTCCCAATGGTGATCACACACGAACGATAAACATGATCTACAACAATAGCGTCTCCCACTGGTGTGGACACATACACAGAAGCACTCAAAGAATCACGGGGCACAACCAAATATGAAGCAAAATAGGATGACACATAAGAGTAAGTAGACCCCAGATAAAATAGAACTGAAGCATCTCTACTGCAAACTGAAACAGTACCTGTGATAACAACGTTAGAAGACTCAGCCTCAGGCCTAGCTGGAAAAGCATAACACCGGGGCTGGGCCCCACCACTCTGAACTATATCCCTAGGACGGCCTCTAGATGGATGGTCTTCATCTCTAACGGTCTGACCTCCACCTCTAACAGTCTAGCCTCTACCTCTGGCTGCCTAACCCCTGCCTCTGGCTGGCTAAGCAGGTGGTGCAGCAACCATGGCACGAGAACTCTGATACTGTGAGTTGCTTTATTTCTATCTTTAATGGCATCTCCAAGACCCATTGCATCTAAATGGATTTCAGCATCCAACACCCATGTTATAAAGTTTTTGCCCAAAATTTCAAAGGCAACAGACTTTCTTTTCATAATATCAGTCATAGTTAAAAAAGGAGAAAAATTATACCTTAGTCTTCTTAAAGAGCTTCTTGAGACGGTAGAGTCTCATGCTGATAACATGTTATGAAATATTGCTCAAAGTAACAATATAGAACAAGGAAAAACAATCTAAGAGATATAGAGAGAAAGAGAAGAGAGATTATTATTTCTTCTTCAATTGTGTGTATTTTCCTATCTATTACAAGGCCTTTTATATAGCCATGAAAAGTGAAGAAAATATGTCATTAAGCATTTGAGATGAAGATCATGGAGGAAGAGTAGAATCCACCGTAATTTGATATTTCTTATAAAAAGTTTCTCATTTATAGTGATTTACAGTATTGTTTGGATTGCGTGGGCAAAATGATTGGGTCGAGTTAATTGTATTGGGCTTTGTTGTTATTTTAGGGATTTTTACACAAATTGCATGCGAGATTCAGTGTTTACTTTTTCTAATTCGTATACACATATTATATTTTGATTATACATAGTTATACACATATTATATATGAATTTTACATATATTATACATATGACGACTATTTTTAGTTTAAGAAATTAGGTGAGCGACTATTTGGGTTAATTCTTCTTATTTTTAATGTTAAGCCCA
This sequence comes from Nicotiana tabacum, assembly GCF_000715075.1. Classification (NCBI taxonomy): domain Eukaryota; kingdom Viridiplantae; phylum Streptophyta; class Magnoliopsida; order Solanales; family Solanaceae; genus Nicotiana; species Nicotiana tabacum. The sequence continues at coordinate 19,245,944 of NC_134091.1, forward strand.
ATTTCTTCTCGACCCAGCTAGAACCTTATTTCATGCCAAAATGGCATGGCATAGCCATTTTTACGGGTGGTTATTAAAAAATAATCAATATTTGTAAAATTATTAGAAAGTAGTCGTTATTTAAGACAAAGAGAAAATTTGGACAAAAGCGCCGTAGCTGAAACACCGAAAGTTCCAGCATAATATGCTATATTATGAACTCCTGTATATAAACTTCCAGCATATTATATATGAACTCTAGCACACTTTGAATTCCAACACATTATGTTGGAATCTCATATGTAAAAATTCCGAACTTCATCGTATTATGCTGGAATTTATCCGGAATTTTAAGGGTGTTGTTGTTCAGATTTTGTTTTCACATGAAAAAATAACTAAATTTTGATTACTTTTGAAATTATGGCTAATTTTTAATTAGCAGTTATAAATTAGGCTATTTTAAATTTATTTTACCCTTATTTTCATTTGAGATGCAACATGGAATATGTTTTGTGTGGGGACCGATTTTAAATATTTGTTTGCATGCTATAATTTATTTGATTTCCTCTGACCACATTCCGCACAACTGATCGAGGGGAAAGTAAACAAGCAACATTCTTAGTGCTGCTGTTTAGAGATTAACTATTACTTATTTCGTCCTGAAAATTTAAATTAGAAATTATAATTTCAAGACAATTCAAGACATTTGTATCAAGAAAAATTAAACTGAAAAGCTAGAATTCAGGATACACAATTCATAAATAGCAGTCCTTTAGAATGGCTATCTAGTGTCATTTCTACACTGATTCAAGCTTGCGGGTGAATGATTTGGGCTTGCTAGGATCGTGGGCTAGGATCATAACTTAGTTCAATAAAGAAGAATTAACCCAAATAGCTGCCCACCTGATTTCTTAAATTAAAAATAGCCTATGGTTGTATAATATACGTATAATTCCTGTATAACATATGTATAATTGTGTATAAATAATGTATAATCTATGTATACCGGCTAAAAAAAGTAAACATTGAATCTGACCGGCTATTTGTGTAACAATCCCTTCAATAAACTTGGGTCATGAATAGGCACGAAACTGCAAGAGCAACATGGGCCTATATAGCTTCCACTTTAAAATGTTGATAGGAGAGAAAGGAAAAGAAAGTCATAAGATAGAAAAAGGATTTTCAGTCTTAAATGACTTTTAAAAGGTGATATTTCGATACTAGTTATGGTTGGTGACTTTTTTCGTCATATTTTATATTTTCGTCTGCAAATATAAAATAAATAAATCAGAATTTTCATATGTTATTGTTTAAGTTCTGAAATTAGAAAAATCCACATAATCTAGCACTTATCACGTGGAAATGCAATTTTTATCAGCATTTGACAGGAGCTAGAGAGTAAAATCGACAAATTGATTGGTCTAAACTCTAAAGGGGCCCAAAATGCAACTTTGACATGTGAAGTGATAAAATGATAAGGGCCGAACATGTCCTTTTTCTCATCCAAAAAAACAAAATTGCTTCTTTATTCCAATCTTGCAGACTGGCGCCATTGCTGCAAACGTAAATCACTGGTAATCACTAATCTCTTCTCTAAAACCTTACACTTCCCTGATATCCCTTTTGTTTCCTTTTTCATGTTGATTCAATTTGGGATCTAACCTCTTCTTAGTGTTGTTGATTTAATTTAGAATGAGATAAATCATTGTTAGGAATTTCTTATTGAAATTTGTTTTTCTTGTCGTAATGAGTACTATTATATTGCATAGGATGGACTTTAAGGATTGTTATATTTGGGATAATCTGGTTCTGAATTGTAGACTCTTCTTCAAGCATCTGGGCTTATTCTTGGGTCTTATCCTTTATTATAGTCGTAACAACAATTTCCATTTTTCTAAAATTTGAGATCATAATTCACGATGCCAAGGTCTATAGATTTTGGTTCATAAAATGCTTAGCTTATATGACCAAGGGGAACAGACTTAAGAGAGATAAAGCTAGACTAAGAGCTCGTTTGGTAGAGTGCATTAGAGAAAATAATGCATGCATTAGCTTTGTGTACTAGTAAAACCTTGTTTGGTATACTTTTTCAACCTATGTATAACTATACACCCTATTTGGTATTATCCTATGTATAGCTAATGCATAACAAACCATGGCATTAGCAATACCAAGACTATTAATGCATGGATTAGCATGGTTAAAGGCAAAATTATTCTTCAAGTCCCTCAAAGCTAAATAATATGGAGGGCATTTTTGTAAACAAATAATTTTCTTAAAAACTATGCAATGGATTTTAATTTTTAAACACCACACCAAACAATGGATAAGAAATGATCTCTACATAGCTAATGCTTGCATTACTAACTCATGCATTACTAATACACCTTATTCAACATTATTCTAATACACTCTACCAAACGACCCCAAGTGTTCTATGTGCTTGTCAGTAGAGCCTTTACGGCATACTGAACTAATTCAGACCTTCAATTTTGTTATAGGCTTTGATTTCACTGAAGCAAACATCTTCAATACATGTTTTCTGCTTTTGCCAATGTGGCACATGGAATCTGCATGTAGAGAAATTCATATAGCATCCCCTAATTCTGCTGAAGTGAACGATCATGCTGAGATGGTTACAATTAATTGCAGTGTTCTCTTGATTTTCTGTTTGTTTTATTCAAAGTAAACAGTGAGCATCAAACTGATCTCCTTGCTTGATCAGTCTTTTTTCCTTTCTGGATTACAAATATATGAGATATGTATGGGTGCTTCTACTGTAAACAGCAATGGTTCTTTTACTTTCTCAATTCCTAACAGTTTGGCCTCTTGATTTCAGTGGCCACTGCTATGTAATGTCATCAAATGAGAATTTGATCTGAAAAATCACAAGGAATTGTTGCTTGGTTATGTATGAGGTTTGAAAAGTCTCCAGGAGCCATTCATCCAGAGGTAATACCGCTTTCAGTCAGTTCTTAAAACAGACTCATGCAAAGACTAGGCATTGTTGATTGGCAGCGTTACTTGAGTTTTAGAAGCATAAATCTACTAGATGGTGAACCAGCCCACACATTGCTTAATTCTCTTTCCTGTACAAGTATCAATGAATCATCTCATTTAAAGGCAAGGCTTTGTTCAAAACTTAGACATGCAGATTTGAATGTCACACTTCAAAGTCTCGTGCGTCAATGCTCAGAAATTCAGAGTGCAGTCCATGACAACATTGAAGAACTACTTGATGAAGAGGACGATTTATGTCCTGTTGAATGTGTAAGAGAATTTAAGACTGATGAGGAATTCTCCATAATATTGGAAAAAGCAAAAAAAGCTGGTTCTTTGGTTGTGGTAGACTTCTATCGCACCGCCTGTGGCAGCTGCAAGTATATAGAGCAAGGTTTTGCAAAATTGTGCAGGGGAGCTGGTGATGAGCAAGCACCAGTTATATTCTTAAAACACAATGTAAGTACTATATTAGACATAATTAAAGAAGGAAATGCCTTAGTCGCTTCACCTCATCTCAAATATCACAAGGAGCATTTCTGTTTTAGTCTAAACTTCTCAGGAGCAAAAGTATTTTTCTTTCTTAATGAAACAAAAGATAGTGTGAATAATAATTCCCATATCTGCAGGTGATCGATGAATATGATGAACAATCTGAGGTTGCTGAACGACTGCGAATCAAGGTGAAACTTTTTGATGGCTTAAATCAATTTATAGTTGTTGCTTCTCCAATCTGATTGATAATATTACTTCTTTTGTTTAGAATTGGGAAGACCTAGTTTTTATGGTACAGAAATTTAACATCTCAAATGTAACTAACTTAATGCAGACAGTACCCCTTTTTCACTTTTATAAGAATGGAGTCCTATTGGAAGCTTTTCCCACCAGAGACAAAGAAAGGATACTTGCAGCTATTCTTAAATACTCTGCTCCAGCTTCCGCGGATGCTTGAACTGGTCTGGTTTGCACTTGCTTCTGTATAAACATTCTTGGTGCTCAGCACACATTGAAACAATTTATTTTTGCTTTCAGTGTACATCTGTATTCTGTAACATAATACCTTTGAAGTTGTCGTTCTACTCATAATAAGAAATTATACTGAAATAATCTTGTATATTGATATTTCTTTATTTATATCAGGTAGGTTTAGAAGGGGACTTGTTTTAAAATAAAATTGACTCTGAATAATTCAGTAAGCAAGAATTTTTATTCTGAGGATAGCATTAAAACTTTCCAGCGAGTAACAACTCCTATGAGTAAAGTGAAATTTAATTGAGATCTATGTTGCGCGGACTCTCAGAAAATATTGCTGGGTGCGTGTCGGATCCTCCAAAAGTACTGTATTTTTGGAGGATCAGACGCCGGTGCAGCATCATTTTGGAGAGTCCGCGCAACATAGATTGAGATATTACCTTAAGGAATGGAAATTATGCACTGATAACCTTTTAAAAAAATGGAAATTATGAACTGATAGCCTGCAATTGTTTATTGGATGGAGTTTAAAATAACAAAACAAAAGAGAAAAAAACAGAAGGTGAAGAAGAAGAAGAAGAAGAAAGAAGTGGAACTTGACTATTAGGTAATATAGGAATGGCTGGTTGTGATGCTCTCCATTTTGTATTTAATGTCACTTTGGTACTTTAGTTGGTTATATCTTTCCAATTTCTTTCAAATTTCAAGAATTAAGTAATAGCAGTACACCTAGTTGGTTATGCAGGCGGAAACGGCCAGAGTTGTGGAGTTTAGTATGATAGATGAAAAGGCACCCTAGCAACATGAATCCAAGCAGCTGCTGATAAGCAGTAGATCTAACTTCTTCCTTTATAGAACCTCCAATTCGATTTTAACCACTAGTTTTCCCTTCTCTTTTCATTAAGTGGAGGATTTTGAGAGGTAAGGACTGCTGATTCACATGTAATATGTCGTTAAAGGCTAGACCTAGTTAAAGTAGTTCGTTTGATCTCCTTTATATGTCAATGAAGTTGGGATCTTCTTCTTTAGTGATTGGCTGCAGCTTTTAGACATTGATCCAAGCCAGGAATATACAAAGATAACAGCTCACATGAAATCATGGCCTTAAATATGAGCAATTGTCCTCACTTGTGATCTCATGCTGTAAATGAACCATGGCTCCTGGATCTTTGGATATATTTCAGCCAATTTTCCCCCCTAAAATGAGCCCGTGCTTTGTTTAATTCTAGCGAAAATGCTACTCCTCCCGTCCCAAAATGGTTCGTGGTGTATGATTGAATTCATGTTTAGAAAAGAAAACGAGGAGTTTTGACACTAAGCTAAATATATACATAAAATACCACAAGTATTCTTATACTGAACTTTTTTGTATCTAGCAGGACCGATAAGAACATGTAAGTAACAACAAAATGTAATGTAGAATTATTTCAAGGTAATTGAGTAGTGCAGATTAAATATGATCTACTCTTTTGTTGGGAATGACAATCTTAATTTTACTTGGGTATCCAATTTTTCTCGAGACATTAATGTCCGGATCATTTCATTTTGTCTCAGTTGTGGATCGGTTAGAAGGGGAGTCTTGGAATAATGGTAAAACTGTCTCCGTGTGATTTATAGGTCACGAATTCGAGCCGTGGAATAAGCTACTGGTACTTGCATCAGGGTAGGTTGCCTAATCACACCTCTTTGGAGTGCAACCCTTCCCCAGATCCTGAGTAAATACAAAATGCTTCATGCACCGAGTTGCCCTTAATTATGAATCAGTCTATGTGTTTGAGAGGGAAGAGTGTATACGGTCGAAATCGATTTCGGCTTTCGTACGACTGGTCGAGATGGGAACATAATGGACCGAAGAGCGTCTTCATAATTTCGGGATAAGATTCGAAGCCGGGTTACCTAACTTCGAGTTGCAGGGACCGATCAATACCGAGCTCGTAGTCATTATCGAGCCCCGAGTCAAAATCGAGCTCGAATCAATATCGAGCTCGATTCAGTATCGAGCTCAAGTCAATATCGAGCCTATAGACAAGAGCCGTTACAGGCGCACTAAAGGAGAGAATCTCGGCAGGAAAAAAAGGGGAAAGTTGATTTATCATGGTTCCCCACTATGTATTTTTAATTATATCTAAAGTAGGATCCCCCACTATAAGAGGGATAGCTATTATCTCTCTAAGAGGGCATTGAGACATTAAGAAACCATAACTCACATACTGTGCATATGCTCCATATTGAGAGATTATCATTTTGAGCTTTATACTTTACTTTCATCTTGTTTACTCATAAATCATCCTCCCCTCAACCTTATTTATATTTTCATTCTTGATAGCCAATATTCGATATTTCTGCTTATACGATTTGCGTCAAGTATACCACGTACCCTTAGAACTATGTATAAATTTAACTCTATCCGTTTTTCGGGTAAACAGTTTGGAGCCCACATTGGGGCTAAAGATAACAGTGGTTATTTGACACAAATCTGCAAAACACACCATTTTACGCTTGTTGTTGAAAGTGTCTTTGATTTCGGATTAGCAACAACGAACTCTCAATTAATGGCCTTACCTATAGACAGCGAAGCTGGCCTTCAAGGTGAGAACAACAACTTGACGCCCGGGGCCGAAAGGCCGCTTGTCGATGCCATTAGGGCCCGAGTCGAAGTACCTAAAGACGTTAATTCGCATGTGGCTATTGTGGCAAACCAACGTTCTGAACCTGAAAATAGCATTCATGGTGGTACTCGATTTGCAGCTCGAGACCATAACGTTGAGGAAAATAGAATCAGCTTGCGTATGATTTTTGAAATGTTGCAAGCTCAACAGGTAGCGATAGCTCAGTTGCAGAGTCAAACCCAGGTACCGAGCAGACTGGAGCCCAGTCCACTCCGAGAAATCACCCACATAACGGAGCCATCTATAGTAAGGTCAAATGAGCAAGAATCAGGGACTAATCCCGAAATTGCTAAGATACTCGAGGAACTCACAAAATGGATCGAAGCAAACGATAAAAAAGTAGAAACATATAACTCAAGGGTCGATCAGAACTCGAGGGCACCACGAGTGTTGAAAGGGTTGGATTACAAAAAATTCGTACAAAAGCCTTTCCCCCCCGAGTGCAGCTCCAAAACCGATCCCCAAAAATTTTCGCATGCCCGAGATTCCTAAATTAATGGGACGACCGACCCTAACGAACACGTCACCTCTTACATGTGTTCCATAAAGGGTAACGATTTATAAGATGACGAAATCGAATCTGTGCCGTTGAAAACATTCGGAGAGACCCTTTCGAAGGGAGCAATGATTTGGTATCACAACCTGCCACCAAATTCCATCGACTCATTCGCCATGTTAGCAGATTCTTTCGTAAAGGCACACGCAGGGGCCATAAAGGTCGCAACAAGGAAATCAGACCTTTTCAAGGTAAGACAAAGGGATAATGAAATGCTGAGGGAGTTCATGTCCCGATTTCAAATAGAACGCATGGAATTTCCACCGGTCACAGATGATTGGGCCGTTCAAGCTTTCACCCAAGGGTTGAACGAGCGGAGTTCGATAGCATCACGTCAGTTGAAACAAAGTTTGATCAAGTATCCGGTCGTGACCTGGGCAGATATGCACAATTGATATCAATCGAAGATCAGGGTCGAGGACGACCAACTAAGAGCCCCTTCCGGTTCAGTACATCTAAACAGGTCGATAGTTAAGAACCAGAGGGACATTGACAGGGAGCCAAGGTTGAACAGAGACCGATATCAACCATATACCGTAGATCGAAAGAACAATGGTTCAGGACGTAATTCCGCCCAGAACAATCGAAGAAGTGACCGAGGACAAAGTTCTCGGGGACTTATGAGAAGAAGTGGTTTTGACAAGTATGCCGATCCCAAAAGTCACCTCGGTTATCAGAATATAATTTTAGCATCGATGCATCGGGCATTGTATCAGCAATCGGAAGGATCAAAGATACTAGGTGGCCCGGACCCATACAGACCGATCCTTCTCAAAGAAACCCGAATTTGATGTGTAAATACCATGGCACGCATGGTCACAAAACCGAGGATTGTAGACAATTAAGAGAAGAGGTAGCTCATCTATTCAACGAGGGCCACCTTCGAGAGTTCCTCAGCGATCGAGCCAAGAATCATTTCAGAGAAAAAGACGCCAACAGGAAAAATGAACAGGAGGAACCCCAACATATTATTCATATGATCGTCGGTGGGGTCGGCGTTCCACAGGGACCCATGTTCAAACACACTAAGGTATCAACCACTAAGGAAAAACAAACCCGAGACTATGTGCCCGAAGGCACTTTGTCATTCAACAACGAAGAAGCAGAAGGCATTTCTCAGCCCCACAACGACGCTCTGGTAATTTCTATCTTATTAAGTAAAGTTCAAGTTAAGCGTGTTTTAGTGGATTCAGGTAGTTCGGCAAATATCATCTGATCGAGGGTCGTGGAATAATTCGGCCTACAGAATCAAATTGTACCCGCAACTCTAGTTTTAAATGGCTTCAATATGGCCAGTGAAATAACTAAAGGGGAGATTATTCTACCGGTGAACGTGGTTGGAACAATTCAAGACACCAAGTTTCACGTAATCGAGGGTGACATGAGATACAATGCCCTGCTCGGAAGACCTTGGATCCACAATATGAGGGCAGTCCCTTCGACCCTCCACCAAGTGATAAAATTCCCGACATTGGACGGTGCAAAAGCAATATACGGGGAACAACATGCTGCAAAGGAAATATTTGCGGTCGATGAGTTAACATCGATATCGACACTATCAACCTAGGAACGGTCAAGCATCAAAGGTAAAGAGGAAGTCAAATAGCAATCGCATCCATCAGCCTCGACCGAATCGGGGAAGTAGGAGATAGAAGAAGAAGAGGAGGACTTTCTGACCCCTCAAACTTTTATTGTTCCCGAAGATTCCGACGCCACCAAATCAACAGTCGAATAGGTAGAACATGTTATATTGATCGAGTACCGGCCCGAGCGAAAGGTATACCTGGGAACGGGATTAACCCCCTAACTCAGGAAAAGGCTTATTCAATTTCTTATTGATAACATAGATTATTTTGCTTGGTCCCATTTAGACATGACATGGATCCCACCAGAGATAACGACGCATCAGCTAAGCTTGGACCCCGGGTTCAAATCGGTAAAGCAAAAGAGGAGACCCCAGTCCGAGATAAAGCACGCATTCATAAAGGATGAGGTAACTAAACTTCTCAAAATAGGGTCCATTCGGGAGGTGAAATATCCCGAATGTTTAGCCAATGTAGTTGTAGTTCCTAAAAAAGGGAACAAACTTAGAATGTGTGTAGATTATAAGGATTTAAACAAGGCGTGCCTCAACGATTCTTTTTCACTGCCTAACATCGATCGCATGATCGATGCCACGGCCGACCACGAGATCCTTACTTTTCTCGATGCCTATTCCGGGTACAATCAAATCCAAATGAACCTGGAGGACCGAGAAAAGACTTCATTTATCACCAAGTATGGAACTTATTGTTATAATGTAATGCCCTTCGGGCTAAAAAATGCAGGAGCTACTTACCAACGCCTAGTAAATAAAATGTTCGAAGAACAAATAGGTAAATCAATGGAAGTTTATATTGATGACATGCTAGTTAAGTCCCTGCGCGCAGAGGACTATTTGGTTCATTTGCAGGAAACATTCGAGATTTTAAGGAAATACGACATGAAGCTCAACCCCGAGAAATGTACTTTCGGGGTCGGTTCGGGAAAGTTCCTTGGATTCATGGTATCGAATCGAGGAATCGAGATCAACCCCGATAAAATCAAGGCCATCGAAGACATCATTGTCATGGACAGTGTAAAAGCCGTACAGAAGCTAACCGGACGTATAGCTGCGTTAGGCCGATTCATTTCAAGGTTGTCAGATCGAAGCCACTGATTTTTCTCTCTACTCAAAAAGAAGAATGATTTTGCCTGGACCCCGGAATGCCAACAGGAATTAGAGGAATTGAAGCAATACCTATCGAGCCCGCCACTGCTTCACGCTCCGAAGGCAGATGAGAAATTTACTTGTACTTGGCAGTATCAGAAATAGCGGTAAGTGGTGTCCTAGTTCGAGAGGAGCAAGGTACGCAACTTCCCCTTTATTATATAAGTCGAACCTTAGGGGAAGCAGAAACTAGATATCCGCACTTAGAAAAATTAGCACTTGCACTAATAAGCGCCTTTAGAAAGTTAAGACCATATTTTCAATGTCACCCCATATGCGTATTAACCACTTACCCACTTCGTAATATTTTTCACAAGCCCGAACTATCGGGCCGATTGGCCAAATGGGCCGTCGAACTCAGTGGGTACGATATCGAATATCAACCCCGAACGGCCATCAAGTCTCAAATTTTAGCGGATTTCGTGGACGATTTCACGCCAACCCTCGTACCCGAACTTGAAAAGGAACTCTTATTAAAATCGGGTACATCATCGGGGGTATGGACCCTCTTCACAGACGGCGCCTTGAATGTGAAGGGGTCCAGGATAGGCATCGTTTTGAAGCCGCCCACGGGTAGTACTATTAGGCAATCTATCAAAACTTCTAAGTTGACTAACAATGAGGCCGAGTACAAGGCCATGATTGCAGGTCTCGAGCTAGCTAAAAGCTTGGGAGCAGAAGTCATTGAAGCAAAGAGTGACTCTTTACTGGTGGTAAATCAAGTAAACAAAACCTTCGAAGTGTGAGAGGATAGAATGCAAAGGTATTTGGACAAACTGCAGATAACTTTGCACTGTTTCAAAGAATGGACTTTACAGCATGTACCTCGAGATTAAAACAGTGAGGCCGATGCACTTGCAAATTTGGGGTCATCGGTCGAGGAAGATGAGATCAGCTCGGGGACTGTTGTTCAACTCTCGAGATCCGTGATCGAGGAAGGTCATGCCGAGATAAACTCTATGAGCTTACCCTAGGATTGGAGGAGTAAATATATTGAATACTTGAAGAACAGAAAGCTCCCATCGGACCCTAAAGAGTCGAGGGCCTTACGAATCAAAGCTGCTCGATTCACATTGGCTAAAGATGGAACATTATACAAAAGGATATTCGATGGACCACTGGCAGTGTGCTTAGGGCTAGGAGACACCGATTATGTTTTACGAGAGTTCCATGAAGGCACTTGTGGGAACCACTCCAACGTTGAATCACTGGTACGCTAAATCGTTAGAGCAGGATACTACTGGGATATCATGGAAAAAAACACTAAGGAGTTTGTTCGAAAATGTGATAAATGTCAAAGTTTTGCACCGATGATCCATCAGCCCGGAGAACAACTTCATTCAATCCTATCCCCATGGCCATTCATGAAATGGGGGATGGACATCGTCGGCCCTCTGCCATCGGCCCCAGGTAAAGCTAAGTTCATTTTATTTATGACTGACTATTTCTCTAAATGGATTGAGGCACATGCATTCGAGAAAGTAAGAGAGAAAGAGGTTATATACTTCATCTAGGATCACATCGTATGTCGATTTGGGATACCCGCCGAAATAGTATGTGACAATGGAAAATAATTTATCGGCAGTAAGGTGAAGAAATTCCTCGAAGACCATAAAATAAAAATGATATTAACAACGCTGTATCACCCTAGTAGGAACGGACAGGCCGAATCGACGAACAAGACTATTATCTAAAATATAAAGAAAAGGTTGAACGACGCTAAGGGGAAATGAAGAGAAATTTTACCCGAAGTCCTTTGGGCATATCGAACAACATCAAAATCCAGTACGGGGGCATCCCCGTTCTCCTTAGTATATGGCTCAGAGGCTTTGATTCTAGTCGAAGTCGGAGAACCCAGTGCTAGGTTTTGACATACAACAGAAGAATCAAATCACGAGGCTATGAATACTGGCATCGAATTATTGGATGAAAAATGAGAATCCGCTCTCATCTGATTGGCCGCCCAAAAATAGTGGATCGAAAGATATTATAATCGAAGAACCAATCTTCGCCATTTTAAAATAGGGGACTTAGTGCTAAGGAAAGTCACCCTCAACACCCGAAATCCAAATGAAGGAAAACTGGGTCCGAACTGGGAAGGACCTTATCAGGTACTCGAAATCGTCGGTAAAGGATCCTATAAGCTCGGTGTTATAAACGGCAAACAACTACCATGTAATTGGAACGTGTCGCACCTAAAGCGATACTACTACTAAGGTACGACCCTCCCATGTTCGTTTATATTTTGGAACTAACCTTTGCAGGAGTTCAGCCAGGAACAAGGATGGATTATTCAACACAAAGCCTTAGGCCTGAAAGCACGCATTGCACTCTTTTTCCCTTAGTCCGGTTTTATCCCAAATGGGTTTTTCGGCAAGGTTTTATATGAGGCAACTATTGATCGTGCTAACTTAGAACATGTCAACAGTATCCGAGGCTTCTTTACAATCAACCTCGAATACTGGAGGGCATTACCCTCAAATATATTATCAAGTTCGATGCAAGAAAGTCACTTCATAACAGGGTTTCGATAGGAAAAATTGTAAGAGCCAAATGGTCAAAACGAACCATGCTCGTGTAGATTGCTCGATCCCTGGTACAAAACATGAACACATGTACAATGACATAAAAAGAAACTTCTTCTTTGCCGATATCTCATGTTTCAAAACCCATCCTCTATTTCATGATCTATTATGCAAACAGGCTCGAGGAACGACCATTACCCCATTAATCGGGGATTGCCAACTAAAAAATCAATGAGGCCAAGCCCCACACTAAGCCTATGGGCTACCTTACTTCGAGTTCGAGCAAATCACTCACTCGACTAATAAAGCCTAAGGGCTACTCTTACTTCGAGTTCGAGCAAAGTACTCACTCGACTAATAAAGCCTACGGGCTACCTTCCTTCGAGTTCGAGCAATCACTCACTTGACTATTAAGCCTACAGGCTACCTTACTTCGAGTTCGAGCAAAGAACTCACTTGACTAATAAAGCCTAAGGGCTACTCTTACTTCGAGTTCGAGCAAAGCACTCACTCGACTGATGAAGCCTACGGGCTACCTTCCTTTGAGTTCGAGCAATCACTCACTCGACTATTAAGCCTACGAGCTACCTTATTTCGAGTTCGAGCAAAGCACTCACTCTACTAATAAAGCCTAAGGGCTACTCTTACTTCGAGTTCGAGCAAAGCACTCACTCAACTAATAAAGCCTAAGGGCTACTTTTACTTCGAGTTCGAGCAAAGCACTCACTCGACTAATAAAGCCTACGGGCTACCTTCCTTCGAGTTCGAGCAAAGCACTTACTCGACTATAAAGCCTAAGGGCTACCTTTCTTCGAGTTCAAGAAATCACTCACTTGACTACTAAGCCTAAGGGCTAACAATTATTCTGAGTTCGAGCAAAGCACTCACTTGGCTATAAAGACTACAAGGTCCGAATTCGATCAAAATGCCTAAAGCTTTGAACTTATGAAAACTTTCATAAGACATGAATGAAACAAGATCTTCACAAGGCATAAAATAAAACACAGACAAGTCGGGAAAGGAAAAGATCTTTATATATATACAAGAGTGTTTACAACGTCCAAACAAGAACCTACACAAAAAATAAAAAATAAAAACTCTAAGTCTCCTGGTTATCTCCGGAGGCGGTCTCTTCTCCATCGGACTCCTCCCCGCTCTCAGACCCACTCTTGCTCCTATCATCATTATCGTCATCATCGGAAGCCAAGGCTTTGGCATTGATTTCGAGCTCTTTAGCCCTTCTTATCTCTTTGGTGAGATCGAAACCTCGAGCATAGATCTCCTCGAGGGTCACCCTCCGAGATTGGCATTTGGCAAGTTCAGCAACCCAATGTGCTCGAGTTTTAGCGGTCTCGACTACCTCTCTTGCTTGTACCTAAGCAGCTTTAGCATTAGCCCAATAGACGGCCACGAATGCATCCGCATTGGTCTTTGCTTTTTCGGCGTTAGATTTGGCCTTGGCAAGTTCGGGGGCCAACCGAGCCTCGAGCTCCTCTATTTTTCTTGCTTGAACCGAGCTCTTCTCCTTCATGCTTTGAAGTTGGTTTTCGACCGATGATAATTGAGCTCGAGCAATTTCTTTTTCTGCGGCGAGACGGTCCATGCCATATTTCCATCCCAAGGTCTCCGCCCTTATCATATCGACCTCCTCACGAAGCTTCCCAATCACCTCAAGCTTCTGCTGCAGTTGTGAGATCGAAATATTAGCCACCGTTCCAGAATCGAGCCCATGAGTTTTTAAGATTATCATTACCTGCTCGATCAGGTCGGTCTGGTCTTGATAAGCCTTGGCCAACTCAGCTCGGAGGTCCTTGATTTCTTCTTCCCTTTGCCCGAAGAGGATTCTAAGGGCGTTCCTCTCTTCCGTGACCCGTCGAAGGTCTGCTTCGTACTGGCGCAACTCAGTTCGAGATCGAGAACACGCTTCTCGATGAACCGTTGCGGCCTACGAAGAAAGAAGAAAAGAAGTTAGAAAAGAAAAGCAAACATGATGGTGGTACCAACGAAGTGAGTTAAGGCTTACCTGATTCAGAGCCTGCTGCACTTCGTGGAAAAGACCCAATGCATCACTAGGGCCGGCATCATCCTTGATACTGGTAAACATATCACAAAAAGGGTCCTCTCCCTCGTGAGGACCGTCTACCTAGAGGGACCCCAAAGCTTGGGCCTCTCGAATCGCCCTTTCGAAAAAGGCGAGGATAGTAGGCGAGTCTCCGATTACTATTTCCCCAAGCGAGTCTCTTGGGGCGTTCTCCTCGGTTCGGAGAGCTTCAGGATCGACCCTTTGGGATATACCCACCGGTTGTCGACTTCGGTGGGAGGCATCCTCGACCTCCATTAACTCGGGGGCTTTTCCCGAATCCTTCTCCGATACCGCCTCAGTTCGAGGCGGAGACACACAAACCACAATCGATCTAGCAACCGTTGAGGCATCAATGGTTTTCTTCACTCGGGCTACCAGTACGGACCCGTCGTCTTCTTCTTCCTCGTCTTCATCCCTTAGACATCAAACTGATTCTTCGGTCAAATGGATGGTATTCTTCCTCGCCTTACGAGCTGTCCTCGTATTCGGTTTTGGATCTTCGGAAGTGGAGGCCCTTTTTCTCTTATTATCCTTCATCAGTTTTGGAACAAAGGCCGAAGCCTCTTCCTCGCCGGACGGGGGCCTCAAAGCCGCATCTTTTCCTAGGCCTACACACAATAGAATTGATTAAGTGTATGGAAAAAACTTCATTCGAACTATCAAAGATACGAGAAAGAGGCTTACCATAATTTTTGGCCTCCCATCGGCCCTTTGACAAATCACGCCATGAGCTCGGCATATGTAGAGGTCGAAGCAAGGTCCCGTACCCAGTTCTTAAGGTTAGGAACTGCACCGGGCATTTAAGGAATCACTGCATCACAAAAGGGGATATCAGTGAGAAAGAAACGAAGGTACAAAACAATAGGAAATAACAGCGGAGTTACACTTAAGCTTCATGTTCCACTCCTCGGGAAATGGCATCTTCTCGGCCGGTATTAGGTTCGAAGTCTTCACTCGAACGAACCTACCTATCCAGCCTCGATCCTTGTCCTCGTCTATGCTTGAGAACAAAACCTTGGTAGCCCGGCACTGAAGTTTTATTAACCCTATTCGAAAGAGGCAGGGGCTGTACAATCGAATGAGGTGGTCGAGGGTGAAAGACATCCCTTCGATTTTGTTCACAAAGAAACAGATCAAAATAACGATCCGCCAAGAAGAAGGATGAATTTGGCCTAGGATTATTTAGTATTGATGGCAAAAATCAATGATAATAGGGTCGAAAAGACCTAATGTGAAAGGGTAAGTATACACACTTAAAAACCCTTTCACATGAGTCATAATATCTTCTCCGGGAGACTGGATTACCACTTCTTGGTTCTCCAAGTTGCAATCTTTCCTTATCTGTTTGAGATGTCCCTCGGTTACCGAACACAGAATACCTCGATACTGGCTTGCATCGGTCGGGAACCGACGAGCCTTTGTCGACCTTAAAATCGGAGGTAAGAACACACGCCCTGGGAACACACTCTTCAGGCCGTGGCTCCACCGGTGTTTTGTCGGCGGCAGGCTATGAAGAAGAAGCTTTTTCTTTTTGAGGAACGGTTTTTGATGTTTTCTCCATTTTCGTTTTAAAGATCGAGAATAGAAATAGATGACAAAGATGTGGTATTTTGAAGAAAGGTTTTGCAGTGAAAACCACAGAAGGAAGATTTTGCAATAAAAATCACAGGCTTGTAGATAAACTCAAAAGATACGAGAAAGAGCTTAGAAAATTTGGAAAACCGGAGATGTAAAAGTGATAAATGGTAAAAAGAGAAGCTATTTATAGATTGGGGAATGACGGTTCAATAGCAGCGGTAGCCGACGACCGTTTGACACGCATTTAATGCCTTGGTAAGCGGAATCGACGGGACAATTATCACGTACGTCATGGTCGGGCTCGATGCAAACGTCAGTATATATATGATCGAGCCATTGGAAAATCATATCGTTTCTCAACACATCCTTCCCGAGAAACGAAAGAACTATCTGTATACGGTCAAAACTGATTTCGGCCTTCGTACGACTGGTCGAGATGGGAACATAATGGACCGAAAAGCGTCTTCATAATTTCGGGATAAGATTCGAAGTCGGGTTACCTAACTTCGAGTTTCAGGGACCGATCAATACCGAGCTCGAAGTCGTTATCGAGCTCGAATCCAAATCGAACCATGATGCGAAACAACGTTATCGAGCTTGAAAGCCAAAGACCTACCAATGCTGAGCTCGAATCAATATCGGGTCCCGAGTCAAAATCGAGCTCGAATCAATATTGAGCCTATAGACAAGAGCCGTTACAGCCGCACTAAAGGAGAGAATCTCGGCAGGAAAAAAAAGGAGAAAATTGATTTATCATGGCTCCCCACTATGTATTTTTAATTATATTTAAAGTAGGATCCTCCACTATAAGAGGAATGACTATTATCTCTGTAAGAGGGCATTGAGATATTAACAAACCATAACTCAGATACTTTGCATATGCTCCATATTGAGAGATTATCATTTTGAGCTTTATACATTATTTTCATCTTGCTTACTCATAAATCATCTTCCCTTCAACCTTGTTTGTGTTTTCATTCTTGATAGTCAATATTCGATATTTCTGCTTTTACGATTTGCGTCAAGTTATACCGCGTATTCTTAGAATTACGTATAAATTTAACTCTATTCGTTTTTTCGGGTAAACAAACATGTTTTATGACAGACAATGATCTTGAAGTCATGACCTTTAATATGTTTCCTAAATTCAGGACCATTGTCTCTCCTAATACACAGAGGAATAGAGACAGTGAACCAGAAGGGTAAAATTCTTTAAATGCCACAAACTCTACTAGCCACATTTTAGCAGTGTCCAAGGTCAATCAAAAGTTGTCCCCCCCCCCCCCCCTTTTTTTTTTTTGCTATTGTGCTCTCCAGCTTAGAGATCAGATCACCCACCACTTCAAAACTCACCAAATGTAACTTCAACACTTGGCTCTTCAATAGCCTCTCTGATAAGGACCTTACAAACAGGACTTGTACTGAGCAGACACATGGCAAAAGCAAAAGATATTAAAACAAGACAGTGAAAATCCCATTTCCCATCCCAACACATGGGCAAAGTCCATTTGCTTTTTATGTCAAACAAAAGCCAAAATAAAGGATACTAAAAGAAAAGCTCAAATCAATTTTTTACACTTTGTGAATTCCAATTCTTGCAAATTGAAATGGTACAAAATGCTAGCTGTAAAGGTACTCAAAATTAAGAATACCTTTAGTAGTAAAAAGTAAATTATAGTAAGTACTAATTTGTAGGGTGAAAAATGGAGATCTCTTTCATCCCCTATATGTTGTTTTTTGTTTTTGGGGATGAGCAACAATCTTGGATAAGATTGATGAAATCATTTGAGATATGCAAATCAGTAACAGCCATTTTGTTTCTGCTGCTCAGTGCCTTTAGGTTGAAGTGGTAGATTCTTTCCAAAATCTTGCTGGTAGTCCACCCATTGGAACTGGAAATGGTCCATATTGAATCCCACTATTAGATCCTTCCGCTTCCCACCTATAAATAACAATAAAAATCACAAATAAACCGTATTAGTTAATTAACTACGTCTCAATTCCACTAACTTTAGCATTATAATATGCTTCATTCAGTATAGAATAACGTAATAACCTTAAGAAAATCATAATGCAGTGAATGTCTACATCTCATAAATAGCATGTTCGTCGTGAGTAAGACGGTAAGAGGGTCTTTTATTTGAAATTGTCGAACATAGTGACGTGCCGTTTTAAAAATCACTTTAGACTTGCTTGGTCTAAAATCTTAAACACAGTTTACTTTATGTTTAATGAAGTTTGTTACTCCACTAGTTACTTTTGAGTTTTGAGGCAACACTAGTAAGTGTACTAAACGTTGTTTTACACATTATATGACACGTTATCCATTATTAACTCATTAAAAAACATGATTTAACATGTCATGATCTTATAAGTATTGGAAGGGTTATTAAAATCAAAACAATACCTGAATTTAGTGACTAGATGATGAGTCATAATTAGCATTTCCAGCTTCGCAAGTTCGTTCCCTGGACAAGCGTGTACTCCACTGCCAAATGGCATAAATGTATTGGGTTTTTGCACATTCTGCAAATAAATATGAATAATTAATTTTTTAAACTAGTAAAGTGATGGGGTAGGTAAAGAAAATTATTAAGAAGTAGTACACGTAATATAAAGGGTCGAGTGGTACCTCAAATCTTGAAGGATCAAAATTTTGTGGATTAGGAAAGAACTCTGGGTTCTGATGAATATTCCTGAACAAAGGCATTACTTTCCATCCTTTTGGAATTAAGTACCCTAAACCCATATTTTCAAATTTGAAGTTTATGAGTTATCAACTTGCAGCTCGTTTTAAATATTAGATTCATAATTAAATATTTATACATACTTAATGAAATTTCTAATACAAATGTAGGTCTAAGCAAAAGTTATATTTTGTCCAAACCGTAACTAATACAGAGTAACAGAGGCTTATCCAGGTTGGGGATATGAGTTCACGTGAATATTGGTCAAAACAATGTTATATTTCTCCAAAATTACTTAAATATATGTGTGTGAACCCATGCTCAAAGACTCTTATGGTGTAATTATTATTGGATGAATCTCTACAAGTGAAATTGACAGTTCAAATTTCACTCTCAACGGTCTTATTTTCAGCAGACTATAGATATATATGTGAAAATTACTAAAATTTCAAAAAGAATATAATTTCGAACCTATAATTTCAAAAGTGCAGTGAGTTTATGGTAAAAGATTAAAATTAAACCCGTCAAATATAAATTTTAGATCCACCTCTTTACAACCGTACATCCATCCACTTAAATCTTGAATCTACCTCTGAACTAATAGTATGGTTACGCTCCTGGTTCCTTTTAACTGATACAAAGGTCAGCCATTTTTGGAAGACCACATCATTTTTTACTTCCTTTGGTCTATTTATCTATCACTTTTTGAACTTGCTGTCAAATTCAGTTCATTTTAGACATCGGATTCATAATTAAATATTTATATATTTAATAAATTTTTTAATATAAATATCGAGTCTAAACAAAAGTTACGATTTGTCTGAATTGTAACTAATATTGTGTTTCCGCCCCTAATTTCTTTTAAATCTATCAAACTGATAGAATGGTCAGCCATTTTTGGAAGACCGCATCATTTATTACTCCTTCAGTCTATTTTATCTATCATTTTAGTCAAAAGAAATGGTCAAAACTATTTGTTAGTTTGAAATATCAAGAAGACATTAATTATTTTTGTCCATTTCCGCTCATACTACACTAGATAAGTGTAAGATAGTCAACTAAATTCTTTATGATTAATGTTATAAAATAGTTTTTTTTTTTTAACGAATATGCCAAAACCTCAACCCTCAAATGAAAAAGATATAAGGAATTAAATTTTTTCCCATTGGCTTACCTTTGTATTCTACATCAGCCACAGCTTCTCTAAATGTGAAAGATATAATGCTAGCTAGTCTCAATGTCTCCAAAACAACCTATACAAGACACATTGTCAAGAAGTTAATGTTAAAACTATTTTAAGTCCTTCAATTTTTTTTTATAGAAAATGTTAGTCAATATTGTCTCTCAAGTAAAATTGTTACTACCTTGTTAGTAATGGGCATCTTTCTTGTTTGTGTCCATGTCAACCCATGATTTTCTTGTTCATTTGACTGGCAGATTGCTTTCTGTTCAGCCTGCAATAATTATAGACATTATTAATGGCCAAACATCACAATGTCTTCTAATCAACAGTTTTTTATGGTTAGGACAAACATGTAGGTTGACTATATCATATTCTTAGTAGGCGTGACAGAACGTATGTGAATAGGAGATACTTTATGGATCGGGCTGATCTTTTACGATCACTTAAAAAAATGTGAAAGGAATCTTCTAGATCATTTACCTTGACATTCTTAAGAAGCTTAGGATTATCATGAAGGTACTTTAAAATCCAAGTCAAAACACTTGCTGTAGTGTCTTGTGCTGCAAAAAGAACTCCTATAATATTATCAGCAATTTGATCTTCATTTAATACCAATCCTTTCTCATCTTTGGCATTCAAGAAACAATTCAACAAGCCTTTCTCTATTAGCTTCTTCTCCTTCCTTTCATTTATGATTTCACTTAGAATTTTCCCAAGTCTCTTTCTTGCCTTCGCACATAAAAACATTACCGTCAGTGTCAGTCCACTGCGTAAACCTACAAAATTTAGTGATGACTAAAATGACACTTACTTGAAGGGACTTTCTATAAGGACTTCCTGGCAAATTTGTAGGGAAAGAATTGTAACCCTTATCAACTATGATATAATTCTTCTTCAATTGATCTTTAAGATGAGCATCCAAATGTCCAAATATAGCAAGTATACCTACTTCGAACGAATACTGACACGAAAAAAAGAAGATAAATGTCAGTAAAAGTTCGTTTATACTGTCAGTGTATATAAGTAAAATCCGATAGTAAAAACAACCTTTTTCATTTCATGATAAGTGTTAACAACATGTCCACCTGCCCAAGAGTTTAATGCAGAAATTGCTAATTCTTCGATATGAGGGATTTGGTTACGAATGGCTTCTGGATTTAAAGATGTCTGAACAAGTTTTCTGACATGGATATGGTAGTTTCCTTGATGAAAAAATAGCGCAGATTGACCAATTAAAGTCTCTTTGCTTTTGGGATAAGTTGGCTTGAATAAATTAGCTTGGTTCACTAGTACAAATCTAGCAGCTTCTGGACTTGTCAACATGACACAAGGACAACCTAGTATTTTTGTCTTAAAAATTTCACCATACCTGAAAAAACATTTTACAACCATTAATATTAGTATTACACCGACATACGAAAAAGAAGAATTAAACTTAATAGTCGTTCACTCAATTACTTAAATTAAAAATAGTGAATGTGAGTGAAAATGGTACCTTCTTTGCCTGTTAATGAAGAAGATATTAGGGTCTTGAGAATAAAGTTGAAGAGTTTCTCCTATATAAGGCCACCCCATTGATCCAGGTGGAAGCTTATAAGCTTTCCTTTGGGGTGATGATTTCTTATTTCTTGTTATGACAAACCATAAATATAAGAATAAGATAGTAAGAAGAAATATAGAGATATAGAAAAATAAGTCAAAATTAGTCATCTTCCTTTTTGTGATAGAGCTTTCTAATTGTTATAGGAGAATGCTAACATATAGTGAATGGGGTAGTGATCTTTTTTTTTTATGCAGCAGAGTGGAGATGATGCTTCTTTATATAGGAATGAAAGGGGGTAGAAAGAGACGTTAATAGGGCAGAATAGTAGTAGAAAAAAAGTAAGTAAAAAGATTACTATGACCTTGTCTTGATTATCTGATTTCACATATGTTGAAACATTAAATTTAAGTTAACTAAATTAGATACGTTTATTTGATTTTTTAAAATTTTATCTTCACCAAGCATATCGCATTTATACTATCACTAATCTATAATGAAATACATTATTATATATTCCATTATTTAAAAAGTAGGTGGTTCAAGCATATTACACATGCTTTAGATTACACTTAGTAGGCGTTTGAGCGTGAATTCCATTTTTTTTTTCAAATTTGGAATTTCACTAAAATTTTGAATTGAAGATGAAGTTGTGTTTGGTTATAATTTTTGCAACATATTTGGATGTCTTTTTTTCAACATATTTTGCAACTAAGCACTAAGAATTTTCCCATTTTCAAGTGAGATTGGAAAAATTGTAAGATTTTGATAACCAAACATTATTTTCAAAAAACAAAATTTGAAAAAAGAAAAATTTTCTTATGTCCAAACGGGCTCTTAGTCCTTATCTAAATGATATAAAATGTAAGTGGTTACAAACATATTAATACTCTTACTCTAGGCTAAGCTTAGCAAACTTATTACTGATAATATTCTAATTACAAGCATATATATAATGGCACATACTTTTAATTAGTGCAATAGCGGATTAAGTCGAAAAACCAAACTGGACCAATTTCTTTTGTTATTTGGTTTACATTTTCAATTATTGGTTTGACACTAAATATTTAAAAGTTTTCGTTCCTTAGTTTGGTTTTGAATTTAAAAAGTAAAAACCGAAAAATCATTTTTTAATTTTTTTATATAAAACATATTTAATTCTTGGTATACGATCGATAAAGAAATTAACTAGCATTGCAATAATAACTAAATTTTGTTTTGATTATGGTATTAGTTTGCCAGTTTATTCTTGTTGACTCTTTGCATTATGCTTTTATAGGGGACTAAAAGTGTTTGATTATCTCATCAAATGTGTATTACTAGCTTATCTGTAGTGACTGATGATCATTATTCAATCATGTTATTGAATTTAGAAAAAAATATTTAAGAGATTTGGCATAACTACTCCTCCATAATGGTCATTCTTTTCTTTGTCATTAATTTAAATATGTTATTCATAGTTTAGATTTCATTTTTTTGTTTGTTATTTGTAGATACAGTGAATAGTTACCTCGGTTGAATCTAATGTACTTTCAATAGTGATTTCTCTACTATACTTGTGACACCCCGAAAAATTTCGAAATATTTAAGCGTAAAGCCTCGTAAATTTTCGCAAATGAATTCAAGGTTTCGTGGTGCCGGAGTAGGTATACATGTTTAAGGATTTTCGAAATTCTTCCGCGACTCGGACTTTTTGGGTTGAACAATGCACCGGAAAGTAAAAGAAAATTTTTAACAGAAAACTGCGTTTCTGCGGTCCATTATGCGACCGCAGACACAGACAAATTTTTGGTCATTTTGGTCTGCAATTATGCAACCGATATTCGGTCTGCATATTGATTATGCGATTGCAAAACCTGTTTCGAAGCTTCATTTTTGGGTTTTTTAAAACCCGACCCTACTTCGTTAAATACATGCTTTGGGCCATTTTTGAGCAAAAATCTGATGTTTTAGAGAGAAGGGAGAGTGTTTTAGAGAGAGATAAAACCCTAGGCTAATTATTCATCAAGTCTTGCTCAAATTTTGGAAGATAACAAGGAAAACCCACAAGTTCTTCAACTAAGAGATAAGGTTCCATACCCTAGTTTTCAATTTCGAATTTGGGTAGAAGATGATTGATTAGGAGTATGATTCTTGGGTATGAGAGTATTATCTATACATGCATGTACCAACAAGATTTATGGGAAGATTGTTGAGCTTAAATAAGTAAGGATTGGGTTATGTAGTGAAGAAAATCTTGTAGAAGAACCTTATGGTTAAATTTGCACACCTAGTGTTTGATAAAATGCTCAAATGAGCTGAAACCATGAATATCTTCCTAATTATGGTTCAATTTTGTTATGTCTCAAAATAGATTGGGATTGCTAGAATTTTCGGAACGTTGTAGTAATTTAAGGAAAGCTCAATTGAGGTATGTTGGCTAAACTTTCTCTCTTAGAATTGAATTCCATGATGTTTCCATAAGTTCCAAGTATGGTTGTCTCATGTTCCTTATTCTATATTCCGAGTTGTTCCCAATAAATTCGATTGTCCCGAATAAGCAAAGTGTCAAGAATTGAGTAATCAAAACTTGTTCAGGATGTTCCTATCACATTACGTCATCCTTCGAGAATGTGTTCAAGAATGATATGTGTATTAAAATGTTATGACTTTGAGTCGCGTTTCAAATGAAAGCTATTATGCCAAATTGTGTGAGAAAAACTCAATATGCTTAAGACTCTTAATTGCTCAAATGTGTACCTAAAGTCTTGATTTGAAAATGTCTTGTTGTTGATAATCTATAATGATGCTTGAAAATGAAATAAGTGAATTGGGGATATAGAGTGTGCTCAACGTGCCAAGAATGAAGGTTATACTTATGGCTAATAGTGCCAATGAAATAATATGATGTGAGAAAGATTATGAAATGAGCTTTGATTCAACTATTCTAAAATTGACTTCGAAAATAGAATTTGCCTAAAAGCTTATGTACTCAAGTCATTCCCATATGTGGTTGTTTCAACTAATATTATGCTTTGTGAGTATTTTCAATGTGTTTTGCATTCTTACATATTCGTGAATGGAAATTGTGTAGTGTCCTTTTTGGGGAAAAGTATTTTAAGAATAAATGGTGTGTTATTTGTTGATAATTTTAACTTGCGCATCAATTGCCAATTATTTTAATTCATTTCTCGGAAAGAAATCTATTGTGCTTAAATTGTTCATTTCTAATGAATTTAAAGTTGTGATTTCTGGAATATTCTATATGTTGATATTTGATGATGATCTATGAAAGGAAAAAAATGAAAGTGTGGAATATGAAATACGGCCATTGCGCCATGAATAAAGAATTATATATATGGCCAAGAGAGCCAATGAAATAATAATATTGTAAGTGGTTAAAAGTACGGATTAAGTGATACGTGATGTGAAAGGTTATGAGATGTACGTATTTGTACTTTTGTTTTCAATGTGTTATGAAATCCTGTGGACGGTCTATGAAACGCATAGGTATATTGTGTTATAAAATCCCGTGGACGGTCTATGAAACGCATAAGTATATTATGTTATGAAATCCTGTGGATGGTCTATGAAACACATTGGTATATTGTGTTATGAAATCCTGTGGACGGTCTATGAAACACATAGGTATATTGTGTCCTGTGGACGGTCTATGAAACGCATAGGTATATTGTGTTATGAAATCCTGTGGACGGTCTATGAAACGCATATGTACATTGTGATATGAAATCCTATGGACGGTCTATGAAACGCATATGTGAATTATGTATAAGAAGTATAGGTGTACAGTATGAATAAACACTATGGACGGTCTATGAAACGCATAAGTGTATAGTATGATATGTGAACACTAAGGACGGTATAATGAGACACATTATTAATGCAGACAATAGGTGCCCCTTTCGTTGCCCTTGTTTGTACATGTTGTTTCAATTACATTATATTATGTGTTTCACGTATAGATCATATGGGCATTCTATTTTGAAAGAGGATTTCTAGCTATATATACTAGTGCTATTCAACAGTACTAACGTCCCTTTTGCCGGGGGCGCTGCATCTTTAATGGATGCAGGTGGTTCTACAGCAGGTGGCATTGATCAGTGATAGCAGTACACTCTTTTCAGCTGATTTGGTGAGCCCCACTTCATTTCGGGGTCATGTATCTTTTGTTTCTCATGTACTTTGTGGTTGAGGTATAGCCGGGGCCTTGTTGCCGGCATTTCCATATTACTCTTCAGTTGTACTTAGAGGCTCCGTAGACAGGTTGTGGATGGTATTTGATATTGAAAATTGGATTAGAACTATTAGTATTTGACAACATATTTTTCATTAAATCTATAAACTTGTACTATTTTGGAAATATTGAATGATGCTGTTAATGGGAATGAAATGGAAGCGGTTAATGAAATCTCTTCAGCATTTGATTAACGGAGTACATCTCCTCTTTATTCAGGGATGAATTTGGGTAGAATGAAATCTAGCAGGCTTGCTCGGTCGGGTTTACTCGGTTGAGCGCCGGTCGTACTCCCTAAGTTTGGGCCGTGACAATACCACACTGTGGAATCAAAAGCTTATGTTTATCTTTTACATAATTTCAGGTTCCTCGTCGTCGCTGCCATGGACCACCCACCGATTAGGCACGTTTACCGTGAAGACAACAAAGTGGCGCACACCCTAGCAAGCTATGGGAGTATTCAGGCCTCACATAACTATCCTGAGCATGAAGACTTATTTTGGAATGAACCATCTTTATTTGCTTTTTTAATATTTCGCAGAGACTATTTAGGGATTGAATCGTTAAGATCAGTTCCACGTTGTAATAACTCTACTTAATTTTCAACTTTCAATAAAAGTTCTTTAATTCAGCCCCAAAAAAAAAATTATGAAGGTGGTTTTTAAATACTCGATGCCACATTCCTCAATGTATAAGAATGAACTTGCACATTTACATTGTAAATTTGGATTTGCTCCCTTTAAGTTTAAACCCCTTTTCTTGGGTCGTTTAATCAAAATAATAAGAGAATGGCGGAATTAGTGCAAAGAGAATAAGAACGGTTATATTTCGTAAACTTCTATAGTCTAAATCATCCATACTATCGAACATTGATCTTAACAATGTACGCGATGAACCTATGGCATGCTTAAGAATGCAATTGCTTAAGGACTTATCTCGCCCTAGTTTTGGCCAAGAAATTAATCGATATTAGGCATTTCTCCCTTTGGAACTTCATGGTAGTAATTAAATTAACTACTGATCAATAATAATTTGGCTACATAAGTGGGCATATAGCTACCTTCTGGTTTTGCTTGCCCTTTATAATGATTTTTTTTTTTCTTGACTCAAGAAAGCATTGACAACAACAGAAAGGAAAGGGTGTGGATGTAATGTATCGATATGTTCAATTGAACCCGATATTTTTGATGCAGAACATATATTTGTGTGTTAAAATGTACTGATATTACAATAAATAGCAATATGAATCCATAACTTTAATAATACAATGAGTTCAATACTAAAAGCTTTAAAGTTGAACCCATAAAACTTAAATTCTAGATCCTTCTCTGGCAATGGTTAATATAGCTGTTGTGTCCGCCCATTGACTAACAACAGATTTGATATCTACATAGAAAGAGAGAATCCACTGCAGATAAAACACGTCTCTGCTAGGCAACACATAGAATGACTGAAAGGCGAAAGCAAATCCTAAAATATGCTATAATTCAAGTCGAGGGTAATATTGCAGGACTAAATAGTAAATACTATAGATCGAATTGACCCAAGAAAAACACAGTTGCCTTGAAGAGCTTCTTGAGTACGCTAGAAAGTAGAAATACTGTTGGGAACTTGACTTATTCATGAAATTAAATGTGGAGAAAAGAACGTTCTTTCAAAATAATGGAGTATCACAAGTACATGACAAGCAAACTATTCTTACCGAATCTAAGAATATTAGGATTTAGGATACATTTGCGAAGTTAGGAATTTCTTCAATGGTGTTCAAATTTAAAAGAAGTGAAAAATATTCCGATAAAGGGTGTTCAATATGTGTTATATATCTCTACAACGCAATATTTTACCTATGTACACAGTACAATTTTTCAACGAATGGTGATCAGTTATGATCATGTTTTAGAACTTGAATCTGCGCTCTTAAACCTTAAAAACTTATTTTTACCCTCCTCGATTTACATGCGCAATCCGGGCATATTTTCGAAAAGTTTTTATGTTGAAAACTAATGAAAATAAGAATTTTTGCCTTAAAAGTTAATTTTAGTTGACTTCGGTCACATTAAACAGGCCCGGATCCGTGTTTTGATGGTCTCGGTGGGTCCGTATCGAATTATGGGACCTGGGCGTATGCCCGGAATCGAATTTGGAGGTCCCCTGACTTGAGTTATGAATTTTTGATGAAAATTAAAAATCTGAAAATTAATTATTTTTTTAGAATTGATTGATGCTTGGCATTGTGAGTACTGTATTTTGGTTCTAGAGCCCGGTACAGGTTCATTATGATATTTAAGACTTGTCTGTAAAATTTGGTGAGAAACGGAGTTGATTTGACATGATTCGGACCTTCGGTTGAGAAAATAGTAACTTTATAGTGTTCTTGAAAATTTCATTTGATTTGGCGCTAAATTTAGAGTTATAGGTGTTATTTTGGCGATTTGATCGCGCGAGCAGGTCCGTATGATGTTTTTAGACTTGTATGCATGTTTGGTTTGGAGCCCCGAGGGCTCAGGTGAGTTTCGGATAGGCCACGAGATGTTTTGGACTTTGAAAATCTGGTTTTTTCTGTAGAGTCTAGGTTTTGGCATGTCCTTCTTCGCGTTCACGAAGGTCCTCTCGCGAATGCGAAGAGTAAACTGATGAGGCAGGGATTTCTTCTTCGCGAACGCGATGGCTTGGTCGCAAAGCGATGTGGGCGTTACCCTTCACGAACTTCGCGAATGTGACAAGCCCATCGCGAACGCGTAGTGTTAGGCACCGGGGAGGGGAAGTCAGCCTTTTCTTCATCGCGAACGCGAACACTGTCTCGCGAATGCGAAGACCAGGGAAGGGTAGCCTACGCGAGCACTGTCTCGCAAACATGAAGGCTTGGTAACCTATACTTTTCGCGAACGCGTCAGTGCTCTCGCGAACGCGATGAACACTGTTGCCCAGCACTTAACAGAATCCAAACACAGGATTCAGCCAAAAATTCATTTTTCTCAAAAACCAAACGGTGTGAGGCGATTTTTCAAGAAACATTTCTTCTCCAAAGTTTTGGTAAGTGAAGTGTTGGTAAGTGATTCTAAATTATTTTCTTTCAATTACCCATTATATTTCTTGAATTTTCAACCTAAAATCTAGAGTTTTCATGGTAGAATTAGGAGTTAGGGTAGAAACTAGGAATTTCGAGAATTTGGGGATTTAGACCTCAATTTGAAGTCGGATTCCAAAGCCAATTACATATTCGGGCTCGAGGGTGAATGGGTAAATGAATTTTGGTTCGAATCTCGGATTTTGACCAAGCGGGCCCGGGGTCGATTTTCGACTTTTTGGAGGAAAATTTAAAAAATTTAATTTATGCAATATAATTGATTTCTTTAGAAATATTTGATATTATTGAGTCATTTTTTTAATAGATACGAGTGGTTTGGAGGTAAATTCTAGAGGAAAAGCTGTGATTGAGAATTAAGTGGCTTTCGGAGTAAGGTAAGTGTGGTGTCTAACTTTTGCTTGAGGGAATAGGTATTATGTGTTCATTTGCTACGTGTTTGGTTGTTAAATACGATGTATAGGTGAGGTGACGAGCATCTATGTATCGTTATCGAGTCATAGCATGCGAGTGAAATTCTATTCTTGTCTATTTTGTAGCCTTAAATTCTACTCTCCATACTTAGCGGGTTATTTAAAATGTTGGGTAACTTATATCTGGTTTCACTGAGATTTGATAACTTTCGAATATTGATTCAAGGTTGAGGTTACATTGTGCTATTGATTATGGGTAAAATATTGGTTTCTTTGTGATACTCCTATCTATCCTTTGCTATTGATTCTGTGATTTGTGAGGAGTGTAAAGCACGAAGAGTGATGCCATGCATGCATTATTTATATTGTGAGGAAGAGTGTAAAAGCACAAAGGGTGATGCCGTGTATATTATGAGAGGTTTAAAAGCACGAAGGGTGATGCCGTGCCGTTCTATTTATTTATTTGGTTTATTTGATGAGGTTGAGAGTAAAGGCACGAAGGGTGATGCCGTGCCGTTTTATTTATATATTCGGTGAGGTCGAGAGTAAAAGCACGAAGGGTGATAACGTGCAGTTTTCCTTTGCTGTTTTATTTGCTCAATTCATTTAAGGATTTTCGGTTTAATTCTGTCTTTTCATTATTCTCACTCTTTATATTGTATTCCCCCGCTGTATGACCTATTTCCATTATTTCTATGTTATTTCTTTATTTACTGCTGTTGCCACTAGCATGATTATATTGTTCAGGTTATATGTGGGTGTCTTGTCCTAGCCTTGTCACTACTTCGCCGAGGTTAGGCTCGACACTTACCAGTACATGGGGTCGGTTGTACTGATGTTTCACTCTACACTTTCTGTGTAGATTTTGGTACTGGCTCAGGTTGATCGAGCGTTTTGCTATTGGTCCGTTGTCCGGAGACTCAAGGTAGATCTGTCGGCGTTCACAGACCTTGAAGTTTCCGTCTATATTTTATGTCCTACTGTTTTCTTTCATTCAGACAGTTGTATTTATTTCAGACTATTACTTGTAGTAAATTCTAGAATGCTCGTAAATTATAACTCCAGATCCGGGTGGTAGTAATTAATACAATTTTATAATATTCCTCACTTATTATATTTTACCTTAGTTAATTATTATTATTTACTGAATAAAAATAAGGAATTGGTTTAATGATTCTCTAACGTTGGCTTGCCTAGCAAGTGAAATGTTAGGTGCCATCACGGTCCCGTCGGTGGAAATTTTTGGGTCGTGACAAGTTGGTATCAGAGCACTTGGTTGCCTAGGTCTCACGATTCACGAGCAAGCTTAGTAGAGTCTGGAGGATCGGTACGGAGACGTCTGTGCTTATCTTCCAGAGGCTATGAAGTTTAGGAATAAATTTCACTTCTATTCTTCTCTGTCGTGCGATTTTGCTTTCTCAATACTGATTGAACTCTTCTACTCTTATTCTCTCGCAGATGGCGAGAACACGTACCGCTTCTCAGCTGAGCAGCAGCCAGAGCCTCCAGTGGCAGCTCCTACGTGGGGCAGAGGTCGAGGTCGTGTCAGAGGCCGAGGCAGGGCTCAGCCTAGAGCCCGAGCAGCAGCCCCAGCAGTAGAGCCTCAGATGGAGCTTGAAGAGGAGGTTCTAGCCCAGACTGTTCATGCCGGACCAGCTCAGGTTATGGAGGGGTTTATTGCCACCCTAGTACTTCAGGATGCTTTGGTCCGTTTGGTAGGCCTTATGGAGAGTGTGGCCCATACTGACGCATTTCCCATGGCACCAGCAGTCTCTCAGGCTGGAGGAGGAGCCCAGACTCCTACCACTCCCGCTCCGGAGCAGATGGCTCCCCAGTATCAGGCTCCAGCAGCTCAGCCAGTTGGATTAGTTCATCCGATTATTGCGGCACAGGTCAGAGACGGGTCAGCTATGTCTTCTGAGGCTTTATGGAGATTGGACAGGTTTATCAAGCTCTTCCCTGTTCACTTCAGTGGTGCTCCTTCAGAGGATCCCCAGGAGTATCTTGACAGTTGTCACGAGGTTTTACGGAACATGGGTATAGTGGAGACCAATGGGGTCTATTTTGCTGCATTTCAGATGATTGGTTCCGCCAAGAAATGGTGGAGAGATTACTTGTTGACCAGACTAGCTGGGTTGCCTGCTCTTACTTAGTACCAGTTCTCTCAGCTCTTCATAGAGAAGTTTCTGCCTATCATATATTAAGAGAGGAACGTCGCCGACAGTTTGAGCGTCTCCAGCAGGGCAGTATGGCTGTTACTCATTATGAGACCCGTTTTGTCGATTTGGCCCATCATGCTATTCTTCTGCTTCCCACCGAGAGAGAGAGGGTGAGGAAGTTTATTGATGGACTTGCTCAGCCTATCAGATTGCAGATGGCCAAGGAGACTGGGAGTGAGATTTCTTTTCAGGCGGCTGCTAATGTCGCCAGACGAGTCGAAATGGTTCTTACTCAGGGAGGTCAGGGGTCTGACAAGAGACCTCGTCATTCCAGTGAGTTCAACGGTGCTTCATCTAGAGGTAGGAATACTTTTGGTTGAGGCCATCCTCCCAGGCCGTTTCAATTAGTGCTCAAGGCATCCCACGGTGCCTCAGGTGGTCGTGGCCCTCAATGCATTATTCCTACTAGCTAGCCTACGGTGCACCACCAGCTCCTATTCGTGCACCTCCACTTCAGAGTATCAGGGTCAAGTTCAGGGTCAGCAGTCACAGCAGCCGAGGTTATGTTATACTTGTGGTGATCCGAGGCACATTGCTTGATTTTTCCCTCGAACAACGGGGAACTCACAACATCAGAGTTCTCGTGCCATGGTTCCGGCACCAGTTGTTGCACCACCTGCTCAGCCAGCCAGAGATAGGGGTCAGGCAGCCAGCATTAAAGTCCAGATTGTTAGAGGTGGAGGTCAGGCCGTTAAAGGTAGAGACCAGCCAGTTAGAGGCCATCCCAGGGACGTAGTTCAGAGTGGTGGGGCCTAGCCCCGGTGTTATGCTTTCCCAGCCAGACCTGAGGCTGAGTCATCTGACGCTGTTATCACAGGTACTGTTTGAGTTTGCAGTAGAGATGCTTCAGTTCTATTTGACCCGGGATCTACTCACTCCTATGTGTCATCCTATTTTGCTTCCTATTTGGTTGTGTCCCGTGATTCTTTGAGTGCTTATGTGTATGTGTCCACACCAGTGGGAGATGCTATTGTTGTAGATCGTGTTTACCGTTCGTGTGTGGTCACCATTGGCAGTCTTGAGACTCGTGTAGACCTTCTACTTCTCGACATGATTGAATTTGATGTCATACTGGGTATAGATTGGTTGTCACCTTATCATGCTATATTAGATTATCATGCCAAGACAGTGACCTTAGACTTGTAGGGGTTGCCTCGATTAGAGTGGAGATGGAATCTTGTCCATTCTGCCAGCAGGGTTATCTCTTATGTGAAGGCTCGGCATATGGTCGAGAAGGGGTGTCTAGCTTATTTGGCTTATGTCCACAATTCTAGTGCGGAGGTTCCTTCAATGGATTTAGTGCCAGTTGTTCGTGAGTTTCCAGATGTGTTTCCTGCAGACCTGCCGGGGATGCCACCCGACAGGGATATTAATTTCTGCATTGATTTGGCTCCGGGCACTCAGCCCATTTCCATTCCGTCATACCGCATGGCCCCTCCAGAGTTGAAAGAATTAAAGGAGCAGTTGCAAGATTTTCTTGATAAAGACTTCATTAGACCTAGTGTCTCGCCCTGGGGTGCACCTATGTTGTTTGTGAAGAAGAAAGATGGATCGATGAGGATGTGTATAGATAATCGGCAGTTGAACAAAGTCACCATCAAGAACAAGTATCTATTGCCGAGGATTGATGATTTATTTGATCAGCTTCAGGGTGCCAAGGTGTTTTCAAATATTGATTTGAGATCTGGCTACCATCAGTTGAGGATTAGGGCATCCGATGTTCCTAAGACAGCTTTTCGGACTCGGTATGGGCATTATGAGTTTCTAGTGATATCATTTGGGCTACAAATGCCCCAGCAGCATTTATGGATTTGATGAACCGGGTGTTCAAACCCTACTTGGATTCCTTTGTGGTGGTGTTTATTGATGATATCTTGATCTACTCCAACAGTCGAGAGGAGCATGAGCAGCACCTTCGGATCGTTCTTCAGACTCTGAAAGACAGTCAGTTATATGCTAAGTTCTCAAAATGTAAGTTTTGGTTGAGTTCAGTTGCTTTCTTGGGTCACGTTGTATCAGCAGGGGGTATTCAAGTGGATCCTAAGAAGATTAAGGAAGTTCAGAACTGGCCTAGACCCACATCAGCTACATAGATCCATAGTTTCCTGGGTTTGGCGGGCTATTACCGTCTATTTGTGGAGGGGTTTTTATCCATAGCAGCCCCGTTGACCAGATTGACCCAGAAGGGTGCCCCATTCAGGTGGTCAGACGAGTATGAAGCGAGCTTTCAGAAGCTCAAGACAGCTTTGACTACGACACCGGTATTGGTGTTACCCACAGGTTCAAGATCTTATACAGTATATTGTGATGCATCTCGTATTGGTCTGGGTGCGGTGTTGATGTAGTGTGGCAAGGTTATTGCATATGCTTCGCGGCGGCTGAAGGTTCACGAGAAGAATTACCCTGTTCATGATCTAGAGCTGGCAGCCATTGTTCACGCGCTGAAGATTTGGAGGCACTATCTTTACGGCGTGCCATGTGAGGTATTCACTGATCATTGGAGTTTGCAGTATTTGTTCAAGCAGAAGGAACTTAATTTGAGGCAGAGGAGGTGGCTGGAGCTATTGAAAGATTTTGATATCACCATATTGTATCATCCGGGGAAGGCCAATGTGGTAGCCGATACTTTGAGTAGAAAGTCAGTCAGTATGGGTAGCCTTGCATATATTCCAGTTGGTGAAAGACCGCTTGCATTGGATGTTCAGGCCTTGGGCAACCAGTTCGTGAGGTTGGATGTTTCTAAGCCCAGCCATGTCCTAGCTTGTACAGTTGCTCGGTTTTCTTTATTTGAGCGCATCAGAAGTCGGCAGGATGACGATCCTCATTTACTTGTCCTTAGAGACACAATGCGGCACGGTGGTGCCAAGCAGGTTACTGTTGGAAATGATGGAGTTTTGAGGATGTAGGGTCATATTTGTGTGCCTAATGTGTATGGACTTCATGAGTTGATCCTTGAAGAGGCTCATAATTCTCGGTATTCTATTCACCCGGGTGCCGCCAAGATGTATCAGGACTTGTGGCAACATTATTGGTGGAGGAGGATGAAGAAGACATAGTTGCATATGTAGCTCGGTGTCTAAATTGTCAGCAAGTAAAGTACGAGCATCGGAGACCAGGTGGTTTACTTCAGAGGTTAGAGATTCCTGAGTGGAAGTGGGAGCGTATCACTATGGATTTTATTGTTGGACTCCCACGGACTCGGAGGAAGTTCGATACAGTTTGGGTCATTGTGGACAGGCTGACTAAGTCAGCGCACTTCATTCCTGCGGCAGTTACCTATTCCTCAGAGCAGTTAGCAGAGATTTATATTCGGGATATCATCCGTCTTCACGGTGTGCCCGCGTCTATCATTTCTGATCGAGGTACGCAGCTTACCTCGCACTTTTGAAGGGTAGTGCAGCGTGAGTTGGGTACACGGGTTGAGTTGAGCACAACATTCCATTCTCAGACGGACGGGCAGTCCGAGTGCACTATTTAGATCTTGGAGGATATGCTCTGTGCTTGTGTTATAGACTTTGGAGGTTCTTGGGATCAGTTCTTTCCCCTTGTAGAGTTAGCCTACAATAACAGTTACCAGTCGAGCATTCAGATGGCTCCCTATGAGGCATTATATAGTAGGTGGTGCCGGTCGCCAGTGGGGTGGTTCGAGCCAGGAGAGGATCGGCTGTTGGGCACAGACTTAGTACATGATGCCTTGGATAAGTTTAAGGTTATCCAAGATTGACTTCGCACAGCTCAATCCAGGAAGAAGAGTTATGCCGATCGTAGAGTTCGTGATGTTGTATTCGTGGTTAGAGAGAGAGTGTTGCTCCGGGTATCACCCATGAAGTGTGTAATGAGGTTCGGAAAGAAGGGAAAGTTGAGCCCTAGGTATATCGGGCCATTTGAGATTCTCGAGAAAGTAGGGGAGGTGGCTTATAGACTTGCGTTGCCTCTAGTGTTATCATCAGTTCATCCAGTATTTCATGTGTCCATGCTCCGGAAGTATCATGGTGATCTGTCCCATGTGTTAGATTTCAGCTCTGTCCAGTTGGACAAGGATTTGACTCACGAGGAGGACCCAGTGGCAATTCTAGCTCGGCAAGTTCGCCAGTTGAGATCAAAGAGTTACCCTTCAGTTCGAGTGCAGTGGAGAGGTCAGCCTATTGAGGCAGCTACTTGGGAGTCCGAGTCCGATATGCGGGGTAGATATCCCCACCTTTTCACCAGCCCAGGTACTTTTCTATATCCATTCGAGGACGAACGGCTATTTTAGAGGTGGAGAATGTGATGACCCAAAATGGTCATCTTATGTTTTAGAACTCGAATCTGTGCTCATAAACCTTAAAAATCTTATTTTTACCCTCCTCGATTTACATGCGCAGTCCGGGCATGTTTTCGGAAAGCTTTTATGTTGAAAACTAATAAAAATATAATTTTTTACCTTAAAAGTTAATTTTAGTTGCCTTCGGTCAATATTTTTGGTAAACGAGTCCGGATCCGTATTTCGACAGCCCCGTGGGTCGGTATTGTAATATGGGACCTGGGCGTATGCCCAGAATCGAATTCAGAGGTCCCTAGCTTGAGTTATGAATTTTTGATAAAAATTAAAAGTTTAAAAATTAATTATTTTTTAGAATTGATTGATGTTTGGCATTGTGAGTACCGGGTCCGTATTTTGGTTTCAGAGCACGGTACAAGTTCATTATGATATTTAAGACTTGTCTGTGAAATTTGGTGAGAAACGGAGTTGATTTGACGTGATTCGGACCTTCGGTTGAGAAAATAGTAACTTTAAAGTTTTATTGAGAATTTCATTTGATTTGGTACTAAATTTAGAGTTCTGGGTGTTATTTTGGCGATTTGATCGCGCGAGAAGGTCCATATGATATTTTTAGACTTGTGTGCATGTTTGATTTGGAGCCCCGAGGGCTCGGGTGAGTTTCGGATAGGCCACGAAATGTTTTGTACTTTGAAAATCTGGTTTTTTCTGTAGAGTCTGGGTTCTGGCATATCCTTCTTCGCGTTCGCGAAGGTCCTCTCGCGAACGCGAAGAGTAAACTGATGAGGCAGGGATTTTTTCTTCGCGAACGCGAAGTCTTGGTCGCGAACGCAAAGCGATGGGGGCGTTACCCTTCGTGAACGCGACAAGCCCATCGCGAACGTGTAGTGTTAGGCACTGGGGAGGGGGAGTCAGCCTTTTCTTCATCGCAAACGCGAACACTGTCTCGCGAACGCGAAGACCAGGGAAGGGTAGCCTACGGGAACACGAGCACTGTCTCGCGAACGCGAAGTTTGATAGCCTATACTCTTCGCGAACGTGACAGTGCTCTCGCAAACGCGATGAACACTGTCGCCCAGCACTTAACAGAATCCAAACACGAGATTTAGCCAAAAATTAATTTTTCTCAAAAACCAAATGGTGTGAGGCGATATTTCAAGAGTCATTTCTTCCCCAAAGTGTTGGTAAGTGATTCTAAACCATTTTCTTTCAATTACCCATTTTATTTCTTGAAATTTCAACCTAAAATCTAGAATTTTTATAGTAGAATTAGGGGTTAGGGTAGAAACTAGAGATTTCGGGAATTTGGGGATTTAGACCTCAATTTGAGGTCGAATTCCAAAGCCAATTACATATTCGGGCTCGAGGGTGAATGGGTAAATGAATTTTGGTCCGAATCTCGAATTTTGACCAAGCAGGCCCGGGGTCGATTTTCGACTTTTTGGAGGAAAATTTAGAAAATTTAATTTATGCATTATAATTGATTTCTTTAGAAATATTTGATATTATTCAGTCATTTTTTGAATAGATACGAGTGGTTTGGAGGTGAATTCTAGAGGAAAAGCTGTGATTGAGAATTAAGTGGCTTTTAGAGCAAGGTAAGTGTCGTGTCTAACTTTGGCTTGAGGGAATAGATATTATGTGTTCATTTGCTACGTGTTTGGTTGTTAAATACGATGTCTAGGTGAGGTGACGAGCATCTATGCGTCGTTGTCGAGTTATAGCATGCGAGTGAAATTCTATTCTTGTCTATTTTGTAGCCTTAAGTTATACTATCCATGCTTAACGGGTTATTTGAAATATTGGGTGACTTATATCTGGTTTCACTGAGATTTGGTAACTTTCGAATATTGATTCAAGGTTGAGGTTTCATTGTACTATTGATTATGGGTAAAATACTAGTTTTTTTGTGATACTCCTATCTATCCGTTGTTATTGATTATGTGATTTGTGAGGAGGAGTGTAAAGCACGAAGGGTGATACCGTACATGCATTATTTATATTGTGAGGAAGA
Source organism: Nicotiana tabacum (assembly GCF_000715075.1). Lineage (NCBI taxonomy): Eukaryota > Viridiplantae > Streptophyta > Magnoliopsida > Solanales > Solanaceae > Nicotiana > Nicotiana tabacum. The sequence goes on from NC_134091.1 coordinate 19,283,691, forward strand.
GTGTAAAAGCACGAAGGGTGATGCCGTGCCGTTCTATTTATTTATTTGGTGAGGTTGAGAGTAAAAATACGAAGAGTGATGCCGTGCCGTTCTATTTATTTATTCGGTGAGGTCGAGAGTAAAGATACGAAGGGTGATGCTGTGCAGTTTTCCTTTGCTGTTTTATTTGCTCAATTCGTTTAAGGATTTTCGGTTTAATTCTGTCTTTTCATTATTCTCACTCTTTATATTGTATTCCCCCGCTGTATGACCTATTTCCATTATTTCTATGTTATTTCTTTATTTACTGCTGTTGCCACTAGCACGATTATATTGTTTAGGTTATATGTGGGTGTTTTGTCCTAGCCTTGTCACTACTTCGCCGAGGTTAGGCTCGACACTTACCAGTACATGGGGTCGGTTGTACTGATGCTGCACTCTGCACTTTCTGTGCAGATTTTGGTACTGGCTCAGGTTGATCGAGCATTTTGCTATTGGTCCGTTGTCCGGAGACTCAAGGTAGATCTGTCGGCGTTCACAGACCTTGAAGTTCCCGTCTATATTTTATGTCCTACTGTTTTCTTTCATTCAGACAGTTGTATTTCTTTCAGACTATTACTTGTAGTAAATTCTAGAATGCTCGTGAATTGTAACTCCAGATCCGGGTGGTTGTAATTAATACAGTTTTATAATATTCCTCACTTATTATATTTCACTTTAGTTAATTATTATTATTTACTGAATGAAAATAAGGAATTGGTTTAATGATTCTCTAACGTTGGCTTGCCTAGCAAGTGAAATGTTAGGCGCCATCACGGTCCCGTCGGTGGAAATTTTCGGGTCGTGACAGGACATGTATTTTATTTGAAAAAAGGTTGAAGTTTTGTTAGTAGAAGAATTTTTTTTCAAAAAGTGCTCTAAACAAGTTTTTGAGAACTTGAAAAAAGAGACAATTTTTTTTTTGTTGCAAAACCAGACCATATTCCTTGAACAAATAATGTTTCAAATTCTTTTTTAAAAAAATTAACTAAAATCTATGGCCAAACGGGAGCGTAGCCTCAACCAAAATTAAACTTGGTATAGTGTTTACACCAAATGATGCTATTAATTAACTATGGATAAGTGATGAATTGAGGTTAGAATGTTATTTTATTAACTATAGTTAACAACGCTGCATATAAAGGCATATATTATGTATTCATCGGATTGATGCCTAAGTTTTTTTCTACGAACACACCTTTCGTCTTTTCGGATAATGATCAGCAGAAATCTTCCGCACTATAATTTGCTTAGTTAAAAGCAGTAATTTAGGGACTTAACGAAACCTGTTCTTTATATTGAGCTGTTCCTAAGTTGGGCAAACAACGATCTTTAATATTCATTCTCGTTTGTTGTCTTCATTTCTTGGAATTAGCGGGACAAAAATCATGTCACTTTTTCTAATTTGAGACTCAGTTTAGGTTTACGTGTAAGGCTTATAATGAACATACAACGTGCAAATACTTGATTACCCGAAATTTATAAAATGTATTAATAAAGTGAGGAGATGAGAATAAAGGAGATATTTTCAAGCTTGTTTTATATTCTTGTAAATATTTTATACAATATCGAGAGGAAACGGTCAATCCCAGTTTATGTATTCGAAGGGATAGGTCTCCCAATGAATTAGTTCATTGTAGCTCCAGTCCATTTAGATCGTCAACACCCATTGTTTAAGTTCAGTGACCGACTATATAAAAGATACTTATACAATAAGATTATTGTTAGATAATTACAAGTAAATCTCTATAATAAGTATTAATTGTAGTTAACTAATAAAAATAGTAAGTGACATATTATCGCAAATTAAACTACATTTATACGATAATGTTTTTTATACTTTTAATGTATATAACTTAGATCCATTCAATAAAAGAGGGGAAAAAGGAACCGCTTTTGCTCTGGTGTTGAATAATACGAATCATAATTTGTTGTTAAATACACTGTATCATTTATTTTATAGGACAAAATAACTACGGACCGGGGAATATGGAACTGGGAGTTTAATTTATCTTGTTAGTATTTTATTAAACTGCCACAGAAAAGAAATATTATCAATGTCAATGCTAACGAACAGCTTAATTAATTCTAATTTTATTTCAAGTATGATTCAGATGCTTTCTTTTTATGTTTACGTATCCAACTCAGTTTAGGCTTTCTATATCCCATATACAGTAAAGCTTTACATTAAAACATTATTTTCAAACTTAAAACTTCATCATAAAAATTTGATTATCTTTATTTTTGTCAATATGAAAGTATTGCTTTTCATCGTTTTTGCTAGTGTTGAATTATTTTAACGAACCTGAACTGACGTTAATGCCAGATCGAAAAAGCATATACTTTCGAATAAATACTGTTTCTTTACTCACATATTGACAACGTAGTTCTCAGCTGAGATAGAGGCGTAAAGCTTATCATTTGTCCATTATTTATCGTTATTGGATTATTTGGGAGACGTAAGCACGCAAAAACCTTCGAAAAAACAAGCTTTAGGCCATAATAGACATAAAGTTAGACTAATGAGCTGTTCTCAAAAATATCACAATATTGCTTTTCATAATAATGATGATAATAGCGACAAAATTTGTAAGATCAAAAGAAATGTAAGAAATGATCTTATTAAGGGATGATGTTTTACTTCACAATCAACTTTTAACACAAAATATTTTGCGTGATTATATTCGTAACAAAACTTTCGTGACTCTCTATGGATCTGATTCACGTAGTAGCTAAGCATGGATTTTAATATAAGAGTTATTTATGCAATGAATAATAATAAAAGAATTGTTGTAGTAATTTATTATAAATGAATTGTAATGTAGCTAGAGATTAATTACTTACTTTTTGAGGGCATTTGTGTCTTGAAATAGATTAATCTTTGCATTGTTAATATACATTCTTATTTTGTATTCTATTCCACATATAGTAATACATGATTTAATCTTGCAAAACTTCATGTAGATAATATTTTAATATTGCCAACCAAACAATAATACATAAATTAATCTTGCAAAACTTAATGCAGATAATATTTTAATATCGCCAACTAAACGTATTTGTTATGCAGTTATTATTTTTTCTTATGCAGCCAAATAAATACTGCATTAGTCCGGCGGCGATTATTTTCCTCAAGGAACCAACTAAATGAAAATGTCGCATTAATTATATTATGCAAGATTTTATTTTGGGATTAATTATACTAATAGAATCAATCAAATGACTCCTAAGAGCTAAACAGAGAGTTTATAAAAAATCGAGGGGAAAAATTGTCTGATCAATCAATTTTTGGGCAACTTTGTCTTTATTATTAGGCACGTCACTCCTCTTTCTCCTTTATTTCCATAAAGCAGACTGCATGCTGGACAGCTTGAAGTCATTCCTCACGGTTTAAGATTAAACTCAATTTGCATGATTAATGCGGTACTTACCATACAAAAAGTAAAAATTAGTGACGGACAAATTTTGTAGTTAAATATAAAAATTTATCGCTAATCTTATATAGGGTCTGATTAGTGACAGATTATCAAGAAATTCTGTTAGTTTCATGAAGCGATTTAACGACAGATTAGTTAATTTTAATTTTTTGTAGTTATATCATGTTTTAGCATAATTTCATCATCTTTCTCTAATAAAATACGTGCAGCGTTCACAAAAATAAAAATAAAAAGATAATATGTGTTCAAAAAACACAACTTTAAGAATGTCGTGGATATCTTTTGCACGTAGGATAAGTTGTGGTTGTGTTTGTATCTTTTTCCGGCGAATCTATATATTGGATCAGAATAGAAAGCAATGGGGAACAGGAAAAGAGTCAGTAACTATCATAGGCTATTTAATTTAAATAAGAAAAATATAAAAAGGCAGTACAACTTCCCTTGTATACTATTTAATTAAACTGCCTTAATCATATTCGAGAATCAAAATTGGAAAAAAAAAAAAACATGCAACTTTAATTTCATAGACGCTCCGGAGTTGAGGGGATTTTTAGAGCAAACAGTAAAGTTGTTTCCCTGTGATCTATATATATGCACGGGCGAAGCCACACTTAAGTTAGGGTGGTCAATTGACCATCCTTTGTCGGAAAATTACATTGCATATATAAGTAAAATATTAGGTTTTAGAGGTACATATCATATATTGAACACCCTTTGTCGGAATTTGTTTTTACTTATTTCAAGTTTGAACACCTTTCCGAAAATTTCTGGCTTCACCACTGCATATATGTCACGGGTTCAACCCTGTAAGCAGTTACTAATATTTGCATTATGTTAGATCGTCTACATCACATACACCCTTAAGGGTGCGGTCCTTCTACCGAACCTGCGTAATATGGAATGTTTTGTGCACCGGACTGTCTTACTCTCTAATTTAATTATTCTCCTACATCAGAAACTTTCCCGAATATAATGTAGAACTTGTTGATAAAAAAAATTAGCGTCAGCTAAAAATGCCATTGTTACCTTACTAGTGTAAGATCAGAAATTGAAACTACAAGAAATCAGACTTTTTGTGGTGAGTAAAAGTCTAAAACCATCACAGAATCTAGAAGTTCAAAGCACAATTGCTATAAGGATAGTGGAGTATTTGCTTTTTGTTTGCTTCAATTTATATATATGAGCCTCTTTTAACATTTACTGTATTAATTCTATTTACAATATTGAATTTTATTACTAGTAATTTGCAGGAGATTGTAAAAAGGGGAAACACAATAAAAATTCGTGGTCGTCATATTCAAGCCAGCTGGTGACATCTGTCGCAATCATAGTGGTGTATTTATCTAGAGACTTCTAATAGTAGAAGAAGATCGAAGGATATTTTAGGATAGGCCCAACTTCATATGACGTGGCAGCCCACAAAAGTGGCTTTCGTTCGAAAAAGTTGGGGAAGGACTTTTCGGTCTTTGGCAAGGAAATTTTTGGACAAAATATAAAATTGGACACCATCCCCTAATAAAAAATTTATAAAAATACGTATATAATACACACACATATATATATATATATATATAAAATATATATTTTATCTGTTATAATTTTTGGGAACGACTAAAAATATACATTTCTCAAAAGTTTATGAATTAGAGACGTACTCGAGTGCCTCACGTTTGTTTTTTTAAAATTCGGTGGCTGATATTGCTTTGGATCGAGCGCTAAATAATTCGAGTTTACATCGTGTAAGGTCTATTTAAGGAAAAACAATACTCCCTACACTTTTTATTTTCAGAACTTGAACCTGAAATATTTAATTAAGGGTAAATATATCATATTTATCATACCACAATCTCAGTTTGTAATTGTTAGCTACATTTTTCTTTATGCTATATACGTTAAGGAATTTCCTTTTTAGGACGTGCTAAGCAACTTTATTTCCTTTTTAGGAAGTGCTAAGCGACTTTATTCATTTACATAATGCATCTTTAAAGTAGAACGCTAACATTTTTCTGAGTATATAAACTTCGTTACTTTTGGTTCTTATTCAAGGTTTATCCAAGTAAAAACAACATTATTTTCGTAAAATTTAGATAATGGAGGAATAAACTGAGGAGTGGTTCGTAACTCATGTGGCAAGTTTTTTGTGGAACTCAAACTAAAAAAATGTCTATAGTTTATGTTTACGTCAATTCGTCATGCTTTTGAATAATCACAAACCTAAATTACAATGAGCATGTTACTATTGCTTTTTGATAAAACATTAAACCAGATTAGGTAGTGACAAATATGTAATACTCATCAGATAAATACTAATTAATGATTTGTTTACTGTTTCTTTTCTTTGTAAAATCAGGTAAAAAAATTCCTTTATTTTTCTACTTACGCAATAAACATTTTTGAGACAAGATGCAAAACAGACTATCTCTCTTGTAAAATGCAAGCCTTTCTAAGCAAAAAAGCTGTTCTACATTAGCTCGTCGGCCTTTTTTTTTTGAATAATATAAGTAATATAGTTATTTATTATTGTAAAATGGAAGTGAAGTAATAACAACTGATTGAGCAATAGCATTGAGAAAGAGCATGTTGAAAACGAAAGCCTTGAAAAGTTACATTCTCCAAAAACCCACGATAAATGGTCTTGTACTATCATAAATAGCTGGATGTTTTAGTGTCACATTTATAAGACTCACAAGCTGGCCAATTCAATTAAAACTTACCATAAATGAAAGTCACGAAATCAATTATTCCATACTGTTTCCCTATTTAAGGAAACAAATCCCCCACTGTCAACGTGAAGATTTGTACAGGGATATATATTACTGATAATGGACAAGAAATGAACACCTGTCCTAACACACGATGACACATGCAACATATTTCACTTTTGTAGTGAATCATCCACGTCGCTCTCGAGTTCTGAAATAACGGTAAAATTATTTGCGTGTGATTTATAAATTATGGGTGTCCTGGAAAAATCCATTAATATTTGTATTAGGATGGTATATATGCATCAGACCCCTTCAGGTGTGGCACTTTCCGAATTATACGCGTATGCAGAATACTTTGTGATTCGATCTGTCTTTTTTCACGAACGTCGCTCTCTTCCTATTTATTATGGTTTAATGATTCTGATACGAGGTGTCGTCTGTTCATTTGATTATATGCTGTACTTTATTAGTGATGCCAAATAAATGACTAATTTAACCAAACAAAACAAGAAGAAAAAGAAAAATATGTGAACTAGATTTTAATGTGAGTATAAGTTTATCAGTGAACATCTTGTTTTCATTGCGAAACAGGCTCGATACTGTTAAAATTAAAACTAATCCGTGTACATGCCAAATTAAATATAGGAATGAACTTGTTTAATGGAAATCAATCTATGCTATTTACCACTCTTCCATAACTATGAAGTTCTCATCCGGACTTAATATATATAAACTTATGTGAATGTTGGAGCTATTTTGCAACATAAAGGCAATTTGCGACATAATGGCAAATTGTAGATCTTATATCAAATTGTATTGGATAATTAGAATTCGCTAATATACATTATATTTAAATGATTTCGTGCATATATGTAAATTAATATAAATATATTAAATGTGCGAATAAAGTTCTATACATTAAAAGTTTATGTGAAAAAGAAGTTACATGTAAGATGTGTTGATATTCTTGACCGTGTGGGGGGCATATCCAATTCAAAAATACTTTTTAAGATGATATTCTATTTCTATTTTTGACAAAGCCTGCACTGTTTGTCCAAAAATACGTCACGTACTACATCATATACGTAAATCTTTTTTTTTTCCTTAAGAACTTCAAACATAGGATTTATTTTGCTCATCCAATAATCTCTAACAAACTAATTAAATACCACATGACCCATCCGAGATTTATGGATCTATCTGAAGATTTACCAGGTACAACCCACACCATTTGAGTCACTACTAAAAATTCGCTTAAAACTGTCCGAAAAATCGACCAATCTCGATCGGTATTGGCCAATAACCGTCTAAAACGAAATCAATTGCATGTGGTCGGTAATTTAATGGTCGGTAGAAGTATACCGATCAAAGTCAGTCAAAAATACCGACCAACATCAGTCGGTCACTATAAACGGACATCTGACAATTTAAGTGACCCACCGACCAATATTGGTCAGAATATTATTTTAATAATTTAATGTTACCGACCAACGTTGGTTGGTGTGCTAAATTTAATAATTTTCGTTACCAATCAACTTTGGTCGGTAAATAAAAATAAATTAATCAAATAATATTTAAATTACCGACCAACGTTTGTCGGTATAAGAAAATATTTTTTTTTCAATAATTAAAATTTAAGATTATCGACCAACGTGGTCGGTAATCTTAATTTCTGGACACTGGCAGCCAACTTACCTACCAAAGTTGGTCGATAATGTTGAATTTATGGGAACTAATGTGCATTAATCGACCAACATTGGTCGATATTTTCCAATTTTTTTTTTAATTACAACTGAGGTCGGTCGATTTTCTTCGAATAATTTTGGCAGAAAATACCAGTTTTGGTAGCTACACCACCTGCCAAATAAAAACATATATTTTCAGCATACTAGTAATCCCCAATTCACCACAAACAACCCCTAATTCATCACAAATCCAACCTCACCCATATCCAACCAAACATCCAATCAATACTTTGAAATTAACAAGTTCAATTAAACATCACAATTCAAAATCAATCAAAAACTAAGTAATTACAACAAGTTCAAAAATATTCATTCTAATTCAAAACAAGTTCTATTAGTCTAGTTCAAAGTATATCAAAGTATTGGTCAAGGAGTGTTTTCTACAGCATCACCATTATCTGATAAACTTTCATCTAGAAGACGGTAAGAACGGTCTTGTGGAGGATGGGAAGAACGATCACGTGGAGGACGGGCAGAACGATCACGGGAGGACGGAAGGAACGATCACGTGGAGGCCGAGCTGCTGGAAATGACTAACGAGACTAGGGAAACGGAAAAGCTCAAGTAGAAAGGAGAGTTCTGATCTGAGCTTGCATACCAAGGAATTGTGCATCTCTAAGCCTTTCTCTTTCCTTGGCCGCTTCTAGCTCTGGTGTAAGCCTTGTCACTGTCTCCTGCATAGCCAAGAGACTCTCTTTATTAAGTGTCTCGCCCTGTGAGAAAGTCCCTATTCCTTGCATTCCACACTGTAGCGATGGAAGTTTTCCTCAGGAAGCCCGTATACCTTCCCCTTTTTTGGACTGCCAACAATCTCCAACCATATTCATTCAGCATCTTCGTCTGAAGGTTGGGTTGGCTAGCCCGATTTACCAGCTGGCTGACTACGAATGAAGTCCTTCACGGTACTTTGGTAGCGACCCTATGTTATTTTAAATTAAAATTATAACACTTAAGAAATTTGAAAGCTTACATATGTAGTCTATGCCCGGTCCTCGGCCCACCTATCTGCATCCGCCTCTTTCTTCTTCTTTAAAATATACATCTCCCTGAATAGCTCATCTTGCTGTAGTGGACGCCCGTACTTCTTTTCTTGAAACTAAATTAATTTGGTTAATAAAAAGCATTGATATACTTAGAAAAGTAAAGATGTAATAATTTAAGGAATTACCAATCTTCTTCTTATTGTCACTGATAGCACCCCTAGTGTGCAAGGAGCCTCCTTCTCGGATGAGTGAGCTTTCTTTCCTTGTTCGCTCTTTTTCAAGGAGTACCCGGTCTGCCATTGCCTTAACAAATGTAACGACCCGACCCGTCATTTTAAAAGTTGTAGCCCCGTTTTCCTATTTTACTGCTCATTTTATACTTTATAATTGATATATGACTTGCCAGAGTAATTGGTTTAGGTCCGGTGAGGTTTTGGAATGAATTAGAATACTTAGTTCTAAGTTTTAAAGCTTAAGTTCAAATAGTGACCGGATATTGACTTATGTGCAAATGACCCCAGAATAGAATTTTGATGATTCCAATAGTTTTGTATGATAATTTTGGACTTAGGGGCATGTTCGAAATTTTATTTGAAAGACCATAGTTAAATTAGGCTTGAAATGGCTAAAATAGGAATTTACGTTTGGAAGTTTGATCAGGGAGTTGACTTTTTGATACGGGATTGGAATCCAGTTCTGAAAATTTTTATAGCTCTGTTATGTCATTTATGACTGGTGTACAAAATTTGAGGTCAATCGGACTTGATTTGATAGATTTCGACATCGAATGTAGAAGTTGGAAATTCTTAAGTTTCATTAAGCTTGAATTGGGTTGTGATTTGTGATTTTAGTGTTGTTGGATGTGATTTGAGGTTTCAAAATATTTTAGGAGTTGTTGGTGTATTTGGTTGAGGTCCCGAGGGCCTCGGGTGAGTTTCGGATGATTAACGGATCAAAAGTTAGATTTAAACAGCTGCTACAAATGCTGCTGCAATAGTTTTTGCTGGAAATTTGGGGGCAGGGGTCGAAGGCCGAAGACCGAGGCCAAGGATCGAAAGCCAAAGATCGAGGCCGAGGATCGAAGCCGAGGATTAAAGACCCAGGATCGAAGCCCAGGATCGAGGCCAAGGATCGAAGTCCTATGATCGAAGGCCGAGGATCGAAGACATAGGATCGAGGCCGAGGATCGAAGGCCGAGGATCGAGGGCCGAGGGCAGCCTGGACAGAACTGTAAGTTATAAAGCAGGGGACTTCGTCCCATTTTCTATTTTTGACAAATTGGAGCTTGGGGAGAGGCGATTTTTGGGAAATTTTCAGAGAAACCATCTGGGTAAGTGTTCTTAACTCAATTATGGTTAGATTACCCAAATCCATCATTTGTTTTCACCATTTAATTAATGTTTTGAGATTGAAATTTGGAAAAATTTTAGAAATTCCATAGAAATGAATTTTTGAGATTTCGGTGTCGATTCAGAGTCGGATTTGAGTGAAACTAGCATGGTTGGACTCTTAATTGAATGAGTTGTCAGATTTTCTGAGTTTCGCCGGATTTCGAGACATGGGACCCACAGGCGATTTTTGAGTTAAATTCGGCTTTTATTGAAAAATATTGTATTTTCTTATGAAATTAATTTCTATAATTTTTGTTGACTGTATCGAATTATTTTGGCTAGATTCGAGCCATTCAGAGTTAGATAATCGAGGAAAAGGCCTACTAGTGGATTAAATTGGAGCAAGTCGATGTAAGTGACTTGTCTAACCTTGTGTGGGGAAAATTTTTCCTAAGATTGGTATTGAAGTGATAAATTGTAATGTATTGAAAGTCGTGTACATGAGGTGACGAGTGTGTACACGGGCTAAATATGAAAGATTATGTCTTTAAATTGTGTAGATCATTGTTGCGTATTAATTAAATAATTTTACCTTGTTATATTCTTCATCATTGATTTATTTTTTATATTTTAAATTTGCTTGACCTTTTCCTGCTAATTGTTTTACTTGTTTAGTTGAAACTTGGTTTCTTTTATTCTGTACATTATTTGAAGGTTGATTTTTTTAAATTTAAATATTATTAATATGAAGTATTTGACATTTTAAATTTGGTATTGAAGTAACGTATTAAAAATTTTGAAATATTATTTTTGTTGAGTTATTTATTCCCGAATATTTTTGTGAGATTTTTTGTACTCGTTGTGATTGAGTCGTGAGCTCCTTGTTGTGGCAAATTATTGTTGATGTTGTTTATTTTGGCAAATTGAATTATTTGGGCACTTGAGGTGCAAGTTTTGATATATTGTGATATTGATACGCATGCGGTGGTATAAAGTCTGGGTGTTGAAATGCATGCGGTGAGATAAGGGTGGCATGATACGCGTGGCTAGTAGGGAAACTACGAGAAGTCATGCGGTGTGATAAGGGTGGCTAAAACGCGGGATGCTATTTCGGGAAAAAAAAATTCTTTAAAATAAATTGTGAAGGCTCCCACGGTGATATAAGAAAATGAGATATTATTAATTTATTTATGATTTGGGACTACGAGGCGGTACCTCGGGAGTGCCCTTGTTGATATTGATTTATGGCCGCAATTGCCTTTGATTATTATTGTGATCATCTTAAAGTTGAAAAGAATTCTGTTTTGTTTCCATGAGGTATTATTTGCCATTATTTTGCGTAGTTAATTGGTGGCATACTACTTATTTGATTCATTTCCATTGTCATTTCATTTTTATTATATTGTTAAACATTTCACCTTGTCTTTTATTATTCCAGTAGGGCCTGACCTGACCTCGTCACTACTCTACCGAGGTTAGGCTTGGCACTTACTGGGTACCGTTGTGATGTACTCATACTATGATTTTGTACATCTTTTTGTGCAGATCCACGTACATCCTACCAGTCCAGACATCAGTGAGCTACCTGTGTACGGAGACTTCGAGGTATATCTGCCAGCGTCTGCAGACTCCGGAGTCCCCTTCTATCATTATTATGTTGCTTCCTTATTTTTCTCAGACCCTGATATATAGAGACGTTGAGGATAAATTCTTAGAAGTTTGTGACTTATTTCTACCGAATTTTGGGAGTTGTAATTATATGAATTGCAGATTTATTTATTTTATATTTTAATTGTTATTCCGCATTGATAGGCTTACCTAGTCTTAGAGACTAGGTGCCATCACGACATCGTACGGAGGAAATTTGGGGTCGTGACAACAAATCATCCCATAAATGCTTCAGACACCAGTCAGGCCTCTTGTTCTTCTTTTCACCATCCGAGAAATGATCCGCCAATCTCTTGCGGGCTTTATGATAAAAATTTACAGCCACTTCCTCGCTATAGCGATCTTCCTATACACACTTACGCTGCATATCAAAAGTTAAATATTAGATGGAAACATCATAAATATAAATTATTAAACTGCTTGAAAAGAACATTTATACCTTAAAGTTATTGAAATTTTGCTCCTTCAGCGAGTATGGGAAATCACTCCAAGTCGCATAGGGTCCATCATAAAGCTTTTTGATGGCATTGGTAATTATCTTTGTGGTCTACTTGCCCGGCTTGAACCTGCCACTTAACAATAAAAATACATGAAAATATTAGTTAAAACATTATAAAATAATAAACGTAAAAATAACAAATAACTCTTACCCGTTCCCCTCAAGGACTATGATGATCCTGCCATAGCGATCGTAATGCACTACCTCTGGATCATCATCCTCAGCATGTATATCAGAGGCATGTGTAGATGGTGTAGATCGGGGCTTAGAGCTTCGGTCTCGCAGGCGAAGTCCTGAAATGGATGGAATAGATGATGAATATGGCTGCGATCCCTGTGACTCCGACACAGCTGGATCCGATCCATATGGCTGTGATGCAGATGGTTGTGACCCATGTTATTGTGATATTGACGGATGAGATCCATGTGATTGTGATATGTAGGGTTGCGATCCATGTGGTTGTGATGCAGATGGTTGAGATCCAAGTGGATGTGAGGCAACTGAACTATATGGGGGACGTATAGTCCTATGGCCCTATGATGGAAGACCCGGTGTCTGGATGAAAGTATAGGCCTGGTGATGCTGTGGCAGCTCAGTATAGCGGTGTGGTGGAGGATAAGACATAGGCATCTGTGAAGAGGTTGGAAATGAGGGAGTAGTGTTATCCCAAGATTTTACCCTCTTTTTCCCTTCCTAGCCTTTTATCGACCCCAAGAACTAGTAGGGTCATTGTTACCTTGACCCTTGCCTGCCATCTGCATATTATAATACATATTTAGAATGACAACATAAGAAACTAGTTATAACACGAGAGTTCTTTAAAAAACCAACTTGTTAATCCTCGTCGACGTATTGTTCCTCGTTCCAGAATTCTTTGTCCTCACTTGTTTCAATTTTATCAGTTGATTCTTCATCCTCATTTTATATAATTGTTACTTCATTTATATCAACTTCTTCCAATATGCGTTCAGGATATTCCAAATCATTTTCTAACTGATCGTCCACTATTTGGTGAACACTTGAGATATCGTTTTGATATGCAACATCTAACATATTATCGACTTGCACCCTACCCACACACTTAGTTTTGACTACAACCCATCAATCTGACTTATTTCGCGATAATGGATAAGGAGCATAATACACTTGCCTAACGTTATGTGCAATTATGAAAGGATCATAGCTATCATACTCCCTCGTATGATTAACCTCAATTATGTTGTATTGGTGGTGTACCTTTGTACCTCTTATTGGATTTGTGTGATGACCCAAATTATCATCTTTAAATTTAATAATTAATTCTGTATTTTAAGACCTCGAAAAGCACTATTTATCATTCCTCGACTTACGTGCGTAGTCCGTAAAATTTTTCGGAAAGTCTTTACGTGAAAAAAATAGATTAAAATGTGAATTAGAGCTTTAAAACTCAACTGAGTTGACTTTGGTCAACATTTTGAGCAAATGGACTCTGGTCAATATTTTGACAGTTTCGGTAGGTCCGTATCATGATTTGGGACTTGGGAGAATGCCCGGAATCGAATTCCGAGTTTCCTAGCCCTAGATATGGAATTTTGATAAAATATTAAAAGTTTGAAAGCTTATGCATTTTAAGAAATTAATGATGTTGGATTTATGAACATCGGGTCCGAATTTTAGTTCCGGTTCCCGGTATAGGTTCACTATAATATTTATGACTTATCTGCCAAATTTTGTGAGAAACGGAGTTGATTTGACGTGATTCGGACGCCTGGTTGTAAAAATATAAGTTTTAAAGTTTTCTTGAAAATTTTCTTTGATTTGGTGTCTGATTCATAGTTTTAGGTATTATTTGGGCAATTTGATCGCGCGAGAAGGTCCGTAGTGTGTTTTATGATTGAAATTCATTTATGATTTGTGTCCGGGAGGTTCCAGATGAGTTTCGGGGTGAGTTTTGAGCGAGTCCGAGCATTTCGGCACTCTAATATTGTTCTGGCACTTTCGGGGATGCGGACCACGCATTTTTGGGCGCTGAAGCAAAGGAGGGACGCGGACCGCACATTTTTGGGCGCTGAGGTGAAGGAAGGACGCGCACAGCAGCAGAATTTCGCGGCCACACTCAAATTTTCACGGACCGCACAATTCTGTCCGCAGCCGCGCTCCAGGAACTTCTGCAGATCCGTTGGTCCGACTTCGGAAGCCTATATCCTTTGATCTACAAGGAATGTTAAGATGATTCAAAAATGATTGTAGCCCTTCGTGTCTAGTTTCCAGAACGATAAAGAAGTCATCATTTGGACATCTATAAAGAAAGTTATGGACAAAATACTAAAGCTTGGCAGTGGAGCCCCAAGAATTTCGCGGCCGCGCCATTGTTTTCACGACCATGGGACCCGAGGCACGGCCGCGCCATTGTTTTCACGACCACGGGACCCGGGGTGCGACCGCGCTTAGAATTTCGCTGACCCCAAAATTGGAGTTCATAGGATGTACTATATATCTGAGGTTTAGGTTATTATTTCATTTTTGGACTTTTGGAGCTCGGTTGGAGACGATGTTTCGTGGGTTTTTTAAGAAATTCATTGAGGTAAGTGATTCTAACTCGGATTTGATTAATATATATGAATATATCAATGATTTCATCATCTGATTAGTACTTTGAGGTGGAAATTTGGGGAAGATTGTAGAAATTTTATAAAATAAATTTTCGAGATTTGAACACCGATTCAGAGTCGGATTTGAGTGAAATTTGTATGATTAAACTTGTAATTGAATGGGTTGTCAAATTTTGTAACTTTTATCGGGTTTCGAGACGTGAGTCCCACAGGCTATTTTTGAGTTAATTTCGTATTTTATTGAAAAATATGTAGTATTTTCTTATGGAATTGATTCTATAATTTTGTTGACTGTATCGAATTAATTATGACTAGATACGAGTCGATCGAAGTCGGAAAATCGAGAAAAAAACATAATACTTGGTTAAATTGGAGCAAGTTGAGGTAAGTGTCATGTCTAACTTTGGCTTGAGGGAATAGGTATTATGTGTTTATTTGCTACGTGTTTGGTTGTTAAATACGATGTATAGGTGAGGTGACGGGCATCTATGCGTCGTTGTCGAGTCATAGCATGCGAGTGAAATTCTATTCTTGTCTATTTTGTAGCCTTAAATTCTACTATCCATGCTTAGCGGGTTATTTAAAATGTTGGGTGACTTATATCTGGTTTCACTAAGATTTGGTAACTTTCGAATATTGATTCAAGGTTGAGGTTACATTGTGCTATTGATTATGGGTAAAATACTGGTTTCTTTGTGATACTCCTTTCTATCCGTCGTTTTTGATTCTGTGATTTGTGAGGAGTGTAAAGCACGAAGGGTGATGCCGTGCATGCATTATTTATATTGTGAGGAAGAGTGTAAAAACACAAAAGGTGATGCCGTGTATATTATGAGAGGTTTAATGCACGAAGGGTGATGCCGTGCCGTTCTATTTATTTATTTGGTGAGGTTGAGAGTAAAAGCACGAAGGGTGATGCCGTGCCGTTCTATTTATTTATTTGGTGAGGTTGAGAGTAAAAGCACGAAGGGTGATGCCGTGCAGTTTTCCTTTGTTGTTTTATTTGCTCAATTCGTTGAAGGATTTTCGGTTTAATTCAGTCTTTTCATTATTCTCACTCTTTATACTGTATTCCCCCACTGTATGTCCCCTTCCTATTATTTCTGCATTATTTCTTTATTTACTGTTGTTGCCACTAGCATGATTATACTGTTCAGGTTACATGTGGGTGTCTTGTCCTAGCCTCGTCACTACTTCGCCTTGGTTAGGCTCGACACTTACCAGTACATGGAGTCGGTTGTACTGATGCTGCACTCTGCACTTTCTGTGCAGATTTTGGTACCAGCTCAGGTTGATCGAGATTTTGCTATTGGTCCGTTGTCCGGAGACTCAAGGTAGATTTGTCGGCGTTCACAGACCTTGAAGTCCCCGTTTATCTTTTATGTCCTACCGTTTTCTTTCATTCAGACAATTGTATTTCTTTCAGACTATTACTTGTAGTAAATTCTAGAATGCTCGTGAATTGTGACTCCAGATCCGGGTGGTAGTAATTGATACAGTTTTATAATATTCCGTACTTATTATATTTCATCATAGTTAATTATTCTTATTTACTGAATGGAAATAAGGAATTGGTTTAATGATTCTCTAACATTGGCTTGTCTAGCAAGTGAAATGTTAGGCGCCATCACGGTCCCGTCGGTGAGAAATTTCGGGTCATGACAGTTGGTATCAGAGCTCTAGGTTGCCTAGGTCTCACGATTCACGAGTAAGCCTAGTAGAGTCTGGAGGATCGGCATGGAGACGTCTGTGCTTATCTTCCAGAGGCTATGAAGTTTAGGAACAAGTCTCACTTCTATTCTTCTTTGTCGTGCGATTTTGCTTTCTCAATACTGATTGAACTCTTCTACTCTTATTCTCTCGCAGATAGCGAGAACACGTACTGCTTCCTCAGCTGAGCAGCAGCCAGAGCCTCCAGTGGCAGCTCCTACGCGGGACAGAGGTCGAGGCCGAGGCCGTGCCAGAGGCCGAGGCAGGGGTAGGGCTCAGCCTAGAGCCCGAGCAGCAGCCCTAGCAGTGGAGCCTCAAACAGAGATTGACGATGAGGTACCAGTCCAGACTGTTCCTACCGAACCAGCTCAGGTTCCGGAGGGGTTCATTGCCACCCCAGTACTTCAGGACGCTTTGGTCCGTTTGGTGGGCCTTATGGAGAGTGTGGCCCAGACTGGCACATTTCCCATGGCACCAGCAGTCTCTCAGGTTGGAGGAGGAGCTCAGGCTCCCACCACTCCCACTCTGGAGCAGATAGCTCCCCAGTATCAGGCTCCAGCAGCTCAGCCAGTCAGATTAGTTCAGCCGGTTATTGCGGCAAAGGTCAGAGATGGTCCGGCTATGTCTTTTGAGGGTTTATGGAGATTGGACAGGTTTATCAAGCTCTTTCCTGTTCACTTCAGTGGTGCTCCTTCAGAGGATCCCCAGGAGTATCTTGACAACTGTCACGAGGTCCTACGAAACATGGGCATAGTGGAGACCAATGGGGTCGATTTTGCTGTATTTTAGATGACTTGTTCCGCCAAGAAATGGTGGAGAGATTACTTGTTGACCAGACCAGCTGGGTCGCCTGCTCTTACTTAGGATCAGTTCTCTCAGCTCTTCATAGAGAAGTTTTTGCCTATCACATTGAGAGAGGAGCATCACCGTCAGTTTGAGCATCTCCAGCAGGGCAGTATGACTGTTACTCAGTATGAGACCCGTTTTGTGGATTTGGCCCATCATGCTATTCTTCTGCTTCCCATCGAGAGAGAGAGAGAGAGAGGGTAAGGAGGTTTATTGATGGACTTGCTCAGCCTATCAGATTGCAGATGGATAAAGAGACTGGGAGTGAGATTTCCTTTCAGGCGGCTGCTAATGTCGCCAGACGAGTCGAAATGGTTCTTACTCAGGGAGTTCAAGGGTCTGACAAGAGACCTCATCATTCCGGTGAGTTCAGCGGTGCCTCATCTAGAGGCAGGAGTACTATTTGTAGAGGCCATCCTCCCAGGCCGTTTCATTCAGTGCTCCAGGCATCCCATGGTGTCTCAGGTGGTCGTGTCCCTCAGATGCATTATTCCGACCATCTAGCCTATAGTACACCACCAGCTCCTATTAGTGCACCTCCACTCCAGAGTTATCAGGGTGGTTATTTAGGTCGACAAGGTCAGCTTTAGGGTCAACAGTCACAGCAGCCAAGGTTATGTTATACTTGTGGTGATCCGAGGCACATTGCTAGATTTTGCCCTCGGGCATAGGGCAGCTCACAGCATCAGAGTCCTCGTGCTATGGTTCCGGCACCAGTTGCTGCACCACCTGCTCAGCCAACCAAAGGCAGGGGTCAGGCAGCCAGAGGTAGAGGCCAGACTGTTAAAGGTGGAGGTCAGGCCGTTAGAGGTGGAGACCAACCAGTTAGAGGTCGTCCCAGGGACGTAGTTCAGAGAGGTGGGGCCCAGCCCCGGTGTTATACTTTCCCAACCAGGCTTGAGGCTGACTCATCTTACGCTGTTATTACAGGTATTGTTTCAGTTTGCAGTAGAGATGCTTTAGTTCTATTTGATCTGGGATCTACTTACTCCTATGTGTCATCCTATTTTGCTTCCTATTTGGTTGTATCCCGTGATTCTTTGAGTACTCCTGTGTATGTGTCCACCAGTGGGAGATGCTATTGTTGTAGTTCGTGTTTATCGTTCGTGTGTGGTCACCATTGGGAGTCTTGAGACTCGTGTAGATCTTCTACTTCTCGACATGGTTGATTTTGATGTCATACTGGGTATGGATTGGCTATCACCCTATCATGCTATATTGGATTATCACGCTAAGACGGGGACCTTGGCCTTGTAGGGGTTGCCTCGATTAGAGTGGAGAGGGAATCTTGGCCATTCTCCCAGTAGGGTTATCTCTTATGTGAAGGCTCGGCATATGGCCGAGAAGGGGTGTCTAGCTTATTTAGCTTTCATGGATTTAGTGCCGGTTGTTCGTGAGTTTCCAGAGGTGTTTCCTGTAGACCTACCGGGGATGCCACCCTACAAGGATATTGATTTCTACATTGATTTGGCTTCAAGCACTCAACCCATTTCCATTCTGCCATACCGCATGGCCCCGCCAGAGTTGAAAGAATTGAAGGAACACTTGCAAGATTTGCTTGATAAGGGCTTCATTAGACCTAGTGTCTAGCCCTGGGGTGCACATGTTTTGTTTGTGAAGAAGAAAGATGGATCGATGAGGATGTGTATAGATTATCGGTAGTTGAACAAAGTCACTATCAAAAACAAGTGTCCTTTGTCGAGGATTGATAATTTATTTGATCAGCTTCAGGGTGCCCAGGTGTTTTCGAAAATTGATTTGAGATCTTGCTACCATCAGTTGAGGATTAGGGCATCTGATGTCCCTAAGACAGCTTATCAGACTCGGTACGGGCATTTCGAGTTTCTAGTGATGTCATTTGGGCTAACAAATGCCCCAACAACATTCATGAATTTGATGAACCGGGTGTTCAAGCACTACTTTTATTCCTTTATGGTTGTGTTTATTGATGAGATCTTGATCTACTCTCACAGCTGAGAGGAGCATGAGCAGCACCTTTGGATCGTTCTTCAGACTCTGAGAGACAGCCAGTTATATGCTAAGTTCTCAAAATGCGAGTTTTGATCGAGTTCAATTGCTTTCTTGGGTCACGTTGTATCAGTAGAGGGTATTCAGGTGGATCCTAAGAAGATTGAGGTAGTTTAGAAGTGGCCTAGACCCACATCAGCTATAGAGATCCGTAGTTTCCTGGGTTTGGCGGGCTATTACCATCGATTTGTGGAGGGGTTTTCATCCATAGCAGCCCCGTTGACCAGATTGACCCAGAAGGGTGCCCCGTTCAGGTGGTCAGACGAGTGTGAAGCTAGCTTTGAGAAGCTCAAGACAACTTTGATTACGGCACCGGTATTGGTGTTACCCACAAATTCAAGATCTTATACAGTATATTGTGATGCATCTCGTATTGTTCTGGGTGCGATATTGATGCAGGGTGGGAAGGTTATTGCATATGCTTCACGGCAGCTAAAGGTTCACGAGAAGAATTACCCTGTTCATGATCTAGAGCTGGCAATCATTGTTCATGCGCTGAAAATTTGGAGGCACTATCTTTACGGCGTGCCATGTGAGGTATTCACTGATCATCAGAGCTTGCAGTATTGTTCAAGAAGAAGGAACTCAATTTGAGGCAGAGAAGGTGGATGGGGCTATTGAAAGACTATGATATCACCATATTGTATCATCTTGGGAAGGCCAATGTGGTGGCCGATGCTTTGAGTAGAAAGTCAGCTAGTATGGGCAGCCTTGCTTATATTCTAGTTGGCGAGAGACCACTAGCATTGGATGTTCAGGCCCTGGCCAACCAGTTCGTGAGGTTAGATATTTCTGAGCCCAACCGTGTTCTAGCTTGTACAGTTGCTCGGTCTTCTTTGTTTGAGCGCATAAGAGACCGGTAGAATGACGATCCTCATTTACTTGTCCTTAGAGACACAGTGCACTACGGTGGTGCCAAGCAGGTTACTATTAGAGATGATAAAGTTTTGAGAATGCAAGGCCGTATTTGTGTGCCTAATGTGTATGGACTTCGTGAGTTAATTCTTGAGGAGGCCCACAGTTCCCGATATTCTATTCATCTAGGCGCCGCCAAGATGTATCAGGACTTGAGGCAGCATTATTGGTGGAGGCGAGTGAAGAAAGACATAGTTGCATATATAGCTCGGTGCCTAAATTGCCAGCAGGTAAAGTGTGAGCATCAGAGACCTGGTGGTTTACTTCAGAGGTTAGAGATTCCTGAGTGGAAGTGGGAGCGCATCACTATGGATTTTGTTGTTGGACTCCCACAGACTCAGAGGATGTTTGATGCAGTTTGGGTCATTGTGGATAGGCTGACTAAGTCAGCGCATTTCATTCCTGTGGCAGTTACCTATTCCTCGGAATGGTTGGCAGAGATTTACATTCGGGAGATCGTCCGTCTTCACGGTATGCCCGTGTCTATTATATCTGACCGAGGTACGCAGTTCACCTTGCACTTCTGGAGGGCAGTACAATGTGAGTTGGGTACGGGGGTTGAGTTGAGCACAGTATTCCATCCTCAGACGGACGGGCAGTCCGAGCGCACTATTTAGATCTTAGAGGATATACTTCGTGTTTGTGTTATAGACTTTGGAAGTTCTTGGGATCAGTTCTTGCCCCTTGCAGAGTTCGCCTACAACAACAGTTACCAGTCGAGCATTCAGATGGCTTCCTATGAGGCATTATATGGTAGGCGGTGTCGGTCGCCAGTGGGGTGGTTCGAACCGGGCGAGGCTAGACTATTGGGTACAGACTTGGTTCAGGATGTCTTGGAAAAGGTTAAGTTGATTCAGGATTGACTTCGTACAGCCCAATCTAGACAGAAGTGTTATGCGGATCGGAAGGTTCGTGATGTTGCATTCATGGTTGGTGAGCGGGTATTGCTCCGGGTTTCACTTATGATGGGTGTGATGAGGTTCGGGAAGAAGGGCAAGTTAAGCCCTAGGTATATTGGGCCTTTTGATATTCTTGAGAGAGTTGGAGAGCTGGCTTACAGACTTGCACTACCACCTAGTCTCTCCGCGGTTCATTCGGTATTCCATGTTTCTATGCTTCAAAAATATCACGGTGATCTGTCTCATGTATTAGACTTCAGTTCGGTTCAGCTGGACAAAGATCTGTCTTATGTTGAGGAACCAGTGGCTATTTTAGATAGGCAGGTTTGAAAGTTGAGGTCAAAGAACATTGCTTCTGTGAAGGTTAAGAGGAGGGGTCATCCGGTCGAGGAGACGACTTGGGAGACCGAGCATGATATGCGCAGCCGTTATCCACACTTATTCACTAGCTCAGGTACTTTTTCTAACTCCGTTCGAGGATAAACGTTTGTTTTAGAGATGGAGAATGTGATGACCCAAAATATCATCTTTAAATTTAATAATTAATTCTGTATTTAAAGACCTCAAAAAGCACTATTTATCATTTCTCGACTTGCGTGCGTAGTCCGTAAAATTTTCTGAAAAGTCTTTATGTGAAAACAAATGGATTAAAATGTGAATTAGAGCTTTAAAACTCAACTGAGTTGACTTTGGTCAACATTTTGAGCAAATGGACTCGGATCAGTGTTTTGACAGTTTCGGTAGGTCCGTATCGTGATTTGGGACTTGGGCGTATGCCCGGAATCGAATTCTGAGTTCCCTAGCCCGAGATATGGAATTTTGATGAAACATTAAAAGTTTAAAAGCTTATGAGTTTTAAGAAATTAATGATGTTGGATTTATGGACACCGGGTCCGTATTTTGGTTCCGAAGCCCGACATAGGTCCACTATAATATTTATGACTTTTTTGCCGAATTTGGTGAGAAACGGAGTTGATTTGACGTGATTCAGATACCCGGTTGTAAAAATATAAGTTTTAGAGTTTTCTTTAAAATTTCCTTTGATGTGATGTCTGATTCGTAGTTTTATGTATTATTTGGGCAATTTGATCACGCGAGCAGGTCCGTAGCGTATTTTATGATTGAAATGCATATATGAAGGAGAGGCGCGGACAGCTGTAGAATTTCGCAGTCGCGCTCAATATTTTGCGGACCGCGCAATTCTGTCTGCGGCCGCGCTCCAGAAACATCTGCAGATCCACTGGTCCGACTTCGGAAGCCTATATCGTTTGATCTACAAGGGATTTTGTGATGATAAAAATAAAAGTTGTAGCCCTTCATGTTTAGTTTCCAGAAAGGTAAAGAAGTCATCATTTGGACATCTCTAGAGAAAGTTATAGCCAAAATACTAAATCCTGACAGTACAGCCCCAAGAATTCCGCGGCCAAGCCATTTGTTTCGCGACCGCGGGACATAGGGCGCGGCCGCGCTTGGAATTTCGCTGAACGCGAAATTGGAGTTCAGAGGATGTACTCTATATCCGAGGTTTAGGTTATTATTTTATTTTTGGACTTTTGGAGCTCGGTTGGAGACGATTTTTCGTGGGTTTTTCAAGGAATTCATCGGGGTAAGTGATTCTAACTCGGATTTGATTAATATACATGAATATATCAATGATTTCATCATATGATTAGTAGTTTGAGGTGGAAATTTGGGGAAGATTGTATAAACTTCATAAAATAAATTTTCGAGATTTGAACACCGATTCAGAGTCGTATTTGAGTGAAATTAGTATGGTTGAACTCGTAATTGAATGGGTTGTCGGATTTTATAACTTTTGTCGGGTTCCGAGATGTGGGTCCCACGAGCTATTTTTGAGTTAATTTCGAATTTTATTAAAAAAATGTAGTATTTTCTTATGGAATTGATTCTATAATTTTGTTGACTGTATCGAATTAATTATGACTAGATACGAGTCGATCGAAGTCGGAAAATCGAGGAAAAAGCATAATACTTGGTTAAATTGGAGCAAGTTGAGGTAAGTATCGTGTCTAACTTTGGCTTGAGAGAATAGGTATTATGTGTTTATTTGCTACGTGTTTGGTTGTTAAATACGATGTATAGGTGAGGTGACGAGCATCTATGCGTCGTTGTCTAGTCATACCATGCGAGTGAAATTCTATTCTTGTCTATTTTGTAGCCTTAAATTCTACTATCCATGCTTAGCGGGTTATTTAAAATGTTGGGTGATTTATATCTGGTTTAACTGAGATTTGGTAACTTTCAAATATTGATTCAAGGTTGAGGTTACATTGTGCTATTGATTATGGGTAAAATATTGGTTTCTTTGTGATACTCCTTTCTATCCGTTGTTATTGATTCTGTGATTTGTGAGGAGTATAAAGCACGAAGGGTGATGCCGTGCATGCATTATTTATATTGTGAGAAAGAGTGTAAAAGCACGAAGGGTGATGCCGTGTCATTCTATTTATTTATTTGGTAAGGTTGAGAGTAAAAGCACGAAAGGTGATGCCGTGCCGTTCTATTTATTTATTTGGTAGGGTTGAGAGTAAAAGCACGAAGGGTGATGCTGTGCAGTTTTCCTTTGCTGTTTTATTTGCTCAATTCGTTGAAGGATTTTCGGTATAATTCAGTCTTTTCATTATTCTCACTCTTTATACTATACTCCCCCACTGTATGTCCCCTTCCCATTATTTCTGCGTTATTTTTTTATTTACTGTTGTTGCCATTAGCATGATTATACTATTCAGGTTACATGCGGGTGTCTTGTCCTTGCCTCGTCACTACTTCGCCGAGGTTAGGCTCGACACTTACCAGTACATGGGGTCGGTTGTACTGATGCTGCACTCTGCACTTTCTGTGCAGATTTTGGTGCCGACTCAGGTTGATCGAGATTTTGCTATTGGTCCGCTGTCCGGAGACTCAAGGTAGATCAGTCGGCGTTCACAGACCTTGAAGTCCCCGTCTATCTTTTATGTTCTACTATTTTCTTTCATTCAGACAGTTGTATTTCTTTCAGACTTTTACTTATAGTAAATTCTAGAATGCTCGTGAATTGTGACTCCAGATCCGGGTGGTAGTAATTAATATAGTTTTATAATATTCCGCACTTATTATATTTCATCTTAGTTAATTATTGTTATTTACTGAATGGAAATAAAGAATTGGTTTAATGATTCTCTAACGTTGGCTTGCCTAGCAAGTGAAATGTTAGGCGCCATCACGGTTCCATCGGTGAAAAATTTCGAGTCGTGACAATTTGGGTCAAACTACTTGCATCTAAAGAGTATCAATTTCTTATATGGCCAACCTGTTTATTCTAGTTGTAATATTTTTTTGAACAACACCATAATAATCAATATCTCCAACTTGGTTTTTCATCACCACCTTGAATCCACACCCCGCTGTTATTGTTATTTTTATTCCTAGAGCAATCCTCCGTATGAAACATATAATTATTCACTACGTGCTTAGACATTGTTGTGACCTAAAGTCCAGATCCCCACGATATATCTTTCAAAAATTAATTTACACCACTATTTGGATTATTAACCTACATATAGTGTTAAAACAAACTCATAAGTTAGCATAACCGAGTATATACAACATCATGGACAAATTGACCCACAAAGTGAATGTGACACATCAAAATTTTTCAGTAGTTGCATCAATATGTAATCACTGTAAATTTTATATTTTGATTACTAATAAATCAATACTTACTTAAGATTTAGTTGAACTTGAGGCCAATTTAGCAACACATGCATCGTAGCTGACTTGTACTCCATATCACTCAAACTTCTCTTACTAACATCCTTAGGAAATCGGCCTGGTTGATTGAAGATGGACATTGGTGGATATAATGGATCATTCATACATTCGTCAGTGTGTCTATTGGTCCTATTCCTAGAACATGGCATGTTACTCTCAAAATAGTAAGTACAAAAATGTGCAGTTTCTTTTGCAAGATAGGCTTCGCATATTGATCCTTCAGTCATATTCCTCTACTTAACAAATTGTTTGCATTTACCAATTGTCCTACATAATGTCATATTAGCCAAGAATATTCAAATAAAATAGAATATTACATCAAACTTATAATATTACCTCTCAAAGTGATACATCCATCTGCATTGAACATGCCCTCCAAGTCATGCCTCGTGTATAAGGTGGTTTGGAAATGTAACGGCTCGGCCGATCATTTTGAGATCTGTGGCCCCGTTTCCCCCATTTACTACTCATTTTATGCTTAATAGTTGCTATGTGACTTGCCGGGGTAGTTGGTTCAGTTTCGGGGATGTTTCAGAATGAGTTGAGACACTTCGTCTCAAGGTTGGGAGCTTTAGTTGAAAAGGTTGATCGGAATGTTGACTTATGTGTGAACGACTCCGGAATAGAGTTTTGATGGTTCTGTTAGCCCCGTTAGGAAATACTAAACTTAGGAGCGGGTCCGGATAGTGATTTGGAGGTCCGTAGTTGAATTAGGCTTGAAACGGCAAAAGTTGGAAGATTAGAAGCTTTGGAAATTTAGAAGTTTGACCGAGAGTTGACTTTGTGGTTACCGGGCTCAGATTGGGGTTGCGGGAGTTGGATTAGTTCCGTTGTATCGTTTGTGGCTTATGTGCAAAATTTGAGGTCAATCGAGCTTGTTTTGATAGGTTTCAGCGTCGAATGTAGAAGTTGGAAGTTCATAAGTTCATTAGGCATGAATCGATGCGCGATTCATGGTTTTAGCATTGTTTGATGTGATTTAACGCTTCGAGCGAGTTCGTATAATGTTTTAGGACTTGTTGGTGTGTTTGGTTGAGGTCCTGGGGGCCTCGGGTGGATTTCGGATGGTTAACGGATCAATTTTGGACTTGGAGATTGGCTGAAGTTTTCTTGTGTCTCTGTTCTGGTTTCCTTATACGCAATCGTGTGGATAGGTCCCCGATCACGTAGGCTTAATTGGGAAGTGGAGGACTTTGCTCTACGCATTCGCGAGAAGAGGGTTGCGATTACGTAGCTCAGAGAAACAGTGCATTGCGAACGTGTGGGCTAGGCCGCATTCGTGAAGAGGAAATGAGGTAGGAACTGAGTCCACGCGTTTGTTCTTTGCGACCGCGTTAAGAGGGACGCGATCGCGTAGGTCTGAGGAGGCAGTGGTTCGCAATCGCAGGTGTAGTGTCGCGTTCGCGTAAGGTTAAATTTTCTGGGCAGCTGAGTTGTTCTTCACGATCGCGATGAAGGTCGTATGGGCAGAACTTAAATATTTCAAAACGAGGGTTTGAGTTCATATCACAAATTTGATTTTGGGAGCTCGGTTGGAGGCGATTCTCGGAGAGATTTTCAAGGGAGTGATTATTACTTAGTTTTGGTTAAATTCCATGTTTATGTCTTTGATTTCATCATTTAATTAGTAATTTGGGTTGGAAAATTGGGGAAAATGGAGGAAAGTTCTTAGGCCAGATTTTAGGGATTTGATCGAGATTTTGGTATCCGATTTGAGTAATTTTGTGTATGGGTGGACTCGTGGTTGAATGGGTGTTCGGATTTTGTGACTTTTATCGAATTCCGAGATGTGGGCCCAGGGGTTGACTTTTGAGTTGACTTTTTGACTTTTGATTAAGGATTTAGTATTTTCTTATGGAATTGATTCCTTTAGCTCGTATTGGTTGTATCGAACTGTTTGTGGCAAGATTTGAGGCAATCAAAGGCCGTTTCGTGAGGCAAGGGCTTGTTAGAGTAGGGATTTGCACAATTTGAGGTAAGTAACACTTCTAAACTTTCTTTTGAGGGTATGAAACCCTGAATTACGTGTTATGTGATTGTTGTTGTGGTGACGTGCATGCTAGGTGACAGGCGTGTGGGCGTGCACCGTAAGAATTATGACTTGGTCGATTATGTGGAACTGTATAGTTGAATAATCTTATTGTTACTCGTATTTTCACCATGTGTTAGAGCAATTGAGTTGCCAGTCATGTTAGACATCCTGCTTAGGCTCCGTGTTGGTACTGTTGGGACCCATAGAGGTCGTTTTACATGTTGAATTATTTGCTTAATTTTTCAAATTGTACTCGGTCACAACTATTATTTGCATAATATATCTCAACCTCCGTTGCCCTTTATTTGATACATCATATCATCATTGTTTGGACTGATTATCATGATTCTGGTGAGCCCGAGAGACTGGAGAAATTAATGACTGAGTGAGACTGAGGGTCTATTGTGAGTGATATTCATGGGATCGGGCTGCAAGTCGCACCAGGGTTTATTGGTTCATGCCAAGATTTGGATTATTATAGCGCTTGGGCTGGATCGGCCTCTCCGGAGTCTGCACATCCACAGTGGACGCAATGCTAGCAGTTATTTACTTTTGGGTTGGATCTCCCATAGTTTATTTGTATTTTGGGATGGATCTTCCCTGTTCCGTGTTGAGGTTTATTGCAAAACCTGAAAGCATGTCTAAATTCTTATACCTTTACTTGTAGATTATAAATTTTTGAGATATCACTGTCATATTTGTTGTAAGTTTCTGTACTGTTGATACTGCATGTGGACGGTATTACTCAAACTCGTCACTACTTTTCGTCCAAAGGTAAGATTTATTACTTATTGAGTTGGTTGCACTCATGCTATACCCTAAACCTCGCGTGCAGAGCAGGTGTTTCTGATCACGACGGTTGTTGATTCACAGAGTTCAGACAATTGGAGATCATCGAGGTAGCTGCTTGGCGTCCGCAGACCTTGACTCTCCTCACTTATCTTTCAGTTATTCATTCAGTTCTACTTTCTAGACAGTGTACCGGACTATATCATTATATAGATGCTCATGTACTCAGTGACACCCCGATTTTGGGAAAACTTATGTATTGAGTTATGATATTCTATCATGTTATATGAGATTTTTATTTATTTAAACTGTTTTAGTATATTTTAGAGATTAACAGTGTTGGAAATGTCTGAGTTGTCGGCTTGCCTAGTACTATGATAGGCTCCATCACGACAGGTTGGGTTTTGGGTCGTGTCAAGAAGGTGTTCCATCACATCAAAGAAATCACATGGAAATATTTTTCCATCTTACTAGAAGTTACAAGAATGTTCTGATCCATCCGAAGTAGGTTTTCCCCCCCCCCCCCCAATGTGGTAGAAAATAAGTCTTTGAAAAATAAACTAATTTTTGTGATGGGTTTCCAGATTCTTTCAAGCAAACCGCAATAGGCACTAAGGTCTCCATGAAAACATGACAATCATGACTTTTCAAATGGCTCAACTTCCTTTCCTCCATATCTACCTTTTTTTCCAGATTCGACGCATAACCCTCAGGCATCTTCAAGTTCGTAACCCAATCACATATTTGTCGTCTCTTCTACAAAGTGAATGTGTAACTTGCTTTGGGCTTGAACACCTTAACATTGTTCGCTGTCTATAAATATAATTCAGGTCGCCTGTAATATTCTTGTAAGTCCATTCTACCCTTAGGGTTATCTTTTGTCTTACCTTTAACATCCATCACTGTGTTGAACTGTCACAACCCAAATTAACCCTCTGTAAGGTGTCATGATGGCACCTAGTCTTTACGACTAGGTAAGCCTAATATTATGAAAAATGTAAGGAAAACACAATATTTTAAAGATAAACAACATATTGTGAATAGCCAAGAGTAGTACCACTTGGCATATACAAAATAATTTCCCAAGACCCGGAATATCACTAAGTCACAAGCTGCTATAATCTATGTAGCTCTATACAAAAGTCTGAGGATAATAAAGAAAGTCTCTAGGTGAGGGAGTAGAAGGGGACTCCGAAGATCTGCGGACGCAAGCAGAAGTACCTTGAAGTCTCCTAGAATCAACAACATGCACTAACCCCGAGGCTGATTGCTCGCACCTGGATCTGCACACAAAAACATGTATAGGAAAGGGCATGAGTATACCACAATGGTACCTAGTAAGTGCCAAGCCTAACCTCGATCGAGTAGTGACGAGATCAGGTCAAGGCCCTACTAGAGTAAATATAATAAATTAAACAGTAAAATATATAAGTAAAATTTACGGTAACACAGTTAAAGAAATTCTCGAAAATTTAACAGTTAAGGGAGCCCTCGGCTCAAAATAAGGTAAACACAATGGGGAATCTCCCGGGATACCATCTCATAGTTCCGAATGAATATGCAGTACAGGGGATCTCCCGGAATATGTCCGTAGTCCCAAAGTAAATATGCAGTGCTGAGGGATCTCCCGAAATACGTCCGTAGTCCCAAAGTAAATATGCAGTGCTGAGGGATCTCCCGGAATACGTCCGTAGTCCCAAAATAAATATGCAAGACAGGGGGATCTCCTGAAATACGTCCGTAGTCCCAATTTAAATATGCAACGCAAGATGAAATGGCAGGTATTGCATCGAGTTATACAGTTTATACTGAACACGGATAAGGAAAGTCGGGACTTAACTAAGCATGATGCACAGAATGTTAGATAGGCAGTTAAAATACGTAAGCATGCTTCTCTAGTCTAAGCTAAACAATTAAACGTATTAGTGCAATTTAATAAAGAAAAAAAAACAGTTTATGATTTAGAAAGGAAAAACGGGATTTTTTTTGCAATAATAGCCCGTGTACGTACTCGTCACCTCACTTTAAGGGGAAAGTCCCCAACACAAGGTTAGGCAAGCCACTTACCTCGAACTGCTCAAATCAACTCGATATCACGTTCTTGCCACGAGTATTCAACTCCAAATGGCCCGAATATATTCAAATTAATTGCATAATATAAATATAACTACAAGTAACTAATTTAACTGATTAATTCGAAGCTAAAGCGTGAAATTAGGAAAAATGCCCAAAAAGTCTCCCCGGGGCCATGTCTCAGAATCGGGTAAAAATTACAAATTATGAACACCCATTCACTCACGAGTTCACTTGAATAAAAATCATCTAAATCCGACGTCAAATTCCCATTCAAATCTCAGATTTTCAATTGGGGAACCTTTTCCCCCATTTCCAAACTTCTACCCTCAACTTCCATAATTAGACGAGGAAAACAATAATGGATTAATGAATATACACGAATTAGAGTTAAGAATTGTTACCCACTGATTTCCTCTTCAAAACCCTTGCAAAATTGCCTTCTCCCGAGCTACAATTCGAAATGGTGGAAAATGAGGAATGAACCCTCGAATCTGCCTCTTCAACCTAGTGATTTCCATACCTGCGCTCATGGAGCCGCATCTGCGATCACGCACCCGCGGAAAAATCATCGCAGGTGCGAAGGTTACTTATCCGGGCTGGGGCTGCATTTGCGGGCAATTCCTCGCACCTGCGGTCCAATCGGCGCATCTCAGCATTTCAGTAAGGCAGCTAGGATCCGCACCTGCGCCCACGCTTCGCACCTGTGGGCTCGCAGGTGCGGTCAAACTTGCGCACCTGTGCTCCATCACCAGCCCCACCAGTTTTGCATCTGCGCACTCTCTCCGCACCTGCGGCTCGCGCACCTGCGGCCTCCCTTCCGCAGGTGCGAAACACCAGAACCGACAACGGCACCAAATTTTTCCTAAGTCCAAATTCATTCTGTTAAGCATCCGAAATACACCCGAGGCCCCCGGGAACTCTACCAAACATACCAACCAATCCTAAAATACCATACGAACTTAGTTGAGCCTCCAAACCACATCAAACAACACCAAAATCATGAATTAAGCACATATTCAAGCGTAAGAATTTTGAATTTTTCCAAATTCTACAAACGACGCCGAACCACATCAAATCTAGTCCGAATGACCTCAACTTTTACACATAGGTCACAAATGATACTACGAACCTACAGCCACTTTCGGAATTCCATTCTGAGCTCGATATCAAAATTTCCACTATCGGCCGAAATCGCCGAAAAACTAACTTTCGCCAATTCAAGCCTAAATCTACTACAGACCTTGAAAACACATTTTGGATGCGCTCCTAAGCTCAAAATCACTCAACGGAACTAACGGAGTCAACAGAATTCCATTACGGATCCGTCTTCACACAGTTCCGACTATGGTCTAATTTCTAAGGCTTAAACTCACAACTAGGGACTAAGTGTCCCAAAACTCCCGAATTCCATAACCAATTACCCCGGAAAATCCCAAAAGCAGAAACAAATGTGGGGAAATCAGATATTAGGGGATCGGGGCTCTAATTCTCAAAATGACCGACCGGGTCATTACATCCTCCCCCCTCTTAAAATAATCATTCATCCTCGAACGAGTATAAAGACATAACTGAAACCGTGAAAAGATGAGGGTACTAGACACGTGGAATACCGGGTGAACTCCTTCTAGGCTGGGAGGCAAGGCAAGCTCAAAAGCAACCTCCCCAACTCGCCGCAATATCTCAAAAGGACCAATGAACCTCGGGCTCAGCTTGCCCTTCTTCCCGAACCTCATGATGCCCTTCATAGGCGATACTCGAAGCAAGACCTGCTCACCAACCATAAATGCCAAATCACGAACCTTCCAATCCGCATAACTCTTCTGCCTGGACGGGGTTGTGCGAAGTCTCTCCTGAATCACCTTCACCTTATCGAGGGAATCCTGGACCAAATATGTACCCAACAATCGGGCCTTGCCCAGCTCAAACCATTCCACTAGGGACCGACACCGCCTACCATACAAAGCCTCATACGATGCCATCTGAATGTTGGACCGGTAACTGTTATTGTAAGCAAATTCTGCAAGTGGAAAGTATTGGTCCCATGACCCTCCGAACTTCATCACACAGGCACGGAGCATATGCTCAAGAATCTGAATTATGCGCTCGGACTGCCCGTCCGTCTGAGGGTGAAAGGCTATGCTCAGCTCCACCCTAGTACCCAACTCCTGCTGTACGGCTCTCCAAAACCATGATGTGAACTGTGTACCTCTGTCTGAAATGATGGATACTGGAATAGCATGAAGGCGGACGATCTCTCTGATATAAATCTCAGCCAACCTCTTAGAAGAATAAGTGGTCAATACTGCAATAAAATGAGCTGACTTGGTCAGCCAATCCACGATCACCCAAATAGCATCGAACTTTCTCAAAGTCCGTGGAAGTCCAACTACAAAGACCATGGTGATCCGCTCCCACTTCAACTCTAGGATCTCTAACCTCTGAAGTAATCTACCCGGCCTCTGGTTCTCATATTTGACCTGCTGACAGTTGAGACACCTGGAAACAAACCCAACTATATCCTTCTTCATCCTCCTCCACCAGTAGTGTTGTCTCAAATCCTGGTACATCTTCGCGGCACCAGGATGAATGGAGTACCGTGAGCTGTGGGCCTCCTCGAGAATAAACTCCCGAAGCCTATCTACATTGGGCACACAGATCCGACCCTGCATCCTCATCACACCATCATCACCTATAGTCACATCGCTGGCATCACCTCGCTGGACCCTATCCTGAAGAACCAGAAGGTAGGGGTCATCATACTGACGCTCTCTGATGCGGTCATAAAGAGAAGACCGAGCAACCACACAAGCTAATACCCGGCTAGGCTCTAAAATATCCAATCTCACGAACTAGCTGGCTAAGGCCTGAACATCCAAGGCTAAGGGCCTCTCAGCTGACGAAAGATATGCCAAACTCTCCGCCCGGCGACTCAAGGCGTCGGCCACTACATTGGCCTTCCCCGGGTGGTACAATATAGTGATATCATAGTCTTTAAGTAGCTTCAACCACTCCACTGAGGCAAATTAAGGTCCTTCTGCCTGAACAAGTGCTGCAAACTCCGGTGATCAGTGTAGATCTCACAAGGAACACCGTACAAATAATGACGCCAGATATTCAGGGCGTGAACAATAGCTGCTAACTCAAGATCATGAACTGGATAATTCTTCTCATGCACCTTCAACTGTCTAGACGCGTAGGCAATCACCCTACCGTCCTGCATCAATACCGCTCCAAGGCCAATCCTTGAGGCATTATAATAGACAGTGTAGGACCCCGAACCTGTAGGCAATACTAATACTGGGGTTGTAGTCAAAGCTGTCTTGAGCTTCTAAAAGCTCTCCTCACACTCCTCGGTCCACCTGAACGGAGCACCCTTCTGGGTCAGCCTGGTCATAGGTTCTGCAATGGATGAAAATCCTCCCACAAAGCGATGGTAATACCCCGCCAAACCAAGGAAACTGCGGATCTCCGTAGCTGATGAAGGTCTAGGCCAACTCTGCATTGCCTCCACCTTCTTCGGATGTACCTTGATCCAATCACAAGACAATATGTGGCCCAGGAATGCCACTGAATCAAGCCATAATTCACACTTAGAAAATGTTGCATACAACCTCTTCTCCCTCAAAGACTGAAGTGTAGTCCTCAGGTGCTGCTCATGATCTTCCCGAGACCGGTAATATACTAGGATGTCGTCAATAAACACAATGACAAAGGAATCAAGATAAGGCTGGAACACACTATGCATCCATAAAGGCTTATGGGGCATTGGTCAGCCCAAATGACAAGACAAGAAACTCATAGTGACCATATCTAGTCCTGAAAGCAATCTTCGGAATATCCGGCTCCCGAATCTTCAACTGATAATAGCCAGAATGCAAGTCAATCTTGGAAAATACCCTGGCACCCTGTAACTGATCAAATAAACCATCGATGCGAGGTAAAGGATACCTGTTCTTCACTGTAACCTTGTTCAACTGCCGATAATCAATACACATACGCATAGAACCATCCTTCTTCTTTACAAATAAGACCAGAGCACCCCAAGGTGATACACTGGGCCTGATGAAACCCT
The DNA here is from genome assembly GCF_000715075.1 of Nicotiana tabacum. Lineage (NCBI taxonomy): Eukaryota > Viridiplantae > Streptophyta > Magnoliopsida > Solanales > Solanaceae > Nicotiana > Nicotiana tabacum. The sequence goes on from NC_134091.1 coordinate 19,317,806, forward strand.
TATCAAGCAACTCCTGCAACTGCTCCTTCAACTTCTTCAACTCAGGAGGAGCCATACAATGCGAGGAATAGAGATGGCAGAAGCGAAAATGCATGGTCTATTAAGGTACCGCGGGTGCGAAAAAAATCATCGCGGGTGCGAAGACCGTAGGCGCGAATAAATCATCGCGGGTGCGAAGACCGCATGCACGAAGAAATCATCAAGGGTGCGAAGACCGCGGGTGCGAAAATCCTGGACAGAAGTTTAAAAAATAGAGGGGTTCCGAGTTTTTCCCTTTTTTGGGCCTTCAAGCACGGTTTTTGGGGTGATTTTGAGAGAGAATTCAAGGGAAACTTGAGGTAAGTCACTTGTGATCATTTCTACTCCATAATATTAAATTATATCGACTAATCCGACTAGATTACATATAATTTAATATTATGGAGGAGTAAATTTAATCCTTGTGGAGGTAACTCATAAATTTTAATTTGTACATTGCGATTATGGAGGAGGGATTATATGTAACATTAAAATTTTGATTTGAGGTGCGATTCATCGTTTTGATGTTGTTTGATATGATTTGAGGACTCGAGTATGTCCGTGTTATGTTATGGAACTTGTTGGTATGTTCGGACGGGGTCCCGAGGGCCTCGGGTGAGTTTCGGATGCTTAACGGATCGAATTTAGATTTGGAGGAGGAGCTGAAGCAGCTGGGCTGCTGGTGTGATCGCACCTGTGCGAAAAAGGGCCGCAGGTGCGAGCTCGCGGATGCGAGGAATGATTCGCAGAAGCAAAAATGCATGGGCTGTCCATGCACCGTGGGTGCGAAAAAAATCATCGCGGGTGCGAAGACCGCAGGCGCGAAGAAAGCACTGCGGGTGCGAAGACCGCGGGTCCGAAGACTGAAGGCGTGAAGAAAGCACTGCGGGTGCGAAAATCCTGGACAGAATGTTAAAAACAGAGGGGATCCGAGTTTTTGCCATTTTTGGGCCTCAAGCACGGTTTTTGGGGCGATTTTGAGAGAGAATTCAAGAAAAACTTGAGGTAAGTCACTTGTGATCATTTCTACTCCATAATATTGAATTATCATAGACTAATCCGACTAGATTACATGTTTTTGAGGTGTAAATCGGGGGTTTGAACTTAGAAATTTAAAAATAAGATTTGAAGATTTGGAGGTCGAGTTGAGGTCGGATTTTGGTAAAATTGGTATGGTTAGACTCATGGTTGAATGGTCTTTCGGATTTTGTAATTTTGCCAGGTTCCGAGACATGGGCCCCACTGACGATTTTTGAGCTAATTTCGAATTTGTTTGTTGGAAAATTAGTATTTTTTAATGGAATTAATTTCAATAAATTTTATTGACCGAATCGAATTATTTGTGGCTAGATTCGAGGTGTTTGGAGGTCAATTCAAGTAAGAAGGAGATTATGGAATATTGGCATAATTTCAAAAAGGTAAGTATCTTGCCTAACCTCGAGTGGGGAAATTACCCCTTACGCATTGAGCCTTATGTGAAAATTGTGTAATTGAAAACCATGTACGCTAGATGATGAGTACGTACTTGGTTTATATGTGCAAATTATATCGGTTGAAATTCGTAGACGCCCTTAAGTATTAAGTTGGAAAATTGTTGTAACTTATTAAATCCTCTAATTGTCATGCCTAGATCCTTGTTTGTTGAAATTGTTTTTCTATGATGATTTGGTGTGATTGCCACCTTGAATTTATGTGAAATATTATTTTGTTGAGTTGTTCACTCCCGGATATTTTTGTTAAGATTTTGTGCACATTATGGTCGAGCCATGGGCTCCTTATTGTGGAAAAATAATGTATTGTTGATTTCTGTGACAAGTTAAAATATTTGAGCACTCGATGTGTAATTTGTGATATGTTGTAAAATTTGAGCACTTGATGAGCCATTTGTGATATGTGAGCACTTGATGTGTAGTTGTTGAAATCATATTTACTTTGGGACTACGGAACGGTATTTCGGGAGATCCCCCTGCCCTGCATATTTACTTTGGGACTACGGAATGGTATTCCGGGAGATCCCCCTGCCCTGCATATTTACTTTGGGACTACGGAACGGTATTTTGGGAGATCCTCCTGCCCTGCATATTTACTTTGGGACTACGGAACGGTATTCCGGGAAATCCCCCTATCTTGTATATTTACTTTTGGGACTACGAGGCGGTACCTCGGGAGTGCCCTTTTGTTGATGTTTTTCTATGGGTGCACTTGCCTTTGGTTATTTTGTTTGTCCGTTATATGTAAATTGTTGTGTTTTTTCGTGATGTATTATTTGATTTTATTATGTGTTTTGTATTCCTTGTTGTATCGTGTTGGTTTTGGCTCTTTGTACAAAACTCTGCAGATTTGTGTTTATGATTTTTACTGATTTTCGAGAATTGAGTTGTTTCGAATAAAATAAATTGCTATTATGTTTTAATTTAATAAACTTTACATCCAAATTAGTAGTCATCGGATGCTTCATTTTAATTGAAATGTCATTTTCTTTACCCAAATGATTTTTAAAATAAATTCATTCCTTTGTTGATTTCTTACTTGATTTAAAGATTTTAACCTTACTTTAGTAAAAATAAATTGATCTTGTGGATCTTATATACATTGATATTTTGACACGTGAGTTGTACGTGTCATGATGATAGAAATATGGGCACGAGATGCCGTGGAAAAATATAAAAGTGGGATGAGACCCGTAATTTTTATGATTGTGAAATAAGGTGTCACATAGTGACTTTTACTTGAAAATATATTTATTGGAAAGTATTATATCCTGAAAATTTTTATTTGAAAAACATATAGGTGAAAGAATTTATATTTGAAGGACTTGATTAATTAGTTGTACTTGTGTTCCTTATTCGTTTGAGCAATAATTATGATGTTCTTGTTGCATTTTTGTTATATCACTGGTTAATTTTATTGTTATCATTGCTAGTTATTTTTCAGTATTATTTTGTATACTATATTGCACAGGCTATTAGACTAGTGAGTGTCTTGACTGTACCTTGTCTCTACTCCACTGAGGTTAGTCTTGATACTTACTGGGTACCGACCGTGGTGTACTCATACTACACATCTGCATATTTTTGTGCAGAGCCAAGTATTGGAGGTATCAGACCCGGACAGAGTTGGAGTGTGATCGTAAGGATTCAAGGTAGAGCTGCGTGGTCGTCGCAGTCCCTTGGAGTCTGTTCATTTTATTGTACTGTTAATTTTTAATCAAACAATATTGTATATTTGGTCCTCGTGATCATTCCATGTATTCAGCTAGAATTCGTGACTCAATACTACCAGTCTTGGGGGGTTGTATGTTCTTAATTGTTCCGCTATTAGTTTTGATTACTTATTTAAATAAATACGAAAAAAATGGCTTCAAAAAATGTTATTGAAATCTGCTTACCTAGTATTAGAGACTAGGTGCCATCACGACGCCTGTGGCAGGATTTTGGGTGGTGACATGAACAAATTGTCAAAATAATTCTTCTCAATATGCATGACATCAAGGTAGTGTTGGAGAAGATTATCCTTCCAAAAAGGCTACTCCCAAAATATACTTTGTTTCGTCCAATTATGAGTAACACCATATCTGGGGGAATCTAGAAGGTGGAGCCTCAGTAACTTTAGTGAAGTTCTACACCCTCTCCCAAATTTCCTCACCTGAAAGTATCGGAGGTGGTGAATCATATTCCACTTTATTCTTTTTGAATACATCTTTCATCCTTCTAAACTCATGATCATCAGGCAAGAACTGAAAGTAACAATCAAACCATGATTGCTTTCGGCAATATTTCAAAGTGAACGTTTTACCATTTTTCATGCAGTAAGGATAAGGTAGCTTCCCAGCAGTCATCCAACCAGACAAAATTCCATACACAGGAAAATCGTTAATAGTCCACATTAAATTAGCACACAAGTTGAAATTATGCTTGGTTGATATGTCATATGTTTCAACATCATTATACCACAATTGTTTTAGTTCATCAGTCAAAGGTTGCAAATATACATCAATCAAACTTTTTGAATTATGTGGATCTGGGATAATATAATTTAAAAATATATATGTATTGGTCATACACAACTCAGGTGGTAGATTATAAGGTGTAAGAATGACACAATTGTTTTAGTTCATCAGTCAAATGTTGCAAATATACATCAATCAAACTTTTTGAATTATGTGGATCTGGGATAATATAATTTAAAAATATATATGGATTGGTCATACACAACTCAGGTGGTAGATTATAAGGTGTAAGAATGACATGTCAGCATGAATATGGTATCGCAGATATAGAAAAAGGTGTGAAGTCATCCGCATACAAACCTAACCAAATATTCCTTGGTTTACTAGCATAATCTAGATATGTCCTATAAAAATGCTTGCAAGCTTCTCTATATGAAGGATGACATATAACACCAGGTGGTCTTCCATTTTCAAAGTGTCATCTCATACGAGGAGCAGAACGCATCGACGCATATAACCTCTTTAACCTAGGTATAAGAGGCAAATAATGCATCACCTTCACAACAGCCATATTCCCGCTGGAATGCATCTTGAAACAAGGCTTTTCACATAATTTACAACTTTCTAAATTTACATCATCTTTATAAAATAACATGCAACCATCTTCACAACAATCAATTCTTATCCACGAAAGTCCTAACTTAGAAACCAATCTCTTTGCCTTATAGAAATCACTAGGTAAGTTGATATTTGGGTCAACTAGTTCACTCATAAGGTCAATGAAAGAGTCCATAGCCGTTTGAGAAATATTCCAATCAGATTTGATACTTAGTAATCTAACCGCAACAGATAGCTCAGAGTGCGGACTTCCTTCACGTAGTGGACGACTAGCTTCCTCTAACAGTTCATAAAAATATTTTGCATCATCATTAGGAGTCTGTTCAATATTTTCATCGGGCTCGACCCCAGAGTGCATCCCAAAAGCACCCGCAACCATATCATGAATTTTAGAATCTTGATTCCTATTCTCCACCGACCTACTACTTTCACCAACAATCATGTTATGAAATATTCCACGGCTACCATCGATCTCTTCATGATTAGTCCACACAAAGTAATTCTCTATAAACCCATACTATAAAGATGCATCTTAACTTTCTCCTGTTTTTTAAACTTCACGCAATCGCACTTGACCCAATGATACCTAATTATTCCTTCAATTTGGTATGATGAAAGTGACATTGCATTTCTAATAAAGTCATCAACCCCTTCTACAAAATTCTCTCTCAATCTCCGCCGATTAGGATAATTCCTATTGTACATCCAAGTACGATGTTCCATCTATAAAAATAAAATAAAAATAAATTCAGATATTTCCATAAGTATTAGAACTACTTAATTTATTCTATAATTATAAATTAATTAAATTATTTTTAGTTAATTAAGATAATTAAATTTTTACTAATTACACCAAAATTAAAGTATAGTAAATATAATTGAATATGATTAATTCAGTTTAAACATAAACTATAAGTTTAATTCATACCCAAAAAGTTCAACACTTATCCCTAAAAGTTTAATTTATATCCAAAAAGTTCAACCATTACCCTTAAAACTTCAATTCATATCCTAAAAGTTTAATTCATACCCTAAACAATTCAATTAATACCCTAAGTAATTCAATTAACCTCACAAAACATAAGCTCTATCCAAAACGTTCAACACTTACTCCTAAAATTTTAATTCATATCCTAAAAGTTCAACCCATACCCTAAATCAATTCAACTCATACCCTAAGGGTGTATTTGGTATAACAGAAAATATTTTCCAAGAAAATATTTTCTTGGAAAAAAAGTAGTAATCTTATTCATTTTCCGGTGTTTGGTACGCAAATTAAGGAAAATAACTTCTCAAGAGTATTCATAAATAATTTAGATACAATAAACATGAAGTCATAAACTTTCGAACCAACAACCTTTCGAACCCACAAATTTCATAAACTTTCGAACCGCTAAACTTTCGAAACCGCAAAATTTCGAACCCGTAAACTTTATAATTTCTAAACCCGTAAACTTCAAAACACATAAATCTCCGAACTCATAACTTTGAAACTTGTAAAATTTTATACATGTAAACCGAAAGATGAAAAATATTTTTTTGTACGAGGTGGGGCCGTAGGGTGGGGGGTGGGTGATGCGGAAAAATGAAAAAACAAAAATTTGAAATTACAAATTTTTCTTTTGCGGAGGGGGTTGTAGGGTGGGTGGTGACGGAAAAAAACTGAAATTTGAAAAATAAAAGCCTTTTTGGAGAGAGGGGGTGGGGTTAGGTGGGTGGGTGTGGGATGGTTGGGTGAGGGTGGGGAAGGTTGAAAAGGAGTTTTGGAAATTGTTTTCCCTTCTCTTGATAAGGAAAATATTTTCCTCCAATTGGAGGAAAATGAGTTCATAAGGAAAATATTTTCCAAAACATTTAAGCCAACCAAACATGGGAAAATTAGAAAATATTTTTCGTCCAATATTTTTCGGAAATACCAAACATACCCTAAAAGTTCAATTCATATCCTAAAAGTTCAACACATACCCTAAAAGTTCAATTCAAAAGAATTAAACCCTAAAAACTCAATTCAATTCAAAGTTAAACATTCAATTCCTAACTAAAAAAGTCAATACAAACTTAAACATTCAATTTACACTATAGGTAATCAATTCAATTCAATTTTAACAAGACCTAAACCCTAGATTTCAATAAAATGCAAAATTAAATAATTAATTTAAACACTAATTAACTAATTCATAACCAATTAACAGAACATTAAAATTATACAAAAAATATAAGTTCAAATCGAAACCTAAAATTTTTAGGAGGTGGAGGAGGAGTAGCGACAGCGGAGGGGCAGTGGCGACTTGGGGTGGCATGAAGGAGTGGGGAATGGGATGTGTGTGAGGGAGAAGAGAAGGAGTGGCGAATTGGGGCTCTGTGTGTGAGGGATAAGAGAGGGAGAAAAACATAGAAAACTTTTAGAAGAGAAGAAGAAATGAGGGGGAAACCGTTTTTAGATCTGAAAATTAAAGGTATTGATCGACTTCGGTCGATACACTTAAATGAGAGTTGACTGGGGTTTGACCAAAGTTACCGACCAATGTCGGTCGGTTATGGCCAATTACCAACCTAAAATATCTTTTGGAGATAATTATTTCTTAAAAAATATAAAAAATAATTATAAACTATAAGCATATATATATATATATATATATATATATATATATATATATATATATATATATATATATATATATATATATATATATATATATATATATATATATGAGACATTTATTTTATTCGAATTCCACATTTCGTCTTATATATTCATTCATTTTATAACTAATTACAAATCACATAGATTAATAAATATCGGTCAAGATGTTTTACCTTTTGTATTCATCTATCTAAGTTAATTTTCTAAGTTATAATTAAGTATATGAGTCATTTCACACACACACACATACATTATATTGTAATTGATGATCAATCATAATTGATGATCAATCATATTCAGCTTCTTGTGCTATATATATATATATATATATATATATATATATATATATATATATATATCTTCGTTGATCAAACAATAATATTGTTCAACTTCTGCGAATAACTAATACTACTTCTTATATATGACACATGTGCATGTCTTACTACGCACAAAAACTTGATCAATTGATGAATTGGTAAATCAATATTATTCTATTTTAAATATGTTTAGGTGATTGTTATAGTAACTCGTTTACTTATATATGATTGTCATAATGCTAATAGCTTCTTTCTTTTATTTAATTTATGATATGTATATACATGTCAAAGAAGTTTTGTATTGTTCTATATTTCATTCGTTCATAACTAATACTGCATGACATAGATTAATCGATATAGGTCGACACGTTTTGTTTTTAATATTCATCGATGCATCTAAGTACGTTAATTTTAATTTCTAAGTTGGTCACGACCCAAAATTCACTATAGACCGTTATGGGCGCCCAATGTCGCCGTTAGGCAAGTCAACAGTGAACTACCAACTTGATTAGTCATTTAATTATTTTTGAAATCGTGAATTTTATTAGATAAATAAATCAACACATTACAATTATGGAAACTTACACTTTAAATAGAATAGTTAATAAGAGTGTATAAATGTTATGCAAAATCACCAACAACATCTAGAATATCTCAAAATACGGTGTCACAAGTGCATTAGCATTTACTAAGGAGTACGATAATAATACAACATCTGTTCGGAATGTAAATAAGACAGGATAGAGTAAATAGTACGATGGACACTCTGTGGGCTGTGATACGTGGCCTGGAATGCAGCTTACCATAAAGTCTTCTGAGCAGCTGCACCTACGCGCCAAGATAACCACCAGTTGAACATGTCGGATCCTGTACATTTAGTGCAGAAGTACAGCATGAGTACATAAATCAACGCATACCCAGTAAGTATCTAGCTTAACCCCAAAGAAGTAGTGATGAGAGGTCGACATCGACACTTACTAGAGGTCCAATAAAGCAATATAATAAATCATTAGAAGATATGAAGCCCACAACAATAATGGGATAAATCTGTAAGTTACATAATCTTCCAAAAATTTCTTTTAACGGTATGAATTTCTCAGTCTTGTATTCTACCTCAACAACTCAGATGTATCAAGTGCCAGAATCAAACGGATAAGGAATACCATATAAAATGCCAGGCATCAGTAGAAGAATAATCTCGTGAATATTCAACTGTCAGCGATATAACGCACGATTATGCCAAGGTCGTTCGGCCCGATCCTGAATAATGTGTACACTACCGAGGGTCGAACGGCACGAATCATAGATGCATCTATTACACTTCTGAGGCGTTCGGCCCGCTCCACAAGAAAGGAAGAAAATCATCGAATTACGAGACACGTGCTTACAATACAGTACATGAGCACAAAGTGAATGTAACCTTTATCGTTTCTCAAATAACTTGCCAACAACTCAAGGTAATAAATATATATATATATATATATTTCCACATCAATTTCAATTATAAATTCAATTAATTAAGCCAGCAGAATGAGTTCAAATAATTCAAATATTACATGATAAAGTCCTAAGTCTATCCGGACATAAACATGCTTTAGCCACGCATGGACTCCCGTCTCCTTGTGTGTACGTAACGCCCACAACTAGTAGCACATAACAATTATATCACCTAGGGGTAGTTTTCCCCTCACAAGGTTAGACAGGAGACTTACCTCGCTCCGAAGTTCCATAACTGGCTCCAACGCTTCTCTAACACCTCAACTCAAAGCCAAACGTTCCGAAACTAGTAAAATAACGTGCAAATTAATCAAAATATACTCCAATACTTATAATTTAACAATTTATAATGATTCCCAACTCCGCTCAAAAAGTCAATAAAGTAAACCCTCGGGGCCAAGTGCCCGGCTTCCGAAAATTTTCGAAGATAAACATTACCCATAACATTATGAACTCAAATATATAATTTATCCCCAATTCCATGTCCAAAATCGTGGTAAAAATCCAAAATTATCAATTCTAGGTTTCTCCTTAAATTTCCCTAATTTCCATGTTAAAAACCTTTATAAAATCTAAGTATTTAACTTGTAATAGGGGGAAATCACTTACCTCAAATTGCTTGATGAAACCCCCCTCAAAATAGCTACCCATATTCGGTCATCCAAGTGAGAAATGAGAGCTAAGTCTCGAATTAAAAGAACCCTTCTGCCCAGCGACTTCCGCACCTGCGGCGCCGCTTTTGCGACAAAACTTCGCTTATATGCTTCATCAGCCCAGGCCTCTTCCCACTTCTGCGAACAATAGCCCACACCTGCGAGTTCGCAATTGCGAAAATTCCCTTGCACCTGCGCAATCACAGCCTCTCACCCAGGGCTGCTTCTGCAACCCCCCCATTCTCCGCATCTGCGACTTCCCATGTGCGGAATCTTCCTCGCACAGCGCTCCCAGATGTCCTCCACCAAATTCGCACATGCGATGACCCCCCTACGCACCCTGCGTGACCGCACTTGCAGCCACTCCTTCCGCAGGTGTGATGACACCAGACTTCAGCAGCAACATCATGACCCATCTTCCAAGTTTCAATCCGTTTTCAATATGTTTCGCGCCCGGGGGCCCCCAGGAACCCATCCAAACATACCAACAAGTTCCAAAACACAATACGAACTTAGTCGAAGCCTCAAATCATGCCAAACAACATCAAAACTATGAATCAATGATCGAAACCTTTCTTTAATCCTCCAAACATTCAAACTTCATCGAACGCGTCCGAATGATGCTTAAACATCCCGGAATGACGCCAAATTTTATGTGCAAGTCACAAATCACAATATGAACCTATTCCAAGGCTCGAAACTTCAAACGGACATTGACAACTAATCTCGTCCAATTTCATACCTCAAATCAAGGTTATGAAACGATCGATTGCATTAATAGTACCCATTGTTTTGTTGATCGGGATGTATTATAGCTATCAACTCTCAATTGCCCACTCAATGCCTCTCGGTCAGAGTGTGATTTTGCCTAATTTGTCTTTCTCAAGTCCAAATGAGTATTGCACAAAAAATGGTACATAAAAGCTCAAGTCGGGTTATTACTATCTCTATGTTTAACACTTTAATTGGGATTATCAATCTCTCGATTGACCCAATTTCTTGTTAGCTAAGTTTTCCTAGACTAAGTCTCTCTTTCTCAAGTAGAGACCAAGTCAAATAGGCATGAACTAATGTTTGCAAGCATTAATTCCACAAATTAAATCATGAACACGGCTAAATAATAAATACCCAACCATAAACAAGCATTAAATTAAACACCCGTAAGGTTTACACAATAGGGTTGGGTCAAAACCCTAGTAAACATCTAGCTACTCATGCTTGAAATTGAAGAAATAGAAGAAGAAATGCTAATTAAACTCATATTGTAAAATCAAAATGATAAAAGCTATGTTAAAATATCCCAAAATATGAAAAACTACTAATAGAAGCAAAGAGAAACAACTACAGTAGTTGCTGATGTTCAAAATTGACCTAATTTTGTGAAACTCTTCTATTTATACAAAGCTGATAATTTCGGACAATAATGCCCCTCGGAAGGTTCTGTGGCCACACAATTCCATGTGCGGTTCGCAGGTTTCTTTAACTTGTCAGAAACCTGAGGTCTGTGGCTGCACAATTCTGATCTGCGGATGCGAGGCAATCTTCCTGCGGTCCACAGAGTTAGAACTGCGGCGGCAACTTGGTCTTCTGCGGTCCGTAACTTTACTTCCGCGTCCGCAGGGCACTTTTTTTGCGACCACACAATTCCTGTGCGATATGCATTCTTTGAGGGACTTGGACTTTGGACAATTGCACACACTTTGAAATTGATTTCCAATTCTTCAATTGCGGCCGCACAATTCCTTTGCGGACCTCATTTTTCTAGGAAGCTTGTTGGGTCTTTCTTCATTGTTTGCTGCCGCGGATGGAATTATGCAGTCCGCACTTTGCAAGTTCTTGTGCCTTTTGTTGCCTTGTGTTTTGATTACTCCTTTTTGAGTCGGATTTCATTCCCGGAGTCCAACTTCCAACATTCCTGTAATTTTGCACATTTCATCAGTTTCGGGAACAGAATTAAATGTTTTTAGGCTAAAACAAAAGCTAAAAGGCGCTAACAAGTAATCAAAATCCCCACTTATCAACAACACCAAAATTTATTTCAAATCAAACTTAAGAAATTCTTAAACTTCCAAAATGTCAACCTTCCATAATAGACGTCGAAATGCTCCAGGACCACCCGATACTCAACCCGAACATACGCCCTAGTCCGAAATTATCATACGAACCTATTGGAACTTTCAAATCCCAATTCCGAGGTCGTTCACTCAAAAGTCAAACTTTAGTCAACTCTTCCAACTTAAAGCTTCCAAATTAAAAATTTTCCTTCCGTAACCACTCCGAACTTCCCGAAATTCAATTCCGACCACACGTACAAGTCATAAAACATGAAGTGAAGCTACTCGAGGCCTCAAACTGCCGAACGACGCGCTAGATCTCAAAACAACCGGTCAGGTCGTTACAAAGTTATAAGTCGATTAATCAATTTAATAATTATTCAAATATATATATTTGATGATGATCAATTATATATACTAATTAGATAATTGCTTCTTCACAAGCCTATCCCAAAAAAAGACCAGGTAGCCCTAGGGCTCTACGTTTGACGAGCGCAAAACACAACACAAAATTGATGCTCGCTAGCCAAAGATAGTATAGTTAAATTATTGTCTCCACAGGGATTGGATTTAAAAAATTCTCTAGTAATTTCTAGTTTAGCTACTATTGAGGATGATCAAAACTTGATTTGGATTGATTACGAACTACGATTAACTACTAAAGTAAATCAATTGACAGTTGACTACAAAGAACTAGAGATTAGAAGAGTTGGTTTCTTATCAATGTGAGGAATAAGGGTCATGACGGGATAGGTGCAAGATAGCTATTTGGGATTTAACTCTAGTTTAATTCACATTAATGTTCTAATGATTCTCACGAATTCACTTGATGATTAGTTCAAACGTGTAGTCAAGACTAGGGGTGTCATTGGTTCGGTTTGGCCGGTTATTTTATAAAATTTGTACCATTCAAATTTTTCGGTTATTCTATTATGTATACAACCAAAATTAAACTTTTTTAAACCATCCCAATCATGTCGGTTTCCCTACGGTATCGGTATGGTTCGGTTAATTTTCGGTATTTTTTTAAATGTCATATAAAAATCACTAGTAAAAGTAGAATGCAATAACATATATATTTTTATAGAACTTAGCAAAATTCTCTAGATATTTTTACTGTTTAAATGATGATGAATTATGAAAACATGAAAGATGGCCATAGTATAGATCCATCAACTACTCTACCACTGCATAAAAGAAACTACACAAAGACAAAGAAATGATAAATCACACAAGTATAGAGATATTAACCAAGTTGGGACTCAAACATAAAGTCTATAAAAGATTAAATATTCAAAAAGATAAATCTAAATCATACAAAAGGAATCATATTAAAGACATTATAGTTTGTTATTCCTAATCGTTAGAATACTTTGTTTCTTGCTAGTGAATATGCTAGAAGTAATTTAGTTTCAATAGGAGTAGCATAGTAGGTTTGGGAATTAGGATTTTGATCTTAATTACTTGTTGGTTTGTAACCATTTTCATAATTTCAAGACCCAAGGAAAACTTTAGTACTTTATTATTTTTAAACTTAATATATAAATATATTTTTCATATGTAAATTTATTCGGTACGGTTCGGTATTTTTTCGATTTATTTTTATAAAATAAAAACCTACCTTAATTATCGGTACAATTGTAGATTTATAAAAAAAACCTATGGTTTTATTAAAAGAAACTTAAAAATCGGTTCGGTGAGGTACGGTTCGGTGGGTTCTGTCAGTTTTTAAATATCCATTGACACCCTTAGTCAAGACTCCTCTTTCAATTAAATTTAACTCTACGAGGTGAACTAATATAGGCACTGTGAAAATATGCAAGCATGCGTTAATGGATTATTATTCAGGAAACGTCTCTCAAATATTCTTCTAACTTGATTTAATCAACAATTCAACAAGCTCTTTCGATTACTTAAGAGAATCACTAAATTAAACCAAACAAAATAATGCAAAGATAATCACCAAACTATTCCTCCTTGCCTGCATTAAGATTTAAAACTTGTCGTCAAAAAAAAGGCAATCAATCAGAATCAAGAAAAAATATGGAAATAGTGAATCAAGATCTAGATGGATCCCTATTTCGATTAAATAAACTGGTGAATAAAGTTGCAAACAATTCAAAGCTCCATAAAAGAATTCAAGCAATGAACTAGAGTTAAAATCTACAAATATTTATCAAAACTTTATATCTGTAAAACCCTAAGAGCAATTACTCCATAATTATGAATAAAGTCATTACAAATATTATTAAAGAGTAAGAAACCATCAATCTAATGTTACAATCCAAACTCACGTATTGAATTGATGGAAAGATGATGAAATTTTGTGTCTTGTAGCCTCCAATTCTCTCCTAAAGCTTCCGAGGTCAAAAGTCCCTTCAAAAACGTCTTTTTGATGTATTTATACCATATAGGAACATGCTCGGACGAAACTACACTTTCCAAGCCGAAACAGAAAAAATACTCTGAGAATTTTGTACACGTGCCATGCGCCGCCCTATGCGGGGCGCTAGTGGGGAAGTTCAGAGAGCCGTTTCTGACAAACAGCAGCACAAAGCACTACTCTGCTGCCCCATACGGCGTGGCTGTGCATTTTTTACAGAGTAAAATTGCTTCTTCGATTTTTGATATCCAGACTTGGTCCTCGACCCTCAAACGCGATCCCAGTTTAATCCCTTAAGCTTTTACTCATACTTCAAAGCTCCAACTTGTTTGATTAAGCTCTCAATTATCTTTTTAACTCGAAATCACTTTCTGCAAGGCATAACACACATAATAAGTGCAATTCACTATCATTCACGCTCAAACACAAGGAAAATATAGTAATTATAGTGCAAACTATGACTAAAATACGGGTTTCTAGCCTACCATCAACATCTCACACTTAAATTATTGCTCGTCCTCAAGAAATCAAATTGTACTTGACATAAAGACGACCTTTTTATTAGACCACTTCCCTAACGCATCATGCCAAGAATATTTAAAGCAGACTAAGCATCATATCATAACATCCTAGCCTCAAGACTCGACTCACACGCGCCACGTATTTCAAAACCTGCTCACTTTCTCTAACTCAGAGGCCAAAGACATTACCTTTTCTTCGCAAATCATCTAGCCTCACACCAAAGATAGAGAGTAGTTCCACACACAATAAAATTCAAGAACACATAGGAACTCAAGATAGAAAGAATTCACTCACTCTCATAATTAAAATTCATGTGCCACAGAAGACGCACCATATGCTTGCTCGTAGTGTAACACTCTACTAACTGAGACCATTCAGTCAAGGATCAAGTAGGACTTTAATTAGTTATGATGTAGGCTGGGGGATAGGTAAGATATAATTTGGATAATAGTGACTACACCTCCCTGAGTACTTTAATACATACAATTTTAAAATTTAAACCCCACACTTGTGTTGAACCACATCCTAAACTTTATATGATAATAACACCAAGCTCCCAATTTATTTAAGCAAACAAAGATGAGAACTACCACTAGCAGAAAATTAATTTCTTTTCCTAATACATACACAAACTCTTTTTTTCTTTTCAAAGTTCTAATTTTTTTTCCTTACATTCCTTACAAGTGGCTCTCACAAATTTTCAAACAGTGCACCTTCCTCCATTATTCTTAGTTCTACTCAAAAGCCTACCATACCTCCACTTAGCTTTTACAAGCTCATAACAAAATCAAGTGCTCAAGAGAGGTAGAAGGTTCAAACAGATAGTTAACTCAAACGAGGATCAGGTTTGCAGTGTATTTGCCAAAGAAGTAGGATTACAGGCTCCAAATAGGCTAACTAGGATACACACTAATCATGTGGGTCATAAACATATAATTGGCTCAACAAAGAAATGTCTATATTACTTCATATACTGAACAAGACTGTTATTTAGCTTTGTAAATATACGGGGCAAGTTCTAGATATCAACTGACATGCACAGAATATCAACAACAACCTCACACATACATTAGCGCATAACTCGCTCAGGATAGGATCTATCTCGGCTCTCTAGTCAAAACAGTTAAGCAACATCAAAATCAAATATTTTACGGCACTTATACATGAGTCAGGAACTGAGCCTAAGCGTCACAACTATGGCACTCACTACTCTCAAGGCACAATAACGTCAGAAAAAGTCATCTCTATTTAATACAATAGCACAAGACTTCATTATTCCTAATAAAAAAAAAAGTAACTACACCTAGTTCAAGCAAAGTCCTTGGAAAAGAACCGCGGCACAAAGAAAAATTCAGAGGAAATTGTTACACTACCTAAGAAAACAAAATATTTTTGCTTCGACTTTGATCCCTCAAGAAGACAGTCGAGGAAATCCACCGTCAGGAAAAGTCAATTTGTTTTTCCAAATCAAAAGAAACGAAAATAAGCACACATATACATATTTACATCCCCCATCCCGCACTTTAAATTGTGTCATGTCCCCATAACACATAAATAAAAAGCAAGAGGTAGAGGAAATATCCCTAATTCATCTAGTTGGGGTCTGAATCAAAGTCGGGATCTCCTTTGTATGCCCGACCCAATGTACACATCCATGCAGAGAGCTTCTTTACGACCTTATTTGGGTACACCCTACACTTATCACTTTTACTCTTTCCAAGTTGCTCCTTTAGGTCCCCCCCTTGCTCCTTCGATCTTGAAGATCACCCTTTCATCTCCCACTCTGAGCATGAGCTGCCTTTCCTGAATGTCCAGAATTACTCTGCTAGTAGCCAAGAAGGGTCTTCCTAAAATCATAGGGACCTCCCTATTCTCCTCCATGTTCACCATAATAAAGTCCACAGGGAACACAAATTTATCCACCCGAACTAACACATCTTCCACTATTCCTTCAGGTATGATTGTGGTCTAATGCGCCAGCTGCAAGGACATGGGTATCGACCTGATTTCTCTAATCTCTCTCTCTAATTTACTGAAAATAGACAAAGGCATAAGATTAATAGAAGCACCTGAATCACACAAAGATTTTTCAAACTTCATACTTCATAAAGAGCAAGGTATAGTAAAACTCCTTGGATCTCTACACTTTTGTGGGAGCTTGTTTTGCAGAATAGCTCTACAATGCTCTCTAAGCTTGACAACCAATGTCTCGTCCACTTTCCAATTTTTGGACACTATCTCCTTCAAAAATTTAGCATAAGCTGGCATCTGTGAGAGCATCACTGTGAAAGGTATATTCACATGCACCTACTTGAGCACTTCTAGAAAGCGCCCGAATTGTTTGTCCAGCTTCTCTCTTCTCTTCTTCTACGGGAAAGGTAGAGCATGAATATATTTACTTTTAAAAGTCTCCTCATTTATTGCATTATCATCTTTCTTCTTCTTCTGAGCTCTAGTCTTCCCCTTCTTCTTCAGACCATCATCTACCATCCCTGCACCTTCTAGAATGTGTCATTTTTCTGCTCCTCCATAATCTTCACCTGTATTTCTATCAGTTCATCCTATTGTTTTGCCCTGGGATCCTCCAATACGTGCCCACTCCTCAAAGACACTACATTTATTGTCTCTTTTAAATTTCTTTCGGTATCAGCTGGGAGAGTTCCTGGAACCCTCTTAGACAATAGATTAGCTAATTGCCCCACCTGTCTTTCCAAGTTTCGAATGGCCGTGCCCTGTTCTCTGATAGCTGCGCCATGGGTTTCAAGCCTCCCATTTGTCTTAATAATAAAGGCCTTCATTAGATCTTCCATGCTAGACTGATTAGACTGTGGAGGATGATATTGCTACCTCTACTAATTTTGAAGACTTGGAGCTACCTTTCCCTGGGGTCTGGAGTTATTTTGATGCCATGTGTTTGCACTACGACCTGGTGGACTCCAAGAGAAATCTTGGTGCCTCTGCCCTATGGAGTTAAAATTGTTGCCACTTTGGTAGTTGCCTCTATCAAATCTCCCCGCAACATTTACTTTAGTTGAAGCTTGACACTCATGTGTAGGGTGTATCATTCCACAAAAGTCACATGATGCTGGTTCTGGACCTTGGCTAAGGTTAACTTTCTTATCTCTCTGCCCATGGTGTCTAGCTGGGCTTGCACTGATGTGTTAGAGTCTACCTGGTGAACCCCAGCTAATTTTCTTATATCATTACTCTCAGCAGGCCATTGGTTACTATCTTCAGATAGCTCATCAAGAATTACACCAATCTACTTATGATTCTTTTTCATTAAAGGTCCTCCAACTGTAGTACTCGGAGTTCGTCGTGACAAAAGTGTCAGTCCATCCCAAAATTCATGGAGTTGCATCCACAATTTAATCCCATTATGTTGACAGTTTCTCACTATCTCCTTGAATCTTTCCCAAGCCTCAAAAACTGTTTTAGTGTCCTTCTGGCAGAAGTTGTGAATTTTCCTTCTGAATTTCCCATCTGGAAGGTGTTCATGATTTTTTCAAAGTCCATCAAGTACGTGTTAGGATATTCATTGACCTTTCCTCTGAATATACAATTGTTTTGGATGGTTTGAAACAAGCCTTGCTTCAGCTCGAAATTATTCGCTACTACAAGTGGAACTCTGGACAGTCCATGATTATAGACTAGTCTGGCATAATCACCCAATGCTCTACCATGCCTGGTATCATATTTTCGAATTGGTCTTTGTCACGACCCAAAATCCCACCACAGGCGTCGTGATGACAACTAGTCTCTAAGACTAAGCAAGATAGAAATAGAAATTACTCAGCATAAAGCAAAACCTTCATTAATGCAAATTTAGATAATTATATTAATACTTATTCTTAATCTCGCTTAAATTAATTATTTCCATAAGAAAATTCATATTGGAATTAATTTCCAAGAAATATTAAACCAACAATACTCACGAAATTTCATAAATATTTCAAGTAACAATCAAATCAAATTATCATATAAAAACAAATTCAACAATAAGGATTTAGGCATGGCAAACAGATGATTTAATAATTTTTCACAATTTCCCAATTTACTACACAATAATACCTAAGACTTTAATTTAATAAATTTTGCACGTATAAGCCCGAGTACGTACTCGTCACCTCGTGTACGTGACTTTTCACATTTCACAAATGGCACATAAGACTCATTGCCTAAGGGGTAATTCCCCCATTAGAGGTTAAGCAAGACACTTACCTTTTTGAAGTTAGGCCGATATTCCAAAATAGCCTTCTTGCTTGAATTGACCTCCGTACAACTCAAATCAATCCAAATTAATTGTATAAATCCATTAAAATTCACCGGAAATAATTTCGGATAATAATACGTCGACTTAAAAATTTATTCCAAAAACTCAACAAAAGTTAACGCGTGACCCGCCCCTCGGAACTCGACATAATTTTCATGAAATCCGAACACCCATTCCGATACGATTTCAACCATACCAATTTTATTGAATTCCAATAATAACTTGACCTCCAAATCTTAAATTTTTATTTTTGGAAGATTTTACAAAAATCTTGATTTCTTCCATTAAAATCTGAATTAAATGATGAATATAATCATAGATTCATGAAATATAAACACTTTAGGATATAGAACACTTACCCCAATCCATATGGTGAAAATCGCCTCAAAACTCGCTTAAATCCGAGCTCCATAGCACCAAATATGTTAAAAATGGCTGAAACCTCAAAATATAGCTACTGTCCAGGTATTTACTCTTCGCGATCGCGAAAAATGCTTCGCGATCGAGAAGAATAAAAATTTTCAGCCCCAAAATTAATTTTCGCGATCGCGGAAAACCAATCGTGATCGCGAAGAACAAACTCCCCAACTCTTCCATATAGCCTCTAGTATAATGGTCATAACGTTTTGTACAAAACTCCAAATGATGAATGATTTACCTTTCTGAAAACTAGACTCCAAGGTCTATAACTTTCATTTGTTGCTAATCTCCCAATTCCTTACAGATTTCGAGTTATAAGCTTCCAAAATCAGCCCTATGCAATAGAGATTTCCAAACTCTTCCCGGATAGCCTGTCGGGTATCCACCATAACTTTTTGTACACACATCCAAATAACAAATAGTTTATCTTTCTGAAAACTAGACACAAAGGGCTACAACTTTTATTTTGGATCATCTCCATATTCCTTATGGATTACGAGATATGAGCTTCCAAAGTCGGGTCAGTGCAGCAGGAGTTTCCTCTACGCGATCGTGAAAAGTCTTCCGCGATTTCACAGTGTCGAAATAGCAAAATTGCTCTTCGCGATCGCGACCGTTTTTCCGCGATCGCGTTGCATACCTCTGTGGCCAAAAACCAGCAACTAAAAATGGCCTAGAAATGATCCGAAATTACCCCGAAACTCACCCGAGCTACTCGGTACCCCGTCCGAGCATACGAACAAGTCTCAAAACATATTGCGGACTTAGTCGAAACCTCAAATCACATCAAACAACGCTAAAACCATGAATCATACCCCAATTCAAGCTTAATGAAACTAAAAAATTTTAACTTCTACATTCGACACCGAAACCTATCAAATCAAGTCCGATTGACCTTAAATTTTGCACACAAGTCATAAATGACATAACGGACGTCTGAAAATTTTCAGAACTAGATTCCGACCCCGATATCAAAAAGTCAACTCCCCGGTCAAACTTTCAACTTAAACTCCCTAGTTTCGCCATTTCAAGCCTAATTCCGCTACGAACTTCCAAATAATTTTTCGGACACGCTCCTAAGTCCTAAATCACCATACGGAGCTATTGAAATTAACTGAATTCGAATCCGAGGTCGTTTAGACATAAGTCAAATCTCCAGTCAATTTGTTTTTCATTTAAGCTTCAAAAATGAGAATTGTTCTTTTAATTAAATTTCGAATCTTCCGAAAATCAAACTCGACCATACTCGTGGATTATAATACATATTACGAAACCGCTCGAGACCTTAAGTCACTGAACGAGGCGTTAATTCTCAAAACGACAAGTCGGGTCGTTACATTCTCCCCCTCTTAAACATACGTTCGTCCTCGAACATGCCAAGAATCTTTTTGAGGACTTAATTTACTGAATGTATTTACTACACACATACTCGCGGGTGATTCTGTCTCACCATAAATTTAACAGGGGTCCGACAATACCATCTCAGTTGAGATTACTTCTTTGATCCACATTTATAAACTTTGAAACCAATTTCTTACACTACAAACATTTACAAAAGGCCTGATTTTCACATCAACGCTCGGTACTAGTCTCAACTGGCTATAGCAACGTGCCTACGCACATCAACTTTCTTGATAGTGTTGAAGTACTTCAAAATATTTTCGGGGTGTTACATTCTTCCTCGCTTAGGATCATTCGCCCTCAAACACATAACATAATTTTGTCTCTTCTTTGCACGTCTCAATCTCCCAAATTTTTTCTAACTCCCAAATTTTCAGAAATTTCGGCAGAGTCTCCCCTGTAATTGGGCCTAACGACCTGCCAGAGTAACACCAAAACAACTTCTAACAACACATCCACAATGTATATATCAATAACACAATCTCAGCGCTACAAACACTGCATTATCATAATGATATCAGGATATGAAGCACATCATATGTATGCTCATCATCACATCTCTGGTCTTAAAAGCCGTTCATAATTAATTCTAGCATCATCAATTAATCTCATATTAATCACCACCTCATTTCGAATTTTCACAACACTGACAACAGAATGTGAGCCATGAAGACCTCATGATTACTTACTCGGATTAATGAGTCACATTTAACACCACCTGGGCACTCACCTCATAGGCTAAAACTCAATGTTTATAGCAGGAAAATGGCTGAATATGAACAGAAAAATATACAAGAATTATCAAATAAGCCTAACAGGCATGACTCCCTATTAATATTATTGTACAAATTAATTTCACAAAGGGATAATTTTAAACTCATAAATATTTCACCACAAGGATCTCGTCCTTATATAACTTCCACCGTGACTTGTATCCCGGTTTAAATATTTCACATCATATATAAAATGCGAGGATCTCATCCTCTACTCCGAATCACAAGTATTTTGCACATTGTGCCAACTGAAATTTCAATTTTCCTTTCTTTCTTCTTTTCAATATACTTCATAAACAGTTTTCACAACACATAATGAACCCTCTTACCGGTAGGGCGTATAATTCATAAATATTGGAATCAATTATTCCGAAACACATTAAACCCACTGTAATGAATAATAAAAATTACTTTTGGACTTATAGCCCTCAATGGTGTACAAAAATAAATGACATACACGGGCTCACACCCTCAAATATCCCAACAGGGATAAACATATAAGTGGGTTACAAATTTACGAAGCTCACCCATAAGTGGAGCATAATAGGAGGACTCACCTCAATATTCAGAACCGAATCAAATTAAGAAAAATATCCTTTTATAATAAAAATTAGGATCGTACCTGTAACGACACCATCTGGTGTATTGGCCTCAGCCAAATCATAGTGATTAAATCAATGGGTCGCGCCTCAACCTCTTAGGCGCCCACTACCCGCCTATCCTCCACCTCTAGCTGACTCTGCACGTGGAGTATCAACTAGAATAAAGCTTGTAGCTGGAGTGTTCTGATGAAATCCACCCCTCCCAAGTCTGGAACAATCTCTCATGATATGCCTAGTATCACCACACTCATAACAACCCCTCTGAGGTCGCGGCTGCTCGTACTGAGTCTGTGCCGGATAACTGGAATAACCACTGTAAGAATCTTGTGTCGGTGGTGCATTGTAAACTAGAGTGCTATGAGTAATCTGATGTGCGGACTGAGCTAACCGACTGCTCGAGCCACCGCTATAATGGGTTCTAGCTGAAGAGTAAAATTCACTGAACCCTCCAGATCTTCGAGACATTTTGGCCTCCTTAGACTCCCTTTCCTCACCTAAAACACCCTCAATCTTCCTTGCAATCTCTACTACTTGTTGAAATGGAGTATCAGTTTGCAATTCACGAGCCATGCATATTTTAATATCATATTCGAGCCCCTCAATGAATCTGCGTACCCGCTCTCTGATTGTAGGAACCAAGATAGGTGCATGACGGGCTAACTCACTGAACCTGATAGCATATTCTGACACTGTCATAGTGCCATGTCGCAACCATTCAAACTCTACGTGCCACACATCTCTGAGAGACTGGGGAACAAACTCTTTCAAGAATATTTTCAAAAATTGAGCCCAAGTTGGTGGTGTGGCATCGGCTGGTCTACCTTCTTCATAGATTTGCCACCACCGATACGTTGCGCCTGACAGTTGAAATGTAGTAAAGGCAACTCCGCTCACCTCCGCAATACCCATGGTGCGGAGAATATGGTGACAATTTTCTAGAAATTCTTGTGCATCCTCTGTAGTTGTGCCACTGAAAGTAGGTAAACTATACCTCTTAAACCTTTCATGTCTCTTTTGTTCTTCTTCTGATGCCTCGGGCCTGACCTCAGGCCGAACCGGAATAACAGGTTGTACCGGTACTACACCCGGAACCTGACCAACATGAATCTGCTGCTCTGGAGTTGAGATAGGAGTCTGAGCTACTCCCCCAATCTGCGGAATGTTTGGTTCAATACAGATAAATCCCGCTTGAGTTAATGTACCAAACATACTCAGGAACTGTGCCAAAGTCTCCTGAAGTCCAGGGGTAACAACAGGTGCTTCTGGTACCTGTCCCCCAATTGGAGCTACTAGTGGCTCCTCAACTGTTGTTCTGACAGGTGCTCTAGTCACAGCACATGCCCTTCCTCGACCTCTACCTCGGCCCCGGCCTCTTGCAGCCTTAGCAGTATGTGCGGATGCCTGCTCAGCTAACCCAGTAGCACGTGTCCTCACCATTTATGAGAGAATAGAGATACAAAGGTTCAAATTCCAAATTCAACAAATTCCGCACGATAAGAATGAAAGAAATGGAAATTTCCTAACAGTTCTGTAGCCTCTCGAAGATAAGTACAGACGTCTCCATACCAATCCGAAAGACTCTACTAGACTCGTTCGTGACTCGTAGAACCTATGAACCTAGAGCTCTGATACCAACTGTCACGACCCAAAATCCCACCACAAGCGTCGTGATGGCACCTAGTATCTAAGACTAGGTAAGCCGAATTCAATTACCTTTGGAAGCCATTTTTTTTTAAACTAACAGCGGAAATAATTACAATATACAACCTCCCAAGACTGGTAGTAATGAGTCATGAACTCTAGCTGAATACATGGAATGATCGCAAGGACCAAATATACAATACTATTTGATTACAAATTAACAGTATAATGAAATGAAAAGACTCCAAGGGACTGCAACGACCAAGCAGCTCTACCTTGAATCCTTACGATCCCACTTTAACTCTACTCAAGTCCGATATCTCCAATACCTGGCTCTGCATAAAAGAATATGCAGAAGTGTAGTATGAGCACACCACGGTCGGTACCCAGTAAGTATCAAGACTAACCTCAATGGAATAGAGACGAGGTACAGTCCAGACACTCACTAGTCTAATAACTTGTGCAATATAATATACAAACTACTAGGAAATATATAGCAATAAGGGCAGGATAAAATAACCAGTGGTATACAAATATAATTCTTTTAATAAATCTCTTCAAATATAATTTCCTCAAATAAATATCTTTCAAATACAATTCATTCATATAATACTTTCTAAATAAAAATTCTTCCAAATAAATATTTTGAATATAATTCTTTCAATTAAAAAGTCACCATGTGACACCTCATTTCATAATCATAAAAATACGGGTCTCAGTCCATTTTTATATTTTTCGTAAACACGAGTCTCAGCCCATTTTCATATTTCTACGGCACCTCGTGCCCATAATTAAATCATATCACAACTGCACGGATAATTCACGTGCCAATTATCATCATCATTTCATCACAGCTCCTCGTGCCCACATTTCATATCACAACTGCACAGACAATTCACGTACCAAATATCCTCATTATTTACTCACGGCACCTCGTGCCCACATTTTAATTTATAATCTGTCTGGCAATAGCCACAGGCTCTCAATTTCAACATAAATCAGATTGTTATTAATTTAGCAACAACAAGACAAATTACACAAGGTATAAAAGTAAACACAAGAAAATCACAACATCACATGAAAATTATCAACACTACAACCCAACATCATCACATATCATCCCTGACAATAGCCACCATTATCGCTACTATTGCCACCCTTATCACTCTTATAGCCACCCTTATCGCTCCGCCCAGACAATATCAATAGCCATCATTATCACTCCTATTGCCACCCTGATCGCTCCTATTGCCACCCTTATCGCTCCGCCCAAACAATATTCCAAAAAACACAACAACAGTGAAATGCCACCCTTATACCCACATAATATCAACGGTGAAATGCCACCCTTATCTCCCCAAAATAATAACTCACACAACATAATAATTTACACGGAAAATTAACATGGCAACATAATAAAATCAATTCATATCACAATTTGCCCAATGGCCACAACCAAATTCCAAAGATATAACAAAATTAATTAATTTCACAACAAATAGCCCAAGGCTCCACACAATGTATATAACAACCAAAAACAATCAATAGAGATAGAAATTACTCAGCATAAAGCAAAACCTTTATTAATGCAAATTTAGATAATTATATTAACACGTATTTTTAAGCTCGCTTAAATTAATTATTTGCATACTCCTTTCTTTTTGGGGATAAGAGCAATAAATGCAGTGTGGCTAGGAGAGCTCACGAAATTTCATAAATATTTCAAGTAACAATCAAATCAAATTATCATATAAAAACAAATTCAACAATAAGGATTTAGGCATGGCAAACAAATGATTTAATAATTTTCCACAATTTTCCAATTTACTACACAATAATTCCTAAGACTTTAATTTAATGGATTTTGCACCTATAAGCCCGAGTACGTACTCGTCACCTCGCGTACACGGCTTTTCACATTTTACAAATGGCACATAAGACTCAATGCCTAAGGGGTAATTCCCTCACTCGAGGTTAAGCAAGACACTTACCTTTTTGAAGTTAGGCCGATATTCCAAAATAGCCTTCTTACTTGAATTGACCTCCGGACAACTCAAATCTATCCAAATTAATTGTATAACTCCATTAAAATTCGTCAAAAATAATTCCGGATAATAATACGTCGACTTAAAAATTTGTTCCAAAAAGTCAACAAAAGTCAACGCGGGACTCGCCCCTCAGAACTCGACATAATTTTCATGAAATCCGAACACCAATTTTGATACGAGTTCAACCATACCAATTTTATTGAATTCTAATAACAACTTGACCTCCAAATCTTAAATATTCGTTTTTGAAAGATTTTACAAAAATCTTGATTTTCACCATTAAAATCCGAATTAAACGATGAATATAATCATAGATTCATGAAATATAAACACTTTAGGATATAGAACACTTACCTCAATCCATATGGTGAAAATCGCCTCAAAAATCGCTTCAATCCAAGCTCCATAGCTCCAAATATGTTTAAAATGGCTGAAACCTCGAAATATAGCTACTGCCCAGGCATTTACTCTTCGCGATCGCGGAAAAGGCTTCGTGATCGCGAAGCACAAAAATTTTCAGCCCCAAAATTGCTCTTCGCGATCGCGGAAAACCAATCGCGATCACGAAGAACAAACTCCCCAACTCTTCCAGATAGACTGTAGTATAATGGTCATAACATTTTATACAAAATTCCAAATGATGAATAGTTTAACTTTCTGAAAGCTAGACGCCAAGCGATATAACTTTTATTTGTAGCTAATCTCTCAATTCCTTATAGATTTCAAGATATAAGCTTCTAAAGTCAGCCCTATGCAACAGAGATTTCCAAACTCTTCCCGGACAGCCTGTCGTGTATCCACCATAACTTTTTGTACATACCTCCAAATGATAAATGGTTTATCTTTATAAAAACTAGACACAAAGAGCTACAACTTTTATTTTTTGGATCATCTCCAAATTCCTTACAAATTGCAAGATATGAGCTTCCAAATTCGAGTCAGTACGGCAGGAGTTTCCTCTACGCGATCGCGAAAAGTCTTCCGCGATCGCGATTCACATTGTCGAAATAGCAAAATTGCTCTTCGCGATCGCGACCGTTTGTCCGCGATCGCGTTGCATACCTCTGTGGCCAAAAACCAGCAACTAAAAATGGTCTGAAACCATCCCGAAACTCACCCGAGCCACTCGGTACCCCGTTCGAGCATACCAATAAGTCTCAAAACATATTGCGGACTTAGTCGAAACCTCAAATCAAATCAAACAACGCTAAAATCACGAATCATACCCCAATTCAAGCTTAATGAAACTAAGAAATTTCAACTTCTACATTCGACGCCGAAACCTATCAAATCAAGTCCGATTGACCTCAAATTTTGCACACAAGTCATAAGTGACATAATGAACGTCTAAAAATTTTCAAAACTGGATTCCAACTCCGATATCAAAAAGTCAACTCCCCAGTCAAACTTCCAACTTAAACCCCCTATTTTCGCCATTTCAAGCCTAATTCTACTACGGACTTTCAAATAATTTTTCGGACACGCTCCTAAGTCCAAAATCACCATATAAAGTTATTGAAATCATTAGAATTCAAATCTGATGTCGTTTACACATAAGTCAAATCTCCGGTCAACCTTTTTTTATTTAAGCTTCAAAAATGAGAATTGTTCTTTTAATTTACTCTAATGTTCTAATGATTCTCACGAATTCACTCGATGATTAGTTCAAACTTGTAGTCAAGACTCCTCTTTCGATTAAATTTAACTCTATGAGGTGAACTAATATAAGCACTGTGAAAATATGCAAGCATGCGTTAATAGATTAGCCTTCGAAAAAACGTCTCTCGGATATTCTCCTAACTTGATTTAATCAACAATTCAACAAGCTCTTTCGATTACTTAAGATAATCATTGAATTAAACCAAATAAAATAATGCAAAGATAATCACCAAAATATTTCGCTTTCGATTAAATAAATCGGTGAATAAAGTTGTAAATAATTCAAAGCTCCATAAATGAATTCAAGCAAAGAACTAGAGTTAAAATCCATAAATATTTATCAAAATACCATATCCGTCAAACCCTAAGGGAAATTACTCCATAATCATAGAGGAAGTCATCACAAATATAATTAAAGAGTAAGAAAATATCAATATAACGTTATAATTTAAACTCCCGTATTGAATTGATGAAAAGATGATGAAATTCTGTGTCTTGTAGCCTTCAATGCTCTCCCAAAGCTTCCAAGGTCAAAAGTCCCTTCAAAAACGTCTTTTGGGTATATTTATAACATGTAGGAACATGCCCGGACAAAACTATCCTTTCCAAGATGAAACAGAAAAAATACTCTGAGAATTTTATACACGCGCGTCGCGCCATGCGGGGCGCTAGTGGGGAAGTTCAGAGAGCCGTTTCTAACAGATAGCATCACAAAGCACTGCAGTGCCACCCCATGCGGCGCGGCTATGCATTTTTTACAGAGTAAAATTGCTTCTTTGATTTTTGATATCCACACTTGGTCCTCGACCCCCGAACGTAATCTCAGTTTAATCCCTTGAGCTTTTACTCAGACTTCAAAACTCCAACTTGTTCGATTAAGTTGCCGATTATCTTTTTAAGTCGGAATCACTTCCTGCAAGGTATAACACACATAATAAATGCAATTCACTATTATTCAAGCTCAAACACAAGTAAAATACAGTAATTAGAGTGCAAACTATGACTAAAACACGGGTTTCTAGCCTACCATCAGCGTTCTTAAATGCGGCTATATATATAGATATACACTTTGTTGTACTACTTTAACTATATATAGCTTGTTATAGTATATGTTAGTACATTCATTATTTGTATTACAAAATAAAGTGTTAATGGATTATATTTATATTATTTATATAGTAAATTTTAATGTGATTTAAAAGTTTGACCATGTTTGACCTATGAACCGACCGAAATTGGTTGGTTAGTTTCTAGAAATTACAGTTACCGACCAAAGTGGTAATATGTTATCCTGTAATAATCGACCGACTTTGGTCGGTAACTTGAACTATAAATTTTATAAAATATTTTAAATAATAATATAATTATTAAAATTAAAAACGTGGGTCCAGCTAACCGATCGATGTTGGTCGGCAATCAAAAAAGTGCTTTGTCTAAGCAAGTATGACCATTGCGGTCAAATGTTAGACCAATTTACCGACCGATTTTGTTCAGTAATATTTTGCGGGGTAAGTGCGCCAATTTTTACCGACCATCTTTGGTCGGTATGTCATTTGAAAAAAATGTAAAATATTTTTTTAGTAGTTTTCGTCCGCATTTGATAGTTTTTTGACCGACTAATGTTGATCGGTAGACGTCAATCGAATTTACCGAATTTCTAGTAGTGAGTATTTATGATTACTAAAACCCTAGACTTCTTATGATGTGTGCTTCTCCGAGCGACGGGTGAAGACAATAAACCTTGCGCGTTTCATGCCATCACTCCTTTGGGCATGTTTTTCGACCATTCTATTTATATGTCGAAGTATGAGAATTATTCTCTACCATCTACATATTCATCCCGCTGGCCTAAGCCGTTCTATAAGATATTCTTAACATGATGTGTTCTATCTTGAACCAAGTTTATACGATTTTTTAAAAAAATATTTCACACCATTATAAACATTGTAATCTTGCATATAACTACTTTCGACTTATCAACTTTCAATATTGAACTCTGCTGGCACACCCAATAAAATCGACCTAGTAGTAATAACTAGTCTCCTATAAGCAAACAAGACATAAAATTTCGTTCAACACTTTTCTCTAACTCAAACAAGAAGACATAAAATGCAGGCAAGAAAGACAGCAAACCAACTTCCAATAAAACAATCATGAAAGAAAAGAATGGTTTTTTAGTACGTGTTCTCCTATGCCATGTTCAACAAACAAATTTTGTCATGTCGAACTGTTTGGAATTTCCAAATATGATCAGATCATTAGGCAGAAGATCTCCTTTTGGAAGCTCTGTTTTTCCCAATTGATTTGGGAAGGAGAGGTATGTGTCGATATTTTATTTGCTCATTTGTACTTGACTATACTCACATTTCGACAGCAAAGCATTGTACCCTCACGTACTCTCGTCTGTATTAATGCTGCACTTTGATTTCTCAGATGAAAATTGCTAGTATTCCTTATTCAAGTAACTATTGATGCTTAAATGGTGGGGTTTCATGTGCTTTTATTCCCCAGTTAGTACATTTTGTTGATGTAAATGTTGAATAATTCCTGCGGAGGACATATGTAAGGTTTCCGAGTCCATACAATTTCTTCTGTTCCAATTTATGTGAAGGAATTCGGGTGCTTGAGGGTTTAAAGTACCTAATTTTGGTATAAAAATAATTTATATATTCAAAAATTACGTAAAACTGCTATACGTCAACATAATTAATAATTTAAAATATTTAAAAAGAAATTGAGACAATTATAATCAAATTAAGAAAAACTCTTTGATTTTCCAAAATAGAAATACATTCATATTAAATGGGAAGGAGAGAGTAATTTTACAGCTCTTTGAGGTGACACAATTGGAGAGTTAAAATATGTTTGATTCGAATTTAATATATATGTATTTTCAATATAAAAAGTTCTTTCATTATTAGCATAATTTAACATGTTATAGTGAATTATCTAATTTATTTTTCAGGTATTTAGTTTTACTTATTATTAAAAAATTATTTAGTTTTGCTTATGAACAATTATTGATAGTTATCTTTTAAATTTTAATAATATAAATTTCCTTTACGGCCAGCATACAAAAATTAAACTCGTTAGATACATCTATTGTGTACTAAATGATGTACCCGTGCGATGCACAGGTCCAATTGTTTTTTTTTTCTTCCTTTTAATATTTCTTGGTTTATTGCTAATTACAAACTTTCTATGCCTTTAGGGAAAGAAGAAAGAGAATAGGCTTTTGTGTAATAACGTATAGAACCATGATTATATGTATTGTTATTTATCTTTTGCATTATGTGCATTTTAATTTTTCTGAAATCGTATTACTATACCAATCACTTTGTAATACTTGTCGAAGTTTGATACTTTATTATACAATGATTAGATAATAATTCAAGTATATTTTAAATTATTTCTACATAGGGTCTATATTTTTTTATTTTAATAAATTTTTGCACCACCAAACTTAAAATTAATTACTATAAAATAATGATTAAAAAGTCAATTGAAAAATAAGTCGTGATGTATTTTTCTCATTGTTTAAATTGAATGATATATAGTTTTATTCTTTTAGTATTTTCAGTTGTGTTAATGTATTACTTTTTCTTTTTATACTAATCAAAATTTGAATAATAAAACATATTAATTTTATTCCCAAATAGTTGATGAAAAGGTAATTTTTTGGTTCTTTGAAATAATAATCATGATTTTTAATTATTAAGAATTTTTAACAAGAAAATTTGTATTTTGTTCTAGTTTAATGACATAATATTAAAAATAAATTAATTTCTCGATCACTCTAAATACTAATCAAATTGACCTTAAATTGAAATATTGTAGTTTTTTCTAGTTTGATTTGATATGATTGAGATACTATTTAGGGTATAATATAATTTTCATCACAATAGTTATTTGTTGAGATTTTTTAAAAATATTTAATTGTATATAATGTTGAATTCTTGTTGAATAGTGGAAGTACCCAACTAACTTCGATAATAGAGGGAGAAGTATAATCCTGTATGACGATACTTCTCATACTTCCTAATATATAATGATTTTTAAAAGAAAAAAATTCACAAATTAATTGTCTTAATTTTTACTTCAGATATTCTCAAATCAAATTTTAGAGAGGGGATACTTATTATACAATTTGAATAAATTTCAATATTCTATAATAAAAAAGGGGACTTGAAACTATATTTTATTCTTAAATATTTTTTTCCTAATTTTATAAATTATTCCAATTGAATTTGGAATTTAATGAGAACTTTGTATAAAATGATATCAATTGATAATAATATAAGAACATCTGAATATAAATCTACATAAATTATGACTAATTTTTTTAATAAAATCTTCTTTACCTGAAATAGTTAATAAATAAAATAATATTTCTTAAGAAAATAATAGAATTGTCATATATAAATGTATGTTACCATAGTATTTTTAATCAGGTGAACATTTGAATTATAAAATTACCAAAAAGATATTTTTTTTAATTAAAAGTACTTATTGCAAAAATAATAATAACAATCAAGTAATGCATTTAATGAAGATAGTGAAGGTTGAATGGAAAGTGGGGTCCGCCTGAATAATTTAATAGCTTATGGCCACGTTAGTTTTGGTTTTTCCTGTTATTAAGAACACACAACCAAACTTTTGAGCCTAGTATACAAGCAAACAATGCACTAATATATTTGAAATGACCTTTATGCCCTTGGTCGACCTCCTCTTCTCTCTTCTATATAATAATAATAAAAATTTCTTAAGGAGATAATAGAATTGTCATATATAAATGTATGTTACCATAGTATTTTTAATCGGGTGAACATTTGAATTATAAAATTACCAAAAAGATAATTTTTTTAGTTAAAAGTACTTATTGAAAAAATAATAATAACAATCAAGTAATGCATTTAATGAAGATAGTGAAGGTTGAATGGAAAATGGGGTCCACCTGAATAATTTAATAGCTTATGGCCACGTTAATTTTGATTTTTCATGTTATTAAGGACCCATAACCAAACTTTTGAGCCTGATATACAAGTGCACTAATATATTTGAAATGATCATTATGCCCTTGATTGACCTCTTCTATATAATAGAAATAATACAATGAGTTCATGCAGACAATGAAAGCTGACTTGCCCTGGTCTTGTTGATAATCATACGTCCTGAATGTTAGATAAAATATACTCCTTTGTTACAATTTAGATGACACATTTTTCTTATTAATCTGTTCTAAAAAGAATAACGTATTTCTACAATTGGAAATAATTAAATTTTAAATTCTTTATTTTACCCTTAATGAGAAGCTTTTATAACCACATAAATGTCATGGCCCCACAAATTAAAGTTTTTACTCCTTAAGTTTTTAACATCACAAGTTTCAAAATTCTTTTTTTCTTTACTTAAAATTTATGTCGGGTCAAACTAACTCATCTAAATTGAAGCGCACGCATGGAGTAATTCTGGTTGTTAACTACTTTTAAATTGCTTTCAATACTATATACTATTTGATTGGTACATACAGTATATAAGTAATTTTAAGTAGTGACAGTAGGAAATGGGGCATAAATTTTATGTTTTAGTGACAATTTTGAGTATTAAAAGGGCTATAATATATCTGTGAAATTATTTTTGCGTACACCCTTTAATTTAATGACATTACTGATTTAATTTCTCCATGTATTATTTAAAAAAAAATACCATACCTACCAAAAACCAAAAAGAAAAAGGGTTTGGGGGAGGGGAGGGGAGGGATCCTTATTCATACCTTGCAGAATCCTAAGTTGACAATTGAAAGGCTATTATAGATCTTTCACTCCATGTGTATCTTCTGTAGATATGCATGCTCAATCAGGAAGTTGAGTCATGTAGAAAATTGGAAAGGCTAGTAGTTCTAGTATTCGTTGTATCTTCTGTAGGATACTATATATCCAGAACCAAAATGTGGTTCTTTTGGACTCAAAGAACTAAAATATGTGGGGAAAAAAACTGGTGACCATAATATATATAACCTTCTTTTTTAAGGCGCTATACCTTAACGGCTGTTTGCCCAATTAAGTATAGCGCCCTTATTTAAGGCGTTATATATATAACGCCCTAACTTACCGCGCTATATATATTATGTGGCTTACTAATGATTCTTCTGGGCTTAACTGACATAACAATAATTCAACTGGGTATAGCTCTCATATTTAAGGCGCTATACCTCAAATAATTGTAACCTCGGACTGGTTTTTGCCTTATTTAAAGAGGTTAAGGATTTTATAAAAATCCATTCATAAACTACAACGACAACTTGCGACAGTGCAGGAGAAATCACATTTTGGTTCTTTGAGTGTAGTATTTTATCTTTATGCTTTTCGTGTCATGTATTTTCATTAGTTGTACCGAATTTAAATTATGTTAAATTTCTATGTTTGTTTTTGTGTTGTAGTATTAAAATAATAAAGAACCCGAGAAATAAAAACATAATGCGCATATAATGTAAACCATAAATAATGTTGCTATTATTTAATGAATGTCATATGTACATAAAATCAAAAAAAGTCAATGTGTCCCACAACCTGTATGCTTTAAAGCAACCGCTGGCCTGAGGCGCATCCCATCCCGCCCAACTACACTATCAGGATCATCCTCATCACGTCGCCTCTTTATTGGAGGATGAGTTGCAGCATGATCGTTAGTAAGGCTGGCAGGCTCAGTAGAAGGGGTCGTCAGTCCAGCAGTAACCTATAGAATATTAAGATATTTTAGTATATGAAATATATATTAGTAATGTACGTGTTAGCTAAAAAAAATGTCTTACCATGGTCTCGGCGGGCTCCTGAATATAATCATTCGTCTCAAGCATGTCAGTATCCCACAAAGTGGCCTCTGTGACGGGCGAGGATGATGTCTTCAAAAAATAAAATGCTTTAGATATTTATGACTCATCAATGAGATAAAAACAAATATAAATAATAGTAATACAAACTAACCAAATCATGTGAAACATCCCTCGATAATGAGCCATAACTCAGTCGGCGCCCACTATCCACATCTCGTGTCGGACGATCATCAGCAACCGTCGATGGCTCTGGAGGGCCAGAAAAATACTGATTCCACTCTTGTCGCGTAATGGCCGTGCCCGCGTTCAACAATGGAGCTGACGGGGTCTCCTACGAAATCCCGGGAGTAAGTTGAAGGCTGAATGACGGCATATCTCTAGGAGCATGGTCTGGCTCATGGTGGTCACCCGGCTGATCAACTCCAACATCCTCAACAGGTGCCTCAACGCCCCCTTGCTGGGGACCACGTCCTCGACGACCCCCACGACCTTGTGGGACACCCCTACCTATCTGGGCATGTCGACCACGTTCAGGCTCCACTGGTGGCCCATGATGGTACTTCTCTGGTGGCACATACTCGGCCTTGTATCCTAAGCGCTCATCATCTTGGGCGCCTCAATGTCCGGGAAGCCAAATCTGTAACCTACCGGCCATACTCGTATAAAGCGGCCGCTCCCTCAGCGGTATGCTACTGCATCTGCAGTCCCAACTGGTAGAACAGATGTAGGCTAATAGCTTGCACAACATGTAAAATATTAATTATGGAACGTTAGGTTAACTTTATAAGTAAGTATACCAAATAACATACTAGTGCCTCGTGCCTCCCGGCATATGGAACGTATCGACCGCCAGCACGATGAACAGGATTTCCGACGAAAAGTCGGGTAATGCTGCGGTACCAGCCCATATACTCATGCTCACCATTTGTACGGTCAGGTAGAAGGGGTGGCGGAATTAGGCCATGTCGCTAGTCGCCTAGTCCCAAATATCGATTTGCGCCTCTAGCCATGCCACATATGTCTGGCCAACCCTGGAACGATCATAAACGCATAATGTCCGCATGCATCGCCTCCAGATGCAGTCGGAC
Organism: Nicotiana tabacum; assembly: GCF_000715075.1. Classification (NCBI taxonomy): domain Eukaryota; kingdom Viridiplantae; phylum Streptophyta; class Magnoliopsida; order Solanales; family Solanaceae; genus Nicotiana; species Nicotiana tabacum. The sequence continues at coordinate 19,353,198 of NC_134091.1, forward strand.
GTGCGTCAACTGCAGATGACTAGCCCTAACCAATGCAGCCTCATCTGCTAGCTGGAAACCGGTGAGCCACTGCAACATCTCCAGGTACTGCAATCCCGTATAATCTCTCATAGCATGCGGTAAAGCTACAAGATGTCCATCAATCGGCAGCCCATACAGAACCTCCACGTCCTGAAGCGTGATAGTAGCCTCGCCAATGGGTAAATGAAATGTGTGCGTCTCCAGTCGCCACCGCTCTATCAAAGCCGTGATCAATGACCAATCCAGTTGCAGTCGACCGATCTCAATAATCCTATAGAAATCTGTATCCTGAAGGCGTCTGACTATACGGGGATGGAGATGGTGGGCCCTAAGAAAGTCTCACATATCGTCTACTCTTCAAGCACGGAACGTCTGTGCCAATAACTGCCCCTCCCATATGTACGAAGACCTATGCTCAGCCTGTAACAACTGTAGTTCTAGCGAGGCAGGTCCGGGATGCACAGGCGGAACCTCCATGACGACTACTGTAAATTGAACAATATTAATTAAAGTATTTTTTATTTCTATTGCTTAACATCTTTAAATATATTGTAATATCTTTAATATTAAAATTTATTCGATATTTTTACTATATTGTTAATTAGGTTGATACATTTTCTATATTATAATTTTATATTTTATATATTATTTTATATGTTTGGAGAGAGATTGTGTTTGAACTATCAGCTTTTTTGAGATATTTTTGGGTTTAACAGGTACTTAAATGATTAATTTCAATAACTACAAAGATACTACGCTAAATGGCACTACATTTTACTACGCTAAAAGGGCACTACATTACAAATACGAGCACTACATTAGGGAACAAGATACCACTACGGGGAACTAAAGTCACATATTCATATATGTACAACAATAACATCTAAATAAGATTAATTATTTCTAAAATAATAATTTATCTATTTTATTAGTCTTTTAGCAAATAAATAATCTAAATCGGATAAAAATAATAAATTAATTTAATCACAAAACAATCACGAAAAAATATATAACAACAACAACAACAACAACCCAGTATAATCCCACTAGTGGGGTCTGGGGAGGGTTGTGTGTACGCAGACCTTACCCCTACCCTGGGGTAGAGAGGCTGTTTCTAATAGACCCTCGGCACCCTCCCTCCAAGAACTCTCCACCTTGCTATTGGGGTAACTCAAACTCACAACCTCTTGGTTGGAAGTGGAGGGTGCTCACCACTAGAGCAATCCACTCTTGTCCTCATGAAAAAATATATACTGCAGTAAAAAGTAACTAATTAATATTTTTTTAACAAATAATAACAATTTCTCTATTTTACTAATTTTTTTAACACACTAATAATATAATTCGGATAAAAAATAACAAATTAATTATATCGCAAAACAATCACGAAATAACATAGAAAACAGTAAAAACAACTAATAGGCATTTTTTATACATGAGTTTTAACATAAAATACGCCGGAATACCTCGATTTAAAATTTTTAGAAAGTTGAAGATTTAGTGATTTGAAGCCGAAACAAGCAACTCACTACGAGAAAACGCCTTAAATACGATGTGGGACCGAGAATCTACACATTTTGTGGGACTGGTGGGCTCCACTCTAGCTTTTTTGGTTAACAATGGGGGGGGGGGGGGCAGTTCTGTTTTGCTGGGGAAGGGGAAGGGACGATTATTTATGTAAGTATAGCGCTTTAGGTAAGGGCATTATACTATAGCGCCTTAAGTTAGCACGCTATACATTCCCGCCCGCTTGCGTTCAAATATAACGCCTTAAATAAGGGCGCTATACTTAACTGGGCAAACGGCCGTTAAAGTATAGTGCCTTATAAAAGGGTGTTACATGTATTATGGTCACCAATTTGTTTTTACACATGTTTAAGTTCTTTGAGTCAAAGAGAACCACATTTTAGTTTCGAACTCTTGGAATGGTGTTACTTTTTGAACTTTCAAAATACGAATGATATGGTTTTTGGAAAGTTTAATTTTCTTTCTTTACAGAAATGAGTACCTATTTTGGTAGCAAAAAGGGAAAGATGAATATTGAGGTTTAAGGAGAAATTCTTTTTTAAAGTTTTCTATAATCGCATTAGTTACAAAGACATGATTTTGATCTTATGATAACTGTATTTTCATGGCTAGGCCATGAGGGTACATATACAGACAAGCCATAGCTGATAGCTCTATTTCATTGATGTGTAATCAATTTATTGGCTGACTTATATACGTCAATTGTGATTACAAGAAATGGGGGAAAAGCAGTTACAGGGATACTGTGCATCGATATGAGTTTGTTGTGTCAAATTGAATCAAAACTATTGAATTTGACTGAACTCGTAGTCGATACTTTAGCTTTACGGCTCTACCATATCAAAAAATTTATAATCACAAATATTTATAAACCATTACAAGTTTTTTTTAACGTGCCTAATCAAAATACGTCATGTAAAATGGAGCGAAGCAATAATGCAACCAAAGGTATATGGCAAAAAATGAGTGTCGATATAGCTTGAGCACGACGACAAATGAGAGTAGGTATGGAGATTGTACACATCAGAGTGCATGTCACTGTTCCAAATTCATGCATATATATATATATATATATATATATATATATATATATATATATATATTTGCTAACTCTAAGAAATAGAGCAGGGAAGCTACACGAATCCAGATTCTACCATATCACACCAAGATTCTCACCTTCACTAACATTCAAGACGATATCCATATTCTTACTTGATTTTATTCATTAGATACACTGGATATAAAGATTCCGTTTGTGTGAGTTTTACATAGTATGACTAGATACGAACTTACAACAAGTAATAGACTAGGTTGAGGTTGAAAAATAGCTTATTGATTGCGGAAAAAAACAAATAAGGTCAGGGCGGATCTATTATGGAATGGTGAGTTCACGTGAATCCATGATATCCTTCCTAAATTATATATAACACTTGTATCTTTTATGTTATTGTTCTTAAATAAGTACGTGTGAACCGATGCCCAAGTAAGCACTTTGGCTCAATTGTCAATGAGTGCACCTTCGCCCTAAAGTTCAGGGGTTTGATCCATGCTTGCTCCATTAGTCTTTTTAATAAAAATTATTTTTGTTTCTTTATTGTTTCCTTTTCTTTCTTGGTTATTCGTCCTTAAGTTATTCTTTAAAAAGAAAGTTTTCACTACAAATTTCATGAAATGTAATATTGTAATCCCATTGATCACGCCCAACTCCAGTCCTAAAAAGGATAAGCGGTCGCTGCAAATATAATCTGGTATAAAAGTCCAGAGTCGAATCCCACAAGGAACTAAGGTTTAGCTACAACTGTTTAATATCACTAAGAAGACAAGCTGGAATAAACACGTCAATGGCCATTCAATCAACAACAATAAACACGTAGTTGAACAGGTAGGGATATTCAAAGACAAAATTATATTAAAACGTAACAAGAATTCATCCTCCAAAAGGTTCTATCAAACCCTAGATTAGAGAGTTTAGCTACTCATAATTGTATAAACAATCATAGTAATATTCAAAAGCATTAAACTACATATTAAAGAAGAACGGAGAGAAAAACTCTTGTGGTTCGTGCTTCAGAGTATTCCGTAGTCTTTTGCCTCTCCAATAATGTCCTCTCCCCCTAAAAACTAAGTTTATGAGGTATTTATAAGGTACGGTTGAGGTCTACACATTCAAAAATTGTGAGAAAATAAAAGTGGCTCGGATAGCATCGTCGGCGCAAGGCACTATTAGAGCCACCAATATTTCCTGCGCGAAGCACTGTCAGGGGCGCCAATGTTTCTGCGTCAGGCACTGTCTAGGGCACCAATGACAGTGCCATGGACAATGCCTTGCACTGTCTATGGCCGTGACTTTTCATTGCCTTGCACGTCTTCTTTTATTGCTTCATTTTGTAGCTTTGAGGTACCATTTCGTGCAACTTTTCTCCACTTCATGTCCAAGCATTCCTACACGTAAAATAAATTCTATTAAGCTCAATTGTCGCACAAATTAGCATCCAAACAATAAGAAATTAGGGTAAATAACGTCAAAATATATGGAATTATAACACGACATCACCCATCTTTTTCTCTTAAAGATTATCAAGATTGTAAGTGTTCGTTAAAAAAGAGAACTTCAAAATTGAAAGGTTAATCTCTCAAAAAAGTTTACATTTTGTCAACAAATGAAGTACCAGAAAAAAGATAGTAAAATTAATCTTAAAATTCCGCTACATTCAAAAACTAATAATGCAAATCACATATCCACAAAAAAATAGTACATAAAAAGATCTACGTAATATGATGGATGAAGATTTTAATGAGTTTTAGCTTGCTATATATAACATAAGATATTTAAAAATTGCAACTAATGATGCTATTATTGATATTTTTCAAAGTATAAAAACTCGTTGAGGCCATAAATAATGCTAATAATATTAATTAGAGTTTGCTCGCCAACTTGGATCGTCGTAAAAAAAACATTATGTTGTGAGATCATATGTATTTATCTAAAGATAGCGGCAATCATGCTCTTAAAATTCTCGCCTCTAAATAAGGTGAATCATATTCTTGCAAGAACAAACACGTTCCAAGATTAATTAAGAGATCATTTCCATATATCTGCTTCAGCAATTCGTAGTTTTCTTCTTCACATGTATCATTAAAATCTTGAAGATATTAGTCGGATCCGTTTATGATGCTAAATATATATACTAGAAGCTCTATATATGTTGTCGTTTATAGGTACATAATCATGATTCATTTTATCTGCTTTTGTTTCCACCAAAGAGACAATGAGATTCAATATTCAATAGGAAACCATAGACTGGTTGGTCTATCATAGTAATTTTTAAGTTTCATGAGCTTTTTCCATTCAAGAATGAAAAATTTAGGGGGCAAAAATCAATTCATTGTTACTACACAGACATTCAGCACAAGAATTTTAAAAGCTTCCCAATTTGGCTAATTTGGGATTCCACTTCCTATTGAAACTGAGTTTTAATATCTCTTTCGATATTAAACAAGTGAAACTTTTTGAAAAAAGAAAGAAAAAAGAAAGCGTCTTTCAATTTGTTAAGGGCAGTTCACTGTGCACCAAAAGGTAGATGAGAAAAAAGAAATACATGTAATATTGCCTGGGGCTGCATGAATAAGATCTTTTAATTTTTTAACCAAAATAGTTAAATAATATGATATCGAGAATTCAAAATCTGCGTCATTTTCGTTGACCAAGAATATAATTTCGAACAAAATGAATTTATAGATCACCAATGTCGAGACAAAAATGATGTGTGATATGCAATCTCAATCAAGCTGCAAACTTTTATCAGCCATTTTCTCCCCTTGAAATTGCTATAAAAGAAAAATGATATGGAGAAAACGTCATTTTATATACTATCACCTCGTCATATTCCAAAGATAAAGATAAAGTATGACTTTGGTATTTTTTTTCTTTTGCCTAAATTTTCCAGGCTCATATGCATGCCGCAGCCAGATAAAGACAAAGGGGGACTACCAAAGAACATATAAAAGGTAAAAGATGGAAATAATGTGCACTCATTGAATGCTTTAATGTGCTTATTGTATGGTAGAAAATATTGGATATATTGATTATGATTTTGATTGATCGAATAAAAAGTTGAAGTGAAAAAAAAGAAAAAAGAAAAGGATAATAAAATGATGTTATCATAAGAGTACAATATAAAAAAAATGGGGAGTATTTTGTGGTTGAAAGTGAAAATCTAAATTGATATGAGGATCCCATGAAGTCCACTTTGACCAATGAGATTACAAAATTAAGGGCCACACCACATACTTTAGTTTTGCAATCAATTTCCAGCTGGAGGGATCTCCGAAAGTGAATGAATTATTGGAATGGATAGTGTTCTTGGTAAAATGGATTATTATGGGAATCAATATTTTAATTTTGGAATTCTTTTTTTCTAGTTTGTAAGCAAATCAATCATAATAATTTAGGCTCCCAAAGTTATTTTAGACTTTGACAGCTCCTTCATTCCCACTGAGCTCACATATGTGAATGAAACTTTGAGTGATCTTGAATTGGCTTGTGTCTTTGTTTTCACTTATTACTTTGTGAACTTTGTGGATTATATGGACCCTTATTCTGCATAATTGTTGGAAAATGGAAGTGAGAACAGATTCTGAGACTCATTGCCAAGATATTTCAATACATCACATTTCCTCTTCAAACCCCCCTTTACCTTTTTGTCATATTCAATTCTTACTTGTGCATCAAAATCCAGGATCTAGAAGGAACAAGTGTAATAACTAACTCCACTCAGAATTTCATGTTCTCAACATTCATTATTGGATGAATCAACTGCAAAGATTAAAACTCACTATCAACAAGATTTTAAGGACCAGGAGTTATCTAATCCCACTTTAATGCATGCAATGAACATAGGCTAACCATTCTTATTTCCAAGTTAATGCACCTTACACTAAGTTTTCAAGAGATTATAACTACTAACTAGAGCCTCTCAACACTAGAGATGTTGTATAACATCATCCACTGATTTCTCATATATACTAAATAAATATAAAGGGGCATCCATCCCTCAGGAAACTAAAAGTGTGAAACTCATATCTTGAAAATTTTCATGAAACTGTCAAATTGCTGTAACATTGAGTTCGAATATGCTCCCAACTCCACAAACTAACTCCAATTCACACTTATTAGAAACAGCAACTTAGTGACCGAGAAATACTATGTAAAATTAACATGAAATATTTGAAACCATAAGTTTGTGACAACCTTGGGTTGAGATATACGATCTAAAATCCTAAAACTAAATCAAGTTCTCATTTCACATTTATTAGATGGACAAACAGCATTTTTCATGGCTTCCTAAGTCAAAAAGTATCTAACTTCCTTTAACCACAAAACCCTATTCTCTAGAAACACATACATCCCAACAGGGGGCAAATAGAAGAGAGCTCACTCAACTGGAAAAGAACGACAACTGTGGGGGATTTGCATCTATACCCAGTTTTTGGGTCACATTTTAACTTATACCCGCTTTGCAAAAGAAATTGCAAGCGTAGTCATTTTTCGGGTAACTTCAGACATACGGGCCTGAAGTAGCAAAAATTTATGTCTGAAGTTTGAACTTCAGAATGTTTTACCTGAAGTGTAGCCTTATCAAAGCAAAACTTCAGATATTTTTACCTGAAATTTGGCCTGACTTGCAAAGGTAATCACGCAAACTTCAGTTCATAGTGCAATGACAAACTTCAGTTCAATAAAACTAAATCATGTTTTGGCTGAAGTTTTTGTTTTGTAATTGCTGAAGCATTCTAGGAGCTGAAGTTTTATTTTGTATTTGCTGAACTTCAGCATTCTAGGAGATGAAATTTTTGTTTTATATTTGCTAAACTTCAGCAGTCTTAGATCTGAAGTTGTGTTTTATCTTTCTTTGAAGTTAGATGGCTTTAAAATGTAACTTAAGTTAAATTATACTGAAGTTTTAACTGATTTTTTTGATAATGTTCTGAAGTTATTTTTCTTATCTTTTATTTTTCAGTTCTGCAGCCCTTTTTTCCTACAGATGATTCACATGCATGTGCCATTCTTGTGGCAGGTAACTTGGAAGAGAGGACATGTCGTAGTCAGTTGTTGTTGTATGTTTAAGAAGGATGGATCAAGAAAAGACACAAATCACACCTACTTTAACCAGCTTGTGGAGTTTTATTTACTCGTCCTTCAACATAGAATATGGTAGTTGATAAGATTTAATAAAAACTTTACAGATCCAATCAATAATACTTATACAAAGTCTCATGTGTTTGAGAGAGAAAAAAAGAAGAGGAAAAGAAGAGGAGGAAGAAAGGAGCGCATAGGTCAGGAGGAAGAAGAGGAGGCGCCTGAAGTTGTCAAAATTAGGGTATAGGTTAAAGAATTTTAAAAATATGAGTATAGATTAAATGGGGGCGATCAAATAGGGCGCCCCGTGCAATTTTTACAATAACTGTTGAGCTAGGCCTAGTGATTCTTATTCTTTTTTTATCAAGACTAGCTAGGCCCAATTATTAAATTTCATAATAGAAGTAAAGTGTATGTTACATAGACTAATAGCATCCCTATACCTTTAACATAAATTAAAGGAACATTTATCCTTCCACAGAAGCTTCTAAAAACATTAGCAGAATACCTTATGAACTGATGTAATGGTTGAGGTAATATGGTACAAAGAAATGGCATAATCAGAACAGTTACATTTCCGGCCCCAACGTATTCCCGTCAGAAGAAACCAAAAGAAGTAAATTTAGTAATATTGAGAAAACTGGGAATACCAGGGAGGCTGAATCAGCACTTTCTCAAGTTTTGAATTAACTCAAGAATTAGAATGCAATAGGACCAACTGGTCCTTGGAAAATTGAACTGGTCCCTCATGTTTTCATTTCATCAACAAACCAAACATCGCTCTTCATGCCCTCTGTTGATATGTATTTTTATGAACCGGAACCCCTGGTCCATATATTACACGGCAACGATCATGGAATGAACCAACTAGTCTAGAGACTACCTCCTTAAAGAACATGTTTGCTACCTGTGAAAGAACAATGCACCCATGGCTTTTAGTTAGTAAGTTAAGATAACACACCTTAACTAATCAACTGAAAAAGAAAAGGAAAAGATAAAACAAGGTTTCTGAAACTCCGAGACAAACTTTAGTACAAATTACAGCAAAAGCAAAATCAACTTCTATAAGTAAAATCAACACTCAGATTTTTCATTGTTGAGGTGCCTCTAGTAAACCAAATACCAAACCCAGCCTAAACAGTTCAACTTTCAGTCACTCAAATAAAAATTCACAGGTACAGTACTTAATAAAATACGTAACTATTTAGGTAGCTGATGTTACCAACTTGGAAGAGAGAATTGGCTTATATCCTGATTTATCAAACCAAACAAACAAACTCTGATAAATAGGTGGAACATCATCCAGATTACTGCAAACAAGTGTCAAATCCTCTTATAAATTCACTCCCAGAAGAAAAGAATGGGAAGAATGCTGGAGCTGAAGGTGGGATCCATCTGCTTCATACCATCAAGACAACAACTGAAATGGCTTAGCGCCTCAAAAGGATGAAAATGGTACCGAGCACCAAAATAGTACCAAGAAGATGGATTATTTCTAGTGGCTTTTATTAGACGTAACCATCAACAGAGGAAAATGAAACACATACTTCCTAGATAAAATATGAAATTAAGAAGCTTTGCACTACAAACTGAAATAATGGTCTAACTGTGGTGCAAGAATGATATCAAGCACCAAGATAGTAACAAACAAATGAACCATCACTAATGCTTTTCTTAGTTAAGATAACATAATCAACATAGAAGGAAATTAATCCCATATGCCCAACATTAATTTATGGACACTGACGCTCACAATTTAAGGCCATTTTCAGCCGCTTATCCCCAGTGCCCCAATAGAAAAACTGAATGCAACTTATTAGAGTACAGCCACAAAAATTGCATCCTTCCCCATATACTTCCCTTTTGTCCTACAATTTGATGTATCAGCTTATATCATGCCAAAAATAACCAAACAATGTGGATTTACATACATAGAAGGTAGGTAGTAAATATTGAGCAACATGCTTCTGCTACTGTAGTGGTAATAGATGAGTCACAAGCCATGAAATATAATTTAGGAGGTCAAAAGATTGAAGCTTTAGTGGATTATTTTCGCGCAGAGACAGGAGTATGAAAAGTGATTTACTTGATGGTATTCAAAATGCATTCCATGTAGTAGAAGGAAATGATATTTTCAACCCCCGAACTCATGTAGTTTGATTCTTTAATGCATCAATCAGATGAAGAATAAATTTGGAATACAGGGACAAGGCAGGTCTATCTCAATACAATAAGCTAATCACCTAGTGTACCTCAGTCAAGCAAACCCCAAAAGTTTTCCACCATGCAGCAATGTAATTAGTATCTTCTGAATATTGTTACTGACATAGTAAAATGGCGAAGACGTCAAATATTGTACTATGTCGAAATGGAATCTTTACCTGTCGATACAACGGAGATTGAAACTTAAAATCCACCAAAAAGTGAAGGTTACAAGATCCTGGAATTGGTCCAGGGTTGAACTCCCAGATGTTAATCAAATGATCAAAAAGGCCAGTATCGGTAGCAGTTGTCTGCAACAATAAAAAAAAGTATATGTATGAAAGAAAGGCGAATTAGATAATCCAGAATGGTCATTAGAGGTAAAACCATCCGGATTACTTGATCTAAAGAACAGATACTCGTTGATAATACCTATATCCTAAAGCTTTAGAATCTAATTGACACATCAAACACATTTAAATTCTTCTTTAAAATATATAATAAAGGATAGTAACCTATCATCCAAGAACCCCAAAAATGGACCAAGTAAAAAAGCATTGTGACCCTCCCACCGCCTTAATTTAAATCCCTATCCTCAACATGCTACTTACAAGACACCTGTTAATGGCATAAGAAGCATGACCCATGAGTTTTTGGTGGATGCATGACCTGGTGTGTTCTCTTCTTTTGGTACTTTCCCCCGATAGATGCTCTGCCACTCGGTGAAAGCGTATGACGCCAAGACACAGATAGGAAATATTCCCATTTTTTGTTCTTTTTTCTTGAAATCTTGTTCAGATGTTAAAATCAATTATATGTAATATCAAGTCAAACTTCATAGTAATACGGAAGCCCGAAAAAACCAAGGCCTCAAATGCCAAGGAAACAACATGCAGAGAAACGGAAATGACGGACGGAAAGGAAGAGAAGCCATACTGCCTCTAACCTACTCAATCTTTCTGCTCTTATCAGTTCTATGTGTGCTTCTAGCATGTTCTTCTACACTTCTAACTTTCTGTTTTGTCTGATTCTTTCAGTTTTGATGTCTCATTATTTTTTAAATGAAGATGTTTCATTCAAAAAGCATCAAGAAGATGCAAAGTTACAAAAGGACAAAAGTAGCATTGCAGCTGGCTTTACATTGTCACTCTAGAACTAGGGAGCTAACAAAATCCATTGATGTCTCATTTTGTTAGCATACGCTCTCCTTCACATTAGCAATACAAATTGGGATTCTATCGCCATACCTCATATTTTCTAAACAGTTCATCGACAACAACAATAACTACACCTTAATTCAAAACTAGCAGAGTCGCTCATATGAATCATCAGCTTCATTTGTGTTTTTCTTTTGTTCTATTCGGCACCCAATCTTAGTCTTTCAAGGCAAATTAGGGTTCTCTAAATCCACAGGTATACATGCACTAGGTCTCCCTACACTGATCTACAATCTCTAACCAAAATAAAAGCTCCTGTCAAATACCGGGCCTAATCTAAGTTTACAAACAACGACTAAACCTTGATCCAGTTGCTTGAAATCGCACTAGTTAGAATCGCCTATATGGATAATTTCCTAGATCTGAATGGTTTCCAAAAGATTGCAAGTCGTTTTACAAAACTTCCCTATCTCATCTAAAAGCATGGATTGAAAAAATAATGTTCTTTATGGAAATAATGCTTTTTTAAATAGTACTTGTCCCACGAAAAGATGTGCAATTCTGAAGTTGTAGATTTACTAGCGTTTACACTCCCCCCATCAAAGTCCAACTTCTCAAGAATAAATTCAATGCCAGTTTTTTAGTTATGCTTGTCTCCTTCCATTGACACTCGTAGCTTCAATTAGAAGTCATAGCGACAAATGAACCAACTCTTAATTGATATCCTCCACTCAAGTATTAGCATGATTTCAAGAATGGAGATGCCACTGATCTTACTAAGATCCGGGTGATATCAATTCATGAAGATACATAGAATAACTATTGTAAGAAAAACAGTAACTGAAACATTTTAAAAGAAGGAATATCGAACTAGATTGAAAGAAATGCTAGATAAGCTTAACCAAAAGAAATTTAAAAACTAATAACAAAAAAAAATATATGGGTCAATGTTACCTTGATATATTTTGGTTTGTTTAGTTCCACATGAGACACATAACTCTCGACGAGAAATTTGAAGCCAATTTCTAGCTCAGCATCAAAAGATCCATCTGGATGGCGTCTTAAAATCTCCGACCTTTGGCACCAGGGGAGGAAATCCTCGTACAAGTCAACAGCAGCAACTACAGCATATAACTGCTCTGGAGAGTATCTAATAATAGTGAAATAAGTTAGCATTCAAGTCCAGCGACTTCTCTGATAGCAGTAGGGGATTGAAAGGCAGTTTTTGCATTTCAGGAGTTGAAATGACGATTGTTATCTAGAAGGAGTAATCAGCATGGATCTCAAGTAAATGAAAGTCAAACTGAGTTCGCTTCCAAATTTCACAAAAGAAGAACAAAAAATACTGAGCATGCAGAGCCAATCATCAACTCTGCTGAAAATTTTAGTTGCTGAAATGCCAAGGTTTTCTTGTGTTTCATATAGTAAGTAGCAGTGGAAGTGTGGTAGGTATCTTTTCCTCTTGTAGCTCAAGAAAAAATTTGACAGCAACGAGTGACTCTTCAACAGCTATACTTTTTTAACCATTAAAAAGTTTGAAGAGTAAAAACATGTTGAGATCAAGTTCTACACCCATAAAGTGCATCCTCATTAATTCTTAAGCTGGAGGAGTAAATTGCTGACTTCAAGGAATTGGAATTAATATTTTTAATTTGCTCTTCATTATTCTCTAACTAAAGACGTAAGTATGTTATTTTATTATGTTTCCTTTCACTACTTATCCTTCATGTAAATTACAGAAGATGGGGCCTTTCATTGCCACATCTGTTACATGTCATATGTTATTTTCCCTTTTCCCTGTAAATACCGCCGTTTACTTTCATTTCTTGTGACATTGTGTGAATATCAAATTTTTATGCTCCATTACTGCAATTGAGGCTAACAGACTCTTTTTACCAAAGGGTAACCGACTAACAATTGTACTTTCTTGTCTATTCAGGAAACAATTAATCACATGGATCTCTTTTAAATAGCCTCCTCTAAGATGATTGCTCGTACAAAATTAGGTTAGGAGTGGCAAGGCTTGGAGGTGGTCTGAGTTGCTATTGGTACGTGCTGGGCTGATTTAAGACGGCAAAAAACTTGGTTCTGCCCTTGATAAAAACAGAAAACAAAGGAGCAAGAAAACCTTTGGCCTATGTTGACAAGGCATGTTTTCTAGACAATTGTAGCTACAACTTATAAAAATGTAGTCTCCTGAGATCTTTCTTTATTCTTGAGAAGTCAGACGGCACAGAATTGTGGATCACCAAATGAGAACATTAGTGATTGTACCAATAAACCATAAATTTATGTTGGATATAAGAATTATGATAGTGGTTGAACAAACTGTGTCAAAGCTTGAAAGAGTGTTTGTAGCCCTAAATATAGTTGTCTAGACAGTTTGACGGAAAAGCAGAGCATACAACATACCAACATGGGCAGTCCCCCAACAATTTCAATGATATACATAATCATCTAAATGCATCACAAGGATCATACTAGAGCTATACGACATGACTTACCTTTTTTTATAAGGAGCTATACGACATTACTATACACATGTTACTAGACATATCTATAGTGCTAATAAAGCTCAAACACCCCAAAATAACTTCTTGATTTGGTGTCGACACTAATTAAAATTGTCCTTTTCGATGTTCAGTTACAATGTAAAGATCATGCTTGGAACCTGGACTTGCTAATGACAAGAACAAAAATACATGGAATTGTTTTTCTCTCGCTTGGAAGCCGAAGAAAATACGATGTAAAAAAATTTTGAGAAAATGGTGGGATAAACTAAGTTATGTTTTGAAGGGAATACTTTCTTTGGAGAAGGGTGAGACAACAACAACAACAACTATGCCTCAATCCCAAGCAAGTTGGGATCGGCTACATGAATCCTCACTAACCATGCTCAACAATGTAATAAGAAAAAGTTTATCACAAAGTAATACTTCACTCTTTTCTTCCGTTTTCTTTCCCTTTACCCAATTAGTACTCAAAAATTCTAAGAGTTGTATATTTACCTTTTTATTCTTCTTTTCTTTCAATTCATCTTACATAATTGGCACTTAATCCCTTGAGAACTGTACCTTTTACATTTATTCTTCCCTTTCCTTCTTTACTTTCCATTCATCTTTCATGAAAGTTGGTACTTAAAGCTTAGGGGATTGTTCACTTACTATTCTTCTTCACTCTCCGTATTTTTTTCATTCACCTCACCTCACCTAATTGGTACTTAAAGTTTAGAAAGTTGTATCTTTACTTTTCTTCTTTTTTTTCCCTTAACCTCAATTGGTACAAAAACTTAAAGGTCGCACCTTCACTTCTTCCTTCATCCCACTTTTCTTTCCATGCATTGATCTAACCAATTAGCAGATGAAATTAGATAATTGTAACTACAGTTTTCCCTTTGTAGTAGTCCAGACTGAACATACAATCCCTTAGGTTTTGCACATGTATATCGATTTATATCTATATGTATCTTACACATATTATTTATTTGCTCACCATCATATTTTTCTCAAAAATGGGAGAGAAGATTAAAAAAGGAGGAAATTAAAAAAATAAGTCACAAAACACAAACTTTACATCAATAATAATAAAAATAGTACAAACTTTACATCTTCTAAAAAACATTTCACTTAGCATTGGATGTATGTTCGTTCGTCACAATAAAAATCATCGTATTAACATAGCATATCTAAACACAACGAATGAATTAAGAACTCAAATTTATCATTCCATTCTACAAATACTAAAATAAATCATGGTCTCGCGTGCCATAATGGAATGTACAGATAATCATAAAAGCTGCAAATTGTAATTAAGGACTTACCCCAAGACACGCCTCTCCTCGTGTACTTTGGATAACATATTCCCCTCTTCCCCATCACCGCAGCCTAAAAATCCTCTGCTTTGAATTAAAGGCCCAATCCTATAAACTTCTCCCAACGACGACGATGAAGGCTTAATGAGCTTGCTACCAGCATCATAACAACCAGGAACAAATGAAGGAACACCAGCAATGCCACTCGAGCATCGAACTTGAACATTATTCCCTAATCCCCAACCACAATTATCAATCCCCGCTCTTTGTTTGAACACGTGGCGATGCGTAACTAAACGCCTAATTGCCTTCGATGTTGAAACAAACGACCGCATTGAAGAAGCAATTATTAGAATTACAAAAATATTTTAAAAATCCTTTTTCCCCTCTTTTTTTGGTGCTTTTGATGGAATTAGAATCGAAGGCAGACACTACCGGATGCCCTCATAGAGAAACAATATTGGAATTGCTGCTGATGATGAATGATTGAATTCTTGACCTAATCTGTGAAAATTAACATATAATTTAGCTGAGCAATAAACAATAGAAGGAAAAAAAAACTTGAAGGTGGAATTGGTGACGGAACCCTAATTGAAGCAGAAGAAGAACGTACCAAACTGCGGATAATTCAGAAATTTAGGAGGAGAAACGAAGAAAGGGGAATGATTCAATGTGAATATACAGATTTCAGGCAGAAAACGAAATGGGAAGGTATTTAGTTAATTTATTTATACTTGTTCGTGACGCGATGGAAGCCTTCCCCTCCACCTGTGATTTTTCGCCTCTAGTTTTTTGGGACTCGTGTCCTCCTTTTAGGGAATTTTTGGATTTCGTAGTTTTGAATTTTCCTTCTTTTTTTTCCATTAAAAAGGGCACTTATTCGTCAATAAGTTAATTTGGATATCCGTTCAAAAGCTTGGTCAATTTGGGTTGCCGTCGAGAAAACAGTAATTTTACCTAACTGTCATAATTTAAAAGAAATATAATAAATTCGTAACATAAAATTCAATATTACAGTTGTGACAGAAAAATATTTATATTTATAGCACACAGTTCTACTAAAATAGGAATATTAATTATTAATCTCTAAACATAAGCAATTTGAATGGAAAGTCAATAATTCTTTGTACAAAAATCATGCATTTTTTTCTCTTTATCTATTAGTTTTCCTTCTTTTTCTTCATCTTCTTAATTTTAATTTCTGCCGAATCCAATATATTTTCTAAATTTGTTCCATTCGTTTTCTTTTTAATTATCTTTCTTAAGTTTTTCTCTTCCTTCTTTCTTCTTTTCTTAACATAAAGATCTTACTTCGATAATAATATACGTTAATATATACAAAACGTATATAAAAATTATATATATTGAATTAACACATATAAAATATACAAAAAATATACATAAAAAATATATCTTCAATTAAGATGACACTTAGACATGTGAAATATACATAAAAAATATATATCTTAAATTTAATTAAGATGTCATATAAATATACAATATATATAAAAATACATCCTGAATTAAAATGGCACTTGACATATAAAATATATTTGAAATATACATTAAAAATACATCTTAAAATAAGATGGCACTTCACAATTAAATATACAAAAATTATATACATAAAAATATATTTTGAATTAAAGTGATACTTGATATACAAAGTATAAAAGACGTATAAATCAATATATCTTGAATTTAGGTGGCATTCACATATGCATCAGATTTTAAAAAATGGAGTGAAGAAGATGAATATTGGGCTTAATTTTTGTAATATGCTAATAATGAAGAAAATAAAAGTTCTCTTTATGGAATAAACAATAAATGATGCTATTTTTTTAAATAATAGTTACAAAATGATCAAGTGTGTAAGAAACTCTTTTCTTTTTGTTTGATTTGTAGGATTTCCTCAAAAACAATTACATGCACTTTGTTTATAGGGAAAAAAAACTTTTTTTTGTGCATTTGTACACTAATAAAAACTAGAGCAAACATATACCTAGCCCATTAATTGGGTGAAATCATTTTTCCTCTCGAAATTTGTCTTAAAAATTAATCTCCCCTAACTTTCAATATTAGGCATCTTCCCCCCTTACATCAAACCCGGCCATTAACCGGTAGCTTTAAAATATTTGACCAGTCACTATAGGGGCAAATTGTAATTTTATTTTTTCATTTTATTTAGTCGGGTGCCCTAATTAATTATATACCTTGTTATCTTTAGTATTCTTTTAACTCTTGTTAATTGCTTCCTGAAGAACCAATAGAGCTTTCAAGCACGGTAAGTGTTTTGCTTCTTTTACTCACCATTAATTGTTCCCCGTGTTTATTTGCCTTGTTTCCTCAAATTATCATGATCTTATGTTTTAAAAATCAAGAAAAGCTTTAAATTTTTCAAATAGGATTAAGTAAATGAACCCTAAAGTAGTGACAGTGTCCGATATTTGTGGATGCTTTGGATTATTATGTTACATTATTGTATCAGTAACGTATAATTAAGTTGTCCTTTTTATACTAGACATCGTTGTTTAATTTTCTTAAAAGATCAAACTCAGTTAATCAATTGCTATTATTTCAGGGATGTTTTTTACCTTAACAATACATTGTCTTGGTAATTACTATCAAGTCTTTAATGTAGATGACAATCATTATGGATTACTAGATTTATTAGAAGACGCTCACAATGCTGTGTAACGGGAGTTCCGTCTACTTGGTTGGGGAAACCTACTTCCATAGAAGCTATTCATCCGATTAGTGGTGTTACAATAAAAGTGATTGGTGATAATGATTTAACGATATTGTTTAATATGTACAAGGATTTGGGTATGAGAGAGGTTAATGTAAATTTAAACATAATAGATGAAAAACTTGATGAAGTTGAGGGTGAAAATTTTCTATGGACTGATGACGACGGCGAGAAAAATATTGTTGAGAATACAAAAGTTCACTCAGATCATGACTCATATTAGATCCTACCAGATTTGTTCATCCTTTACTCACTACAGGTTTTTATGTGAAGACTTATTCTAAAAAGATCAATCCAGCTCCAGATGAGAGCAAATGGCTAGTTGTAGATCACCCTATTGTGCACCCTCCCGTAGAAAAAGAGAATAAGAGAGGTAGAAAATCAAAGAAAAGGAGAAGATAATTAGACGAACAACCAGCAAAAAAGAGATCGGTTCATTGCACCTGCAAGATATGTCATCAAATTGGGCATAATAGTAGATTGTGTGGGAAAAAAATATCAAGTACAAATGAGGGAGAACTTCATTAGTAAGTTAATTACTTTTTCAATTTTCAAATTCAGAATTCCTAAATTAGAAAATAGTTTCTTTTTCATGTTTTTAAGTTTGGTTTGCAAAATTCTTTCTGTTTTTTCTATTTAGTATGGCAAGGAATTGGTGGAAACTTTTCATTCAAATAAGTACTAAGTATTTTCATATTTCTAAATTTGCAGGTTTCATTCTGTTCTTGGATATACATATGAAGTGAAACATCTATTTGTTGGGATAATGCATGACTAGCTTAATGACTAAATAGAAGACTTCATCACTTTTGGGGGGATTTTTTCTCCAGCCATTTGAACTTAATTTTTAAGTATATTATTCCCTTAAGTGAGTATGAAAAAAATCATTTGGAACTTAAATCTTGTTATTTGATTGATTGATTGTATAAACCATGTGTCTTCTCTAGTTTGCAAGCTCAATATTAAATATCTTGTTACAATATAGATGTACAATAATGTTTACTTTCAAAATAGATAACAATTGAATTTGTTAGTGGGTTAAAGATTATGCAGATTAACTTGATACAAAGCGATAAATTAGATTGTAATTAAAATAAATAATGATAAATTAACCGTAAACCACATGAATTGAATGATTTCAGCTTAGGTAAGCAAGCCACCCTTGAAATGAATACACTTTTGTTGACACAAAGATACCAAAGAGTAAGAACTCAGAGAATGTATTGCTTATCAGTGTATGTTACTCTCTCCCTAATGAATTGTCAAGTCCCCTTTATATATTAGGAAAGATCTACCTTTTAAGATATTATTTTATTGTTCTATAAAAGGCAAAAGTCCTTGATTTGCTGACCGTTGGTTCCCTTTTTGAGTCGTACCGTAATTTCTGCCGTAATGACTGGTTAATGGCGAGAATTACAAATTCCTGTCGGATGAGTTGGCAAAGCTTTCTTCGAGGCCGTTGGAAACATGACTAGTTACGCCTTCGATAAATTCGAGGGCAAATGTGATGGTTTCGATGGCTAACTTTGACAATGCTTTGGGTTCGATCTTAAGTACCATGTTTCAATATTTGGCCGATCGTGTGGGGAGTTAGATCGATCTTTGAGGTCGACTTCACCCGATAACAGATATTTTGACCCTGGCCTAATCAGGGAGTTCGTAAGCTCGATCGAATATCGAGCTTGGTTTTACCTGTATATAGATAGTCCCCTTATTTTTTGAAGAGTAGATGACGAGAAACGATACGAGCCTCAGATTCTCATTTCGATATATCATGACGCAAGTGACAAAAATATGGTATCAAATCCCCTTGTTTTTCGGGGAGTAGATGATGAGAAACGATACGAGCTTCCGATTCTCACTCCGATAAATCATGACGACGAATTCATGACGTAAGTGATAAGAATAGTTGAAACGTCCCATCGGTCCAGTTTTCAAGGCATTAAATGTGTGTCAGTTAACGCTCGGCCGCTACAAGATGCGAACTGCCATTTGAGAAAACTATAAATACCCATTTCATCCATTCATTAGAACTTTTACATTCAAACATTTGCTCTTGTGTTTTAAGAAAGCTTCATCACTCTCATCTTCTGGTTTTCTGAAAACATAAGTTTAAAACTTCTTCCCTTCTGGTTTTCTGAAAGCTTTCATAAGTTATCTGCTAATTACACCTCCTCTCTTATCAGTACCTTCTTTTGTCCGCTATTTAGAAGCAATGGCAAAGACTTTAAAATCCGTTCCTCAGAAAGAAAACCCCTCTTCCTCGAGACCGTCTGAGAATGTTTTGCCTACTGTCACTGAAGAACCAACACCAGAGCCCCCTCTAAAGATGTTTGTCCCTGTAGGGTGTCCAACCGGAGCCGATTTCAAGGTTGAGAAAACCTCCTCGGTACCGGGTCGGTACGAGTCGGTCTCGAGGTACATATGTTCGGTCACCGACAGTGTCCTCGAGAAGGTCAAGGAGGATTGCAACTGGGACGATAATCTTGTAGTGGTCCCTACCCCCGAGGAATAGATCATCACCCACGTGTAGGGTTTTTTAAGTTTTTACACTTACCCTTTTACGCTGGGTCCTTTAGATCCAGTCATCATCGCCTACTATAAGAGGTACGAGGTGACCCTCAATCAGATTCATCCTTCGTTCTGGAGGATAGTAATTCTTTTTCGCTTCTTCGTGAGCAAGGTCGAGGGATGTCCCTTCACCATCGACCACATTATACGCCTGTATAGCCCCCGGCTCTACCGGGGGGATTAATCAAGCTTGCACGTCGGGCCACTAAGGCCTCTTTTTCGAGCATCGATGAGGATCGGGATCGAGGCTAGTTGGCTCATTTTGTCTGAGTGAAGACCTCGGATTTGATCCCAGCCGAGCATATGCTATTTCCTGAGAAGTGGAATATGAAGCGTAAGCATAATATTGCTTTTAAGATTTCGTTCGATGTTTTTTTCTTTCCCTCCCCTCTCATCTATATTTTGCGGTGGTACAGTTATTGCTCGGATGTAGTATGCGGTTCCTCGACTCAAGGAATGGGTCGAGGGCATCGTGAAATAAAGACCTTATTCCGAGCGTTCGTGGCGCGAGCTCTCGAAGGGCCGATGGGAGGCCCGTTCTCATAGTAAGAGTTTTCTCAAGTGACTTTGATTTCCCTTTCGCGTTATCGATTTCTAACTTGCTTTTACCTCTTTTTTATAGGTTTACCAAAAGATGTTGAGATGAGGCCTCCGTCCGTTGATGATGATATTTTCACCGAGCCCCCTGCCTCGCGACATAATAAAGAGAAGAAAAGGAAAAAGGCTCCGAGTTCTCCGGGGCCTGAGAAGAAGAGGCTAAAGAAAATATTGGCTCGTAAACCCAAGGGCAGCACTAGTGGTCGAGCACTGTCCCCGAACTCACTCTATCGACTGAGGGACGAGTCCGAGGGGGAAGTAGAAGCCTTTGATCTTGTGGCCAGTATGTTTTCACAGCTCGAAGGGCAAGGAGCCTCCGAACCAGGGCGAGGCGAGGCTGAATTTTATCATGTCGGGGAGGCCGAGGTGGAGGCAGGAGCTGAGGCTTACCAAGATGCGGGCAAAGCCTCGCAGGAAGCACTCGGTCCGATAGAGATTGTCGAGTCGCCCTCATTCATAGAGTTGATTTTTAACAAGGCCCAAGTAGCAAAAGATCGCCCCATCGAGGCACCCACAGATCGAACGACCATTTTCGTAGTTTTTTCGATGGCGTGGATTTGACGGCCACGGAGGATGCCATTGGTTTTGGCAATTTAGAGATACCGAGGAAGATCTCACCCTCTGAAGCAAGTGGGCCTTCCTCGAGCCCTAAATTGGTTGATCGATTTCCTGCCCCGAGTGCATATCCTGATAGAAAACGCACAGTTGTTTTTTCCCTTCCTGAGGATGCTCAGGTTCTTTCCGCTGCCTTAGGGGTGGCCAGCTATCTTTGGTGCCTGGTGACCGAGGACGATCAAGCTAAGATGAATGAGGTGGATACACCCTGCCTTTTTAACGAAGCGCAAAAGGCGCTGAATTGGGTAATCTCATGCTTCCCTAAGTGAAATTTTTGATTTACACTTAGATTATTTCGCCGGTGACTTAACGTTTCCTTTTTTGTTCGCAGGCTTTGGTGCTTCATCATGAGGCTTTTTTGAGGTACCGGGATGACCTGAAACAACTCGAAGCTGGAGTTCGAGAGCTTACTGAGAAGAGAGATGCCTTTAAACTTCTTAGTGAGCAACTCGAATGGGAGACTAAGGACCTCCGTGCCGAGCTGGAAGTGGCTCGAAAGGACCATGCCGATTTGGTCGATCAGGTAAAAGTTTTCAAAATAAGTGATAATGAGTTTGATTCGGTGGCTGATGGTCAAAATCCGTAGGTCCAGCAAAAACTCGATCGGATCACTGAGCTCCGAGCTGAAATAGATATAGTCAAGGCTGAGACCGATGAATGGAGAGGCAAAATGGATAGTTTGACCTCGAAAAAAGAGGTTGTTCGGGCACAACTAACTTTAATCTAGCTAAGAGAGCCAAAGGAAAGGGCCGAGGTTCAGACAAAAAAGGTTGAGGAGCTCTAATCTCTGCTGAAATAGTGGCCCAGTACAAGGCCGATGCCGAAGCTGCTCAAGACCAATAAAAAAAATATAGCCGAGCATATGAAATGGCAATCTCGAAGACAAGCCCTCGAGGAAGTTCACGCTTGGGGTTTTGACTTATCGACCGAGATCAAGGATGCAAAGGTGCTAGAAGCTGAGGCCAGAAAGTTGGCATATCCCGAAAAGGAGTATTCTGAGGACTCAAACGGGTCCGGGGATGGAGAAGACCCCGAGAATCCCGGTGACGAGGCGGGCTCCGGCCAAGATTAGGCGGCTTTTGTTTGATTTTATTTCTTTTCGTAGTTAGTACTCTGTGTCGAGGCTGTTCGGCCTTTGTAAACACAACACTTTGTGAACACAAACTCTCTATTTTTTTATATTTCTCGAGTTCTTTCTTTGCTTTTCTTTTTATGTTTTGCAAATATTGAAATGCCTTAACATTAAATAGTAACGTTCGATCGAGTTTTTCCTTCGATTTCATTATCTCTAGGGCATCGTAGGACCTGGTATGTCAGGGAACTCTTCCCGAATACTCATATTTTTTAGAATATGACTCGCCATGAGTGAGTTTTGCTCAGGTTCTCGTAAGCTTTTGTAACCTCGGGTTTTGTTAACCCGAAAATGGACTTAGCCTTTTAATTCGGGCAAT
The DNA here is from genome assembly GCF_000715075.1 of Nicotiana tabacum. NCBI lineage: Eukaryota > Viridiplantae > Streptophyta > Magnoliopsida > Solanales > Solanaceae > Nicotiana > Nicotiana tabacum. The sequence goes on from NC_134091.1 coordinate 19,376,038, forward strand.
GCCAAATAAGCTTTTGTGCCCTCGAATTTTGTTAACCCGGGAATGGCCTTAGCCTTTTAATTCGGGCAATGCCAAATAAGCTTTTGTTCCCTCGGGTTTTGTTAACTCGAGAATGGCCTTAGCCTTTTAATTTAGGCAATGCCTATAGTCCCCGAGTGAGAGTGAATGTTCAAACTCGGATTAAGGTGTCCCTTGGGCTCGATACCTTTAGGGGATCGGGTGTAGGAAATTCCTTGAGAAATACAAGAAACGTTTTTGAGGACAAGATGTTTATGTGCAAACAAGAGTCTTCTTTTTTATTCTTGTGCATAATAGTTGTACATGTATACATGTTTTATGCCATGGCTCGAGCGATTTGAGCGGGTACGGTTTATTTGACCGTTTGGCCCTTATAATAAATTCTATTGATCGAGACCCTTCAATCACGAAGTTTCTTCCCTTGTTAAATTCGATATCCGAGGGTATTGCCCTCAGTGTTTGGGGTTGACCGAAGAGAGGCCTCGAATGTTGTTGTGATCATTGTCACTGGTTCGTAGGCGGCCTTCAATTCTAACTTAGCACGATTTACTTGTTGCCTCATTAAAAACCTTGCCGGAAAACCCATTTTGGGTAAAGCCAGTTCAAGGGAAAAAGAGTGCAACGCGTGCTTTCAAACCTAGGATCTCGTATCATCCTTTGTTGGTTACCTGCAAGTGTTAGTTTAAAATGTAAATAAATGAAAGAACGGGATCGTACCTTAGCAGTAATATCACTTTAAGTGAGTTATATTCCAGTTGTTTGGTAGTTGCTCGACGTTCATTGTTCTGAGCTTGTAGGATCATTTCTCGGTGATCTCGATAATTCGGTACGGTCCTTCCCAGTTCGGCCCAATTTCCCTTTGTTCAGGTTTCAGGTGCTTAGTGTGACCTTTCTTAGTACTATGTCCCCGGTATTGAAGTGTCGCAGGTTGGCCCTTCGATTGTAATACCTTTCAATCCACTATTTTTGGGCGGCCAGCTGGAAAAGGGCGGTTTCGTGCCTTTCATCTAATAGCTCCAGGCTCATACTCATAGCTTCGTCGTTCGATTCCTTCGTTGCATATCGGAGTCTGATGCTTGGTTCTCCAACCTCGGCTGGTATTAAAGCTTCGGTGCCATAAACCAAAGAAAATGGGGTGGCCCCGGTATTGGACTTCGAGGTTGTACGGTACGCCCATAGGACCTCAGGTAGCATTTCCTTCCATTTTCCTTTGGCGTATGTTAACCTCTTTTTAAGGCTTTGGAGTATGATTTTGTTGGTAGATTCAGCTTGTCCATTCCCACTAGGGTGATAGGGAGTGGATAAGATCCTTTTGATCTTATGGTCTTCGAAAAACTTGCTTACTTTACTGCCAATAAATTATTTTTCGTTGTCGGTAATCCGAACCGACATATGATGTGGTCCCAGATAAAATCGATGACTTCTTTTTCTATTACTTTCTCATATGCCTATGCTTCTACCCATTTAGAAAAATAGTAAGTCATAAATAAAATAAATTGAGCCTTACCGGGTGCCCGTGGGAGGGGGGCGACGATGTTCATCCTTCATTTCATGAATGGCCATAGTGACAAGACCGAATGTAGAAGTTCTTCGACTCGATGAATCATCGGAGCATGCCTTTGACATTCATCACATTTTTCTACGAACTCCTTTGCGTCTTTTTCCATGTCGATCCAGTAGTAACCGTCTCTGATTATTTTTCGAACCAGTGATTCGGCACACGAATGATTTCCACACATACCTTCGTGGATTTCCCTCAAAACATACTCAATATCCCCCGGCCCTAGACATATCGCAAGTGGTTCATTGAATATTTTTCTGAACAGGGTTCCATCTTCGGCCAGGCTAAATCGGGCTGCCTTTGTACGCAGGGCTCTCGATTCTTTCGGGTCTGAGGGTAGTTTTCCGGTCCTAAGATATTCCACATACTTATTCCTCCAGTACCAAGTTAGGCTCATTGAGTTGATCTCGACGTGGCCTTCTTCCGCCACCGATCTCATAAGCTGTACGGCTTCTCCCGAGTTGATCTCACTGTCTTCGACCAACGATCTCAAGTTAGCGAGGGCGTCGGCCTTGCTGTTTTGATCCCGAGGTACATGTTGCAAAGTTCATTCTTTGAACCGATGTAATGTCTCCTGTAACTTGTTCAAGTATCTCTGCATTCGTTCTTCCCTGACCTCGAATGTTCTATTAACTTGGTTTACCACAAGGAGCGAGTCACACTTGGCTTCGATCACCTCTGCCCCAAAGTTTTTGGCTAATCCAAGGCCTGCAATCATGGCCTCGTATTCGGCCTTGTTGTTAGTCAATTTCACAGTCTTAATAGATTGTCTAATTATATTACCTGTTGGCGGCTTTAGTACGATTCCAAGTCCGAACCCTTTTGTGTTTGAGGCGTCGTCCGTAAAGAGGGTCCAGATTCCCGAGGAAGTCCTCGTGTTAATCAATAACTCTCTTTCGACCGCGGGTAGAGGTGGGCTTTCGGTACTTCGGTTCGGTATTTGGTTTATCAATTGTGTATACCAAATACCGTACCAAAGTATTTCGGTATGGTTCGGTATTTCTTATTTTGGTTTGGTACGATTTCGGTACGGCTTCGGTACGTTTTCGGTTTAATCCATATTCATGTGTCACGTACTGCTAAGTGCAAAGAGACTAAGCATTAAGCAAGCAGAAACAACCACTAACGAGTAAACAATTTGCCATTTTGCCTAACAATCTGCCAAACAAAAGGCAGCAACACTAAATAAATAATCTGCCATTCTGCCTAACAAAAGGCGTGTAAGAAACATTCAAATCTGCCTAACAACATGCAGCAACACATACATGGCAGACGCACACTAATTATCACATTCACGGCAAGTACTTGAAAGGGAAAAGAAGTAAATAAATATCACAGCAAGCTAAATTAGTAACAACCATTAACGAGTAGCAGTAGAATTAAACACAGTGCAACAAAAACAGAGAGGACATAAACCTGCCAAACAGAATTCAAGTTTACACTAATAGTCTCGAATCAACTTAGTCTTAATTCTTAAATACGGATTTCAGGAAGACGCTCAAGACAACTCCTAATATGCTTCCTTAAACAATATGTGCCATCTCTCTTTGGATGAACATTATAGATTCGACCACAATTCTTGCACTCTACTTTGCAAACTTCTCCGTTATCTTCTATCAGCTCAAAGTGTTCCTAAATACGAGAGTGTACTTTAGGAGCACGGGGCATGGTTGCACTTGAACCTAAAAAAAAAAGATAATCATAAGTTAGAATATTATTTTTTTGATGATAATAGAACAAAACTACAAAAGTATATCACCAAACAAATAGAGTATTAAACTTACCACTCAAGTTGTAAGTTGCAACTATGCATCAAACAATGCTAGTAGTGCTTCCATTATTTTCCATATCTAAAGATAATTCGACCAAATATGTCATACAAATAAACAAGTATGATATATTATTTTGAACTAAAATACACACAAAATATTAAAGCTTACCAAGCTCGAGTTCCTCAAGATACTCCCAGTCTTCTTCAACACTAATAGGATTCTTCTCTTCTCTAAGCCAATCTTGAACACAAACAAGAGCTTGCCTACATTTATGAGTCAATTAACTCCTAAATGAATCAAGAATACGACCACCGGTGTTAAACGCACATTCCGACGCCATACTAGAAATTAGAATGTCCAACACATCACGAGCCAACTCTAAAAGAATAGGAAATCTAGGAGCATGTGTTTTCCACCAACTTAAGATATCAAATTCTTCACTAAAAGGCTCTTGTTCTTCACTAATATATTTATCCAACTCCGATTTAGCACCCCCACTTCCATTGTCTTCCTTTTATTTCTTCAAGTGAAGTTTCGTCCTTATTAATGATGCAGTTATAACACTCCCACTAGATGTATTAGATGTGTTATTAGATGAAGTAGAACTAGATGGAGATTGAGGATAAGATCCAGTTGAATAATTTTTTAGATACTCTTCAAACAAAGAATTCATATAAGCTTACGCCTCAGCATTTATTTTCTTCCCTTTTTCCTCCCCAAAAAGTTCTTCAAGTGCAAGGCTAACATATTCAAATTTGTTACGTGGATCCAAGACGGAAGCAATAAAAATTATTTTATTCATCTTTTCAGGTTCACCCTAATACTTCTTGAACTTTTCTTGCATCCGCTCAGCCATTTTTCTCAAATGCTCATCCTCACTAATTAAACACATTTTCAAATGACAATAAAGTTCAGATACATCATCAAAATGAGAATTACAAGTGACATAATGTGAACCTGAAACTTTTTTGGCGAGCTCGTGAAATCTTGCAAGAAACTCTATCACATTCCTCACATTCACCCAATCATCATATTCAAGAAGACCTGCACTACTACCATCTTCACATAGATGAGAACATAGATAAGCATAAAATCCATGTGCACAACACTGTTTAAACTTTAAGGTCCTTGCAGGCGACGATCTCACATACCTCACAATATTTCTAATATGTGTGACAGAAGCATCAATTTCTTTCAAACCATCTTACACAATTAGATTTAGTATATGAGCCATGCATCTCACATGAAGATGTTTACCACTCATCATATTAGTTTTTCACATATCTAACTTTTTAGACAATTCTTTGACTGTGACATCATTTGAAGAAGCATTGTCCACGGTAATAGTGAACACCTTTTTAATTTCCATTCAAGCAAACAATTACAAATAGCTTTAGCCATCTCTTCACCCTTATGACTAGTGATAGGGCAAAAATTTAGTGTTCTTTTATGTAACTTCTAATCCCTATCAATGAAGTGGGATGTCAAACACATATAATTTATTTTTTGCAATGAAGTCCACGTGTCTGTTGTGAGGAAAATTTTTGGCTGTGCTTCTCTAAAAGACCTTCTTAGATTTTGCTTCAATTCACCGTAAACTTTATAATAATCCCTTGTTATTGTTCTACGAGAAGGAAGACGAAATAGTGGTTGAGTTATTCTCATAAACTTCATAAAGCCTTCCTTTTCTACAAAGCTAAATGGTAGTTCATCAATAACTATCATCTCAATTAAGGCCCTCCTAACCACTTTTTGATCAAATTTCTAAAGTGATCCTCCATCATTTTGGCAAGATTGAAAATTTATCTTTGTTTGACTATTATCTTTATCAATGTTAGGTGGGTATTCTTTGCATCTAGTCAAATGATTTTTCAATCATGTTGTTCCATTCCTAGATGTATTAACAACATAAGCTTGCTTACAATATCTACACATTGCTTTACCGATCCCATTTACCTCAAATTTATCAAAATGTTGCCAAACTTCGGATCTAGGTTGCATGGATTTTCTTTTCTTAGAATCTTGAGTATCAATTGTGTTGGTGTTGCTATCTTCAGTAATAGGTAAACTTTCAGTTGAACCGGCATCACTTACTCTACTTTCATTTGCCATCTATAAAAAATTAAAAAAAATATAAACACAAATTGAGAATAGAGTTGAGTTTAGATATACAACAACAACGATCTAGTAAACCGTGACCAGAAAATAAAAACTTAAACAACCAAGCTTGAAAATTTGAGCATTTCTAGTTGTAACATTAATGGCAATCCAAAACCCATTTCACATATCAAGTCTCTAAAGCATTTAGACGTTTCTTTCAACCACATGAATGGTACATTTCTTAATAATTTTCCTCCTATTTCTAGACTTAAATTCTTGAATATCTCATTCAACAACTTTACTGGCCTAATACCCCAAGACCAGTTTGCAAAATTTGGTAACTCTTCTTTTATTCATGCTGGCCATTTGCAAACTAAGAATCTAAAATTACCATATCCCAAGAATTCCTCAGAATTTCACATCAAACATCATAACTTCACAACCCCACCACACAAAGTGTTGCCTATCAAACAGAAACCTACTAAACCAATGGACAAAAACACCAAGAGAAAAAAACCCAAATCAAGAAAGAAAGTTTTAATCATAGGCATTTCAGTTGCTTCTGCTTTTCTAATCTTTTGTGAGATTCGTCTTTTTAGTTTTCATCCACTAGAAAGGAAACAATATCTTTTCTAATCTACCATAAATTATTATAAAAAACTGAAAATTGAAGAATAAAAAGTTATGAACATGTTGAAGAGTTAAAGATTGAATAATGAAGGTAAAAAATGAGAAAACCAACAGTCACACTTGAGAGTCGTCGGCGCCGAGGTCGTGAAGTCGCTGTGACGCTGTCTCTATTGCACTCCCAGACCGCAGTCGTAGATGCAGTCACAGGCTCACAGGTCACAGCCGATCTGTTCAATGTTCACTTCTTTCTTGACACTTGATAATGGAGAAAAACCTAATTCTAATTCCTATAGTGAAACTAGGGAAAAAAAGACTAAGAGAGTAAGGGAGTTGGCCTAGTCTTATTGGCCTAGAGATACAAACTTAAAATTTTGGGTTGGGCTAGGGTAGTGTAGGAAGCACATGAAATTCTTTAAAAATTCGGTATTTCGGTATACCGAAATTTCAAGATCTTAATACCGAGGATCGTACCGTTATACCGAAATACTAAAAATTTAATACTGAATTATACCGAAATACTGAAAACCCAAAATTGAAATACCGAATTCATTCGGTCCAGTTCGAAATTTGATTTTTCGGATTTTATGCCCACCCCTAACTGCGGGTATTAGGGTCGACGTAAAGTCGGCCACGAAGTCTGCTAAAATTTGGGATTTAATGATGGTCTGTGGTCGGTACTCAATATCGTAACCACTTACTTCCATGGCCCATTTGGCCAATTGGCCTGAGAGTTCGGGCTTATGCATAATGTTTCTTAACGGGTAAGTTGTTAAGACACATATGGGGTGACATTAGAAGTATGGTTTTAGCTTCCTGGAGGCGCTTAGCAAGGCGAGAGCCAGTTTTTCTAGGTGAGGATACCTAGTTTCGGCCTCACCTAAGGTCCTACTAACACAATAAATCGGAAATTGCGTACCTTATTCATCCCGAACTAGGACTCCACTTACCGCTATCTCCGAGACTGCCAAGTACAAGTATAATTGTTCGTCTGTCTTCGGTGTGTGAAGCAGCGGCGGGCTCGATAAGTATCTCTTTAGCTCCTCCAAAGCTCGTTAGCATTCCGGAGTCCATGAGAAGTTATTCTTCTTTTTTAATAGTGCGAAGAATCGATGGCTCTTGTCGGACGACCTCGAAATAAATCGCCCAGGGCGGCTATGCGCCCGGTTAGTCTTTGCACGACCTTTACGTTATCCACGACCGTGATATACTCGATGGCTTTGATCTTGTCGGGGTTGATCTCGATTCCTCTGTTGGATACCATGAACATGAGGAATTTACCTAATTCGACTCCCAACACACATTTTTCCAGATTCAACTTCATATTGTACTTCTTCAATATGCTGAAGGTTTCCTGCAAATATTTTAAATGGTCCTCTGCTCGCAGGGACTTAACCAACATATCGTCAATGTAAACCTCTATCAATTTTCCTATTTTTTCCTCAAACATCCTGTTTACTAGGCGTTGATAAGTGGCACCGGCATTTTTTAATATGAATGGCATCACATTATAGCAGTACATGTCGTACTTAGTGATGAAGGCGGTTTTTTCCTGATCATCCGGGTCCATCTGTATCTAGTTGTACCCGAAACATGCATCAAGAAAACTGAGGGTCTTGTAGCCGGTTATGGCATCGATCACGCGATCAATGTTGGGAAGAGGGAAAGAGTCCTTGGGACATGCTTTATTCAGATCCTTATAATCTACACACATTCTTAATTTGTCCTCCTTTTTAGAGACTACCACTACGTTTGCTAACCAATCCGGGTATTTAACCTCCCGAATGGACCCTATTTTAAGTAGTTTATATACCTCCTCCTTGATCAAAACATGCTTGACCTCTGACTGAGGCCTCCTCTTCTGTTTGACCGGATTGATTTTCGGGTTCAAGCTTAGCTTGTGAGTGGTTATCTCCAGTGGGATACCTGTCATATAGAGATGGGACCAAGCGAAATAATCTATGTTAGCTATAAGAAATTGAATAAGTTTTTTCCTGAGCTCGGGAGTTAAACTCGTGCCCAGGTATACCTTCCGATCGGGTAGATGTTTGATCAATATAACTTATTCCAACTTTTTGACCGTCGATTTGGTTGCGTCAGAGTCGTCGAGGATTATAAAAGATCGGGGAACCCCGCAATCATCGTCTTCATAAGTCCCTTGCTTATCTGGTTGGGTCGTGGCCGGTATCGGTGACTACTATTTGGCCCCTTGGATCGCACCCGAACTTGGTTCCTTCGACATTGTGAGTGTTTATATTGGAATCACTTCTTCGATTGCAAACATCTCTTTTGTGATTTTAATCCCTCCCGGAGTTGAGAATTTTAACACTTGATGAAGAGTTGAAGGCACTGCTCTCATGTTGCGGATCCATGGCCTTCCGAGAAGGGTGTTGTACCTCATGTCTTCTTCGATCACATAAAATTTGGCCTCTCGTATGGTTCCGGTGGTATTGACCGATAACGTTATCTCCCCCATGGTGGTTTCACATGCCATGTCGAACCTATTTAGAACTCGAATTACATGTAAGATTTTGTCTTGTAGATCGAGCTGCTCCACGACCCTCGACCGACTGATGTTGGTCGAGCTACCTGGATCAATCAACACACGTTTAATTCGAGTTTTATTTACGAGTATAGATATTACCAGTGCATCATTGTGAGGCTGTACGATCCCTTCTGTATCCTCGTTGCTGAAAGATAAAATTTCTTCTGATATGTAGTCTCGATTTCGTTTCTCCCTAGTGATGGATACTTTGGTGCGTTTCAACATCGGCCCATGTGGGATATCGACTCCATCGATGGTCATATTTATGATGTGTTGAGGTTCGGTATCTTCTTGTTCTGTCTGTTTGTTAGAATCCCTGTTCCTAAAGTGGTTCTTGGCTCGGTCGCTCAAGAATTCTCGAAGGTGCCCATTGTTGAATAAACGGGCTTCTTCCTCTCTCAACTTTCAACAATCTTCCATTCTATGACCGCGAGTGCCATGATATTTTCACATCTAGTTAGGATCCCTTTGAGCTGGATCGGATTGTAGAGGTCGAGGCCATTTGATATCCTTGATGCGCCCGATAGCTGATACGATGGTGGCAACATCGATATTAAAGTTATATTCCGATATCCTCAGTGCTTCTTTCGGCCTGATGGACTTATCGAAGCTGTTTTTGGTCATGAGCCCCCGGTTGCTTCGACCTTGTTCATTTCTCCTTTCGTTTCTTATGGGGTTCCGCCCGGACCCACTGCTCATCCGATCTCAATTATATGGCAGATATCGATCCTTATTTGATCTTAGTTCACGATCGATGTCTCTGTTGACTCTATCGAGGGTTCTGACGGGATAAACAGACTCCGAAGAGGCCCCAAGTTGGTTATCTTCGACTTTGATTTTCGATTGATACCGGTTATGTATATCGGCCCAGGTAACGGCAAGGTATTCTACCATATTCTGCTTCAGTTGCTGTGAAGCCATCGACATTTGAATATTGAGTCCCTGAGTGAAAGCTTGAACAACCCAATCATCAGCGACTGGCGGCAGATCCATTCGTTCCATTTGAAAAAGGGACACGAATTCCCTGAGCATCTCGTTATCCTTCTGTTTAACTTTGAAAAGGTCTGATTTCCTGGTTTCGACCTTGATGGCACCAACATGTGCTTTTACAAAGGAGTCTGCAAGCATAGCAAATGAGTCAATAGAATTAGGAGGTAAGTTGTGATATCATATCATAGCGCCCTTTGATAGAGTCTCCTCAAAATTTTTCAGTAGAACAGACTCGATCTCGTCGTCTTCCAAGTCGTTCCCTTTGATGGCACATATGTAAGAGGTTACATGCTCGTTTGGATTGGTCGTTCCGTTATACTTAGGTATTTCGGACATACAAAATTTCTTGGGGATTGGCTTCAGAGCCGCGCTCGGAGGAAAGATTTTTGCACGAACTTCCTGAAATCCAGTCCTTTCAATATCGGAGGTGCTCCCGGGATTTGATCTACCTGGAATTGTAGGTTTCCACCTTTTTGTTGTTCGCTTCGATTTTCTTTTCTCCTGATTCTATCCACTTAGTCAGCTCCTCGGGCATCTTTATAATCCCGGGGTTAGTACCCGATTCTTGTTCATTTGACCTTACTATGACCGGTTTATTTCTGAGGGTGAGTTCACGAGGCGGATCGGGTTCAACCATGCTCGGTGCCTGGCTTTGGCTCTGCAACTGAGCTATCGCCATCTCTTGAGCTTGCAGCATTTCGAAGATCATCTGTAGGCTGATCCCGTCTTCTTCAATATTTTGTGTATTTCGAGTTACCGATCGGGCTCTACCACGGACGTTTTTTTCGGGATCGGTAGGCAAGTTTGCGTCGATAGCCACATGTGCATTAATATCAATCGAATTTGTGATCCGAATTCCAACGGGATCAGCGGGAGACCCTACGTTACCGGGCGCCATGTTGTTATTCTCACCTTGATGACCAGACTCGTTGTCGATATGCAAGGGTGCTAATTGAGAGTTTGTCATTTTTAGCCTGAAATCAAAGACACTTCAAAGAACAAGTGTAAAGTAGTGTGTATTATGGAGATTTGTATCAAATAATCACTATTATCCTTAGCCCCACGGTGGGCACCAAACTATTTACCCTCAAAATCGGATAACAATTGAATTTGTTAGTGGGTTAAATGATATGCGGATTAACTTAATACAAAGCGATAAATTAGATTGCAATTGAAATAAATAATGATAAATTAATCGTAAACCACATGAATTTGATGATTTCAGCTTAGGTAAGCAAGCCACCCTTGAAATGAATACACTTTTGTTGATACAAAGATACCAAAGAGTAAGAACTCAGTGAATGTATTGCTTATCAGTGTATGTTACCCTCTCCCTAATGAATTTTCAAGTCCCCTTTATATATTAGGGGAGATCTATCTTTTAAGGTATTATTTTATTATTCTATAAAAGGCAAAAGTTCTTGATTTGCTGATCGTTGGTTCCCTTTTTGAGTCGTTCCGTGATTTATGCCATAATGACCGTTAATGGCGAGAATTACGGACCACTATTGGATGAGTTCGCAAAGCTTTCTTTGAGGCCGTTGGAAACATGACCAGTTACGCCTTCAGTAAATTCGAGGGCAAATGTGATGGTTTCGATGGCTAACTTTGACTATGTTTTGGGTTAGATCTTAATTATCATGTTTCGATCTTTGGCCAATCGTGTGGGGGCATTGGATCGATCTTCGAGCTCAACTTCACCCAATCATAGATATTTCTACCATGGCCTAATCAGGGAGTTCGGAAGCTCGATCGAATATCGAGCTCGGTTTTATCCGTATATAAATAATATTCAGCTTAAAAGTTGTGATGTATGTCTTTGTTAAAAGTTCTGCCATGTTGCATGATACGCTTTGTTATATCGGTTATTTTATAACTTATTTCTTTGGATGTTGTATAAGCAGAGGCGGATCCATGAATTAGATTCTATGGGTTCAACTTTTAAGGTTTTTAGCATTGAACTCATTGTATTTTTTAAGTTATGGGCTTAGACCTACTATTTGTTGTAATTTTAATAAATTTTTACCCCTACCTTAAGAAGATAGAGATGTAAAGGGGGAAGATGCCTAATGTTGAAAGTTAGGGGAGGTTGATTTTTAAGTCAAACTCCGGGAGAAAAAATGATTTTCACCCCCATTAATTATATATCCAAAATATGAGCAGTAAGTTTCTCCGCCTTTTTTTGCTAATCTATGCTAAAATGATGATTATGGAAAATCCATTCATACACCTACTCTTACTATAGCAATTATTGTTTGGTTTGGTGATTAAAGAATATTTTTTTTAAAAAAAAACAAATAAAAATAAATTTAAAATTCCTTTTCCATTGTTGTAATTTCTCATACAAGTCCTTTCTAGAAACAGGAGAAGATCAAATTTTTAATGGAGGGATAAAACTGAAATTGTCACGTTTGAAGAATAAGATTGTTGATTAGTATCGCGGATAAAAATTGGCCGACACGGTCTAAATAAGGTTTAAACAAGAGTCCCATTTTTTTCGATAAAGTTTAAACAAGAGTCGACAATTGTAGCCTTGTAGGCAATCCTTTCCAACTTAGTATTTTTATGCCGAAAATAAATTTACATTTACTAAATTTTTACAAATATCACATTTTAAAAGTAGCCAGTTTTAAGTCTTAAATTCGTCTCTGCTTGACATGGCCATCCAAAGAACTTATAGTCCCAAGCTTTACCACGGCAGGAGCTATAAAAGAATGAAAGAAAAATCAATTTGACCTTTGGTTTCCAAAAATAAAAATGAAGAAAAATATACAGACACAATCGGTTTTTCCATAATAAATTAACCAAATATCAAACTGTTTTATAATTGAGCACGTCACGTAAATTCAACTTCATGTTTGGTTAATCACGTTATAGAGAGAATACATGCGGCTTTACGCTTTTTCCCATTTTAATTAATTCTTACATTGTGAAGAGCCCCTACGAAATGAAATTCATTTGAACATGTTGTCTATTATTGTTGAGTTTCTTGAAAGTTATAATTGTTCACTCAAGCGAAATATACCAAATTGGAGAAGGTATACAAGAGAGCCAGGCAGAGAAAGTAAAAAATAGTGTTAATCACGTTCCTTAACTTTTAACTTAAATCTTAATCATATCTTTGAAATCTAAACAAACAATTTATCAGTGCCTTTGTGTAATATCATCTAACACTTCAAAGAATCAATAGTTAAAACAATTGAAAAAAATGCATGTCAATCACGTATAATAAAGATTCAAATGTGTGAAACGCGGTGATTGTAAAGTTAATTATTTTACGAACGTTCATATAATTAATTATTATTGTACCAAATTTATAAAATTAGATGGTGTAAAAAGAAAACATATCAATAAGCTTGGCATAAACGTAAATTGCCGAATGTTCATCAACACTGCACAGAAATAACAACTAAGCTGCCACATACTATGATAAGTAAGCAGTTAAGCACATCGCCACGTAACCAAAACACTTTTGTCTCTGCTAATAAACATCAGTATTCCAGTTTAAATGGGAGTAAAAATGGAGAAATATTTGTTAAATGACTCTAAGAAATGGGAGAAATGTGGCGGTGTATTTTAAACGTGTATTGTTCATTGGTAAGAATTTATTGTATTGTTGGCATGATTATGCCTATTGGGCAATTTTATCATATGCGGCATCTTACTTTTTTGAGAATGGTAACAAATTTTATAAATGTGGCATCTTATTGCAATTCTCTAAATTAGAGAAAACAATTTTTTGTGTTTCGTTTCATGACTTACTTTAGCTTGAATTCATAGGCGGAGTTAGGATATGAGGTGCGGATTCGGACGAGCCCAATCACTTTTGTTTAAGCATTATATTTGTACTACGAAATTTATTAAATATGTTTAAATATTTAATTACAAATCCATTAACTAAGACGAGTTACGGGTCCGTGACAAATTTAAAGCCCATAAATTTCAAATAGTGCTTCCGCCTCTGAGCTTGATGACCATTCTTAACATCAACCTGCATTTTTCGTGAAACCGACTATTGTAGCTCTATTTTTTAAAGCTGTTTAAAAAAAAATTTCTTGAGCCGATAGTTTATCGAAAACAGCTTCTCTACTTCACACTTGAGCGCATGGTTTATCGAAAACAACTTCTCTACTTCACATAAAGTAAAGTAAGGACTTCACACAAAATAAATGTAAGGATTGCGCATACCCTATCCTCCTTAGTATTGGTGCATATACAAGAACCAGGCAAAACATGTAAGAACATCAACAAGATATAGCAAGTAAGCAACAAGGCTTTCCCTTTAGAACCAATTAACAGACTCAAACAAACAATAAGCTCTGCTTTAATACTCTTGCAATGCTATATGTCAATCAAAGTGGTCGATGAGAAATTGAGAAGTAATAAACGTTTCAAACATTTTCTCCCAAAATCTGTACAAGGATTATAGAGATTCTATAGCTACTCGAATTGCCAACAACTAGAAAAATAAACAAATAAACACCTCCTGAACCTAGCCTTGGGTGAAGATAGCAAAATGTTGATCAACCTATTGCAACACTTTGAAACGCGATGTCTTGCCAAAAGCAACCTAATGGCCATCTTGTTCTTCAGGTAAAAGTTGGAACGTAAACCATTCTAAAGATGCCAATGTCAGACATTCTTGATGTATCATTAAAGAAAAGCACATCTCAATTCAATCCCAACCATCAAAATGCTTACTCAGAATCACTTCAACAGTATTATTCACTAATACTCCTAAAGTCCAAAAAAAGGGAAATGCTCTTCTTTCAAGTTCCATTCCTCGATCTTGGTTAGAGAGGTTAGCGTCATCACAGTCTCTGAAAGCCAAAGACTTACTCTGTTGAATCCAGAAGATCCTCAATAAGATCATCAGTCATTGAGAATGTGCGAAATGGAACTACCTGGATGATCCGTTTAAGCTATGATTAGTCGACAAGTAATGTGTATAATGTCACCAAGTAATTTAGAGCTGCAATTTATATGCTGGTCCAACTCATTACTTGATCGCTGCTCGTACAAGCACCTAATGAAATTTTTGTCCGTTTTGTGCTGTGCTCCCTGCTGCTAGACTTTCCTTCTTCGATATCTTCATCAACAAAGTTTTGGTCCATCACCTCTGAAATGATACAAGAATACTATTAGTGATCACTTGATAAAGAGATCGGAGAATTAATCACACGTGCTTGTTGAAAATCTCAGCTACCTGTAACATAATTTTTACGGGACGAACCAAAGTCAGATGCAGGCGATTGATTCTGTTTCACTAAGGTAGTGTTCCCGTGGAGATTTGAATTTACTCTCATTTGATGTGTGCCTTGAGATTTGTAATGTTTAATCCAGGGGCTTGCTAATACGGTACCAGATTCATTTGTTTTATTTAGCTGAGGCTCGTCTTTATCAAAGTCAATTTTGGTCCAACAACCATCTTGAAACACCTTATACTGATATATCAGAAAAGAGGCATAAACGAAATGGATAAGATTAGATTCTGAGAGTAGCAGAAGAAACTATGAACGAAAAACCTAATTAAATAGAATTGACATTCAATTGAATCGAACCTGGCCTAAAGGATTGGCATGCTTTTGCCTTGAGGATTTAGACTTTGACAAGTCATTTTGGGAATGCCAACCAACTAAGTCTAGTGAACCATATAATTGGTCGACAAAGGAAGCTTCCATTGACTTGAGATACGAACTATGCTTCTCATCCGTCCATTCTATGGTCTTCGGTCGAGGATGCTGAGATTCCTGAAATGAGATACCGAATTCTTAATGAATCAGATTTTCCAGCCCAATTTTGCTTGTTTATTCTGTACATTGCCTTTCTAATACTAAGCGTACTTTAATTGTTTTACTTGAAACCAAACTGGAAAAGTTGGAAAGCGAAGGAGCGCGCTTGTATGTACTTATTTTGAACTTTCAAGAATGATCAAATAATGTGATCATACAATTAGCTAAAGGCACTTATAACATGATAATGAGGGCCGAGGCAAATTGGAAAAGCATATACGCTTAACATTATTTCAACTACAACAACAACAACAACCTAGTGGAATCCGACAAGTGGAGTCTGGGTAGGGTAATGTGTACGCAGGCCTTACCCCTACCCTTACCCTGGGAAGGTAGAGAGGTTGTTTCCGATAGATCCTCGGCTCATTAACATTACTTCAACTCATTCACTTATTCTAAGTGCACAAGTATCATATAATAATATCATCATCAACTGAAAAAAGACAAGGCAATCCCACAAGAAAAGCAGGTAGTAGGTAGATTCAGTTCACTTCATGTTTTTTAGGCCATTCTTTTGTACTTAATACTCATTCCTAAATTTAACATGCTTGTATTAAGCGTACAAAATTAATTTTTTTTTACCTCTAGTTACTGTCTCCATTTAACAATTCAATTTGAACTTGATGCAAAATCATGCTTTTATCTAGCCCTACTACAGATATATCAATTCATTAAGCTAACTGATCTTTATGAGCACCGTCCTCCATTAAAAAAAAAAGAATAAAAAGATAAAAGACATAGATTATCCCTAATAAGAAAAACATTACTGTCTCTGTCTTTAGAAAATGATCTAATTACCAACTACATAAACCCTTGAATCAAAAAATAGTAACTATCAACTCACCAGATTAACACATAATACATACAGGTCATAAAAGAAAGAAAACCTACTCATAATAATCACATAAATAAAAACCCAAATTAAAGTTCTTTGAGCTTAGATCAAACAGAAGATATACCTCCATAGCCAAAATATCTTCATGTTCATCCATCTTTCTTGAAATCCTATGACTCATATCTTTTCTTGAAGTTTCCATTATCTGATATTTTAGGACAAAAAAAGAACCTATACCTTAAGCTTTACTAGAGAATTTATTACAGAAAAAAAAATTGGAGTTAGTATTTATATTGTGAATGAAATGAAATGAGAGGAAAAAAAAGGGAGGAACTTTTGGTACAAAAAAGAGAGGCTCAGCTGTCACCGCTTTTTACATGTGTCAAAGTGAACACGTCAACATAAAGTATTCAGAGACGGTCCATCAGATATTTTTGAAAGTGGAGTAAAAATATCAACGGGGTATACATCAACCAGAAATATCTTTCGTCTTTATTCAATTCCTGGAGTTATTCTCAACAGCCCATACCATAGTAGGGAACCTGTTCTGTCACTTAAACGACGTAGTTTTACTTCTATCTTTTGACCATGTGATTCCTTCTGTCTTATTTGGTATTTAAATATAAAAGTCTATGCACCATATGTATATCAACATCTCTTTATCCTTGAATACATAACTGCTTGAAGAGTCTCTTTCCCTAATCTCATAGCCCTTCGTTGTTCGTACAAAAAATAAAAAATAGTCACTAATAATTAAAAAATAGTCACAGTTTTAGAAGTAATTAAAATTTAATTATTTTTTTCATGTAAAGATAAAATCTGAACAAAAATACCTTTAAAAAATTTGGAAATATTCCAGCATAATATACTGAAATTCGAATTTTTTACATATGAGCTTCCAGCATAATGTGTCGGAATTTCATAATGTGTTGGAGTTCCAACATAATATGCAAGAAGTTTATTTGCAGGAGCTCCATAATCTAGCATATTATGCTGGAACTTTCTGTGTGCTGGAGTTCCAACATAATATGCTGGAAGTTTATACGTAGGAGCTCCATAATCTCACATATTATGCTAGAACTTTCCGTGTTTCAGCAAAATAGTGGCTATTTTTCAATGACTTTACAAACGCTGGCTATTGCTCAATTACCAATCCGAAAACTGGCTAGCCCGTGCTATTTTTACTTTTTTCTCCTCATTGCTTGCTCTTGGTGCATAATTAAGAACAATGTACAATTAAATTAATTAACTGATAATTACAAATATAAAAAGTCTCAGATTTAGCTTCAACTTTATTTCACGGTGGTACAAAATTTAAATATCACCAAGAGTCCCCTTATGTGAGCCAAGGGTCTATTGTGAAAAATCTCTTTATTTTCACAAGGCATGGGTAAAGTTTGTGTGCACATTATCCTCTTCAAACATATGAAATTAAACTAGTATGTTGTTGTTGTTGCTTCTAGCGTCCACCCTTTCACGGGCCCACCCCTACCTCCAATATTTAAGAATTTTTTTTGTAACAATATGTGAATAGTAACATAAAAACCAAAAGCTTTACATCATAAGAGCATCGAGTGTACTAGGCACATCCCAGTACATCAAGACCTCAAATACATATGACTAGATACATGAATTCGAACAAAAAAAAACCCTGCTATACAAACTAACTACACAATCTTTGTATCAACATTGGACACTGCCTTGCTCTTCTGGACTCTGCATGAATTCTTAGTCTTTCTGTGAGCTCTTTCTTGATTTGATCAGTACAGAATTGCATGTTCAAGTTGATTTGTCGAAAAAAAATTTAGGTCCTAGCTTGCCATATATGGTATACTATTGCACCTATTATTGTTGATGTTACTTCCTTCCTAAATTGCTTCCAGTGCCTCCTTCTAATCCACTGCAAAGTCTCAGGTATTGCCATGTCTGGTAGATTGATGTCCGACCACCTTGCCAAATCTCCCCTCATGGACTTCACCTAACTGCAATCAACTAACAGATGCTGGTGAGACTCTAGCACTCCCAGTTCACACATGCAACATCCAATATCTCCTGTGATAGGAATATGCATCTGCAGAAGTCTCTCCTTAGTTTGCAACTTTTGCAGTTTGTTAACCACAGCACAAACTTGTGCCTAGGTAGCATAACTTTACTCCATACCAAATTCATTTCCCAACATCTTGACATATGACCGAGCATTGTATTATAACTGCTTGAAACAGAATAAGAACCATTTCCAGTCAAGGTATAAGTATTCCCATTGCACCATTGAGCCATACAATATTTTAGTCCATTGATCTTTTTCCAATACCAGCTACAATATGCAGGTGATTAGTGATCCCAAATGCTCCTACATGTATTCATATAAACATCATAGTACTTCCTTATTAGTCACTAGTTGCCATAACAATTTTTCCACATATGCCACATTCCATAATTTATATCACTTGATGTTTAACCCTCCACACTTCTTTGGTCTACATATTGAGTCCCAAGCTACCAGTGCCATTTTCCTATGTCCTTTAGTGCTGCCCTATAGGTACTCTCGGCATTTTCTATCTACTTCCTTGATGGCACTTTGTGGAAGTATAAAGACAGCTCCCCAAAAGTTATACACTGCAAATAGAACATTATTTATAACTTGCAATCTACCAGCATAAGATAGATGTTTAGAATAGCCAGAATTGATTCTTTTTGTAATCTTCTCCACTAGCTGATGGCATTCAACTTTGCTCCACTTCTTTGATGTTAGAGGTAACCCCAGATATATCATAGGTAAAGTACCCACTAAGAAACTTGTGTTACTCAAGATTGTCTGCTTTAATTCATCATCCATCCTTGCAAGAAAAATATTAGATTTTTCCATATTAGCCACCAATTTTGAGACTTCACTAAAGTGATTCACTACTTCCATTATCTTGTGAATAGACTGGAGATTTCCTTTACAAAACAGCATCATGTCATATGCAAAAATAAGATGAGTAAGCTTAGTACTCTTACACATAGGGTAAAATTGAAAGTCTGGAATATCACTCATTTTGTTCAACACTCTAGTTAGATACTCTATGACTAGAACAAACAACAATGAAGACATGGGGTCTTCTTGTCTAAGACCTCTCTTCCCCTCAAAATAGCCAAATCCACCACCACTCACTTTAACTGTAAATGTAGTTGTTGTAACACACACCATGATCAAGTATATAAATGGCATAAAAAAATCCATTACCTTTAAGCACTTCCTCCAGAAATTCCCATCTAACCATGTCATAGGCTTTCTTTAGATCAATTTTCATCAAGCATCTTGGGGTATTCTTTCTGTTGTAATGCCTCAAAATGTCATGGTATATGAACATGTTATGTATTAGAGATCTTCCTTCTATGAAAGCTGCTTGGTTGTATACTACAATCATTGGAATGGCTTTCCTTACTCTCTTACAAATGATCTTAGAAATACACTTGTAGATAACATTGCAACGTGAGATGGGTATGAATTGGCTAGCCTGCAGGGGATTATCCACTTTTGGAATAAGAGTAATGATTGTAAAATTAATCTGTGTTAGTGTCACACCTCCTTTTTCCCTAGGGATAGGGATTTTTTCCAATTTAAGTGACATTATTCGAAATGGGATTAATTTATTTTATTTTAAAGAGTCGTCACTTGAAATATTTATGGTGTCCCAAGTCACCGGCTTATTTTAGAATCCCAAATCGAGAAAATTGACTCTATTTATTGGTCCGCGAACACAGAAGACCGGGTAAGGAATTCTGTTAACCTGAAAGAAGGTATTAGGCACTCCCGAATTCCGTGATTTTAGTACGGTCGCTTTACAATCATATACCTGGCTTAATTAACGGATTATTATGTGTTTTAGAACCTATGTGTATTTTAACTTTTAGCGCTTTTAATTGCTTGATTATGGTGTGATTATGAAATTATCTTGAAACGAGTCACGCGTACATGTACTCGTTTTGTTTGGTGTGTCAAGATCATGTCAGGCGTACGTGTACACAATCAATAACACTTTATTATTTTTAAGGTTGTTTCGCCCAAAGTTGCGCGAACGCATACCTTGATATTAATTTTTGAAATCGTAATTATGTTACGCAAACGTATACATACTCATGATAATTTATTAAAGTGTGCCTAAAGCCTTCTACAAATTAAGAATTATTTTTTCAAAAAAAGAATTTTTGATATTATTGTGAAGCTAAAGTTATAGACGAGAAATGTGATATAATTTAGCTATGAATTATGACGAGTGAATTACACTTGTGAATTATTACTTCGAATCTGGAAGTAATTTATTTGGCCCAATGACCTGATGGTCCACTTTACCAATTCATCTTTTACCTTCTTCAGTCTTAAAATACATGGACCAAAATTCTTCTAGTTTTAATTAGTCATGTCATTCAACTTTCTTTGCAATTTCTAAAATCATCCAAATACAGTAGCCAACAGGAAATAATTTTTATGCAAACGTAATGCAGAAAACACATAAAACACTCAAAAACAAGGCAAATATAAATATGAAACGGGCAATAAAGAACAAGAAATTGAACCCTTTTTTTTTTTTAATGAAAACAGTTTCTTGTACATTACTAGATTAATAAGGTTGGCAATAAATAGCAGATTGTTGCATTAGCACCCACAAATACATTAACTAAGGAAACAAATATTATACAGAATAGGAGAGAAGCTTAAAAGACATATACCCTAAAAGTTAAATTTACAATAGTTGGCAGAGACAGCTCTATTATGGCTGCACTCCAACAAGGTTACAAATGATCTTATGTTCTAATTAATTTTCAACGAATTTTGAATATAAGAACCCTGCCTAAAAATAAAAGATTTCTGCATATATAAACCTAACAATCATTAAGAAATTTTCGTTCATTTTGACATTTATGTCCAAATAATTGGAATGCTATGCTTCCTAATAACTACATCATAAAGTCAAGTACCTTGAGAACTCTTAGCCATTAGCAGCAAATAAGCTCTTGTGGGAGAAGAAAGATAAGACCGCGCCTTTTTAACCCCCCCTTAGGATACTTGCGACAATTTATTTTTAAAATTTTAAACTCCTATACTAAAACTTTTGCCATAAGTCACAAAATTAATGAAGTTGAGCAAAGCATAATAGTACCAAATTTTTCAAAATATTATAACTCTAAAATATATTAAATGCAAACTCATATCTTAACATGCTAATTCAACTGAAATAAGTAGACTAAGAACAGTAGGACATTTGATAAACAAAGCATAAATTTTATTAAAACAGTAGGTGAAAAGGACGAACCTTAGAGACAACGAAAATAGAGATAAAATTTTTTGAGTGATGGAACTTGAACTAAGAGCAAATTTGGCTACGAAAAGGAACTTTTCCGGTGACCTTAAGCTGCCGATTTCAAGCACCTCTTTTGGCTACTCTTAAACTCTCTTTCTCCTTTATGATCAAAGTTTTCTCTTTTCAAAAAAAAATCCCTCAGATGTTTCTTTGCTCCAAATCTCGTTCTTCTTCTTTTTCTAGTTTTCCTTCTGTTTTTCAGATTCCCCTTTCTTTGGTGGAGAAAATGATATTAAATGGCAAAGTTTGTTGGATGGTTCCCATTCTCTCCCCATGAAAATCGGGTATCCAGGTTATAGTGGGTGCTTTTTTTTGAGTACAGAAGAGGGGATCGTGGGTTTTTGTGTATTGTTTAAAGTTCAAAAGTCAATATGTACATGGGGTAATTTTGAGGGGAGACGTGAGGGAGGTGGGATTAATATGAGATTTATTAGGGAGTTAGTTGTGGAATAGGAAAGAATTTTCTTATTCTTTTTGAACATAGAAACCAATTACCAAGACTACTTAATCAAATATTAAAATAATAAAAGCAAAAGAATTATTTATACTAATATGAAAGAAATTATTCAAAAATAAATCACTACCTACTAAAGCCTATAATAATAGAGTACGTACTTATTTGAACAACACCTAAGTAAGAATATTAATTAACTACTTTAGATTAAAAAAATAAAAGGTATGAGTTAATTATTTATTAGATTAGAGAAATATAAGAAAAAAATTAAATATTTAAACTAGAATTTAAATGACACTAAGAAAATTATTAAAGTCACTTGATTACTTATTAATATTCTAATTAAAAGAAACTATATATTTTTCTTTGTAAACTTTCTTTTTCTTTTTAACCAATAGAAATAAAACTCGTAGTCTAAGAAGGTGAATACATATATATATATATTTCAATTTTCCCAAATAAATTCTACTAAAGGTGAGATAAAAATTTAAACTATTAATATTAGATCTATAGGAAATATTTACACTAAAATGATAAAGAATTTGGGTGTGGTCAAAAATTAGTTGTTCACAGTTAATAGTTGCTCATTCTCAAGAAATTCCAAGACTGCAGTAGTCTCCCCCTCACCAATAATTGACCATAAAGCTTTATAAAAACCACTCCTATACCCATCTGGTCCAGGACTCTTTGTCTCATCAATACTGAACATAGCAGACCTCACCTCAGTAGCTGTATGTGGCCTTAACAACTGCATTTGTTGAGTAGTTGACAGTGTCTCCCCATTCTTCAGAAAGCTTTGAAAAACATGTGTCCTGTTCCAGCCCTTTGTTCCTAGCAACTCTTGGTAATAGTCCACAAAAATAGTTGCAATGTCTTCTTGATCTGATTGCATTCTCCCATGTTTGTCAGCTAATTGGATTATAGCTTCTTGTAATCTCCTGTGTCTAATCACAGAGAAGAAGTATCTATTATTATCATCACACGGCTTAAGCCATGTAACTTTGCTCCTCTGTTTTCAGCTAGATAAGAGGACCTTTTGAACTTGTGAAATTGCTGCAGTTCTTCTGCATGCAGTCTAGCATCTAGTGGATTATTATGAAGTTCTGCTTGTGCTTTAAGCAAGAGCCATCCTATCTGGATTAGCTATTACAACAACGTTGTTGAAATGCCTTCTATTTAGCACTTTAAGTTTATGCTTCAACAACTTTAATTTTCTGACAACTCTGAACATACTGCACCCTATTACTTAATGTTCCCATCCTTCCTTAACTACATCTAGAAAGTTAGGGTGAGTGGCCCATACATTGCAGTATTTGAAAACAGCTTTAGCTCTCCTAGTTGTATTTGCAGTTGATAACTTGAGTGGGCAGTGATCACTGATCCCCTTTTCTAGATATTGCTCCGTAAAGGTTGGCATAGAATTGAGCCAATCAGTATTGATAAACACCCAGTCAATCTTGGATAAGATTCTACTATCATCATGTCTGTCATTCCATGTATACCTGCTACCACTTGTTGGTAACTCAACCAGCTCACATTGTTCTATACACTGATGAAACTCTGTTATTTCAGCCATAGTTACAGGATTTTCTCCCACTTTATCTTCAATGTGCAATACAGAATTGAAGTCACCCATACCAATCCATGGACTCTCCATACTTCTATTCACTACATCTAAATAACTCTATAAGCTTCTTCTATCTTCCTTTATATTAAAAGCACACACTATAGTCATCATAAAAGTAACTTGCAGATTGTTATGAGTAACCTGACAAGTGACTACTTGTGAATTTATAGATATAAGGTTCATTTTGAAACAGTCTTGTCTCCATGCCAGTCATATCCTCCCATTATTGTGCTCCCTCAAATTTGTTATACACTCCCACCCACCAAATAGCTTACTGGCCACTTGGTCAATTTTCTCAGCCTTTATTTTTGTCTCCAACATACCTATTAATCCTATCTATTCTTTATTACAAAAGAGTTTCACCTCCTTTTGTTTGTTAAGGGAATTCATACCCCTAACATTCCAACATAAGATGTTATTCATGACCACTAGGAAGTGGTACTTTCCCTCCCACATTTCTAACAGCTTTAATTGCACTGCTCTTATTGATAGCATTATCATTCATCTCCAAAATTTAAAAATTATTTTGATAACTTTTATCTCCTTCTCCCTTACCCTGTTGTGACTGCCGATTTGTTGGTCTTGTAACATTTAAAGGTGTCACCCATCATGTAGTGTCCTACCTAGGCTGAGTACTTGGCTATCCTGTTGCATTGTTCTTTACTATTATTTGCCTGTCCTCTGCTACTACCTCCTTATCATTCTCTTTAACCATTTGTTCTGCTTCTATATCACCATTTTTACTGGTATCCTCTGTTATTTTGGTACCAGCTAGTTGTTGTTGTTTTCTTGCTCTACATACTTGGTCATTATGGCAATATTTCCTGCATACTTTACACAAATTTGGCTTCCAATTATATTGCACTTTTTGTTCCATTAACAACTATTTCTCATTGTTAAAGAAACTTTTATCAGGCAATTTAGTATCCGTCTGAACCTCTACCAGAAGTCATGCAAAGCTCAGCCCCACCTTTATTTCTGTGTGGCTGTCAACCATCAATGGTCTTCCTATTAAACTCCCAATTTTGCTGAGGCCTTTTGGGCTCTAATACTTGAAGTTCAAATCAGGCAGTTTAACCTATATAGGGACAGTGTACAACTCTTCTCTTGTGAATTCCATGTCTGCATGCCAGGCTTTTATAATGACAAGTTTGTTATCAAAATGATATATACCTCCTTGTAATACCTCATTCTTCCTTATCTCTGAATCAAACCTCACTGACACAATCTCATTCTTCAACATAGACACCTTATTTATACCATGTTTACCCTAAAGTCTACACACATACCCATTAAGCACCGAGAATAGCGGGTAAGCTCCCAGAACATAACACACTATTGCTGATTTCCAGTACTCTATCTCAGAGCTTATGTCCTCTGCTTCAATTTCACAAACAGGTGCCTCTTCATGTATTTCAGGTTCTACAAATTCAAGTTTAAAACCAGCATTTGTTACCTTAGTTATATCAAAATTATCCCAAATGGAACCCTTGGCATTCAACTCCGGCGATGCTTCAACTTCATCAGCCCATGACAATTTTCCTTTGCCAGCCTTAGAATTCAACACTTCCTTCCATTGTTGTGGTGTCGATGACGTTCCTTCCCCCAATTCCCGGACATGCAATCCTAATTGACTAACAATTGGTGCTAATTCTTCAATTTACCCTTGTTCAATCAATTCATCCATGCATGGTACTGTTTCATTGGCTCCCACCTCCTCGAGCTGCTTTGTTGGAATTTTACTTCCTTCTTCCTTTGATGATTCGCACCCAATGCGATGGTCTCTCGTGCCATTATTGCCTTCTGCGAGGGATTCCGAGCTCTCTTCCCCATGGAGGCGCACGTTATGCTATCATGCGCTGAGAGAGAAATGAAGCCCTTTTTTAATACAAAGATTGTTATGAAGTAATTTATTTAAGAAACTTACAAGTACCTTTCTACTAAAGCATGGGGCGAATAACCTAACAAAAGGGTATAGATAATCTGCTGCAATCCATTAAACTAAATTGGACATCTTGATGTTCTTTAAAATGTAAGTTGATTTTAAAATTTTGGTGATTCAGCGACTGTGCGCGACTGCGTGTGAGATTATAATGAGACATGGTGACTACAGAACCGAATGAATACTAAAAAACTTGTGCATATTTAATACGTTAATTTTTTTTTTTTTCATTGTGAGTGAATTCCATTCCATAATAACAAGTCATATCAATATTCAGTGCATAAATCTTAAACTTTTTTTTTTATTTTGGCTTTATTTGTTCTTTCGTGTCAACAACATATTCAGTATAATCTCATAAGTAGGGTGAGGTCTGAGAATGATAGTGTGTATGCAAATTTTATCCCTACCTTATGAAGGTAAGAAGTTGTTTTCGATAGACAGTCGGCTAAAAAAAATAAAATTACAACAGTTTTAAAAAAGAAATACGATTATAAAATTTGTTCTTTCATACGTCAACTATAAACCAGGAGAGAGAGGGGAAGACCTAGGAAATTCTCTTTTTGGGCAATCAAAACTGTTGGTAAATGTCCACTAAATATCCAATAATGCAATAGATAAAAATTGCTTAAGTTTTAAGACAAGAAGTTAGAAACGTAATGATATTGTGATTAATGAGTCAATATCAGGCACGATGTGCCATGTGAAAGGAAGTAAAGCATATTCCTATCTTCAGAATATATATCTCAGCTACTATTACTTGTTGAGTGCCTCCGTAAATATCCTGGATTTTATGAGTTAGATATTATTTCCTCTTTTTAACATAGATATTTTTGCCTCCATCTTAACTTCTTTAGGGATCGTTTGGTAGGGTGTATAAGAATAATGTTGAATATGGTGTATTAGTAATGCTGATATTAGTTATACTTGCATTAGTTATGCTGACAGAGGCAGATGTAGTATATTATGTACCGGTTCAACTGAACCCATAACTTTCGATGCGGAGTAAAAATTTATATGTAAGAATTCATAAAAATTGCAAAAATAGTAGATATGAACCCATAACTTTAAAAATATAATGGGTTCAATGTTAAAAACCTTAAAATTGAACCCATAAGATTTAAATCCTGGATCCGCCTATGTATGCTGATATATTTCTTATCAATTATTTGGTTTGATGTATTAAAACATTGTATAATTTCTAAAAAAATTATTTGCTTACAAAAACACCCTCATAACCAGTCCATCAATTTATCTTTTTAAAAGAAACATATGTTGAGGAATTTTCATATATGAAAAAGGTTTTAAAAAAATTATTTGATTTGTTACCTATATTGTAGTATAGAACTGAATATTTATTTATACAAAAAAATATGTTAAGTATTTATTTACTTACTATGGATATAATTTTATATCCCACTTTCTTGGATTATTTAATACTTACATTAATATAGTATAGCATATTTTAATCAAGCATAATTTTGAAGGATATTTTTAGTCTTTAACTAAGCCAATGCATGCATTAAAACTTATTGCATTGTTAATACCATGGAATCTTATGCATTAGTTATACATATGATAATACCAAATAAACTGTATAACTAATACGTGCATTATTTTAATGCATCCCACCAAAATGACCCCTTAGAGATACGGGTCTGAAAATAAAGGAAGTGAAAAGAAGACCACAACAGGCAATTGCAAATCCAATCAGAAAAAGAAAATAATTTGATTCAATTTTAGTTTTGATCCAAATATTAAATTATCTCCCCCCGTTCATCAATCAGAACTGGAGAAATCATTTACCAACAATATATTTGTTAAGAAAAAACGATTAAAAAATAAAAGGATCTTAGTTTACAACACCATAATTGAAGTAGTTTTAGCAAAACTGATAATTCCCCATTTATATAATCTGATAGAAATCAAGGAATGTATCTGTTACAGTGTATGTACATTAAAATTTACCACTAAATAATAATCAGATCAGTGTATGTAAAAATAAAAGCTTATTGTTTATTCTCTTTTTGTACAAAAGAAATTTCCCAGTTCTTGTCAGTGAAGAGGACAAGTAATTGGACTCATAAAATCTGTTGTTCTCCTTTCTGGTCCTCTTCTATTGTATCTTCCAAATCTATCTGACCTGCAATGAGCAAGGAAAAATCATCATCTTCGTAGAAGTGAAAGACTACATGTATTTATATTTGTACACGATTAGATGTGAATATACCACTACTCCTGATATCGTAGACCACTCAGTGAGGCAAAAATGAGCACTTGGTGAAAATGGTATCAAGGGACGAGCATCGTTTAATCTAACTAAATATGTTGCATTTACAGTTCAAGTTTGATACAGTTATAAAGGATAATATAAATTGCATCAAGCAACTAATGTAAAGATGTTCCTCAAATAAGTTCTAGCCTCTTGTTTGATCACAAATCTGACTATCTAGATCAAAAACCTTTCAGGTAGAGAGGTTATTTTTAACAGCATGCTCGTCGTGGTTTAAATCTCATATGTTGTGCAGATAATGAAAATTGTACAAGTATGCAAGTATAGTTACCATACCGAATAGGGACACTAATGAGGGAGGCTTTGAGTGTCCATTTGAACTCATATCTATACCTGCACAATTAAGATGTGTGTTTGAAATAAGAGACAGATAAATAACACAAAAACCGAGTTGCAGAAAAGTTTTGCATTTATGACAAATAGCATTTAGGATGAGACCAATTTAGACCTGAAAGACCAGGCATGAGACATGTTCAACTCTAATGCCAATATTAGAAGACAATTCAGATTTGCAGGGAGGGGCGGAGGCAATACTGGCGTTGGGTTCCTAATTTACTAACCACTAAGGCACCATCCTTTAATCTTCACTTGTTTCAGTACTCAGTGAATAGATAATTCTCAGCTGACCATTTGTTTCATTACTTTTATACAGGGGTATATCCCTTCTTTCATAATGACCAGCACTGCCTTAGTGTTGGATTTTTAAATAATACGGAAAAGGGTCAAAACTGCCCCTAATCTATTCGCTTAGGTTTAAAAATACCCTTCGTTCACCTATTTTGTAAAAATTTCCCTCACCGTTAAAAAACTGGCACATTCATACCCTTATTTCTGACGGACCTTTGCTGAATAAAATAAAATAAAATTATATATGGCGTGGCAATTGCTTATTGGTCAAGATTAAAAATTTCAGTCTAACCCAGATCTGATCCGTAAATAACCCACCTACGATCCATCTTAGTCGTTCCAACCTGTTAAACCCTTTTTAGCCCCTCAAACACCCGATTCCATACCCGACTCATGATCCAATCGTTATTTAGGTTTTATTTGTCAACATTTCATATTTTTCTTTTTATTAATTTATTATATGGTACCTATCCCTTACCTTGTTCTTCTTCCCCAACTAAATCATTGCCGACCGTTTCCCAACCAAATCACCGCCGACGAACTGTGAAGCTAATTTGCTCACATGATTTCAATTAACTCCAAACAACTATATGGTAGCTCAGCATATATAACTTTGGCAGAAAGATAACTTTATTAAATCATAAAATCTTAAAATGAACCATTAATTTAATTCCAAAGATACCAGATTTCACTCTATGAATATTGATTTAACAAAAAAATGTTAATTTAAAAATTAAATTAAGGTAAAAAATCTGAGTGGGAGAAGGAGATCCGTGGGTATTGAAGGGTGAAGATATGAAAGTTGAAGCCGATGGTGGTCCTCTGCCAGCAATAGTGAGTTATTGTACTTCGGCCATGGAGGAGGATGATTAGAGAAAATGTGGAGCGGGAGGTCCCGCACATGGATGGAAGAGGACAAGTTGAGAGGTGAAGTTAGGGCATCTTAAAAAGCGGGTCATGGATCGGGTATGTATATTTTGGATCATGGAGTGGGCTAATAAGTGGATGTGAGGTGAGGTTTTAATTTTAGCCAATGGAAAATTGACACATATTATGTAATAAAAAAATTTCTTAATCAAAATAAGGCCGTTAGTTTTCTAGGGTATGAGTGGGGCGGAAAGTTGACGTTATGGGCAGTTTTTACAAAATAGGTGGATGAAGGGTAGTTTTAAACTTGAGCGAATAGGTTAGGTGCAGTTTTGACCCTTTTCCGTAAATAATAAATGAATGATCAACTTGCCTTTTCGAAAAGAAAAAAAAAAGGAATAGAAAATTCGGAGTTAGCTACTGACCATGTTAGTGAAAGAGAGAAAATAGATTTAGAAGTTCCAGCATGCTACTACAGGAAGTGCCATTTAAGAGAAAAGATACATCATATTCATTTCAACAATATGCTATTCTGAATCATTCTGTCAAAATGCCACGGCCAATTAAGCAACATATGGTCAGTCTATTTTTTTCTCATTCTAGGCTTTTATATGCATCAATATCAATTATTGATATCCCAAATACCATATGGAGTTTCCTTTCTTATGAAGGGATGTTCATTAGTGTTCCGTGCTTTCCTATGATCTCATTCACCTTCCTCTTAAAAGAGCCCTTTTCCAACAGATCCACAATAATGTCTCACCTCCAGCAAATGTATACTCAATTGTTTTTGCCCAAAGCTAGCTAGCAAGAATTCGAAGGGTGGAGAAGAATACTGCACCAACATGTGCTTCTATATGCTTGATCTTCTTAGGTACAGTTAGAGCCAGGAAAAATAAAAGGTATGAGTTAATTATTTATTAGATTAGAGAAATATAAGAAAAAAATTAAATATTTAAACTAGAATTTAAATGACACTAAGAAAATTATTAAAGTCACTTGATTACTTATTAATATTCTAATTAAAAGAAACTATATATTTTTCTTTGTAAACTTTCTTTTTCTTTTTAACCAATAGAAATAAAACTCGTAGTCTAAGAAGGTGAATACATATATATATATATTTCAATTTTCCCAAATAAATTCTACTAAAGGTGAGATAAAAATTTAAACTATTAATATTAGATCTATAGGAAATATTTACACTAAAATGATAAAGAATTTGGGTGTGGTCAAAAATTAGTTGTTCACAGTTAATAGTTGCTCATTCTCAAGAAATTCCAAGACTGCAGTAGTCTCCCCCTCACCAATAATTGACCATAAAGCTTTATAAAAACCACTCCTATACCCATCTGGTCCAGGACTCTTTGTCTCATCAATACTGAACATAGCAGACCTCACCTCAGTAGCTGTATATGGCCTTAACAACTGCATTTGTTGAGTAGTTGACAGTGTCTTCCCATTCTTCAGAAAGCTTTGAAAAACATGTGTCCTGTTCCAGCCCTTTGTTCCTAGCAACTCTTGGTAATAGTCCACAAAAATAGTTGCAATGTCTTCTTGATCTGATTGCATTCTCCCATGTTTGTCAGCTAATTGGATTATAGCTTCTTGTAATCTCCTGTGTCTAATCACAGAGAAGAAGTATCTATTATTATCATCACACGGCTTAAGCCATGTAACTTTGCTCCTCTGTTTTCAGCTAGATAAGAGGACCTTTTGAACTTGTGAAATTGCTGCAGTTCTTCTGCATGCAGTCTAGCATCTAGTGGATTATTATGAAGTTCTGCTTGTGCTTTAAGCAAGAGCCATCCTATCTGGATTAGCTATTACAACAACGTTGTTGAAATGCCTTCTATTTAGCACTTTAAGTTTATGCTTCAACAACTTTAATTTCCTGACAACTCTGAACATACTGCACCCTATTACTTAATGTTCCCATCCTTCCTTAACTACATCTAGAAAGTTAGGGTGAGTGGCCCCTACATTGTAGTATTTGAAAACAGCTTTAGCTCTCCTAGTTGTATTTGCAGTTGATAACTTGAGTGGGCAGTGATCACTGATCCCCTTTTCTAGATATTGCCCCGTAAAGGTTGGCATAGAATTGAGCCAATCAGTATTGATAAACACCCAGTCAATCTTGGATAAGATACTACTATCATCATGTCTGTCATTCCATGTATACCTGCTACCACTTGTTGGTAACTCAACCAGCTCACATTGTTCTATACACTGATGAAACTCTGTTATTTCAGCCATAGTTACAGGATTTTCTCTCACTTTATCTTCAATGTGCAATACAGAATTGAAGTCACCCATACCAATCCATGGACTCTCCATACTTCTACTCACTACATCTAAATAACTCTATAAGCTTCTTCTATCTTCCTTTATATTAAAAGCACACACTATAGTCATCATAAAAGTAACTTGCAGATTGTTATGAGTAACCTGACAAGTGACTACTTGTGAATTTATAGATATAAGGTTCATTTTGAAACAGTCTTGTCTCCATGCCAGCCATATCCTCCCATTATTATGCTCCCTCAAATTTGTTATACACTCCCACCTACCAAATAGCTTACTGGCCACTTGATCAATTTTCTCAGCCTTTATTTTTGTCTCCAACATACCTATTAATCCTATCTATTCTTTATTACAAAAGAGTTTCACCTCCTTTTGTTTGTTAAGGGAATTCATACCCCTAACATTCCAACATAAGATGTTATTCATGACCACTAGGAAGTGGTACTTTCCCTCCCACATTTCTAACAGCTTTAATTGCACTGCTCTTATTGATAGCATTATCATTCATCTCCAAAATTTAAAAATTATTTTGATAACTTTTATCTCCTTCTCCCTTACCCTGTTGTGACTGCCGATTTGTTGGTCTTGTAACATTTAAAGGTGTCACCCATCATGTAGTGTCCTACCTAGGCTGAGTGCTTGGCTATCCTGTTGCATTGTTCTTTACTATTATTTGCCTGTCCTCTGCTACTACCTCCTTATCATTCTCTTTAACCATTTGTTCTGCTTCTATATCACCATTTTTACTGGTATCCTCTGTTATTTTGGTACCAGCTAGTTGTTGTTGTTTCCTTGCTCTACATACTTGGTCATTATGGCCATATTTCTTGCATACTTTACACAAATTTGGCTTCCAATTATATTGCACTTTTTGTTCCATTAACAACTATTTCTCATTGTTAAAGAAAATTTTATCAGGCAATTTAGTATCCATCTGAACCTCTACCAGAAGTCATGCAAAGCTCAGCCCCACCTTTATTTCTGTGTGGCTGTCAACCATCAATGGTCTTCCTATTAAACTCCCAATTTTGCTGAGGCCTTTTGGGCTCTAATACTTGAAGTTCAAATCAGGCAGTTTAACCTATATAGGGACAGTGTACAACTCTTCTCTTGTGAATTCCATGTCTGCATGCCAGGCTTTTACAATGACAAGTTTGTTATCAAAATGATATATACCTCCTTGTAATACCTCATTCTTCCTTATCTCTGAATCAAACCTCACTAACACAATCTCATTCTTCAACATAGACACCTTATTTATACCATGTTTACCCTAAAGTCTACACACATACCCATTAAGCACCGAGAATAGCGGGTAAGCTCCCAGAACATAATACACTATTGCTGATTTCCAGTACTCTATCTCAGAGCTTATGTCCTCTGCTTCAATTTCACAAACAGGTGCCTCTTCATGTATTTCAGGTTCTACAAATTCAAGTTTAAAACCAGCATTTGTTACCTTAGTTATATCAAAATTGTCCCAAATGGAACCCTTGGCATTCAACTCCGGCGATGCTTCAACTTCATCAGCCCATGACAATTTTCCTTTGCCAGCCTTAGAATTCAACACTTCCTTCCATTGTTGTGGTGTCGATGACGTTCCTTCCCCCAATTCCCGGACATGCAATCCTAATTGACTAACAATTGGTGCTAATTCTTCAATTTTCCCTTGTTCAATCAATTCATCCATGCATGGTACTGTTTCATTGGCTCCCACCTCCTCGAGCTGCTTTGTTGGAATTTCACTTCCTTCTTCCTTTGATGATTCGCACCCAATGCGATGGTCTCTCGTGCCATTATTGCCTTCTGCGAGGGATTCCGAGCTCTCTTCCCCATGGAGGCGCACGTTATGCTATCATGCGCTGAGAGAGAAATGAAGCCCTTTTTTAATACAAAGATTGTTATGAAGTAATTTATTTAAGAAACTTACAAGTACCTTTCTACTAAAGCATGGGGCGAATAACCTAACAAAAGGGTATAGATAATCTGCTGCAATCCATTAAACTAAATTGGACATCTTGATGTTCTTTAAAATGTAAGTTGATTTTAAAATTTTGGTGATTCAGCGACTGTGCGCGACTGCGTGTGAGATTATAATGAGACATGGTGACTACAGAACCGAATGAATACTAAAAAACTTGTGCATATTTAATACGTTAATTTTTTTTTTTTTCATTGTGAGTGAATTCCATTCCATAATAACAAGTCATATCAATATTCAGTGCATAAATCTTAAACTTTTTTTTTTATTTTGGCTTTATTTGTTCTTTCGTGTCAACAACATATTCAGTATAATCTCATAAGTAGGGTGAGGTCTGAGAATGATAGTGTGTATGCAAATTTTATCCCTACCTTATGAAGGTAAGAAGTTGTTTTCGATAGACAGTCGGCTAAAAAAAATAAAATTACAACAGTTTTAAAAAAGAAATACGATTATAAAATTTGTTCTTTCATACGTCAACTATAAACCAGGAGAGAGAGGGGAAGACCTAGGAAATTCTCTTTTTGGGCAATCAAAACTGTTGGTAAATGTCCACTAAATATCCAATAATGCAATAGATAAAAATTGCTTAAGTTTTAAGACAAGAAGTTAGAAACGTAATGATATTGTGATTAATGAGTCAATATCAGGCACGATGTGCCATGTGAAAGGAAGTAAAGCATATTCCTATCTTCAGAATATATATCTCAGCTACTATTACTTGTTGAGTGCCTCCGTAAATATCCTGGATTTTATGAGTTAGATATTATTTCCTCTTTTTAACATAGATATTTTTGCCTCCATCTTAACTTCTTTAGGGATCGTTTGGTAGGGTGTATAAGAATAATGTTGAATATGGTGTATTAGTAATGCTGATATTAGTTATACTTGCATTAGTTATGCTGACAGAGGCAGATGTAGTATATTATGTACCGGTTCAACTGAACCCATAACTTTCGATGCGGAGTAAAAATTTATATGTAAGAATTCATAAAAATTGCAAAAATAGTAGATATGAACCCATAACTTTAAAAATATAATGGGTTCAATGTTAAAAACCTTAAAATTGAACCCATAAGATTTAAATCCTGGATCCGCCTATGTATGCTGATATATTTCTTATCAATTATTTGGTTTGATGTATTAAAACATTGTATAATTTCTAAAAAAATTATTTGCTTACAAAAACACCCTCATAACCAGTCCATCAATTTATCTTTTTAAAAGAAACATATGTTGAGGAATTTTCATATATGAAAAAGGTTTTAAAAAAATTATTTGATTTGTTACCTATATTGTAGTATAGAACTGAATATTTATTTATACAAAAAAATATGTTAAGTATTTATTTACTTACTATGGATATAATTTTATATCCCACTTTCTTGGATTATTTAATACTTACATTAATATAGTATAGCATATTTTAATCAAGCATAATTTTGAAGGATATTTTTAGTCTTTAACTAAGCCAATGCATGCATTAAAACTTATTGCATTGTTAATACCATGGAATCTTATGCATTAGTTATACATATGATAATACCAAATAAACTGTATAACTAATACGTGCATTATTTTAATGCATCCCACCAAAATGACCCCTTAGAGATACGGGTCTGAAAATAAAGGAAGTGAAAAGAAGACCACAACAGGCAATTGCAAATCCAATCAGAAAAAGAAAATAATTTGATTCAATTTTAGTTTTGATCCAAATATTAAATTATCTCCCCCCGTTCATCAATCAGAACTGGAGAAATCATTTACCAACAATATATTTGTTAAGAAAAAACGATTAAAAAATAAAAGGATCTTAGTTTACAACACCATAATTGAAGTAGTTTTAGCAAAACTGATAATTCCCCATTTATATAATCTGATAGAAATCAAGGAATGTATCTGTTACAGTGTATGTACATTAAAATTTACCACTAAATAATAATCAGATCAGTGTATGTAAAAATAAAAGCTTATTGTTTATTCTCTTTTTGTACAAAAGAAATTTCCCAGTTCTTGTCAGTGAAGAGGACAAGTAATTGGACTCATAAAATCTGTTGTTCTCCTTTCTGGTCCTCTTCTATTGTATCTTCCAAATCTATCTGACCTGCAATGAGCAAGGAAAAATCATCATCTTCGTAGAAGTGAAAGACTACATGTATTTATATTTGTACACGATTAGATGTGAATATACCACTACTCCTGATATCGTAGACCACTCAGTGAGGCAAAAATGAGCACTTGGTGAAAATGGTATCAAGGGACGAGCATCGTTTAATCTAACTAAATATGTTGCATTTACAGTTCAAGTTTGATACAGTTATAAAGGATAATATAAATTGCATCAAGCAACTAATGTAAAGATGTTCCTCAAATAAGTTCTAGCCTCTTGTTTGATCACAAATCTGACTATCTAGATCAAAAACCTTTCAGGTAGAGAGGTTATTTTTAACAGCATGCTCGTCGTGGTTTAAATCTCATATGTTGTGCAGATAATGAAAATTGTACAAGTATGCAAGTATAGTTACCATACCGAATAGGGACACTAATGAGGGAGGCTTTGAGTGTCCATTTGAACTCATATCTATACCTGCACAATTAAGATGTGTGTTTGAAATAAGAGACAGATAAATAACACAAAAACCGAGTTGCAGAAAAGTTTTGCATTTATGACAAATAGCATTTAGGATGAGACCAATTTAGACCTGAAAGACCAGGCATGAGACATGTTCAACTCTAATGCCAATATTAGAAGACAATTCAGATTTGCAGGGAGGGGCGGAGGCAATACTGGCGTTGGGTTCCTAATTTACTAACCACTAAGGCACCATCCTTTAATCTTCACTTGTTTCAGTACTCAGTGAATAGATAATTCTCAGCTGACCATTTGTTTCATTACTTTTATACAGGGGTATATCCCTTCTTTCATAATGACCAGCACTGCCTTAGTGTTGGATTTTTAAATAATACGGAAAAGGGTCAAAACTGCCCCTAATCTATTCGCTTAGGTTTAAAAATACCCTTCGTTCACCTATTTTGTAAAAATTTCCCTCACCGTTAAAAAACTGGCACATTCATACCCTTATTTCTGACGGACCTTTGCTGAATAAAATAAAATAAAATTATATATGGCGTGGCAATTGCTTATTGGTCAAGATTAAAAATTTCAGTCTAACCCAGATCTGATCCGTAAATAACCCACCTACGATCCATCTTAGTCGTTCCAACCTGTTAAACCCTTTTTAGCCCCTCAAACACCCGATTCCATACCCGACTCATGATCCAATCGTTATTTAGGTTTTATTTGTCAACATTTCATATTTTTCTTTTTATTAATTTATTATATGGTACCTATCCCTTACCTTGTTCTTCTTCCCCAACTAAATCATTGCCGACCGTTTCCCAACCAAATCACCGCCGACGAACTGTGAAGCTAATTTGCTCACATGATTTCAATTAACTCCAAACAACTATATGGTAGCTCAGCATATATAACTTTGGCAAAAAGATAACTTTATTAAATCATAAAATCTTAAAATGAACCATTAATTTAATTCCAAAGATACCAGATTTCACTCTATGAATATTGATTTAACAAAAAAATGTTAATTTAAAAATTAAATTAAGGTAAAAAATCTGAGTGGGAGAAGGAGATCCGTGGGTATTGAAGGGTGAAGATATGAAAGTTGAAGCCGATGGTGGTCCTCTGCCAGCAATAGTGAGTTATTGTACTTCGGCCATGGAGGAGGATGATTAGAGAAAATGTGGAGCGGGAGGTCCCGCACATGGATGGAAGAGGACAAGTTGAGAGGTGAAGTTAGGGCATCTTAAAAAGCGGGTCATGGATCGGGTATGTATATTTTGGATCATGGAGTGGGCTAATAAGTGGATGTGAGGTGAGGTTTTAATTTTAGCCAATGGAAAATTGACACATATTATGTAATAAAAAAATTTCTTAATCAAAATAAGGCCGTTAGTTTTCTAGGGTATGAGTGGGGCGGAAAGTTGACGTTATGGGCAGTTTTTACAAAATAGGTGGATGAAGGGTAGTTTTAAACTTGAGCGAATAGGTTAGGTGCAGTTTTGACCCTTTTCCGTAAATAATAAATGAATGATCAACTTGCCTTTTCGAAAAGAAAAAAAAAAGGAATAGAAAATTCGGAGTTAGCTACTGACCATGTTAGTGAAAGAGAGAAAATAGATTTAGAAGTTCCAGCATGCTACTACAGGAAGTGCCATTTAAGAGAAAAGATACATCATATTCATTTCAACAATATGCTATTCTGAATCATTCTGTCAAAATGCCACGGCCAATTAAGCAACATATGGTCAGTCTATTTTTTTCTCATTCTAGGCTTTTATATGCATCAATATCAATTATTGATATCCCAAATACCATATGGAGTTTCCTTTCTTATGAAGGGATGTTCATTAGTGTTCCGTGCTTTCCTATGATCTCATTCACCTTCCTCTTAAAAGAGCCCTTTTCCAACAGATCCACAATAATGTCTCACCTCCAGCAAATGTATACTCAATTGTTTTTGCCCAAAGCTAGCTAGCAAGAATTCGAAGGGTGGAGAAGAATACTGCACCAACATGTGCTTCTATATGCTTGATCTTCTTAGGTACAGTTAGAGCCAGGAAAAAATGAAGTGTGTGCAAAGTGTATTTCTTTTTCGTGTCAAAGTAACTTCAGACCTCTTTTGTACAATAGAAAGATGGTGCATATGCAGTGATGAGATGCAGAGATGATGCAGCCAAGAAATTAAAGATATAAAGCAGCAGCACACCTGAAGCTTCAGCTGATTTGAGGATATCTGATTTCTTGAAAGTAAATCCAATAAAATTGGAATCTTTTGATGTCAGCATCTACATGATGGAATCAATCAAAATATATCACAAATCATTTCTCTTTATAAAAAGAACGATATAATAAGGACTATCTGTGTATAGCATTGAGAAATATACGGGGAACCAAAACTCTGAGGATAATAATTAAGAAAAATACTTGCTAAAATTGCAAATATAGAAGAACCCCCAGAAGTCATTTAATCTCACCTATAGGAATCAATATACCATAGGAACTTGGATGTGCATAATTCATTAACTATAGTCTCATGGAAGAAAATTCCAAATATTTAAGTGCATCACTGTTGCAATTACACTTGTTTTATATTCTTGCCTGAATGTTTCTTTTCCTAAGATTGGGAGGGTGAGGGAGCTGAAGTATGCATTGTCAACAAGTAATCATTACCTTTCGCCAGGGTCCAACTCTTGGTGCTGTTGCTGAAGGATCTTCTACCTATAAAGTGAAAAGTTAGTACATTGAAAGAACAAAGCAAGCATGGTTTTTAAAATTAAAGTGAAGCATCACTTAAAGCAAAACATGGAACTAATGTGATGAGGAAAATTGAAGAATTACTGTAGATGAATGCCAAGAACAAATGGTAGATTGTATTGAAATGAAAATGTATGCTTTGATAATAAGCCATATGTAGCTTGTAGATATTCAGTGGTACTGAGAAATGCCCAAAATTCTAAGGACCTAGTTCATAAGTGATGTCAAATTGTCATACTGAAGTTACTAATGAAGAGAGGTGGAGAACATGTCCATGATTTATGGTAAAGGTAGAGAAAATAGAGACGCTACAAAGGTGAGGGTAAACAGTTGGTTTCTAGCAGTACACAACGTCATAAGAGTTGGAGTGATTTTACTAACTACTACTCCAGATGTTTCCTACAAAAGTCAAATTAGTACAACTAGTGATCTATAAAAGTACTCACCTCAGGAAACTTCTCAAAATTTTGAGTATCTAACTCTCCGGTAACGATAGGTTTATAGGCAGCCTCCATTTCATAAAGTATGTCCCAATTGACTCCTTTGAACCAGGGATGAGCCTGAAACCAGACACAAGTTTTAGTAGTAAGCAGACACAAACACGGAGCCAGCGTAACCACTACATCTTTCACACAAAGTACATAATCTCATCAATGATAGAGGACAACTAATGTATGGATTCCGTTAAGTGAAATAAAACTACTAGAATTAAGGGGCATATTTCCGCAGATAGTTTCTGTACATTTCGGCGGGCATTACTTCATTCTTTTAGTTGTGTTATTTACCGTTATTTCTTCCACTCCTCCGGTCCCCAGTCTTGATTCAACATCACATAATAAACGACAGATCAGATCCTTAGCCTCATCTGATACTTTTGGTTCTTCTGGGAATTTAAGGCATGTTCTCCAACTGATTATCTGATACAACGAAAACAAATATGATATACCCCGTCAAAATGAATATACTTTGTGAAACCTAAAAAGATGCAGTAGAACAATTTTGGAAACAAACTTTTCAATTCCAATCTACCCCGATTGCATTGAAAAAGGATTCATTTGGAATCTTGGTTTACAGAGTTCTGTCTGAATCCAATTTGGAGATCATTCTAGAGGCCCCCGCTGTCTCTTATTTTCATCATAACAACAGATAGAAGAGTTACCTTGCGCGCCGTCATTCTTGGATGCTCTGAACAGAAGGGAGGATACCCAACAACCATCTCAAACAGGATTGCCCCCAATGACCACCAATCACATTCAATTCCATATCCTTTTTTCAACAAAACCTCTGGTGCCATGTAATCAAGAGTTCCAACGGTAGAGTATGCCTACATAAGATATTTCACACATAGATTAAATCAATTCGAAAGGGCAACATGAAAGAATGTTAATTTTGCATGCTGACACAATTATAACTTGAAAATCAGGAAAAGTGCAGCACTAGAATGTGAGTATGTAATACCAGGGCACGGCGGTTGCGCTTCCACTGCTGTATTTGTTCTTTTGGCATTGGCCATGAAGCTCTATCACCAGCAGAATTCCCTTCAGTCCCGTTAATGGACTCCGCATTTGTAAGGTCTTCATCTTCCAATAATATTGATGAGTATTTATTTTCCAGGGGTTTACATAAGCCAAAATCGGAAAGCTTTAAATGGCCATTTCTATCCAGTATAAGGTTATCAGGTTTTATGTCCCTGAAAGCAGAAAAATTTCTGAATCAGCTGCATGTTGGAGGATGATTGTGGAGTGACCTTTATACTGTATGCACATGCAAAAGAACAGATAACAACAAAAAACTGTAGCACCAAA
This sequence comes from Nicotiana tabacum, assembly GCF_000715075.1. Taxonomy (NCBI): domain Eukaryota; kingdom Viridiplantae; phylum Streptophyta; class Magnoliopsida; order Solanales; family Solanaceae; genus Nicotiana; species Nicotiana tabacum. The sequence goes on from NC_134091.1 coordinate 19,416,855, forward strand.
TTGCAAGATCAAGACATCTAAATCCAATATGATAAATGTTTGCTCGATCATTGATTCCTCTAATGAAACCCCTAAAGAAAATGAAGACAGGACGAAAGGCCTCAAAGGCAACTTAAGGGAAACTAAACAACTCGCAACAATCAGAGTACAGGCAAATAATTACATTTGTTAATCTGGAGACTGAAAGTGAGTCATTCTTCGACTAATGAAAAATATTGTACCACACTAAGAATTACTCAGTAACCCCGTGAGATAAAGAACGAGAGTAGCGGAAGAGGAAATGTAAGGCTGTTCTAACTGCAGGTGCTACTTCCTAGCTGGGGGATCTGAACAAACCTTAAAACGTCACTTTAACATATGTGTCATAGTAGGAGAAATGCTTTTGAAGATTAGAAGCTTATTTAGACATCTCCACTTGATGATATTTGGAAAAAGAGAAATTTTATATCAACAGTAGCATGGCGCTTTTCTGAAAATAGTAATTAACACAATATCATTTTATTTGACCTACAAAAAGTACCTATGTATTACTGGCACTCCTATAGGATATAGCAATACAATCACGTAACATGCAAGATTTAACAAAAAAGCAAAATATTTAATGCATTGGTCAAATACCTATGTACATAATTGTGCTGATGAATAGACTGAATAGCCAAAATACTCTCAGCAATGTAGAACCGCGCGACATCTTCAGAAAGAACATCTTCTCTCATAAGTAAGGTCATAATGTCACCACCAGGTAAATATTCCATTATGAGGTACAAGAAATCTGAGTCTTGGAAAGAATAGAAGAGCTTCACTATGCACCGACTATCAACTTCCACAAGCAAGTTTCTCTCGGATCTGACATGCTCAACCTAAAAGTGCAGTATAACTTTCATAAATAAGAAAATGGATATAGTAATTTACACATAGAATTTAACCATGGACCTCACAAATTGCATTTTGGACCAATTAAGTGGCAACTGACAATTGCTGATGTGCACAAGAGAAAAAAAAAAGTCTCTAACTTGTTACCTGTCCACGGCTAAGCATGTCGGACTTCTTCAATTTCTTCATGGCAAAAATTTCTCCAGTACTTTTGAATCTACACAACCTAACCTGCATTAAACAAACCAGATAATTTAAGAAATCACTCTACTAAATCTGCTCCATCAATGTCCAATGCGAACATCGACTGTGTCATGTATGTGGCAATCACAAGGCAAGAGCACTCTAATTGAAAATAGAACTTTTTAAAACATGTAAAGTGCACATTTGACCCAAGCATCGTTCTTCTTTGTTTGACATTAAGCTTAAAGGAAAAGACCGACTTCCACCCCTTCACAAACTTTACAATGTAAGGGAGAAACAAATTAAGCTTATAACAAACCAGAGACCATTGCTGAAAAGCGTCATTTATGTGCTAAAATAAGTGGCTGATGCAGTATAAATATTAGATTAACAAAAGTAAGTTCTCATAGCAAATCTTTCCCAATTGGTAGCATCAAGCAACATTGCAAGATAAGCATTATGAGCAGGACTAACACTTCTCTGTTACATTATCAAAGTGTAAGCCTTGAAAAAATATACCAAGAAATGTTGGATGCAGACTTTACAGAGGATAACTCAATGATTCTCATTCAGCCAAAAGCATTCTTTTGCATTCAAAAATGATACAACCTTAAAAGTTGAATATTCAGTATCAGGATGTACAACTAATTGAATCATCTTATTAGATCACGGCTCGAAAAACATAAAACTACCAAGTTTGCTTTTTAAAGGTAATTTGATGAGAAAACTTACACAGATACAAACTTTAGCCTTAACAATCATTTATAAAAAAATAAAAAAACCAATGCACTCTCCAAGCGACTCTAATCAAACAAGATTAGAAATTAGCCTTTTCTAAAGTAAAATCCAAGAATTGGGAGTTGTAAAAAAGAAAATTTTACCTCACCAAAGGCACCTTTACCAATGACAGTCAACTGTTCAAAATCATCAATCCCAACTTTATGCCTTTGCAATCTCATAAACTCAGTCTCCCTCTTCTCCAAATTCCTTAACATCTTCTCTTGCTCCTCACTCGGTATCTGCGCTTCTTGTGCCCTCCTCTGCAGTGTCCATCGCCTGAAAATAAAAAAAATAAAAAAACAGTCAAACAAAAGCAACAAAAAGACACATTTTGTAAACTGTGGCATGTAAATTGTTTTAAAAAAGAACCTTTCTTTGCGATCTTGCAAGCCTTGAAGATAATTCTTGTAATGATTTTCAATGAATTGCTTAGCAGCAGCAGCTTTCTGACGTGTAACAGGTGAAGAAACAGTGAATTCAGGCTCCAAATTATTGAAAACTCGATCAGGCTTATTCATTGGTAAAGCTCCCATCTTTACAGTACCACCAGCAGCAGTAGTAGTACCCTCCATTGAACAAAAAAAATTGAAGACTACCCCAGATCCAAAATAGAAGGGAAAAAAGGATTAAACCCAAGAAAAAAGAAAGCCAAATGATTGGTGGGTTTCTTGTATAAGTTTCATAGTAGAAGTAGAACAAGAATGGTGTCAGACAGTTATAGAAAGTTGGGTTTTGGGTGGGGGTGGGGGGTAAAGAAAGGGAAGATGTAATGAAATGGAAAGCTGTCAGTGTCAGCAGGTGATGTATGTATCGGAGTTAAAAGAGTTAGTGTTTTGTGAAAATCCCAATGAGAGATCAGAGAGAAATGAGTTGTTGTTTTTGACAGATTGGTGGGCTATGAAATGGCGATATAAGGAAGGAAAGAAGAAAGAAAAGAGGGGATTATTAGCTGTTAAAGGGGATTGGGTTAGATGAGATTTGTTGGGAATGAAAGAGTGATAGCGACGGCATTTAGAAAAGTTCTTTATTACAGTAGTGCTACAACCTCGGATGAATTGGTCTTTTCTTTCATTCCGCTTCAACATATGAGTCACGTTGATTCAACAAATGGGATTTTTTATTTTTTAAAAATAAAAATAAATTTTTTTATTAAGCCTTACCCGACACGAATTAAATTAATCGGGATTCTAAAGCAACACCAGGTGCAACAACAATAATAACAAATTCAATATAATTCCACAAGTAAAATTTGGGAAGGATAGTTTGTACGCAAACATTATTCCTAACTTTAATAAGGACCTAACATCAAGTGAAAAATAATAATAATAATAATTAATCATAATGTTGTTATCCCATATTGATCTTGATATAAAATAATATATGAATTGATATACAAATTATACCGAAATTAGATATATTGAAAATGAAATTAGTAACCAAGCAATGGGTAAAACAATGCAAAATTTTATATCATGATTATTTTAGCTAATAAAGCAAACTAAAGGTGTTAAAGCTGTGACTCATTTAATATGTTGTTGCGTGCCTTTTTGATGTTAGGAGTTTTGAAGTGTGTAGGATTGTTAAGAGTGTCACATAAGGTGGGGAAAAAATAAGCTATTGTCTCCTTCGTTTTGGGCGTGCGTATTTTAGAGTATTCCGTATTATTATGAACTAGTTGTAGTGTACGTTTGTTTCACGTGTACCATGTCACAATAATTATTATTTTTAAAATAAGACCGCATTAATATTATATTAAAAATTGTGCTTGAGTTATAAAATAAAAGTATAAAATATGCTAATGTAGATAAATATATTACGATTTTTTAACTTACAATTTTTTTACTTTGATATAATCTAAGTGTAAGATATAAAATATATAGCTTGTCCCAAATTGAAAATATTAATTGTAATTACACTTTTATCAAATACATTACAAAATTTTATTCTTAAATAAAAAATTATTGTAAAATAGTAAAGAATCAATGACTATTTTATTTTTGGATCTTTATGTTTGTTGAACATTAATGTTATTTAATGTTTGTGGACCAATTTTTGCGCACTCTTTCTCATTTATATTCTCAAATATTTTCTTTGTTATTCTAATTTATGAGCTTAGTATTAAAATATTTACAGATTTATAACTTCAATATAATGTAAACATATATATATATAATAAAAAAACTCTTTTTTTCTCAAAGACAGACTTGACCGAACCTCATTAAGTTTGTCTTATTTTTTTCTCTATTTTCGTTATGTATAATTGTATATTAATTAACCCACGATTTTTCAACAACAAAAAGTTAAAAGAGGACCATCCAAAATTAATCAAAAATATAAACAAATTTTTCTCGGCCCCAACTAAATGTATTCTACTAACAGAATATATTAAAGGAATTGTATTCTAACTGAAAATTGCATTACGGACCTCCTACTATTCAAAGTTTTATATTTTATAAATGCGTCTTTTTTAATAAGTAAAATTTTATTTGATGTCAAGGTTTTAAACATTAGAAAATTACAGTCGTGTTATATAGTTTAAATAAGGAAGAAATTATATAAGTAAAAATATAATCGATTTAAAACTCCTAAATATTAGGAATTCCTACACAATTCAAATAGGAAAATAGTTAATGGCAGTAATTTTAGTTGATTTTAAACTTCTAAATTGTCGGAAAAAATAATTAATTGACAATTTTGTCCAGAGTGAAATCTGTTTTTAAATGGTAAAAAAGGCGAACGATATTTTGCTAAAAGTCTTCATGCTTTTAATATAATACTAGTCCCTATGCTCGTGCGTTGCACGAATATCTTAAGTCAAGTATCACATAATTTGTATAAAAGATATTAAAATTTCAATCGCATATATATTCTAATAGTATCATTTGCTATAGTAATATAATGAACTAATTAATGTATCTAATTAACTACCACCGTTAGTAAATTAATATGAATTAGAGCTTCAGTTTGAAGAATTTTATGTTTAGCTAGTTTACTTCAAAATATTAAATATTAGACAGTCCTAATGTATTATAATTTTATTCAATGTGAAATAATTTATGTGAAAAATAATTAAAGCCTAATTCCAATAAATTTCAATTTCTTTCGGTCCAATGTGATTTAGTCTTGATCCTATAATTGTTCCTTTGATCTACAATTATGCTAGCTTATAATTATTAATATAGTTATTTTATTAATAAAAAATAAAAAAGTTAATGTCCGGAACATGGAAAAGAGGGTCAAAATCAGATTTCTAAAACTATAAAATTAAAGACAAAATCGTTTAAGTATGTTGGATTTGTAATAAAATACAGTATAAAATGTACAGAAATTCTTTTGAATAATAATGTGTTGTTAGTTTTGGATAGCAAACTCAAAATGTTTTAAGAAAATAAAATTAGTCGAACCTTTATTTTTCACATGTTGGAATTCAAACGAAAACTAAAAAGTTTTCTTCAATTTTGTAAACTAATTATTATTTTAACTTTAATACTTTGAAAATATCTGACTATATACAATTGAACTAAATTCCTTCAATTCTAACGTATTTGTTCCACGTTTAAGTAGAGGAAAGTTTAGAATATTTAGTTTTAGGATTTTCTTTTTCTTATTCATTCATAATTTTACTTCTTCCACTATTAAGTCCATATTCTACTACACCTCTTCATCCTAACGTGTCTATTTCCAGTTGTGTCCTTCCATTATAAGTTCTTGTCAAAACTAATATAAATAGTTAAGGGTATAAAAGTTGATTAATATTTTAGTCACTCAATATTTAGCACGAAATATTTATGTTTTTATAATAATAATAATAATAATAATAATAATAATAATAATAATAATAATAATATATATATATATATATATATATATAGAGAGAGAGAGAGAGAGAGAGAGAGAGAGATAAATAGATATATTCATGGTAGATATAGATTATTGCCTCTTTATATGATCTTGAAAAACACTTAATTTATGAGTTACTTTTTGAGTTGAATTAGATTCGATCCATCTTTTTATACCTGAAACTATTCCTTTTGTGATAACAAATAATTAGGCCATATTCTTATGTACGTATCATATAAAACCTAACCGCTTACAATATTTCCACCAAATTACAAAATGCTTTTGATGTTTGATTTGTTGTAAACACCATGTCCAAATTAAATGCGGATAAGTAATTTATCATGTTAGGATCGGTAAATCGGATAAGTAATTTATCATGTTAGGATCGGTAAATCGGAAACAGCGGAATTTAGCCAAACAATGTTATAATGACAATAACAAAGACAATGCAAGTTGATAATAACTATAATTAAAGAATATAAATAAGGCACAAATTTAACGTGGTTCGATCAAGGTGACCTACGTCCACAAACGGAGAGGAGTAATTTCACTATACCAACAAGAGTACAAAATTAGAGTAAATACTCTAATTAGTCCCAAATACCCCAAGAGAATAACCTTACAAGATCACTCCAAAGAAAGGGTTCACACAAGTGTTTCCCAACACTCACTCTCTTACAAAATACTCTATAATAAAATAAAGGAGGAGAAAGAAAGACAAGAGTGAAAAGCTCTTGAATTGGTGTATTTACAAATGAGGAGAAACTCCTCTATTTATAGCAAGAAATCCTTGGCCTAATAGTGTATATTATGTCATGGCAAATGTCATGATTCAAAATTTTTGTTATAGTGGATATTATGTCATGGCAAATGTCATGAAAATTTGGCTCCCACTTGAAAAGAAGCCAAATTAATGGTCATATTACAAATCTCCACCTTAGCCTAATTTCGGCTTATATATAGTAAATTTACTCCACCTTCTCCGCAAAAATCCCAATGGGCAAAATCATTCTTTATAAATGCCAATCAAGTTGAGGCAAAGCTTGAACTTGGACATTGGAAGAGGTTTTGTGAACATGTCAGCAGGATTGTATCTAGTGTTGATCTTCTGAACAAAGACTTTTCCTTCAACAATAGTTTCTCGGATGAAATGATACTTTATATCAATGTGCTTCATCCTCTTATGATACATCTGATCTTTAGTCAAGTGAATGGCGCTTTGACTATCACAGAAAATGGTAAAACCACCTTGATGTGAACTGAGTTCCGCAAATAGACCCTTTAACTATAAGGCTTATTTGATATCTCGGTCACTGCTATATATTCTGCTTCGGTAGTAGATAAAGCTAATACATGTTGTAATGTAACTTTCCAACTAATAGCGCAACCACCAATACAAAATACATAGCATGTCAGTGATCATATTTTGTCAAGATCACCTGCATAATTTAAGTCTACAAAACCAACCAAAGTGTTAGTATTTCTCCCAAACTCCAAACGTGTATTTGAAGTACCTCGCAAGTATCTGAGAATCCATTTCACAGAGTGCCAATGTTCTTTACCAGAGCAAGCCATATACCGGCTTACCACACTCACTGCTTGTGAAATGTCTGGACGTGTATAAACCATTGCATATATAATACTGTCGACTGCACTGAAATAAGGAACTTGTGCCATGTACCTCTCTTCTTCCTCTGACTACGGGGATTGAGCAACTAATAACTTAAAATGAGCAGCAAGAGGGGTACTAACTGGTTTAGCATCTTTCATGCCAAACCTCTCCAAGACTTTCTCCAAGTACTTCTTCCGGGTCAGAAATAGCATGTTGGCTTTTCGATCTCTTTTGATCTCCATGCCAAGGATTTTCTTAGCTGCTCCCAAATCTTTCATCTCAAATTCACTTTTCAGCTGACCTTTCAAATTGTGAATTTCTGTTAAATCCTTAGCAGCAATGAGCATGTCATCAACATATAATAATAGGTACACAAATGAACCATCATTTAACTTTCGGAAGTAAACACAACTATCATACATGCTCCTCGAATAACTATGACCCAACATAAAGGAATCAAACCTTTTATACCATTGTCTTGGAGACTGCTTTAATCCGTACAAGGATTTCTTCAACCAGCAAACATGATCTTCTTTTCCTTCAATTTCAAATCCTACGGGTTGATGCATGTATATTTGTTCCTCAAGTTCTCCATGTAAGAAAGTTGTCTTAACATCAAGTTGTTCTAATTCCAAATCATACATGGCAACGAAGGCAATCAAGACATGAATAGAGCTATGTTTAACAATAAGTGAGAAATTTTCATTAAAATAAACTCCTTGTACCTGACTATAACCCTTTGCAACTAATCGTGCCTTATACCCCGCATCTTCAACCCCTGGAATGCCATCCTTTTTCTTGAAGACCCATTTGCAGCCAACAATTCTTTTTCCTTATGGCGGCTTCACAAGAGACCAAGTACCATGCTTGTGGAGAGACTCAATTTCTTCATTCATTGCAATCAGCCATTTGGCTGAGTCAGCACCAGAAACTGCTTCTGAATATTTTGATGGTTCTTCAATTTTTTCAGTTTCCTGTGCAACTGAAAAAGCAAATGCAACATAATCTCCAAACCTTAATAGTTGCTTACCTTCTCTTCTTGGTCTATGTTTGCCTATAGAATACTCCGCTTCTTCTGGTTCAACTTCAGGAGTGTCAACTGTATTTTGCTCCAAAGTTGATGAGCTTGGCTCAGAAGAAATGCCAATCTCAATCTCCACTTGGTTCTGTGTACTCTTTTTTTTATTTGTATTGCAAGAACTAGAAGACTCTTTTCTAGAATGTAACATAGAGGATTCATCAAAGGTTACATCTTTGCTAATTATAAATTTTGGTGTCGTGGGATCAGAATACCATAGTCGGTATCCTTTCACCCCAGGTGCATACCCAAGGAAAATATACTTTTTAGCCCTTGGCTCTAATTTTCCGTCATTTACATGCATGTATGTAGGGCAACCAAATATATTTAAATCAGAATAATTAGCAAAAGTACCTGACCACATTTCCTCTGGAGTCTTAAAGTTCAAAGGTGCAGAAGGAGCTCGGTTGACAATATAATAAGCTGTAAAGATAGCTTCTGCCCAAAAGGCGTTTGTCAACCCAGCTTTTGAAATCATGCAACGAGCCCTTTCCAAAAGAGTTATATTCATCCTTTCTGCCACACCATTTTGTTGAGGTGTCATTCTCACAGTACGATGTCGAGCAATTCCTTCATTCTTGCAAAATTCGTTGAATTCATCATTACAAAATTCCAAGCCATTATCTGTTCTAAGCCACTTAACCCGTTTTCATGTTTGCTTCTCAATCAAAACTTTTCATTGTTTGAAATTTAAGAAAACATCACTTTTATTTTTCAGGAAATAAACCCAAACTTTCCTTGAATAATCATCAATGAAAGTTAATATATACCTGGCACCACATTTCAATGGGGTACGTGAAGGACCCCAAAGATCAGAATAAATGTAATCCAAAGTACCTTTTGTTCTATGAATCGCTGGAGTTTGAAACTGACTCTTTTCTGCTTCCCGAACACACAATGTTCACAGAACTCCATATTTTCGGTACTTTGGCCATATAAGAGACCTCTTTTGCTGAGGATGGAAAGACCTTTTTCACTCATATGCCCCAATCGCATATGTCACAATTTGGTAATGTCAGAATCTGATTTATCTAATATTGAAACTGCAGCAGTACCTGTAACAGTATATCCCAAAAGAGTATACAACGTACCAGATCTGCGTGCTTTCATGATCACAAGAGTACCATGAGAAATTTTCAGAACTCCACCTTCACATGTGTACTTGTACCCAAGAGATTCTAGAGTGCCTAAAGAGATGAGATTTTTCTTCAAGTTAGGAACATGTCTAACATCAGTGAGAGTTCTCACCACACCATCGTGCATTTTGATTAGGATTGTACCTTTTTCAATAAATTTACAAGCAACATTGTTGCCCATCAATACAACTCCACCTCCAATAGATTCATATGTGGTAAATAAATTCCGATTGGAACACATATGATAAGAACAACCCGAATCTAAAATCCACTCATTGTTAGATTTGAAACTATTATTAGTTACTAAAAAAATAGTTCCCTCAGTCTCATCAACAACTACACTTGCTTCGGCAGTGTCAGTATTTTTATGCTCATTTTTCTTTTCTGTATGCTTTTCTTTATTTTTTTAATTTAAAGCATTCAAAAATAATGTGACCTTTCTTATGACAATAATTTGCACATGACATATCTGTATCTGGATTTTGACCTTGATTTAGGTTTCTCACTACTTGAATCTTTCTTATTGGATCTACCTCTTATGAATAAGCCCTCCCCTTGGTTCCCACTAGTTTTTTCATTAATATCTCTATCTATTTGTTCTTTTGATTTCAAAATAGATTTGATATCTTTACAAAAGATATTATCCTTTGCATAAAGCATAGTATCTCTTATATGTTTAAATAATTGGGGTAAGAAAACAAGCAATAACACAGCTTGATCCTCATCTTTGATTTCAGTATCTATGTAACTTAAATCCATAAGAAGAGAATCAAAAGTATCAAGATGTAAGTATAGAGGTACCTTCAGCCATACGAAAAGTGTAGAGTTTTTGCTTTAGGTAAAGCCTGTTTTCTACTGTTCTTTTTATATATAGGGTTTTAAACTTTTCTCATATGCCTTTGGCTGAGCTTTTTGCTGCAACTTCACGCAGAACCTCATTTGAAAGATTTAAAATAATACCTGCTTTTACCTTTTTATCTATGACGGCAAACTCTTCGTCCGTCATTTTATCCGGCATCTTCTCCTTTCCTTGCAGTGCCAAATCTAAGCCATCCTGAATTACGATAGCTTCCATCTTTAATTGCCACATTCCGAAGTTTGCACTTCGGTCAAATATTTCAATATAAGACTTTGTTAGAGTCATTTTGGCTATTTAAACTAACCCGGTTAGATCTGGCTCTGATACCAATTTGTTAGGATCGATAAATCGGGTAGTGCAAAATTTAGCTAAACAATGTTATAATGACAATAACAAAGACAATGCAAGTTGATAATAATGGCAATTAAAGAATATAAAGAAGACACAAATTTAACGTGGTTCGGTTAAGGTGACCTACGTCCACAAGCGGAGAGGAGTAATTTCACTATACAACAAGAGTACAAAAGAGAGTACAAAATTAGAGTAAAGACTCTAATTAGTCCCAAATACCCCAAGAGAATAACCTCACAAGATCACTCCGAAAAAAGGGTTCACACAAGTGTTTCCCAACACTCACTCTCTTACAAAATACACTATAATGAAATAAAGGATGAGAAGAAAGACAAGAGTGAAAAACTCTTGAATTGGTGTATTTACAAATGAGGAAAAATTTCTCTATTTATAGCAAGAAATCCTTGGCCCAATAGTGTATATTATGTCATGGCAAATGTCATGATCCACAAATTTTGTTATAGTGAATATTATGTCATGACAAATGTCATGAAAATTTGGCCTCCACTTAATAAGAAGCCAAATTAATGGCCATATTACATATCATATCATACATATATACACACACCTATATTCCTCGGCATACGGATTCTTTTTCCTTACGTAAATTGGCTAAATTAGGAAAGCTTAAAGTCGTGGTTGTGAATTGTGATGTATTGTCATATTTACATATTTTCTGTTATCCAACTTCCGTGTTTCAACTTTGCACCTCTATTATGTCTGTAACGTACCTGGCTTGTATTGCCAGCTTGTATTTCTTCAGTTTTAACGGTAGATTATTGATGCTTTAAAATTATAAATTAATGAATAGTATCCTTAATTGTTTGCTTGAAGATGCTAGCTAGACATAAAGATCACAAATATCAACATTAACTGAATATCTACAGACCATTCATTTTGACTTTCAAAAAAATACAATTGAATCGGAGGGTGTCAATTGTATACTATTTACATAAACAACTTGGATTTGAATATTCAAACTTTTTGTCTTGCCAACGTTCTTCACCTGAAAAAAACAACTCCGGATTGAATGATTAGGCTTTTCCAAGTGAAAATAAAAACTGTATACGGTCGAAATAGATTACGGCATCCGTACGTTTGATCGAGTTCGAATGGTAAGCGATCGAAGTGTGAGCTCGAGACGAGTTCCGAGGATAGTACAAACAAGCCTCGAGCTCCAAGACCGATAGAGAAATCGACTCGGTATCATTATCAAGCCCATGACCAAATCAAACCGCAAGGCAAAGAGAAGGTTGTCGGAGATACACAGACCGATCGACACTCACCCCGAATGTCGAACTCGAACTCAAGGCCAAGGGCTCGACCCAATACCGAGCTCCAGCAAGTATCGAGCTCGCAGACAGGAGCCGTTGCAACCGCACTAGGGGAGAGAATCTTGGCAGAAATCGAGGAAGAGACAATTCATCATGGTTCTCCACTATATATTTTTTATTATAAATAAAGTAAGACACATCTACTATAAAGGGGAAATCCTTGTAAGCACAAGCAGGTTCACACATTGTAAGAAAAGACTACTCCTATTTATTGAAGGATAAATCTCTTAAGCTTGTTTTACTCAGCATACTCACTCTTCTAGTTTAATAATTTATATCCCATTTCTATGGCCAAGAATCTAAATATTTTCACTTCTACGTACGATTTATGTCAAGCTATATCACATATCCTTATAACTACTTATAAATTCAACTATATCTAATTTTTCGGGTAAACAGTTTGGCGCCCACCGTGGGGATATGGATAACAGTGGTTGTTTGACACAAATCCGCAATACGCACTAGTTTACAACTCCGAAACAACAATGGCAAACTCTCGATTCATGGCTTTACCTATCGACCACGAAGCCGGCCTTCAGGATGAAACTAACAACTTGATACCCAGGGCCGGAAGGCCACTTAACGATGTCACGGAAGCTAGAGTCGAAGTACCTGAAATTTGAGTCGAAGTACCACTAGATATCAACTCACAAGTGGCTCTTGAGGCGAACCAACGTTACGAACTGAAAAAAGCATTCAGAGCGATACTCGATCTGTAGCTCGAGATGCCAATAACGTGGAGGAGATCGGAGTCAGCTTACGGATGATCTTCGAGATGTTACAAGCCCAGCAAATAGCGATAGCTCAGTCGCAGAGCCAAACTCAGGTACAAAGCAGGCCGGAGCCCGATCCGCTTCGAAAAACCACCCACAGAACGGAGCCAGCCATAGTAAAGTCAAACGAGCAAGAATCGGGGACTACTCCCGAAATTACTAAATTGCTCGAGGAACTCACAAAACAAGTCGAAGCCAACGATAAAAAAGTGGAAACATATAATTTCAGGGTCGATCAGATCCCGAGAGCTCCACCAATGATAAAAGGACTGGATTCGAAGAAATTCATCCAAAAGCCTTTTCCCTCGAGTGCAGCCCCAAAACCAATCTCCAAAACTTCCGTATGCCCAAAATTTCCAAATATAACGGTACGAACGATCCCAACGAACACGCCACCTCTTACATGTGTGCCATCAAGGGTAACGATTTGGAAGACGACGAGATCGAATCCGTGTTATTGAAAATATTCGGAGAGACCCTCTCGAAGGGAGCGATGATTTGGTATCATAATTTGCCCCCAAATTCTATCGATTCTTTTGCCATGTTAGCGGATTCATTTATAAAGGCACATGTTGGTGCCATAAAGGTTGCAACAAGGAAATCAGACCTCTTCAAAGTAAAGCAAAGCGGTAATGAAATGCTGAGGGAGTTCGTGTCCCGATTTCAAATGGAACGCATGGAATTGCCACCGGTCACAGATGACTGGGGCGTCCAAGCTTTCACCCAAGGGTTGAACGAGCAAAGTTCAATAGCATCACATTGGCTGAAGCAAAATTTGATCGAGTATCCAGCAATAACTTGGGCGGATGTACACAACCGATATCAGTCAAAAATCAGGGTCAAAGACGACCAGTTGGGAGCTCCTTCCGGATCCATGCACCAGAACAGGGCAGCTATTAAAAACCAGAGGCATATCGACAGAGAACGAAGGTCGAACAAAGACCGATATCAACCGTACGTCGCAGATCAAATGAACAACGGCTCAGCATGCAATTCTGCTCAGAACAATCGAAGGAGTGATCGAGGACAAAGTTCTTGGGGGATTATGAGCAAGAGTGGCTTCGATAAATATGGCAATCCTATAGAGGCACCTCGGCTATCGGAGTACAATTTTAGCATCGACGCATCGGGCATTGTATCGGCGATCGGAAGAATAAAAAATACTAGGTGGCCTAGACCCATGCAAATCTACCATTCCCAAAGAAACTCGAATTCGATGTGCAAGTATCACGGCATGCATGGCCACAAGACCGAGGATTGCATACAATTAAGAGAAGAGGTAGCCCGCCTATTCGATGAGGGCCACCTTCGAGAGTTCCTCAGTGATCGAGCCAAGAATCACTCCAGAGAGAGGGACGCCAGCAAAAAGGATAAACAAGAGGAACCTCTGCATATCATTCATATGATCATCGGTGGGGTCGATACACCACAGGGACCCGTGTTCAAGTATGGCAAGATACCGGCCACAGGGGAAAAATAAACTTGAGGTTATGTACCCGAGGGCACTTTATCATTCGGAATTGAAGAAGTCGAGGGCATCTCTCAACCTCACAATGACGCTCGGGTAATTTCTATCCTATTAAATAAAGCTCAAGTTAAGCGTGTTTTAGTGGATCCAGGTAGCTCTGCAAATATCATCCGATCTTGGGTAGTGGAGCAGCTCGATTTACAGAATCAAGTCGTGCCCACAACTCGGGTCTTGAACGGTTTCAATATGGCTAGTGAAATGACTAAAGAGGACATTACTCTACTAGTGAATATAGCTGGAACCATCCAAAATACCAAATTCCACGTAATCGAAGGGGATATGAGGTACAATGACCTACTCGGAAGACCTTGGATCCACAATATGAAGGCAGTGCCTTCAAACCTCTACCAATTAATGAAATTTCCTACGTCGGACGGCGTGAAAAAAGTATACGGGGAGCAACATGTTGTGAAGGAAATATTTGCGGTCGATGAGGTAACACCGATACCAACACTATCGGTCTAGGAAAGATCGAACGCTAAAGATAGACGAGAAACCAAATAGCAATCATAACCACCAGTCTTGACCGACCCGGTGGAACAGGAAATAGAGGATGGCGAGGAAGAGTTCTTGACACCTCGACCTTTCATCATCCCCGAGACTCCAACACTACCAAATCTACGATCGAAGAACTGGAACAGGTTATATTAATCGAATATCTGCCCGAGAGAAAGGTATACCTGGGAACGGGATTGACCCCCGAACTCAGGGAAAAACTCATTCAATTTCTTATCGATAACATAGATTATTTTGCTTGGTCCCATTTAGACATGGCAGGGATCCCACCGTCGATAACAACGCACCAGCTGAGCTTGGACCCTAGGTTCAAACCGGTGAAGCAAAAAAGAAGACCTCAATGCGAGGTAAAACACGCATTTGTAAAGGATGAGGTAACTAAACTTCTCAAAATAGGGTCAATTCGGGAACTAAAATATCTCGAGTGGTTAGCCAACGTAGTTGTAGTCCCTAAAAAGGGGAACAAACTTAGAATGTGTGTAGATTATAAAAATCTAAACAAAGCATGCCCCAAAGATTCTTTTCCGCTGTCTAGCATCGATCGCATGATCGATGCCATAGCCGGTCATGAGATCTTTACTTTTCTCGACGCCTACTCCGGGTACAATCAAATTCGAATGAACCTGGAGGACCAGGAAAAGACTTCATTTATCACCAAGTACGGAACCTATTGCTATAATGTAATGCCATTCGGGCAAAAAAACGCAGGAGCTACTTACCAACGCCTAGTGAATAAAATATTCAAAGAACAAATAGGTAAGTCGATGGAAGTTTACATTGATGACATGCTAGTTAAGTCCCTACGCATAGAGGACCATTTGAATCATTTGCAGGAAACGTTCAAGATCTTAAGAAAATACAACATGAAGCTCAACCCCAAGAAATGTGCTTTCGGGGTTGGATCGGGAAAATTCCTTGGTTTCATGGTATCGAATCGGAGAATCGAGATCAACCCCGACAAAATTAAGGCCATCAAAGACATCACCGTCATGGATAGCGTGAAAAGGAGTACAAAGGCTGACCGGGTGGATAGCTGCCTTAGGCCGATTCATTTCAAGGTCATCAGATCGAAGCCACAATTTCTTCTATCTACTCAAAATGAAGAACCATTTCGCCTGGACCCCGGAATGCTAACAGGCACTAGAACAATTGAAGCGGTACCTATCGAGCCCACCACTACTTCACACTCCGAGGACAGATGAAAAGATGTACTTATACTTGGTGGTATCGAAAATCGCGCTAAGCGGCATCCTAATTCGAGAAGAGCAAGGTACACAGTTATCTGTTTATTATGTAAGTTGGACCTTAGGGGAAGCAGAGACTAGATACCCTCACTTAGAGAAATTAGCACTTGCACTAATAAGCGCCTCTAGAAAGTTAAGACCATACTTTCAGTGTCACCCCATATGCGTTTTGACCACTTACCCACTGCGCAATATCTTGCACAAGCCCAAACTATTGGGTCGATTGGCCAAATGGGCCGTCGAAATCAGTGGGTACGATATCGAATATCAACCCGTACGACCATCAAGTCCCAAATTTTAGCGGACTTCATGGCTGATTTCACGCCAACCCTCTTACCCGAAGTTGAAAAGGAACTCTTGTTAAAATTGGGTACGACGTCGGGGGTTTGGACCCTCTACACAGATGGTGCTTCAAATGTGAAGGGGTCTGGGCTTGGCATCGTACTGAAACCTCCCACATGTGGCATTATTAGACAATCCATCAAAACCACTAGATTAACTAACAATGAGGCCGAGTACGAGGCCATGATTGCAGGTCTCGAGCTAGCTAAAAGCCTGGGAGCAGAAGTCATTGAAGCCAAATATGACTCTTTACTAGTGGTAAACCAAGTAAACAAAACTTTTGAGGTTCGAGAAGATAGGATGCAAAGGTATTTGGACAAATTACAGGTAACTCTACACCGTTTCAAAGAATGGACCCTACAACATGTGCCTCGAGAACAAAACTGTGAGGCCGGCGCACTCGCAAAATCGTCGGTCGAGGAAGATAAGATCAACTCGGGGACTGTCATTCAACTCTCAAGATTTGTAACCGAGGATGGACATGCCGAAATAAATTCCACGAGCTTAACCTGGGATTGGAGGAATAAGTATATTGAATATTTAAAGAACGGAAAAATCCCATCGAACCCTAAAGAATCGAGGGTTCTACGAACCAAGGCTTCTCAATTCACGCTGGTCGAAGATGGAACATTATACAGAAGGAAGTTTGACGGACCACTAGCGGTATGTTTGGGACCAGGAGACACCGATTATGTTTTACGAGAGGTCCATGAAGGCACTTGTGGAAACCACTCCGGCGCCGAACCATTAATTTGCAAAATCATCAGAGCAGGGCACTACTAGGATAGCATGGAGAAGGACACTAAGGTGTTCGTTCGAAAATGTGATAAATGTCAAATGTTTGCACCGATGATCCATCAACCCGGAGAGCAACTTCATTCGGTCATTTCTTTATGGCCATTCATGAAATGAGGAATGGATATCACCGGCCCTCTACCATCAGCCCCGGGTAAAGCTAAATTTATTTTGTTTATGACTGACTATTTCTCTAAATGGGTTGAAGCACAGGTGTTCGAAAAAGTGAGAGAAAAAGAGGTTATAGATTTCATCTGGGAGCACATCGTGTGTCGATTTGGGAAACCAGCAGAAATAACATGCGATAATGGTATACAATTTATCGGCAGTAAAGTGACGAAATTCCTCGAAGACCATAAAATAAAAAGAATACTGTCTACACAATATCATCCTAGCATGAACGGACAGGCCGAATCAACGAACAAGATTATCATCCAAAACATAAAGAAAATATTGAATGAAGCTAAAGGAAAGTGGAGAGAAATTCTGCCCGAAGTCCTTTGGGCATATCGAACAACATCTAAATCCAGTACAGGAGCAACCCCATTTTCCCTAGTGTATGGATCCGAAGCTCTAATTCCGGTCAAAGTCGGGTAACCAAGCGCAAGGTTGCGACATACATCGGAAGAATCGAACTACGAGGCAATGAATACTAGCCTCGAAATATTAGACGAAAAATGA
The DNA here is from genome assembly GCF_000715075.1 of Nicotiana tabacum. NCBI lineage: Eukaryota > Viridiplantae > Streptophyta > Magnoliopsida > Solanales > Solanaceae > Nicotiana > Nicotiana tabacum. Next base: position 19,434,780 of record NC_134091.1, read on the forward strand.
GAGGCGACACTGGTTCGAATGGCTGCACAAAAACAACTAATCGAAAGGTACTACAACAGAAGAACCAACCTCCGCCATTTCAAGACCGGGGACTTGGTCCTAAGGAAGGTCACCATCAACACTCGAGATCCTAGTAAACGGAAGCTCGGCCCAAATTGGGAAGGACCCTATCAAGTCCTCGATATAATCGGGAAAAGGGTCTTATAAACTTAGAGCAATGGATGGAAAACCATTACCAAACAATTGGAACATATCGCTTCTCAAATGATATTACTGTTAAGGTATGATTTTCTCCTCTATCGTCTATATACGTATATTCGACACTAACTCATTGTAGGAATTCGACGAAAAACATCAAGAACTCTGGTTTCAAAGCACGCGTTGTACTCCTTTTCCCTTAAGTTCGGCTTTTATCCTAAATGGATTTTTCCGGCAAGGTTTTTAACGAGACAACAACTATGTGCTACCTGGGGACAAATCAATAGTATCCGAGGCTCCTTCATAATCAACCTCGAATACTGGGGGGCTAGATACCAAGCGAATAAATCAAGTTTGGAACAAGAAAGTTGCTCCATATCAAATTCATGAAAAACATGGTCTCGATAGAGAAAAGTGTAAGGGCCAAATGGTCAAAACGAACCATGCCCGCGTAGTTTTTCTCGAACTTTGGCACAAGATACAAACACATGTGTAATGACTTATAAAGGAGAACTTCTTTTTCAGATATCTCATACTTTGAAAAGATTTTCCCGCTTCATGATTCAAACAGGCTTAGAGGCCAACCACCATCAAAGGGATTTTTGACACAAGCGATCGTAAAAGGCCCACGGGCTAGGATATTCTGAGTTCGAGTTCGAAACAATCGCTCACTCAATTATTAAAGCATAAAGGCTATCTTACTTCGAGTTAGAGCAATCACTCACTCGGTCATAAAAAGCCTACGGGCTAAGATATTCTGAGTTCGAGTTCGAAATAATCGATCACTCAATTATTAAAGACTAAAGGCTATCTTACTTCGAGTTCGAGCAATCACTCACTCGGTCATAAATAGCCTACGAGCTAAGATATTCTGAGTTCGAGTTCGAAACAAACACTCACTCAATTATTAAAGCCTAAAGGCTATCTTATTTTGAGTTCGAGCAATCACTCACTCGGTCATAAAAAGCCTACGAGCTAAGATATTCTGAGTTCGAGTTCGAAACAATCACTCACTCAATTATTACAGCCTAAAGGCTATCTTACTTCGAGTTCGAGCAATCACTCACACAATTATTAAAACCTAAAGGTTATTTTACTTCGAGTCCGAGCAATCACTCACTCGATCATAAAAGTTTACGGGCTAATATACTTTGAGTTCGAGTTCAAAACAATCACTCACTCAATTATCAAAGCCTAAGGGCTATCCCACTTCGAGTTAAAATGTGCACTCGACGGTGATCCGATCTGTGAAAGCTATCGAGGTCGCCAAGCCTTCTGAGTCGATGACGGCTATACCGGCCGGGGTCGGTTTAGATACCCCGAGTCTCGATCAGAGCATTTCAAGCGATTCGCTTGGGACTATGATAGTGGGTTATTTGCCTTCTCTTCCGACCTTTTCTGAGGAGGCGTTAAAGGAAGCTCGAGAATTGAAGACCCTCAATATGGGCGGAGGCTCTAGTGTAGGGGACCTTTTTCGGGATTGGTTTATTAGAGTCGATGATGCCTACGATATTAGTGACACTTCTCTTCTCCTAGAAGAGGCCCAACATTTTATTTCTCGGGTAATGATTTTATTGTGCTTGGTTTCTTCGTTCTTTTCTAAACTTGACTTGTGCTTTTTCCCTACTGTGTAGGCCATTAGCAGGTTTTGAGTTGACCTCAACCAGTATGAGGTCAAGCTTCAGAAGGTCTTGGGGGTGAGAGATGCTCTGCGGCTTCTTTGAAGCCAAAAGGACGAGGCTATAAAGGACCTCCAAACAGATTTGGCTAAGGCGTGAAGAAGAGGCCGAACTAGATAAGCAGGTGAGCCTCGTTCTGTTAGAGTATGGGTTTGACCCAACTGTGGAAGCTAACCCTTCGTTATCTCAGCTGCAGCAAAAGGTTGAAAAGATTGGGTTGCTTCGAGAAGAAGTCGATCAAATCAAGGCCGAATATAACCGGTGGAAGGAGACTATCGACCGCCTGGTTGCAGAAAAAGAAACTATCTTGGCCAAATTATTATCGGCCGATATTTAGCTTCGAAGCATCAAGTAAAAGGGTTTGGCTCAGGCTAAGAGGATCGAGGAGCTTGAAACACGGCTTGCTGAGGCCAAGGCAGAGGTTGAGTCATCGAAAGTCATAGCAGACAAGTCCATTGTCTTGTATCGGGCCGATGCCGAGGCTGCTCAAATGGAGGCAAGAGAGGCAGTGGATACTGCCGACACTCGAGCACATTGGGTTGCCGAACTTGCTAAGTGTCGATCTCGGAGGGAGACCCTCGAGGAGATACACGCTCGAGGTTTCAACCTTGCTAAAGAGATAAAAAGGGCTAAAGAACTCGAAGCTGAAGCTGAAGCCCTTTCTGATGGTGATGACGACGACGATGATGATGGTGGCAAGAGCGGGTCCGAAGATAGGGGGAGCCCGGTGGAGAAGAGACCGCTCTCGATGATAACCCAGAAGCTTAGCCCTTAGCTTCTATGTCGCATTTATTTATGTAAAACATCCTTGTATATCTATACAAATATCTTTTTCTTTTACTGACTTGCTTCGTGAAGATTTCATTTATGCTTTGTGGATGTTTTCATGAGGATTTAGGTGATTTCATCGATTTCGGCCTTCGTAGACTTTATGGCCGAGTGAGTGTTCGCTCGAGCTCGAAATAAAAGTAGCCCACAAGCTTAGTGGTCGAGTGGGCGCTTGCCCGAACTCGAAAAATAAAAGTAGCCCACAAGCTTATTAGTCGAGTGAACGTTCTAACTGGAAGTGGGATAGCCCTTAGGCTTTGATAATTGAGTGAGTGATTGTTTCGAACTCGAACTCAAAGTATATTAGCCCGTAAACTTTTATGATCGAGTGAGTGATTGCTCGGACTTGAAGTAAAATAACCCTTAGGTTTTAATAATTGTGTGACTGATTGCTCGAACTCGAAGTAAGATAGCCTTTAGGCAGTAATAATTGAGTGAGTGATTGTTTCGAACTCGAACTCAAAATATCTTAGCCCGTAGGCTTTTTATGACCGAGTGAGTGATTGCTCGAACTCAAAATAAGATAGCCTTTAGTCTTTAATAATTGAGTGAGCGATTGTTTCGAACTCAAACTCAGAATATCTTAGCTCGTAGGCCTTTTACGATCGCTTGTGTCAAAAATCCCTTTGATGGTGGTTGGCCTTTAAGCCTATTTGAATCATGAAGCGGGAAAATCTTTTCAAAGTATGAGATATCTGAAAAAGAAATTCTCCTATATAAGTCATTACATATGTGTTTGTATCTTGTGCCAGAGTTCGAGCAAAACTACGTTGGCATGGTTCGTTTTGACCATTTGGCCCTTACACGTTTCTCTATCGAGACCATGTTTGTCATGAATTTGATATGGAGCAACTTTCTTATGCCGAACTTGATTTATTCGCTTGGTAGCTAGTCCCCTAGTATTCGAGGTTGATTATGAAGGAGCCTCGGATACTATTGATTCCCCGGGTAGCAAATAGTTGTTGTCTCGTTAAAAACCTTATCGAAAAAACCCATTTGGGATAAAAACCGAACTTAAGGGAAAAAGAGTACAACACGTGCTTTGAAACCAGACTTCTTGATGTTTTTCGTCAAATTACTGCAATGAGTTAGTGTCGAATATACGTATATAGACGATAGAGGAGAAAATCATACCTTAACAGTAATATCGTTTGAGAAGCGATATGTTCCAATTGTTTGGTAATGGTTTTCCATCCATTGCTCCAAGTTTATAAGACCATTTCCCGATTATATCGAGGACTTGATAGGGTCCTTCCCAATTTGGGCCGAGATTCCCTTCACTAGGATCTCGAGTGTTGATGGTGACCTTCCTTTTGTTGTAGTACCTTTCGATTCGTTGTTTTTGTGCAGCCATTCGAACCAGTGCAGCCTCTCGTTTTTCGTCTAATAATTCGAGGCTAGTATTCATTGCCTCGTAGTTCGATTCTTCCGATGTATGTCAGAACCTTGCGCTTGGTTACCCGACTTCGACCGGAATTAGAGCTTCGGATCCATACACTAGGAAAAATGGGGTTGCTCCTATAGTGGATTTAGATGTCCGATATGCCCAAAGGACTTCGGGCAAAATTTCTCTCCACTTTCCTTTAGCTTCGTTCAATCTTTTCTTTATGTTTTGGATGATAATCTTGTTCATTGATTCGGCCTGTCCGTTCCCGCTAGGATGATATGGTGTAGATAGTATTCTTTTTATTTTATGGTCTTCGAGGAATTTCGTTACTTTACTACCGATAAACTGTCTACCATTATCGCATGTTATTTCTGCTGGTATCCCAAATCGACACACGATGTGGTCCCAGATGAAATCTATAACCTAACGCGTGTGCTTCAACCCATTTAGAGAAATAGTTAGTCATAAATAAAATAAATTTAGCTTTACCCGGGGCTGATGGTAGAGGGCCGGCGATATCCATTCCCCATTTCATGAATGGCCATGGAGAAATAACCGAATGAAGCTGCTCTCCGGGTTGATGGATCATCGGTGCAAACCTTTGACATTTATCACATTTTCGAACGAACTCCTTAGTGTCCTTCTCCATGCTATCCCAGTAGTACCCTGCTCTGATGATTTTGCGAATTAATGGTTCGGCGCCGGAGTGGTTTCCACAAGTGCCTTCATGGACCTCTCGTAAAACACAATCGGTGTCTCCTGGTCCCAAACATACCGCCAGTGGTCCGTCGAACTTCCTTCTGTATAATGTTCCATCTTCGACCAGCGTGAATCGAGCAGCCTTGGTTCGTAGAATCCTCGATTCTTTAGGGTTCGATGGGAGTTTTCTGTTCTTTAAATATTCAATATACTTATTCCTCCAATCCCAGGTTAAGCTCGTGGAATTTATTTCGGCATGTCCATCCTCGGTTACAGATCTTGAGAGTTGAACGACAGTCCCCGAGTTGATCTTATCTTCCTCGACCGACGATTTTGCGAGTGCGTCGGCCTCACAGTTTTGTTCTCGAGGCACATGCTGTAGGGTCCATTCTTTGAAACGGTGTAGAGTTACTTGTAATTTGTCCAAATACCTTTGCATCCTATCTTCTCGAACCTCGAAAGTTTTGTTTACTTGGTTTACCACTAGTAAAGAGTCACATTTGGATTCAATGACTTCTGCTCCCAGGCTTTTAGCTAGCACGAGACCTGCAATCATGGCCTCATACTCGGTCTCGTTGTTAGTTAATCTAGTGGTTTTGATGGATTGTCTAATAATTCCACCTGTGGGAGGTTTCAGTACGATGCCAAGCCCGGACCCCTTCACATTTGAAGCACCATCTGTGTAGAGGGTCCAAACCCCCGACGACGTACCCGATTTTAACAAGAGTTCCTTTTCAACTTCGGGTACGAGGGTTGGCGTGAAATCGACTGATATTTGCAGAGCTACCTCAATCCACTAAAACAGGCTTAACTTGAGATTTATTTAATAGGATAGAAATTACCAGAGCATCATTATGAGGTTGAGAGATGCCCTCGGCTTCTTCAATTCCGAATGATAAAGTGCCCTCGGGTACATAACCTCGAGTTTGTTTTTCCTCTATGGCCGGTATCTTGCCGTACTTGAGCACGGGTCCCTGTGGAGTATCGACCCCACCGATGATCATATGAATGATATGCAGAGGTTCCTCTTGTTTATCCTTTTTGCTGGCGTCCCTTTCTCTGAAGTGATTCTTGGCTCGGTCACTGAGGAACTCTCGAAGGTGGCCCTCATCGAGTAGGCGGGCTACCTCTTCTCTTAATTGTCTGCAATCCTCGGTCCTGTGGCCATGCATGTCGTGATACTTGCACATCGAATTCGGGTTTCTTTGGGAAGGGTCGGTTTGTATGGGTCTGGGCCACATAGTATCTTTGATTCTTTCGATCGTCGATACAATGCCTGATGCGTCGACGCTAAATTTGTACTCCGATAGCCGAGGTGCCTCTATAGGATCTCCATATTTATGGAAGCCACTCTTGCTCATAAGCCCCCGAGAACTTTGTCCTCGATCACTCCTTCGATTGTTCTGAGCGGAATTGTACGCTGAGCCGTTGTTCATTCGATCTGCGATGTACGGTTGATATCGGTCTCTGTTCGACCTTCATTCTCTGTCGATATCCCTCTAGTTTTTAATAGCTGCCTTGTTCTGGTGCATGGATTCGGAAGGAGCTCCCAACTGGTCGTCTTCGACCCTAATTTTTGACTGATATCAGTTATGTACATCCACCCAAGTTATTGCTGGATACTCGATCAAGTTTTGTTTCAACCAACGTGATGCTATTGAACTTTGCTCGTTCAACCCTTGGGTGAAAGCTTGGACGGCCCAGTTATCTGTGACCGATGGCAATTCCATGCGTTCCATTTGAAATTGGGACACGAACTCCCTCAGCATTTCATTACCGCTTTGCTTTACTTTAAAGAGGTCTGATTTCCTTGTTGCAACCTTTATAGTACCAACATGTGCCTTTATAAGCGAATCCGCTAATATGGCAAAAGTATCGATGGAATTTGGGGGCAAATTATGATACCAAATCATCGCTCCCTTCTAGAGGGTCTCTCCGAATGTTTTCAATAACACAGATTCGATCTCGTCGTCTTCCAAATCGTTACCCCTGATGGCACACATGTAAGAGGTGACGTGTTTGTTGGGATCGGTCGTACCGTTATATTTGAGAATTTCGGGCATATGGAAGTTTTTGGAGATTGGTTTTGGGGCTGCACTCGAGGGAAAAGGCTTTTGGATGAATTTTTTCGAATCCAGCCCTTTTATCATTGGTAGAGCTCCCGAGATCTGATCGATGCTGGAATTATATGTTTCTACTTTTTTTATAATTGGCTTCGATTCGTTTTGTGAGTTCCTCGAGCAATTTAGTAATTTCGGGAGTAGTCCCCGATACTTGCTCGTTTGACTTTACTATGGCTGGCTCCGTTCTGTGGGTGGTTTCCCGAAGCGGATCGGGCTCTGGCCTGCTTTGTACCTGAGTTTGGCTCTGCAATTGAGCTATCACTATTTGCTGGGCTTGTAACATCTCGAAGATCATCCGTAAGCTGACTCTGATCTCTTCCACGTTATTGGCGTCTCGAGCTACGGATCGAGTACCGCCCTGAATGCTTTTTTCCGGTTCGGAACGTTGGTTCGCCTCAAGAGCCACTTGTGAGTTGACATCTAGTGATACTTCAACTCGAATTTCAGGTACTTCGACTCGAGTTTTAGTGACATCGTTAAATGGCCTTCCGGCTCTGGGTATCAAGTTGTTGGTTTCATCCTGAAGGCCGGCTTCGTGGTCGATAGGTAAAGCCATGAATCGAGAGTTTGTCATTGCTGATTCGGAGTTGTAAACTGGTGCGTATTGCGGATTTGTATCAAACAACCACTGTTATCTATAGCCCCACGGTGGGCGTCAAACTGTTTACCCGAAAAATCGGATATAGTTGAATTTATAAGTAGTTATAAGGATATGTGATATAGCTTGGCATAAATCGTACGTAGAAGTAAAAATATTTAGATTCTTGGCTATAGAAATGGGATATAAATTATTGAACTAGAAGAGTGAGTATGCTGAGTATGCCAGTATCGAGCTCGCAGACAGGAGCCGTTGCAACCGCACTAGGGGAGAGAATCTTGGCAGAAATCGAGGAAGAGACAATTCATCATGGTTCTCCACTATATATTTTTTTAGAATAAATAAAGTAAGACCCCTCTACTATAAAGGGGGGAATCCTTGTAAGCACAAGCAGGTTCACACATTGTAAGAAAGACTACTCATATTTATTGAAGGATAAATCTCTTAAGCTTGTTTTATTCGGCATACTCACTCTTCTAGTTCAATAATTTATATCCCATTTCTATAGCCAAGAATCTAAATATTTTCACTTCTACGTACGATTTATGTCAAGCTATATCACATATCCTTAGAACTACTTATAAATTCAACTATATCCGATTTTTCGGGTAAACAAAAACTTTGATCAAGTCACTAATTAGGGGTGGCAAACGGGCGGGTCGAAAATGTGTAGTGCAAAAATGAATAAAATATCTGATTGATCCATATTTAATACGGATAGAAAATAGGTTAACCTGCAACGGATAATATGGATATCCATATTATTGACGGCTTCTTCAATATGATCACTTTTGGGAGAATTCATAGTCTTCCAAACCTGAGGAACTCTCAATTTGAGTGTTTGCAAATGTAAAAGTTAAACCAATTGGTTATCTATTAGTTAAGTGGATAATGTGAATCTTATCCATATTTGACCCATTTTAAAAAAAGTTTATTATCCAATTCGGCCATCTTTTAGTAAATAATATGAATGGATATCCCTTTATTATATCCATTTGCCATAATCTTTCACATATTTTTTCATTTTGTTGTTCTAATCAAGCGGTATTTCTACGAACGTTCTTCCTTTTTTCCAAGTGTCACCATCTATACAACAAAATATTTTCTAACTCCCTAAGCACTATATAAATCTAGGGAATGTGATGTGTAGAACTCAACAAAGAAAGGGTGTCACTTTTACCACTTTCATTACTCATCACGGGATCACTTAACATTAGTGGGGAATTAAAAGTAAAGGAAAAATATTTAAGTGGTAGTTTGACTTTGGAAAAGGAAATTGCTAAAAAGAGAATGTTAATAATAATAATGTGGGTAATGATAAAGAATTATGAAGTTGAAGCATACCACCACCACCAATAAAATTCGGACAATATGCACTTCACGTGGACATAAAACTTTACGAAAAATCTAAATTCAAAGTGTTAGTTGGATGATCACATGAATTGGCTAAGCAATAAGACAATAAAAGGAGATATGTCACGTAACACTTATTTAGATGATCCTTTCTCTATAGAGAATATTTATTTATTATTACATGGAATTCACTATTTTTAGAAATTATTCCTTTTTTGAATTTGGACATTTCATTCCGAACTAAAAATTTAGTATGTCCCTTGTACGTCACAAAGATATGAGACACAACAATATGAGCTGCAATCTTAATATAAATGGAAGAAAATGTGAAGATGCGTGTCGCACTTACAAGAGATCGAGAAATAACAAAATAACAAGTTAAACGAAAGGTCAAAGTTAAAGCGAATTATTAATTTTATGATATATTATTTAAACATCCGCATTTGCCTTATCGTCTTATTAAATAAATTTATATCGTTATGTTCAAAAAGCAGAATTTTAGAAATTAGAATAATTTTGCACGAAAAATGTTTCCTTGTTACCCTAGACTACACTTTATGCAACAAAGAAGACAAATCGAGTTTTATAGAAATTTAAACTAAATATGTAATAGGTAACGCTACAAAATGTTGAGTTTAATATTAATTTAAAAAAATAATTAAAACACTACTGTGTATATATCTTGCATTTGTCAAATTGAGAAAGATACGAATCAGAAACTATATATTGCGTATTCTTGTTGACAAATGTTTGGGGTAAAGGACCAGATTTTAAGCTGATATATATATATATATAATTTCTCTTTGTTCCAATATTATTCTCCAATGTATACGGCGTAATGTGATGAGTAAATGACCTTTACACAAATAGTCGGTCATATTAATTATTATTTTTTTTAGTTATATACATAAATTATACATTAATTATATATAATTATACACGTACAATACATAAATTATATATACCGATTATTTTTAGTTTAAGTGGTTGGATGGATAACTATTTAGGTTAATTCTAATATAATAATTTATTATATAAACTTAAAAAGAGGTTTGGTTGAAACATTCATGGGCACTGCAATCTCACGTGTGATTATATTGTTATAACGGTGGCCAGCACGTCCACGTGTGAACTCGTAGAAATCATGACCTCTGTGCCACGAGGTTTGGGCCATTGGAATAATGGAAGAATATTCTCTTGATGTTAATTAACTCTTTGAAGAATTATTAACCTAAATAGCGGCTTAAACTAGAAATAGTTGACGGATGTATAATATATGTATAATTGTGTATATATTAATTTAATATATAATAGTTAGAAAAAATAAATAATAAATCTGTCCGATTATTTGTGTAAAGATCCACTACTCTTTACGGGTCTGGGTAGCAATCAGTAATATTGGCTTCGACTCGGTATTTGTATTAAAAAGTTTACTGAATAATATAAATAATTTATTCAAAACTAAGTAAGCCACTCCACTAAAATCTAGAACTCACACCTATTCAGACGAAAAAGGGGCCAAATACTTACTATTCCTTCTGAATTGTCACGATTATTTTCTTTGCATACCTTAAATTTTCATGTGTTCATTATCTAATTCTTTCAGATGTAATACTCTATCTCAGAGTTATTACTATTAATCAATTTGTTCCTATCTAACAAAACCTAATTGGATTTATCTAACAGGAGAAAGGTTTCTCATTCCTCGTCCAGAAAGATATTTTACGTCGCAATATGTAAATAAGTGAATCCGGTATCACTTTAAAATGTCACATAGTATTCGCATTTCAAGCATAAAAAGAAAGTGCGTGAAAGATTAAAAAAGGAGCCCGGGACCTCCTTTCACTCCAAATAAATGAAATATTAGAAAAATAGAGCCTCTAAAATCATATATTTACAAGATTACTTTATTAGACAAGTAGACAACTAGCAATTGTGAATTGCTGTTGTTACTAATCCAGTGTTTGGCACATTAGAATACCTCTGTGATTTCACCATTCTGTTGATTGTTTGATCTTTGATCAATCACAGTGCTACTATCTTTAAAGAATCTTAATCCTAGTATTGTATAACACTGAGTAAAAACCAGAGAAGCCCATATGTAAACCACATTTGCATAATTTGCAAGTGTAGAGCTTAAATTTAGCCAGTGTCTTCTGACTAAACGAGCGATTGAGATCAAAAGTACAATTCCACAAATAACACCTGAAATCAGTAATGGGCCTGAGAACAACTCGGGTCCTAATCCAGGATCCTGTTCCTTAGCTGATGAAGAAGAGCAATTTGAAGAAATAAGCATTTGTTCTTCTAATTGATTTATCTCTCCACTCTGTGAAACTTTAAGAACAGCTTCTGAGATATCAACTGCTAAGGGAGAACCCTTTGGAAAGACCTGATGATTTAAAATATGATAAGAAGTCATAAAGAAACTAGTTTAAGAATTTATTAGGTCAAATAAAGGGTCAAATTCACCTATGGCCACAGAACAGTAAAGTCACTAAACTATTTCTGTCACATTAAAAGAATTTAATTTTATCTACTGGAATATACTAATAATAAATCACTAAAAACTTTCTTTAATTTGTCGGATTAAAATAACTGAAAGTTATTTATTATATTAGTAAAGTCGCTAAATTTTACCCCACTATAAACCATTATAGTTATAGTAGTAAAGTTCAGTGACTTCGGTGTGATAATGAGTGATGTTCATTTACTCTAATGTGACAAATAACTTAGTGACTATACTGTTATAGTGATAAAATTCCGACTTTAATGTGAAATAGTTTTGTGCCTTCACTGTTATAGTGGATAAAGTCTGATGCACAGGCGTGACTAAAAATGGAGATAAGCAGATTGAAAAGCTAAAAAGGTGAAATGTTGAACTTACAAAACCAAATCCACCAAGTTTAAAGACAGATCCAGACTTGGTGTAACCTTTGCAGTATTTTGAAAGGAAAACTTTGGCATGTGGAGCTACAAAGAAAGCAGCAGAAATTTCTCCCTTTTCAAAAGCTTTAGGATAGTCACTGATTGAACTGATTTTCTTGATATTCTCAGGCTTCAAATGCAAAGAATTCACCAGATAACGAACAATAAATGAATTGCCATTGCAACCAACTGCAGCATTGGTCCTTATAAGATAATCAACATCTAGTATAGAAGGTTCCAGCCTAGGAACTGTCATTATAGAAGAAAGGACTGCTGTAAAGCAAGCTGTGACAACCACAACTACACATAACCATGTTGTTAGCACAAGTCGAGATAGGTTGCTTTTGATCAATTCTCCTGCAATGAGTCCCAAAATTGGAGTTTTAAGCCTTTGAATTTGACTAAAGTATTGATAATAACTACCTCTGAATCATACAAAATACTATAAATAAGTTTACTCTCTGTCATACTTTGGAACTATCGTATTTTTGTTGTTAACAAATCATCTTATACTCGTTGGTCCAAGTTTATCCTTCTGCTTTTGACTATGGTGTAAAATTACCTTCAGTTATACTTCAGGTTGGTGTTCCCTAAGGGTCAAGAAAGTTGCTAATGTCAAGAATATAAAATGCCCAAAGTACAATAAAAAGTAAAATTAAGAAATTTTATATAGTAGAGGAGTAGATTTTTGATCATTTTATCCGAAATATATAATGTTGTGTATTGAAGAATTAACCTAAATAGTCGTCCACCCAACTAAAATCACCGACATATATATAATATATGTATAATATGAGTATAACTATATATAATTAGTGTATAATTTATGTATATCGGCTAGAAAAAGTAAATAATGAATCTGACCGACTATTTATGTAAAGATCACGTAAACTTACTTTGGGAAAAAGAGAGAACAGTGACTGAAAACCAGAGCATGGATCCAATAAGCTGAGGAAAAGAACCACTGAAGTCAGGGTTGTTATTTACGTATTCATTTAACCAGATGACAACCCCTGTAGACATGCTCATCACTGCCAGCAGAATCCACAACTTCAACTTGAATGCCTTTATAACAGTAAAATGTGGTTTTTTGAGTATTGGTCTTTCAGTCACAATCATGACCAGTCCAGAGTCAATATAGGGTTGTGAAAATTCTGCATACTCATAGCGATCAGCCATTATTTCTGTATCACCTACTGCTGCATCCAGATTCTATTTCATGAACTGGTAAGTATTTGCAGATGTTAAAACACAGTATCACTAGCAACAATCAGACTTTACTGTTTAAAAAAGGGCGCACTAAGGGGTCTGGAGAAGGGCCGGACCACAAAGGTCTATTTTACGTAGCCTTATCCTGTATTTCTGCAAGATGCTGTTTTCACGGCTCGAACCTGTAACCTCTTGGTCACATGGCATACTTCACTGTTTGATGATGAAAAAATTTAAGGGTTCTATTATACGTTGGGTCCATTTATATCCCTTGCTATTAGCTAATAGTCTCAGTATCTATTCATGGCCTTGACATATCTCCCTGAAGTATTTATGGATGGTAATCTTAAACCATAATCAAAAGCATATGGTTAAAATTTCGACCTTTTTCCCTTGAAGTATGTTGACACGTGGAAACCTCCCAGCTTATGTCGGAGCTCCGTCAAAGTCAAGAATAAATATGAGACAATTTGCAAAAGGACAAAGGTATGATTGACACTAAAGTATAACATTAGGATATTTCATATTGTGGAGGGATAAATCTGGACCTTTTTCAAGATTTAAAAATTTGGACCAAAATTCATTGTGAAATGCTAAGCACTGAGCTAGCATTTGGACATAAATTTAGTTGAAACTTGAAAAAAGAGTTTTTGAAGTTGTATTGAAAAATAATTTTTGGAAGTTAAGTTATGTTTGGACATGTATTTTATTTGAAAAAAACTTGAAGTTTTGCGAGCAGAAGAAAAATTTCACCCAAAAACTGACTAAACCAGTTTTATGAAACTTGTTATTTTTTCAAAAACTGATCATGTTCCATGAACAAACAGTGTGTTTAACTTTTTTTTTGAAAAAATGTACTTGAAATCTATGGCCAAACATGTGCTAAAAGTTGAAGCTGTGGATAAGTTAAAGAGTCATATATATAACATACCTTGTTAGAAACTCCTACCACCATTTCATCATAAGTACCATAAAAGGGAACAAGCACATAGGGCAAATAGTAAGGAAGTTGCCTCACAACTGCTTCAAAAACATGAACTGAAAATCCACCAATTATAGTCTCATTCCTCTCTTGGTTAAAATCCACTGTCACAAACTGATTAAATGCACCCTTTGCAGGTACACCAATCTTGAGTGTTTTTTCTAGGCCTCCTATAGCCCACCCTTTTGGAACAGTTTGCTTACCACCTGGCCACAAAATTGACTCCAAATCCCCTCCTAAACCATTTCCAATTTTCAACTTCACCCCATTGTATTCAACAAGGTCATTAAAAAAACCAAACTCTGGTGACCAAAATGACACTTCTCTATAACTTTTGCCAAACACGTTAATGATCTTAAAGTTTGGCTTTTGGAATATTACACCATTCTTGAAACTAACTTTCCCACTTAAACCTTCAAAATCACTCAACAAAATGGTTTTCACTAGTTCACTTGAACTGCTTTTTACTTTTGTTAAATTTTTCATGGCCTTAGCAATTGCCCAAGTTGCATCATAAGCCTTAAGTGCATAAAAGCTAGGACTTGGGCTTCCTTCTTCTTCTTCAGGATATTCTGATCTGTACATTCTCCTGAATTTGGCATTAAACTGTCTAAAAGACTCACTTTTGTCGTTAACATTTGACTTAAATCCAATTACACCTTGCATATTCAGTAAAACAGAAGGTTCAACGGAGTCAAGAAAACTTGCCATATTGTCTGAAATAATCCATACATAATCTTTCCCCATCATTCCCATTTCTGTTGCCACCTCAAAAAGAACCAAACCAAAGTCTAAAGAAGACTGTATCACCACAAAAACTTTAACATTCTTGGTTTTTAACTTCTCCAGCTCTTTCTGAATGAATAACCTGGAATTTGAAACAGAGAATAAAGGAGGAAAAGCCAAGTGATATTCAACAGAGGAGTCAACAACTTTAAGTGAATCTGAGAGGTGAGTGATAAGTCCAGAATCCATATTGGAGAAGCTGTTACTAATTTCATATAAAGCTATCACTTTTCGCCACTTGAAATGGCCAATTAATGCAGCAATGCATTGCATTTGGGACTTAACATCGTCACTCATTTGGACAAGTGAAGGTGGTTCTTGCCGTAAAACTAGTTGAGGAGAATATGTGGCTGTTGGGCTTAAAGAAATAATGGGGATGCCTTTGTACGATTCATCAAATTCAGAAAATAGAACAGCTTCTTGTTGTGTCAATGGTCCAAGGATGGCATGCACTTGCTTCTTGTTGACAAGATATGTTGCTGCAAAATTTTAAGGTTAGTTCACCAAAGCTGCATTCAGGGGCGGATGCAGTGTCACTACTAAAAATCTGCTAAAAACCGACCAACTATTTCCGACCAACGTTGGTCGGTCAAAAAATGCGACCAAAAACCGTCCAGGTTGGACGCAAACTGGGAAAAAAACATTTACATTTTTTTTAAACAAAATACCGACCAACGTTGGTCGGTAAATTGGTCAATAGCTGGTCAGACAAGAAAATTTTGGATTACCGACCAACGTTGGTCGGTAATTTGGATCCAATTTTTTAAATTTTAATAATTATTTTATTATTCTTAAATATTTTATAATATTTAAGAATTTATATTTAAAATTACCGACCAACGTTGGTCGGTTAAAGATTTTAAATTTTTTTTAAAAAAAACCGACCAAAGTTGGTCGGTTTTTGGTCAAACGGTCAGCACTTAATGTACCGACCAAAATTACCGACCAACTTTGGTCGGTAATTCTAAAATCAGAGAAGTGAAAAACGGGGGAAACCCCCATTTCTCTAAAATTTTTCCCTCTTCTTCCTTCCCTTCTCTCCTTCTCCCAGCCCCTCCCCCTCACCGTCCAGGCCTCCCCTCGCCGTCCAGCCCTCACCCTCGCCGTCGTCGCGCCGTCGCCGTCGCCTCTGCCACTGCCACTGCCGCCCCTCGATCTCCTTCTCCATCTCCTACAAATTCTAGGTTTGAATTACAACCCATTTATTTATTATTTTCAGGTTTTGTTAATTAGTTATGAATTAGTTTCAATTGATTAGTGTTTTAATTATTTGAACATTGCATTTTATTGAGGATTAGGGTTTAGGTCTTGTTTTAATTAGTTTTATTAACTAATTAGTTTTGTTAATTAGTCAATTATTTATGAATTAGTTTAGTTTAGGGTATGAGTTGAATTTCTTTAGTTTAGTTAGTTTATGTTTAAACTCGTAGGATATGAATTGAAATTTTAGTTTTTAGGATTTGTTCTTGTGAATTGAACTTTTAGGATATGATTTGAACTTTTAAGATATGAATTGGACCTTTTGGATATGAATTGAACTTTTAGGATATAAATTGGTGTAATTAGAAAAAAATAATTATCTTGAATTAACTAAAAAAGATATAATTAATTTATAATTGTAGAATAAATTAATTTGTTCTTGTGAATCGAACTTTTAGGGTATGGGTTGAATTTCTTTAGTTTAGTTAGTTTATGTTTAAACTCGTAGGATATGAATTGAAATTTTAGTTTTTAGGATTTGTTCTTGTGAATTGAACTTTTAGGATATGATTTGAACTTTTAAGATATGAATTGGACCTTTTGGATATGAATTGAACTTTTAGGATATAAATTGGTGTAATTAAGAAAAAATAATTATCTTGAATTAACTAAAAAAGATATAATTAATTTATAATTGTAGAATAAATTAATTTATTCTTGTTTTATTTGTATAGATGGAACATCGTACTTGGATGTACAATAGAAATTATCCTAATCGGCGGGGATTGCGGGAGGATTTTGTAGAAGGGGTTGATGACTTTATTAGACATGCAATGTCACTTCCACCATACCAAAGTGAAGGAGTAATTAGGTGCCCTTGTGTCAGGTGCGATTGTATGAAGTTTAAAAAATCGGAGGAAGTTAAGCTTCATCTTTATAGGAAGGGGTTTATAGAGAATTACTTTGTGTGGACTAATCATGGAGAGATCGATGATAGCCGTGGGATATTTCATAACATGGTTGTTGGTGAAAGTAGTAGGTTGGTGGAGAATACAAATCTTGATTCTAGAATTCAGGATATGGTTGCAGATGCTTTTAGGGGTGAGCCCAATGAAAATGTTGAACAAACTCCTAATGATGACGCAAAATATTTTTATGAACAGTTAGAGGAAGCTAGTCGTCCACTACGTGAAGGAAGTCCGCACTCTGAGCTGTCTGTTGCAGTTAGATTACTAAGTATCAAATCTAATTAGAATATTTCTCAAGCAGCCATGGACTGTTTCATTGACCTTATGAGTGAACTAGTTGACCCTAATATCAACTTACCTGGTGATTTCTATAAGGCGAAGAGATTAGTTTCTAAGTTAGGACTTTCATCAATGAGAATTGATTGTTGTGAAGATGGTTGCATGTTATATTATAAAGATGATGCAACTTTAGACAGTTGTAAATTTTGCGAAAAGCCTCGTTTCAAGAGGCTTTCCAGCGGGAATATGGTCGCTGTCAAGGCAATGCATTATTTACCTCTTATACCTAGGTTAAAGAGGTTATATGCGTCGATGAGTTCTGCTCCTCATATGAGATGGCATTTTGAAAATAGAAGACCTCCTGGTGTTATATGTCATCCTTCAGATGGAGAAGCTTGGAAGCACTTTGATAGGACATATCCAGATTTTGCTAGTGAACCAAGGAACATTCGGTTAGGTCTGTGTGCCGATGGCTTCACGCCTTTTTCTATATCTGCGACACCATATTCATGTTGGCCTGTCTTTCTTACACCTTATAATCTACTACCTGAGTTGTGTATGACTAGTCCATATATATTCTTAAATTGTATTTTCCCCGGTCCACGTAATCCGAAAAGTTTGATTGATGTATATTTGCAACCTTTGATTGATGAGCTAAAACAATTGTGGTATGATGGTGTTGAAACATATGACATATCAACCAAGCAGAATTTTAATATGCGTGCTAATTTAATGTGGACTATTAATGATTTTCCTGCGTATGGAATGTTGTCTGGGTGGATGACTGCTGGGAAGCTAGCTTGTCCTTACTGCATGGAAAATAGTAAAGCGTTTACTTTGAAACATGGCCGAAAGCAATCATGGTTTGATTGTCACCGTCAATTCTTGCCTGATGATCATGAGTTTAGAAGGATGAAAAATGCATTCAAAAAGAATAAAGTGGAATATGATTCTCCACCTCCGATACTTTCAGGTGATGAAATTTGGGAGAGGGTTCAGAACTTCAGTAAAGTTACTGAGGCTCCACCTTATAGATTCCCCGGATATGGTGTTAATCATAATTGGATGAAACAGAGTATATTTTGGGAGTTGCCTTATTGGAAGGATAATCTTCTCCGACACAACATTGATGTCATGCATATTGAGAAGAATTATTTTGATAATTTGTTCAACACAGTGATGGATGTTAAAGGTAAGACAAAAGATAACCCGAAGGCTAGAATGGACTTACAAGAATATTGCAGGCGGCCTGAATTATACTTGCAGACAGCAAACAATGGTAAGGTGTTCAAGCCCAAAGCAAGTTACACATTCACTTTGGAGGAAAGACGACAAATTTGTGATTGGGTTACGAAATTAAAGATGCCTGAGGGTTATGCGTCGAATCTTGGAAAAAAGTAGATATGGAGGTAGGGAAGTTGAGCCATTTGAAAAGTCATGACTGCCATGTTTTCATGGAGACCTTAGTGCCTATTGCATTTTGTGGTTTGCCTGAAAGAATCTGGAAACCCATCACAGAGATTAGTTTATTTTTCAAAGACTTGTGTTCTACCACATTAAGGGAAGAAAACCTACTTCGGATGGACCAGAACATCCCTGTAATTTCTAGTAAGATAGAAAAAATATTCCCATGTGATTTCTTTGATGTGATGGAACACCTTCCAATACACCTTGTACACGAGGCACGACTTGGAGGGCCTGTTCAATGCAGATGGATGTATCCCTTTGAGAGGTAATATTATAACTTTGATGTACTATTCTATTTTATTTGAATGTTATTGGCTAACATGAGATTATGTAGGACAATTGGCAAATGCAAACAATTTGTTAAGCAGAGGAATAAGATTGAAGGATCTATATGCGAAGCCTATCTTGCAAAGGAAACTACACATTTTTGTTCTTATTATTTTGAGAGTAACGTGCCATGTTCTAGGAATAGGCCCAATAGGCACACGGTCGAATCAGTGAATGATCCATTATATCCACCAATGTCCATATTCAATCAACCAGGCCGATGTTCTAAGGATGTTAGAAAGAGAAGTTTGAGTGATATGGAGTACAAGTCAGCTACACTTCATGTGTTGCTAAATTGTCCCGAAGTTGTACCATTTCTCAAGTAAGTATTGATTTATTAGTTATCAAAATGTAAAATTTACTGTGACTACATATTGATGCAACTACTAAAAATATTTGATATGTCACAGTCACTTCGTGGGTCAATTTGGCTATGATGCTGTATATACGAGATTTGATACGTGGTTCAAACAGTTTGTAAGTGTATATATATATATATATATATATATATATACATATGTAGTGAATGTATAAAAATTGATTCATAAGTTGTGCTAACTTATGACTTTTTTTAACTCTATGTAGGTAAATAATCCAAATAATGGTGTAAATCAATTTTTGAAAGATATATCTTGGGGACCTGGGCTTCAGGTCACAACAATGTCTAAGTACGTAGTGAATGGTTATAAGTTTCATACAGAGGATTGCTCTAAAAATAAAAATAGCAACAACAGCGGGGTGTGGGTTCAAGGTGGTGATAGCAACCAAGTTGGAGATATTGATTATTATGGTGTGGTCAAAGAAATATTACAACTAGAATATACAGGTTGGCCATATAAGAAATTGATACTCTTTAGATGCAAGTGGTTTGACCCAAATCCAACAAGAGGTACAAGAGTACGCAACCAATACAACATAATTGAGGTTAATCATACGAGGGAGTATGATCGCTATGATTCTTTCATAATTGCACATAACGTTAGGCAAGTGTATTATGCTCCTTATCCATTGCGGCGGAATAAGTCTGATTGGTGGGTTATAATAAAAACTAAGCCTGTAGGTAGGGTGAAAGTCGAGAATATGTTAGATGTTGCATATCAAAACGATATCTCCAATATTCACCAAATAGTGGACGATCAGTTAGAAAATGATTTGGAATATCCTGAACGCATATTGGAAGAAGTTGATATAAATGAAGTAACAATTATAGAAAATGAGGACGAGGAATCAACTGATGAAGCTCAAACAAGTGAGGACGAAGAATTCTCGGACGAGGAACAATACGTCGATGAGGATTAAAAAGTTGGTTTTTAAAGCACTCTCGTTTTATAGCTAGTTTCTTATATGTTTCAATCTAAATGTGTATTATATTATGCAGATGGCAGGCAAGGGTCAAGGTAACAATGACCCTACTAGTTCTCGAGGTCGAGAAAAGGGTAGGAAGGGAAAGAGGAGGGTAGAAAATAATACTCCCTCTTGTCCACCTTTTTCAGAGATGCCTATGTCTTATCCTCCACCACATGGCTATACTGAGCTGCCACAGCATCACGAGCCGTACACCTTCATTCAGACACCCAGTCTTCCATCACAGGGCCACAGGACTATACGTCCGACATACAGTCCAGCTGCCTCACAGCCATCTGCATCACATCCACATGGATCACATCCCTACATATCACAGCCACATGGATCGCATCCACCCATGTCACAGCCACTCGGGTCACAGCCACTCGGGTCACAGCCATCGGTATCACATCCACTTGGGTCGCATCCAGCTATGTCACAGTCACAGGGATCGCAACCATCTTCATCATCGACTCCATCTATTGCAGGCCTTCGCCTGGGAGGCATTAGCTCTGACCCACCTACACCGTCTTCACATGCCTCTGATACACATGCTTCGGATGGTGATGACGAGGCAGTGCATTATGATCGATATGGCAGGATCATCATAGTCCCTGAGGGTGATGGGTAAGTGTTATTTATTATTTTTGCGTCTATTGATTTGTAACATTTTTACTAAGATATTAATGTATTTTTATTGTTAAATTGCAGGTTCAGGCCGGGTAATAAAACTACGAGGATAATCATCAATGCCATCAGAAAGCTTTATGATGGCCCTTATGCGACTTGGACTGATTGCCCATTCTCACTGAAGGAGCAAATTTTCAATCAATTTAAGGTATAAATGTTCTTTTAAACAGTTTAATAATTTATATTTATGATGTTTCCATCTAATATTTAACTTTTGAAATACAGAGCAAGTGTGTATGGGAAGACCGCTATAGCGCGGAAGTGGCTACAAATTTTCATCATAAAGCTCGCAAGAGATTGGCGGATGCTTTCTCGGATGCTAGAAAGAAGAACAAGAGGCCTGGCTGGTTACTTGAGAATTTGTGGAATGATTTGCAAAGGCAATGGCTTACCGCAGAGTTCTTAGAGAGGAGCAAAAAAAGAAAGAAAGCTCGCGCATCCGAGAAGGGAGGCTCCTTGCACACTGGAGGTGCGATCAGCCTAGGGACAATAAAAAGAAGATTTGTACGTAATTGCTTAAATTATTTTACTTTTCTAAGTATATCTATTCTGTTTATTAACTAAATTAATTTATTTTCAGGAAAAGAAGTATGGGCGTCCAATGAGTCATGATGAGCTATTCAAGGAGACACATGTTGTGAAGAAGAAGAAAGAGGGGGATCAAGATAGGTGGGTCGAGGACCGGGCCTCGACTGCATATGTAAGCTTTCAATTTTATTTAAGTATTATAATTTACTTTTATAAACAACTTGAAATACTGATTTAATTTAAAATAATATAGGGTCGCTACCAAAGTAACGTGGAGGAATTCATCCGTAGTCATCCAGCTGGTGAATCGGGTGAGCCAACCCAACCTTCAGACGAGGATGCTGAAAGAATATGGTTGGAGTCTGTTGGCGGTCCAAAATGGGGGAAGGTATACGGGCTTCCTACTAAAAAACTTCCATCGCTATAAGTGTAGAATGCGAGGAATAAGGACTTCCTCGCATGGCGAGCAACTTAATAGGGAGAGCCTCTCCGCTATGCGGGAGACAGTGACAAAGCTCACATCAGAGCTAGAAGCGGCCAAGGAAAGAGAAAGGCTTAGAAATGCTCAATTCCTTGGCATGCAAGCTCAGATCAGAACTCTCCTATCTAGTGGAGCTTTTCCGTTGCCCCGATCTCGTGAGTCATCTCCAGAGGGTCGACCTCCACGTGATCGTTCCTCCTGCCCTGCTCGTGATCGTTCCTCCCGTCCTCTCCGTGATCGTGCTTCCCATCCTCCACAAGACCGTTCTCTATATCGTCTTGTAGATGAAAGTTCATCAGACGGTGATGATGATTTTGTACAAAACACCCCTTGATTTTTATATACTTTGAACTAGACAAATAGAACCAGTTTTGAACTAGTTGTAATTAGTTTTAACTTGGTTTTGGATTTTTATGTTCAATTGAACTTTAATTTGTTAGTTTTAAAGTATTTATTGAATATTTTGGTTGTTGTTGTTATTGTTGTTGTTGTTGTTGTGTTGTTGTTGTTGTTGTGTTGTTGTTGTTGTTGTGTTGTTGTTGTTGTTGTTGTTGTTGTTGTTGTTGTTGTTGTGTTTTTGTTATTTTTGTTGTTGTTGTTGTTGTTGTTGTTGTTGTTGTTGTTGTTGTTGTTGTGTTGTTGTTGTTGTTGTGTTGTTGTTGTTGTTGTGTTGTTGTTGTTGTTGTGTTTTTGTTGTTGTTGTTGTTGTGTTGTTGTTGTTGTTGTGTTGTTGTTGTATTGGTATGCTGGCAGGTGGTTTAGCTGCCAAAACAGGCATTTTATGCCAAAATTAATCCCAGAAAAACCGACCAACGTTGGTCGATTTTTAATAAAAAAAAATAAATTATTCCAAAATACCAACCAAAGTTGGTCGGTTAATGAACATTGAATTCCCAGAATTCAAGAATACCGTCCAACTTTGGTCGGTATTTTGCTTGCATTGTTGAGATTACCGATCATAGTTGGTCGGTAATGTTTAATTTTAATTAGTTTTAAAAAATATATATTTTCAATTACCGACCAAAGTTGGTCGGTTTTTTTAAATTTTAATAATTAATAAAAAAATATAATTTAGTTAAACCGACCAACTTTGGTCGGTAAAATTAAATTAATAAAATATGTTTCCGACCAAAGTTGGTCGGTAAGTAATTAAACTTGTCAGATGGTCGTTTTAATATACCGACCAAAGTTGGTCGGAAATTTCCGACCAACTTTGGTCGGTAAGCCATTCCGACCATCAAAACACCGTCCACACCGTAATGGTCGTGTTTTGGTCGGTAATTTGTCATAACCGACCAACGTTGGTCGGTATTTTTGGTCGATTTTTAGCGAATTTCTAGTAGTGTGTATCGACCACGGGTTCAATTCAAACCATAACTTCCAACATGGAGTACAAATTTATACGTAAAATTTTATTAAAATTATAAAATACTCCCTCTGTTTCAATTGATGTGAACTCATTTGATTGAGCACGGAGTTTAAGAAAAGACAGAAGACTTTTGAACTTGTGGTGTAAATGGCACACATATATTTTGTGTGGCTATAAACCATTGCATAAAAGTAAATCGTTTCCAAATAAGGAAATATATCATTCTTTTTGGCATGAATTAAAAAGAAAATAAGTTAACATAAATTAAAATAGAGGGAGTAGTCCATATGAACCTATAAATTTAAAAAGATAATGAGTTCAATGTTAAAATCTTGAAAGTTGAACCCATATAATTTAAATACTTAATCCGCCTCTCACTACATTGGAAGTACTATAATGCGCTTCCGTCTGGATTCAAGTCAAAAATTTAAAGTTATTGAATTCAGAATGATCACAATTTATTTTTGTGTGTATATAAATATTTATGCATATTATTAATCTTTTTGGCAAATTTATATGGTATGAGGCAAACACTAAAATTGTGAGTTCAATTCAATACTTTCCATATTCAGCTTTACCTCCACCCAAATGCCAATAATTTGCATGGGAGGATCTATGGGATATAATAATATATCGTAGAAGTAGTTAGAGGATCTAATAACCAATCTAATGATAGTCCAAACAGATTTTTTTTTTCTTTGATGTGAAAGGACAGCTAATTAGTATAAAAAAGTACTACTATGACTTTTGAGTATCTATAGTTTCTCGAATGGTTTAGCAAATAGTAAGAGGATATAGAATTGAATCGGTAATCTAAAACTTCTAACTCACCTCCTCTTCTCTTCGTAAACAAACACTATATCGTATTTTTAGCGTTGATTTTTTCGAGTTATTAGGAAAAGAATCACGAATGAATTGTTTTATAAAATAGGTGTATATTGCTCTTTATGTTTTTTGTTCATTAAAATAGTAAACAAAACGGGTAGTTATATTTTGACACACGAAAGAAGAAAATTCAACACTCAATTTGAAACTAATAGAATATTTTTTTCCTTAGAAAACTGAACTTGGTTCTCAATTATATACAAATATTATTTTCCTTTGTATGTGTCTGTGAAACCAAAGGACTCTGTAAGAGCTTGCGAGGATTTGATGGAATTTAATATTTTCTTACTTAACTTTCTTCTCATTCCTTCCGATAGCCCGTTTGACCAAGTTTTTAAAATCGATTTATTTTAAAAAATATTTTTTTCATAAATGTTTTACAAAAAAAATATTTTTGGTAAGAAACAATTTGTATTTGCTACTTAATTTAAAAAATACTTCTGAGCAACAATTATATAGTATTTGACCAAGCTTTTAAAAATCGCTAATAAATATATTTTTTTCAAAAGTGCTTTTGGGAATAAACTATTTTTTTTATTTCTCAAAAACTACTATTGTTTCTACTCAAAAATACTGTTTTTCTTTTAAAACCTTGGCCAAACACCTTAACTTTGGAAAAAATATTTTTACCCAAAAAAAAGCTTGGCCATATCAAAGAAAGTAGGAGAGAAAGAAAACAAAGAAAAAGAGAAAAAAGCTAAAATGAAGATAATTAAAGAGTAATTAGAAATTACCAATGGAAGCAGCAGGACTTGAGCTCCCATGGGAATAATAAGCAAAGTTGAAAACTAACTCTGAACATTTGGAATTTTGGCCATTAAAGTCATGAACTGCCATTTCCATAGCTACCTTTTGCTCTTTACCCAACCTGGATATTGGATCAATGATTGCTCCTATTCTCCATATCATGTTACAATCATCATGTACTGAACCATTTACACCATTCTTGTTATTAGTCAATGAAACCATTTGATAAATCAATAAGAAATAGAGTAGCAAAGATAAGACATGAGTAGTAGAAGTCCTCATTTTCGACTTTTGGTTGGCCGTTGCTGTGTCATATATGAAGGAGCTAAGAGAATTGACCATGACTTTTTATTTTTCATTTATTATAACACCTCGATTATTTTATTAGTACATGCTACTTTCTATCAATACCTACTTACATTTATATTTTAAAAAAAACCACTTAATATTTTGCTGTTTCTGCTGAGATCTGAGCCCTTGTTTTCCATAATCGTAGACTAAAACCTAAATGAACAAGGACTAAGACAAGGAGATAAAGTTGACTTTCAAGAAGAATCTTCCTTAGGACTTGTTCAAACTGGTTAGAAAACAATAAGGTTGGTATAAGAGGTAGTCATACTACAACCATAATATTGCAAGTTGAACTCAATAAATCCATAGTTAATGATGAGTAAATATAAACATAGAACTAGTCACTATTACATCAATGTAGCTAGTTGTACTCAACAATTCCGATCCATAATTAATTTGTTAATATAATTAACATCAACGCCACACCCATTTCCTTACCCTAAAATACTCGTGAACCATATAAAATTTTTGAGTTGTGCATACTAATTTTTTTTTATATCGTTTTAATTCTATCAAATATAATGTCATCAAAGGGACCCTAAAATATTTATGTGCTCTTGAATTATATATCGTTACATGTGTGCTAAAAAAATCGGCGTCTTATTGTTTAGTGTAGTTATAGCATTTCCATCTAGAAGATGAAAAGCTCTAGACAAGATTCAAAATAAATCTCAGTACCCAAATTCTGGGAAGGATCTAGGACTATCAAATATGGCCCAAGCCCAAATGGTCTGCCCAACCCGTTTAAGATTGGATTGGTTATTGATCCACTCATTTATTGAAGAGATTTTTACCTTCCTATACACTATTTCAAACCTTATTACCCTCCATATTCAAGTTTCAATTTAATTACATTGGCATATACAATTTACCAATTATATATATTTTAGGAATTTAATGAGTATCAATTAACTCCTAAAATCTCTCTAACGTACATATCTCACTCCCTCCACGTTTCTCTCTCCATACCCCCCCACGATTCTGTACTCTCTCCTTCCATTAACGCTCCCTTCCATATTTCTTCAAAAATCTTTTATAATCTCTTTCAAACTTTCTTAATTCTCTCTCTAAATCCTACTTTTCCTTCCCTTACAATGAAGAAGAAAGGAGTTTTGAAGAACAACCCTAAAAATTTTAATGTTGGTGATATTCCTACTTTTGATTTGGGTGTTTTGTTACAGGAATCACCCAAAAAAGTAGTGAAATCGGCACATGCAAAACCAGAGACAAAGTCCAAGCTTTCCCCTCGTGAAGCTAGGGCAGAAGCTCAAACAAAACTCAAGCATGGCAGAGATGCTGGTGAAGCTTTGACATCTGCTAAATCAGTAAAATGGAAGGGCAAAGAAATTGTCCGTGATGATGATTTCATCGAAGAAGAAGTTATCCCGAAACCTGCAAAAAAAAAAATCAAAGTTTCTCCTACTGTCAAACCTTCAAAAAAGAAGAAGGTTAAAAAATTAACTAAAACTATACCCCAACAGTCATTGGAGAATGTAAAATTTTAGTAGTTAAAATTTTGGTTTTTTTTTTAAAGTTACAAAACCTGTTCTCAGTCTCATGACTATACATACTTTTTATTTTTTTTTATTTGTAGAAATTTTGTCTACATTGTGTATATTTGTTGTTGGTTATTAACTTTTCTACATTTCCCTCGGAATTGTAGATTTCTTGTATATTATTCGAAAATATTTTGTTAGGGAATGTACTACATAATTTAGTTGGGTTTATTGGTTATTATTTGCTCTATTTTGTAGATTTTAGTTTCATTTTCTATAAACAAATTGTATATATTATGTGTAGTTGTTACTTTCTAATTTCTTGCTATAAACATAATTTGTAGTTTCAATGTAGTCAGTTGTTATATATGTTTACTAATTTTGTAACTTACTTGTATGTAAGATATTTATGTCTTTTTGATTGTAGCTAAATTGTAGTAGAACTGTATTTATTTTATTTTTTGGTCTTCAAACAAGTCTTTTTTTTAACTTACTGTTTCATTCGGTGCAGAACCAAACATTTATAGCCTATTATTCTAAATCATATTGTTAAGGGATTTACTATCTTATTTAATTGGTTTTATTAGTTATTATTTGCTCCATTTTGTAGATGATAGATTCATTTTCCGTAAATAAATTGTATATGTTATGTCTTGTTGTTACTTTCTAATTTCTTGCTCTAAACATAATGTGTAGCTTCAATGTAGTTAGTTGTTATATATGTTTACTAATTTTGTAACTTATTTGTATGCAAGGTATTTATGTCTTTCTGATTGTAGCTAAATTATAGTAGAATTGAATTTATTTTGTTTTTGATATTCAAACAAGTCTTTTTTAACTTACTGTTTCATTTGGTGCAGAATCGAATATTGTTTGCACCACATGATATTGATTATGGCATCACTAGGTTCTAAACATTATCCGACCCTGTTGTTCCTGGCCAAATCAATATGTTATTGTCTGAAAATGGGTTAAAGTTGTTTAAGAAGACATATTTTGGGCATTTTCTTTCCCTGCCCAAAATATGTATCCAAAACCAGGCAATTCACCTTCTCATGAAGTATGAATTGAACGCATCCGGTTTGATTATTTTTACAGCAGAGATAAAGGGTGAGAGGCTGAACTTTGGGTTGAGGGAGTTTGCCCTCATCACTGGCCTTAGATGTGTCACATAAGTAACGGACTTTGGTTACACAACTAAGTATGTCAGAAAAATAATGAGGAGCTATTTTTCGAATAAGGAAAAAGTTGAGAAGTCATACTTGAAACAAATTGTAACCAGCCATAGTTGAGTGAATGATGAGGATGCAGTCAAGCTGTGTATTCTCTATCTGATAGAATTCTTCCTCTGTCCTTCAGAGAAAGATAATGGTTTGATAGACTATTTTAGGTTCTACTTGGTGGACTCAGGGAAGTATGCGAATTTCGCCTGGGGTATCGAAACTTATACATAATTGCTTCAGTCCGTTAGTCACAAGCTCAACCCTTATGTGCATTTTTATCTCATTCGAGATTTTGCACTCGCTCTGCAAATATGGTTGTATGAGTGTTGCTCTACAGTCAACACTGATATGGCTACAAAGGTTGGTAATACGATCCACCGCATACTTAACTGGACAGCTAGTAAGGACAAGATATGGATATCTTATTTGGAAGATAGAATGATCAAACCATCATGGATCAAGGTAAATATTTTTCACTTCTGGACAGGCAATTTAATACAAATTATCTACATATTTTATACATATTATGACTAGGTCCCTCACATTTTTTTTCTCTCAGTTCACCTACATGCTTGAAGCCCCAGAAGAGCTTTCAAGAATGAATTTGCCGAATAAAGTTGAATACATCCTTAAAGAAGTTGAAACAAAGGCCGAGCATCCGACATATACTCCATCTCCATCTCCATCTGGACATAAGCAGGCAATGCGAATAGATGACAAGAAAGATATTGTGAAACAATTAAAAAAAATTAAGAAAAGATATTGATAAGGTAACCTATTAAGATAATCCTAGTTGGTTTCTTTAACTTATGGTATCCAAATTATTTCTTTAACTCTTTCTATTTTAATACGTAGGTCGGTTCAGACCTTGGAGCCTTCAAGAAAGAGGTATACCTAATTCTTGATATTTTAGTTTTTTTTTTATATATATATATATATATATATATATATATATATATATATATATATATATATATATATATATATATATATATATATATATATATGTATGTATCTAATTGTTAGATACATTATAACAATTTTTTGTTCTTTATGTTTTTGAAGAACTAGGTAGCATTCGATTGCTACTCAATGATTCCATCAAGTCTGTGTTACAGGCAATTGATGCTAAGGTTTCATTCGAAATATTTATTTTGGACAATAATTTTTACCATATTTATGTTTATAATAGTATTCCTAAAGTACATAGCCTAACAAATTCCCAATGCCGTTTACTGGTAGTTCTACGAAAAATAATGAGCATTACAAAGAAAAGAACAAACAACATAATCCGGGCAGTAGTGCTAAACCAGTGTTGGCCAGCAGCAGTAAAACATATTTTTTTAACAATTATAACATAATTTGATGACAACTAATCCACATTATTTTTATATTATTACTACAATATATCTACATATAGCCTAAATTACCAATAACTACAAACAAATAATCTACATTATATTTTCAATTGTTCTCTTAGATACATGGCACATGTATGACATTCAAAATGAGGAGAATGTTCTTGTAGGTGTTGATTTATCTTCTCAATTTTCAGGGGCATTGAAGAAAGAAACTGCAGGTATGATTTTATCTACATATTAACTTCAATTAAACTATAATTTATCTACATATTGCACGATACATATTACATCAGAGCTACACAATATCATTTAAACAAATTCATTACAATTAAACTATAATTTATCTACAATGTAGTTTCTGTTTACTACAAATGATCTATAATTTTATTAAGTTGAACACATTTATTGTAATAGAGAATGAAACAATGCATGTGAACTATCCAAAACAAATTAACTTCAATTAAACTACAATTTATCTATAGTGTTGTTTATGTTAATTTTAAATGATCTGCAATTTTATTAAATTGTACACATTTATTGTAACAGAGAATGAAACAATGCATGTGGACTCTCCAAAACAGGATGCAAAACTTGGCATAGAAGGAGAACATTTAAACGAGGATAAGGAGATTGTGCCTTTGCAATCTCCCATTCAACAAGCAAATGATATACAAAAAGGAGACGATTGCAATGAAGATTTCACTGGTATTATATGTTACAATATAATTGTAGGAAAAAAATAACAGCTTTCATATAAGTTTCATCTTCCCAAAAGAACTAATGCAACCAACATGTAATGTTGTTCTTTTTTTTAAAAATATTGTAGGTGAACCATTCAGACAATGTCTCCAAATCTGGAAAAAGGGCAGTAACACTTGATGATTTTGAGCTTCCAGAGAACTTCTCACAGATTGTTAAGTTCGGATAGGTAAATGAAGACGAAACAACCATTGTGCATCAGGGAAGAACAAGGGTTCTTGGAAAGCATGCCAGATCCCTATTTCTCCCTTATTTCAGTTCTGGAGGAAACACTTCTTGTCACGACCCAAAATCTAACTAGCCGTGATGGCACTTAACCTCACCCGCTAGATAAGTCAAATAATAACAATCCGATTCAATTAATAATTAATTGACTCTAATACACTCCCCAAGAACTGGTAGTACAAATCATGAGCTTCTAAGATTAGAATTTATAAAGTCGGTATGAAATAAATACATAATTTGTTCTAAATGTACATAAACAAATTTTTATAAATCTAAGGCTACCATGAACAAGAGGCAGCTACGACCGGAACACAGGTACGTCTTCAAATCCAGCTCATGCCGATCACAGCAACATCAATATCCAATATCTGCACGCAAGGTGCAGAAGTGTAGTATGAGTACAACCGACCTCATGTACTCAGTAAGTAACAAACCTAATCTTAGGTTGAAAGTAATGACGAGTTTGTACCAAGGTCAGAGTCCACTCCAATAAACAATAACATCTCATAACAATACAATTTAAAGCAGCACAAGTAATAACTCAATAATATAATGCTCAGCTCGTATATAATTCCGGAAAATAAATATTTTCTCTTCAAGTATAATAGTAAAACTCAAATCCTTTGCCGAAAATCACCAAAAATATGAGTAAGTGTGAAAACTGTGATTTTTCCCAAACACTTTCAACAGGTAAATGTTTCATTTTTTAAATGGCATGAGGAAAAATGCATCTCTATGCCTGTATGTCAAGTGTGCATGTCAATACGATACAACTCAGTGATAAAATCATATGCATACTCTTAGAGATCATTTCACTCAGTCCTCCCAGTCACTTAGTCCTCCTAGTCACTCAGTCCTCACAGTCACTCAATCCTCCCAATCGCTCGGCACTCGCACTCGGCACTCGGCACTCAGTAGGAACCTGCGCTCACTAGGGGTGTGTACAGACTCCGGAGGGGCTTCTTCAGCCCAAGCGCTATAGCAAGCCAATTATGGCATAAATCAGTCACTCATGTTGCGGCGTGCATCCCGATCCCATAAATAATAATATATATAAAGCCAATATGGCCTGCTGCGGCGTGCAACCCGATCCCATAATCATCCTCACAATCAGGCCCTTGTCCTCATTCAGTCATCAATCTCTCCAGTCTCTCGGGCTCACAATGTCATGAAAATCAGCCCAAAATGATGATATGATGAATCAATAAATAACAACAGAGACTGAGAGATGATATGAAATGAATGAACATGACTAAGTATGAAGTTACAATTTAAACAAATGATTCGATAGTAGAAATGACCTCAGTGGGTCCCAATAAGACAATAATACCAATATTTGCCTAAGCATGATTTCTAACATGAGTCACAACTCAGTTTTTCTAACACATAAGAATACATAGAGAAATACTAGTTAATTGACTATAAAGCTCTACGGAATCAACCGAGTCTCAATTTCTACGGTGCACGCCCACACGCCCGTCACCTAGCATGTGCGTCACCTCCAAACAATTCATATAACACATATAATCAGGGTTCATACCCTCATCTCCAAGATTAGAGATGTTACTTACCTCGAACAAGCCAAATCCAATATCGATCAAGATGCACAATACTCCGAAAATTTCAATCCGCACGTATCAACCTCCATAAGGCTTCCTATCTCCTCAATTCAAGCCAAACGACTCGTATCTATTCAAACAACGTGCAAATTAATCATAATTTACTCTAATGCTTACAATTTAACAATTTACAAAAATTTCCAACTCTGCTCGAAAACTCGACAGTGGGGCCCACGTCTCGAAATTCGATGAAACTCACAAAATCCTACAACCCATTCAATTACGAGTCCAACCATATAAATTTACTCATATCCAACTCCGAATCAATGTTCAAATCTTGGGAATTCATTTTATGGAATTGTAGAAAATTCCTCTGATTTCTCTTGAAAAATCAATACTCTAACGCCGAAAACGAAGATTAATTCATGAAATATAATCACAAGGGAGTCAAGAACACTTACCCCAATTTGTGTGATGAAATGTGCCTCTGAAAATCGCCCAAACTAAGCTTCCCAACTTTGTTTTCGTCAAAAATGGCAAAAACCTCCCGTTAATAGGGATTTTAATGTTCGGGCGCCACAGGTGGCGTGGGGCGCTGCCTGTAGCGCTGTTTCCAGAACCTTTAAACATCCAGCTCCAGGTCTATCCCCCCACACTACCTTGGGCACTGGTGACGGAATTTTGTTTTTTCCAACACAGAAATGGGCATAACTCTCTCATACGATGTCCGAATTCGACGATTCTTTTTGCTATGGCTCCGTAATCTCAATACGGATCTAATGCTTCAATCAAAACTGAATTTAGAGCTCATTTGTTTAATCTAATACCATGTATTCTTGAAGAATCGTTGTCGAAACATTCTAGAAATATCCAAATTAAATTCCGTTAACCATCCGAAATCCACCCGAGGCCCTCGGGACCTCAACCAAATATACCAACAAGTGCTAAAATATCATACGAACTTAGTCGAGGCCTCAAATCACATCAAACAACGCTAAAACCTCGAATCATACCCCAATTCAAGCTTAATAAAACTAAGAATTTTTAACTTCTACATTCGATGCCGAAACCTATCAAATCAAGTCCTATTGACCTCAAGTTTTGCACACAAGTCATAAATGATATAACGAAGCTATTCCAATATCTAGAATATGATTCCGACCCCGATATCAAAAAGTCAACTCCCCGGTCAAACTTCCAAACTTTAAATTTCCTATTTTCGTCATTTCAAGCCAGATTAAACTACAGACTTCAAAATAAATATACGGACACACTCCTAAGTCCAAAATCACCATATGGAGCTATTGGAACCATCAAAACTCTATTCCAGAGTCATTTTTATAAAAAGTCAAATCGGTCAACTCTTTTCATTTAAGCTTCTAGACAAGGATTGTTATTTCAATTTAATTCTGAATCATCCGAAAACCAAAGCCGACAATTCACACAAGTCATAATACACATTACGAAACTGCTCCAGATTTCAAATTGTTGAAATGAGCGTAGATGTTCAAAATGACAAGTCGGGTTATTACATTCTCCCCCACTTAAACATACGTTTATCCGCGAACGTGCCAAGAGTTGTTCCTAAATCTTCAAATCACTATTCCACCTTACCAAGCACATGCCCGGGGGTGATCTCATGACACCCATTCCATATAGGCCTGAAAACACAACATAATTGAAGATCATTACTTTAATCTTAGTCCGTAAAACTTAGAACCCAATTTTCAACATCCAGAATTTCTTACAAGACCCGAGTATCACATCTACACACTATATAAGTTTGAACAAGTTGTATCAAGCCATGACCATAACCCCACATATAATCACATAACATACTACACAACTTGCATCACCATTCCCAATCACAGTAACTACTTGAAACTAACCCGATACTAGTATTAAACCACATATCAAACAAAACCTCGTTCCAAAACCTTCATACACTGCTAATAATGAAAGAAACACACAGAATCTCATGACCCCTTTATTAGATCAACATGTCATTGAGCTCTCTCGCCCCAACCAGAACCATAATCACTTTCTAAACTGACTTTCAATATTATCCTCCCGAATATACTATAATCAAACATGATAGTACCCATTCTAGGTCCAATGACCTTATATTATTAAACACAACTATCCCACAGACATGCCACACCAATATAACTCAAGCCACAATTGCGCAATCCGTGTACCCAAAAATGGGAAATGTCTCAAAGAAGGGAACCATATTGCAAGTTCAACAAGCATCACCACAACTGCAATGCTATGAGCTCATCATATATAGTAGAACCAAGACACACGAATCTAATAATGGTAACCAGCTCTCCTAGAGCTCAGATTAACATCAACTGCATGAACAACTCACGTGCTATAATATTAATATATGGATCCGCACGGACAACTCACGTGCCAATAACATAATCCGCATGGCATGGTCACATGCCTCCAGTCGAAGCATATCATACAGGAGAAATCAATTAAGTACACATGTATATGATACATGAAATAAGATTCACATGCTTCTGGACTTGTATAATTAACACTCCATAGAGTAGGCATGTGCAAAGTGTTCTATCACAACTCAAATCGGTAATTTAACGCAGGAATAGTAACTACCCAGTTATTTAGGGAATTAGCCTCTTAGTAACCTCAAGTATAGCCCAGATAGTTCTCAACAAAGGTACGAATACGAGAAACGTTATAACTTTATACCTAATAGTCAACTCTAGGCATATCATAGCCTAAACATTCTTCGGAGTATGAATTCTTGCCCCGATGCTCGCACATGGGCCCAAATCTCACATATATATATGCAGTCGTAGCGCGTAGTTATCACAAATAATTAACGCAACTAGTGCCTCCACTGAGTTTAAATAAAATACTCACCTCAAAGGTGGCAACCCGAAATAATATGCTTATGACAAGTCCCAGTCTCCAAACTCATAGAACACATGAATTACCGTAACTGGTCCCAACTCCAACACTCGAATGACTAACACATCTTTCATGCACAATCATCCCACAAGGAATTCTTCCAAAAATTTTCCATTCCACATAGCAATAATTGGAATATCAACAGTCTATCAACCAGGTAAATACTGCAATACCGATGAACATCCGTAAGTCAAAACACTATGTGCCTTCTTAAATGCGCACCCTTCTCAGGGATTACCGAGTAGTTATAACATTCCTCTAAATATCTGAAACTGACCATTCTTTCCAAACTTTGTGACCTTCCCTTCAAGACCGAACTGCCACCTTGTACTTATAAATCTTAATCACACACAACACACCACATCTATCATGCCATCATGTGAAAAGCAAGAGAATCTCATTATCAACTTTGAGTCACCAGCAGTTTACATATCCGGTTAGTTAGAAACCTTCCTCTTGCTTCCTTCCAGGAGGAAATCACAATACACAACACATTTGCACATAACCAAGCTATTAGAGCTGAATCTCCCTAACTCTACCAAGCTACGCAGGTCACCAAAATTTCTGTAAAGTCTCACCACATCATAATTACCAAAGAACCGATCATACCATTACCATACTAGTCTAGCCTACTACCCAGTCATTCTATTTTCTTCGAGTTTCTTCTGAATTATCTTCAAGTTGACACTTCTCCTTGTCAGAACTCCATAATCCTTACCCAAATCTCATTACAAGACATCTTAACATAAAACCACACCGCCCTAAGGCCTATAAGCCGTTGCATTCTTCTTAAGCACCCCCATAAATAACACAACCGAGACACCCATTCTGAAAGACCTGATGTGAATTTAAAATTATTTCTTTTTCCTTTCTTATATTGAAATGTAGAATCCATAGTCATACAGAATTACCGCAAGTCCTGGCACCATCAAATGCAAATCTCAAATTCTATCCACACACAAGTCCGGAAAAATTCTCAATTGATATATATGAATCTTGAACCCGTTAGAACCTTCTCGAGAGTCACCCATTTTCCTCAAATCTAAATTGCACCGCCCAAATAGGCCGAAATACACGTGACCCATTAGCACAACAATACTCAAAGAAGTAAACCTGCCTTAACACCACCGATCAAGTTCATCATTCGTGCGCTCTATATACTTCGCAAATAACAACTCAATAATTCTACGATTTCCATATACCCATAAAGTGTAACATAACCCGTATCCAGAAATTCCTTTACTCTAGTTAACATCGATCTCAATACCTACAAGTCATAACCGATTCACAAGTATGCGTCAAACCAAAACCAGTACAACACACAACCACACAATCAAATCGTCGATAGTAGACTCCCCCACTTGGATCGAAGTCATGGGATAAAATGCTCTATAACTTATAATACCCATGCTCTATTACTGCCATAATCCCGCACCGGAATTCAACTAAATCCTTCGTAAGCTCATGTGGCACACGCCATATAATACCTCAAATTATCTGCTAAGCTCTTTTTTGTTGATACCCAAGTTTTTTCTCATATTTTTTCAAATATATATATACTTTCAAAATAGTGCATATGCATCATCATTTGATTTACAAGCATGAACAAGCATTTTTCATAATTTTCTTTAATCTTTGAAGCCTTTAAATCAATTTATTCCTGCATTTTTATTATATAAATACTCATTAATTACCTCACAGATTATCTTATGACCTAATTTCATCATTTACACCCATATTAGGTTTTAAATATTTTAGCATATTTACATTTGCATTTTTAAAGGGTAAAATTGCACATTTGCAATAATAGCCTTTATGTATTTATAATTATTTTATTTATTCCAAAATAATCTTTTTATACTTTTATAATGTTAAATAATTATTTTATTTGTTTTATGCATGAATGATATTTTTATTATTTATTTATTTATTATTTTTTACAAATTAGTTATTAATTAAATTTTGGTATTTAAAATCTGGCCTCAATTTGCAACCAATTTCGGACCCAAACCTACCCAATTATCACCAGCCCAATTACCCCCGGCCCAATTACCCTTACCCAATTAACTTCCCGACCTAGAACCCCTTTAAATCGTGGCCGTTAATCTCTGAGATCAATGGTCCACGTTACACCTGCCCATTTTAATTAACCAAATCCCCATTAACCTTAGCCATTTCTCACCAGCCGCCGCCTTCATACGCTCTCACCTCACTGCTCTAAACCCTAGCCATCTTCCCCAATCTCCTCTCCTAATCCCACCAGACATGGGATTCCCAAGTGTTTTCTTATCATATCTTACCTCTCTTTGGTACTGGGACTTTCTATATACCGCTTGCCTATACATGGCAAGCGGATCTCTTCAACTTCGAACCTAAATGGTTCAACCCCTTAACCCTTTTCCGTCTTTGTTCTTCCTTGCTCTTTTATGGTATGGATCTCTATGAATCTCTGAGAATCTTTGTGATTTTTTTTTACTTACCCTAAAACTAAGGTTTCAGATCTTTCTAGATCTAATCAAATCTGGTTCGACTCCTTAATTATTTTTGTTAATATTTCTGTCTATATGTCTATATGCATCTCATTATGACTCTTTGCTTGTTATTTCTGCTAATTTTTAATTTGGGGTTTTTTTTGGTTCTTCAAAATCGAATCAAATCTGGTTCGATCCTTTAATTATTTTTATTAAAGTTTCTGTCTATATGTCTATATTCATCTTATTGTAACTCTCTGCATTATTTTTTGCCGATTTGTATATTTTACCTAAATTAGGGTTTTTAAAATTTTCTTTTCTTATTAACTGTTAAGTGCTTTCCTTTCTAGTATTTTGACTAATTATTGCCATATTTATGTGTTCAATTTCAGTACTGTTTAAACCCCTCCCCTATTCTCCTTTAAGGACAGATTTTAGAGTTCGAAATTTTCTCACCACTATAAACAAAACTATACACTGTTATTCTCTAGCAATACTATTATTCTATGCTTTTGATTCCTGGCCGGCTGGAAGCCAAGGCCAGAAATCTTCAAGTGTTCTGTCTCCATTTGGTGATAATTGCTATACTATTGGATTCTTTTTTTTTGTCTCATCTCAACTGGTAAGTTATTGAATCCTTCACTATTTCATTACTTGTTTAATGTATTACTGCTATTAGACTAGTTACCCTAAAATATTATTATTATCTGTATTTAAGACATGTTAAACTCAGTTCAATCAGTTAGGGAAATCTGCATAACTCTGTGTCATTTAGGACTATCTTTTAGCATTAAGCATGCTTTGATACTTTTCCTAAGTATTGGTTAATTATGTGTGCATTAACAGATTCATCAGTTTGTTTATTGAACTTGTTACCATGTGATATGTTTGGTTATGTGCTCATTATGCTATGATCCTCTGCTAAAATAATCCCTAATACTAATTAGTGTGTTCCTGACCTACTGTTAATCAATTAGTTTCTTTCTGTGACCTAGTCTGATCTGCAGTCTTTGTTATTTTTGTGAACTGTTTATGAACTGATCCTTATTAGCATATGAATTTGTTAATTCTCAAAAACTTTATTAAGTCTGCTTAGGTTCAAATGTGTTGCTATTTGTTTCTGTTCTATGTTTTGATTCTGTCCCTAAAGGTATCCCCTAATCCTATTTTGCTCTCCTGAATCCTCACTCTTTGCTGGCTGAAAGCCAAAGCAATTTTGGTTCTGTCCCTTGGCCTTCCTAGTGTGAGCACTACTCAGGGTTTATATGAGACCCTCGTGAACTATGACACACTAGGATTTGGTCCGTAGTGTTCCTTGAACTGTTCTGATCATTCTCCTCTAGTGTGAGCACTGCCCGGGGTTCC
Source organism: Nicotiana tabacum (assembly GCF_000715075.1). Classification (NCBI taxonomy): domain Eukaryota; kingdom Viridiplantae; phylum Streptophyta; class Magnoliopsida; order Solanales; family Solanaceae; genus Nicotiana; species Nicotiana tabacum. Next base: position 19,473,585 of record NC_134091.1, read on the forward strand.
TGAAGCCCTTGGGAACTCTGACACACTAGAGATTTGGGTTCTGTATGCTTATCCTTGAGATATGGGTGAGTCATTCACTGTTGGTTACTGTGTATCTATGAACATGGGCTTTTGGAGCTACTGTGAATTGAAGGCTTGGCCTGTCCAGGTGCATTTGGGCCTGTTGCAGGCTTCCTATAGTTTTATATACTTTGCAATTCATTCATTAATTTCTGGTATGTAATAATTATTTGTAATAACAATTGGGGTATTAGTAAATTGGGAACTGGGTTTACCTTTTTTTTAACACTTGCATGAGAATGGGTAGAAATCCTGCCTATAAGTGTTTACTTCGCTCATTCTGACATTGTGTTTTAGATACCCTGCCTATAAGTGCTTACTTTGCCTATTCTGCTATTGTGTTAGATAACTTGCCTATAGGTGTTTACTTTATTGAAATACATTCTGCTATTGTGTGTTAGATAACCTGCCTATAAGTGTTCACTTTACTCAAATATGCTCTGTAGATAACCTGCTTATTTTTCTTTCACACGTTAGATACCATGCCTATAGGGAATAAAATAACCAAAGTTCAATTTGCATTGCAACATATTAGGCATCATGATCATAGGGTCATTTATAAATCTGCATTTTTAGAAGTCATGCCTATAGGGTTCTTAATTGATTGATATACTATTGTCATATTTTCTCATTTAGTATACATGCCTATAAAAACTAAAATCAGTCTCAATCATCAAGGGTAGGAATCATGTCTATAGAGTAGTCACCATCTGTGTTAAGTACCAAAAATCAGGCTTTAAAATATTATCTTGTTGAATACCAGTAGAAAGCATGCCTATAGGAATAACTGAATAATTCTGAATATCTCTCATAGCTTATCACTGCCTAATGCTGAGTAAATCACCTTGATGGTATGTCTATAGGTTTAACCACTTATAATTATAATCAGTAGGCAACTGTGCAGTCACTTAGAAATTATTTCGCATAACTGCTCGTATGATTAAAATCCAGAATCACATAGAAATCATGTCTATTAGACCTAAGGACTTTAATTGAAACTGTCAAAATTCCTAATCTATTTGAGTGCGTTTGCTGCCTAAGTGTGAAGTCTAATCTGAGCCCTTATTTGCTTTACATGAAAGCCAATTTGTTTTGTATGTCGCTTAGTCTTTATCATTTTTTATCAACCTAAGTTAGGTCTAGAACTATCCAAAATAGAGGTCTAAACGCCTCCTAGGCCATAGGCAAGGGACGGGTAGTGTACACATAGGGTACGATTTAGAATTGACTAGAGCGCTTTAGGTAAATAACTTAAAGATAGTAATCGGGTAGCAGGAGATGATAGTATATGCCCACTGAATAATATAAGTAACACCCCCATCTTGGGGGAGTTGCAAAGTATTATTTATGTTGCACGGGGTGATCCTTTAGGTTAAAAAACTTAGGACCCCCCATTCATGTTAAAATAATTCTTTCTTTATTCACGATGTACCTCCTCTCTCTTAGACTAATTCACATGATTTGAATACGGCCAGGACCCACTGTTGTGGACCTCAAGGAGTGCCTAACACCTTCTCTTCGAGGTAATTTGAGCCCTTACCCGATCTTTGGTGACTCAAACTAGTAAACCCGAGTCATTTGCAATAGGTGCCCTAACGCACCTCAACCCGTTATGTGGTGACTCTTTTTTAATAACTCTTCCTCCCTTTTAAAAGAGTTGTCACGACGTCGAAACCCGATTTTCGCGAGAAGAATGGGGCGCGACAACATGGCGACTCTGCTGGGGATATCCTTAGGCTCTTACCATAATGAACTTGGTCGGTGTGAATTAGTCTCCCTCGATAATCGTGTCTTTATTATTTTATGCTCAAATTCACCGTTTATTTGCTACATGCACACCCCCTTTCCTATTTTTCCTTTTACATGAATTTACATGCAACTTTTTGTTTAACCTTGTTCGCTGGCTTCAATCTTTATGTCTTTCCTAATCCCTACCCCTTTTTATCTCTTTAATATAATTTTTCCATTATACGGACTAACTCTTTCCTTATTTTTCTTTCTTTTTTTCTTTATATTTATTAAATACTGCATTTATCGCTTTACCTTGCAAAATACATGACAATATGTTGTTTTATCTTTGCATAATTACATGCTCTACATCATATTCCACTCGTGCGCAATTAATACCATAGCGGCACTTTATGAGTGTCTGCGCTCTTCCTATATCACCCTTTTAAATTTGGAAAGGCTTATTTGCAGTAAAACTAGTCGATCAGCGGTATAGTCGACGGTTCCGTGCCTTTCCTTCTCAAGTTGTCCACTTGAGGGTACCGGTCTGGACTCTTATAGAAAACCCCACTCGGATGTTAACTGTGCATGCATCATGTCTGAACGTAGTGCGAGTTAGAATGTTGTCCGCATAATAACTCTCTAAGGCAAGTCTTGTCCAAAACCTATCGGGATTTCCATAATCCCAACAGGGCACAATCATGATATATGCATTATTTGGAGAAAGCGTGCCGATATGCTAATAATTAATGTGTAAGTAGTCATGTCCGGAGGGGGAGAGGGCTAACTTTATTTGCTTTGCAGAAATGAGGTACGAAGTCCCCAGATTCGGCATGGTCCGAAGTATCTCACCGTTGTTGCTAGACTGGTAGGAAAATCTCTCGCCAAACGACAAGAACCATGTGAAAAGAATTCTGGGAAATTTACCTTCTTTTGCTGGACATTCAGCCAAACAATGTACTGATCGAGGCCGATACTATGTTTTAGGATGAAAAGATGGTTGTTTTCCATTTTGGTAACATAGAGATGACTCCCTTTCTTGAGGAAATAAGAGGTTTTGTCGGGCTACCCTGGGATAGCCCTGGTCTGCTGTACCGGAAAATCATACTTCTAGGGGATTTTTGAAAATGATGGGTCTTAGAAATAATGACGAGTTAGTCTGCCTGAAGAAGTCCTACATACCTTTCGACTTCCTCTACGAGCGTTATGGGCACAACACATCCTACCGTATCTATCATGATTAGTTTTCCATCACTTCCCCGGGCTGGACTCATCGTCGGGTTTTTGTGTCTATCGTCTGTTTTCTGGGTATGATAGTATTTCCAATTCAAGGAGATAGGATTCACACTCGTTTGGCTATGGTTACCAAGAACTTAATGGAAGGGATTGAGGAACAGACTTACACTATTGTCCCAATGATCGTGGCAGAGATATACCGAGCTTTGGACCGCTGTAAGAAAGTATTCAGACATTTTGAGGGTTGCAATTTGTTGCTGCAGATATGGTTGTTGGAGCATCTTCAAAGGGGACAGTACCGTCAGGAATTTCCACGGCGACCATGGAATGACCACATAGCTTTACACCATCCAAAAAGAATGACTTTCATCCCAGACAAGTTTGCACAATCGGAAAATGCCGTGGATTGGGTACACTTCTTTAGAAATTTGACTGATGACAAGGTCCATTGGATGTTCGAGTGGTTCCCTACTAGCGAGTTCATCATCAGATCCAGGGATGTTCCTCACTTAGTGCTAATCGGGTTGAGGGGTATCTACCCTTATGCTCCTATCAGGGTCATGAGACAGGCTGGGAGAAAACAAGTCATACCGCGAGTTTATAAGATAGTTCACTACAAAGCAGACTTTCAGGGTGGTGCCATTCCATTCAAGTGTGAGGCCCAACACCTGTGGCATCTGAAGATTATTGTGGAAAAAGATACCATCGAACCAAATCGACACCACGCCGAACATGTGTATTTCTACCTATCATGGTTGGATGATGACATAGCGGAGAAATCGAGCCAGGGATCGATCTAAGAAACAGGGTCATAGACGATGTTGCTGAAGAACAAGTAAAATACAAGAGGTTGCGCAAGAGAATCCTTGAGTTTGAAGCCAGACATTTGGAACAACACAGGATAGACATGGAATCAATCAATGAATTGAGGGAAGTTGCTACAAAATCAATAGAGAGGTTGGAGTACTTAGAGCAGGGTCTGATAGAACTTGAAGGGAAGATGAGGAAGAGGATCGTGGATTATCAGAATGCAGAGGGAAACGAAGGAGGACACCTAGCAAGGGCGTATCTGCTGCTGGACATGCACGACCTGGGGAATCTGATCGATAGGGCCAAGAAGGCCAAGCTTGGAGAGGGTCCCTCCGGGATCAAATAGAATATAATTGTTGTTTATTTGCTTTTCTAGAGTCATTTTAGAAATTGATTGTAATAAGGCAAATGCCACTAGAAACTCTTTTAATTATTGTCATTTTAGAGGTTTGATCTATTTATTACATTAATGAAATGGGGCAGTTATTGGCATCAAGTTTCTCTAAATTTATGTGTCCTTAGGCCTACCTCAGGCACAATGAGGTCCCCAAAATTAGGACGCGGATTTATAATTCCGCAATATATGTTTAAATACTGTAAATATCCTTCCAAAATCCTCTACTGACTTGTTTACCTTTTTGCTTTTCTTTGTTTTGATTATTCCCATCCCCTAAGGTTGGTTCTTGCATACTGGCATCATCAGCGTATCATACCAGATCTAGAGGCCCTCCACTTCCTCATCCTCCTCCAGGTGATCATAAAAGAAAGGAAAAGGCTAAGATGGATGACATGAGTGGTATCAGAAAAGATAACGCTGCGTACGTGAAAAATGTTAAAACTTTAGATGGTCGGAGTACTCCAGCACAGAATGATTTGGTTCTATAGTTGGAGTAGAAAATACTGGAATTGCAAGGGAAACTTGAGCAAGTCCGCAACTTGGCAAACCTCTCCCTCACCTTAAACGTCCCGAATATTAACCAACAGAACGCCCAAAACCCAGCACCTCCTCAAAACACACCAAACCAACATCCACAAAATCCTCCCGCACCTCATCAATACGCCACACCTCCTCAAAATCCTAACCCTCCACCAGTGCCAACTCCTCCTCAACACCAACATCTTCCGACTCAGTATCCACAAACTACTACCTACCATACTCCTCAAAATACACTGCAACCTACCCCCGATCCGCAAAACTCAACCAATGATCATCACTATACTCAAATCCCCGGTATTCACCAAAGTAACCCCATATACATAGAAACCCTACCTCACCCCACTCAACAAACCCTATACACACCGGAATCCGCCGAGAAGGACCTGCTCATCCAGAATATGGCAGAGGAACTTAAGAAGCTCACAAGCCGAGTCCAGGGTATCGAAGAGGGAAAAGGCATTGAGGGTTTGAATTATGAAGATCTATGTATTCAGCCGGACGTAAAACTGCCGGAGGGTTACAAACCTACCAAGTTCGAGATGTTTGACGGAATAGGTGACCTAAAAGGTGCATCTGAGGACATATTGTGACAAGCTCGTAGGAGTTGGAAAGGATGAAAGGATTCGCATGAAATTGTTCATTAGAAGTCTCACTAGAGACGCCCTATCTTGGTATATCAGCCAAAATACAAAGAAGTGGGTTAGCTGTATAAGCATGGCATTAGATTTCATGGATCGATTCAGGTTTAATACGGAGAATGCACCAGATGTATTTTATATACAGAATCTCAAAAAGAAGCCAACAGATACTTTCCGCTAGTATGCTACTCGATGGAGATCAGAAGCCGCGAAAGTAAGGCCGGCATTGGAAGAAGAGCATATGAACAAGTTCTTCATCCGGGCCCAGGATCCACAATATTATGAAAGGTTGATGGTTATCGAGAACCATAAATTCTCCGACATCATCAAGTTAGGGGAAAGGATTGAAGAAGGGATCAAGAGCGGAATGGTAACTAATTTTGAGGCATTACATGCTACAAACAAAGCATTGCAGTCAGGGGGTATATCTAAGAAGAAAGAAGTAGGGGTCATGATGGTAGCCCAAGGTCCAAAATCTCCTCTTACATACCAAACACCTCCACCCACATATCAGCCTTCACCTCCCAGATATCCACAACCTGCCACTACCTACCACACTTATAACACCCACCCAGCATATTATCACTCACCGCCAGCCCGTCAAAACTATCAGAAGCCCAGACCAAATTTCGACCGCAGGCCACCCAGACAATACACCCCTATTGCTGAACCCATCGATCAATTGTACGAGAGATTGAAAGCTGTTGGATATGTCACCCTTATTCCCGCTGTTGCCATAGAAAACTCCTCTCAATGGGTCAATCCAAACAAAACATGTGCCTACCACTCCGGCATGAAGGTCCATACCATTGATGAATGACGCACCCTGAAATACAAGATCCAGACACTAATCGATACCAAGGTTATACAAGCAAAGGAGGTTGCACCTAACGTCCTCAACAATCCCCTCCCAGATCATAGGGGCGAGGGAGTAAATGTAATAGAGACTGATGAAGAATTGGACCCGGAAGGGTCGATTGGGATTATTCGATAAGGGGATGACCCAAAGAAAACTACGGTCACTCTTACTCCTATTGTGGTACAGATACAACCACCGGTCGAAGTCTAAGTAGCCACACCAACCCCATTCGAGGTGGAAGTAACAACACCTACAGCTGCACCTGCTCTATTTGAAGTAGAAGTAACCACACCCTTCACTGTGACGGTAGCATCCACACCGCCCTTTAAGTCCAATGCCGTACCCTGGACTATGTTGCAGAAACCAGGAGGAAAGGAGAAGCAAAAATGGAAGAATCTGGCGCAGCACAAGGTATGACCAGGACTGGTAGAATTTATACACCTGAGAATTTGGGAGGAACGAGTAGAGAAGCTGCTTCCAAGCAACCCATCATTGAAAGCGAGAGAATATTATATGGTAGACCATCTGAACAAAACTCCTGCTCAGATATCCATCCTATCATTACTGCAGAATTTTGAGGCGCATAGGAATGCCTTGATGAAGGTATTGAATGAAGCTTACGTACCTAACAATATCACCAGCGGGGAGATGGATAACATGGTAGGGCAAGTACTGTAAAGCCACAAGATCACCTTTCATGAAGATGAACTGCCACCAGAGGGATTAAGCCACAACAGGGCGTTGCACATCACAGTACAATGCGAGGATAAATTCATTGCCAGGGTTTTGATAGATGGAGGTTCCAGTCTCAACATCTGTCTGCTGACAACTCTGAAAAGATTGGGTAAAGGTTTGCGTGAAATACGAGTAGGGACTATGAACGTGAAGACGTTCGATTGGTCCCAAAGGGCCACAATTGGGGAAATGAATCTATGCTTACAGATGGGTCCAACTTGGTTTAATATTGAATTCCAAGTACTCGATATATCCGCCTCATACAACTTATTGCTGGGACGATCTTGGATACATGCCGCTGGGACCGTGGCCTCTACTTTGCACTAGGCTGTGAAATTCGAATGGAATCATCAAGAGGTGATCATTCATGGAGACGGGAGTAATCCTATTTACACCAACCAAACTGTTCCGGTTGTTGAAAATAGAAGGTAATTGGGTGGAGAGACTTATCATCGCATCGAGCGCATCAATGCAATTGAGAAAGACAAATGGTGGAGCAGCAAAATAGAAAGCATACTTGCATGGGTAGGGTATGAACCCAGTAAAGGGCTCGGGAAGAATATCCATGGTATTGCCAAGCCAATACAGCTAAATTGTCATGGCACGACCTTTGGATTGGGATATCAATACACCTAGCACGAGTATTAGAACTGGTGACTGCCATGGCGTGGTCCTTATTACCTTCTTGAGCAGTCGGTACCACATTTGAGCCAATCCTTTCATCAGGCTGACATGATATGGGGATCTGAAGAAGATGAAGTTCTAGCTGGCTTAAAAAATCTGTTCTTGGAAGAAGAGGACATGGATTGCAGTGTGATAGTTGAGGAGGAGGAGGAAGAAGGCCTCATTATTCAGACCGTGGAAAAGGGAGTTGTTCTTAAGAACTGGACTGCTGCACCATCAAGGGCCCATCGAGTTCCTGGGTAGTCTGGCAATTAGCATCATTTATTTTAAAAGCAATTTTTACGAGTATTTAAAAGCAATTTTTATGAGCATTTTGTTTTAAGCATGTTTTGTTTAAAATAATTGCTCGGGTCATCGAGCCGCACCTATTTGACGTTTTCAAGATTTATCTAAATGCATTGCTATTTTTAGTATTTATTATTATTCTTTACTTTTTTTCTCTACAACATTATTATTACCTATCCCGATGAACTTACGACTGTGACATGTAATAAGACAACGCAACATAAGGATAATGATTCAGAGGATCTGGAAGAGGATATAATACCCGAGGAAATTGTCAGAGAAGTGGAAAACTTTGAAAACAAGCCTAAGTCCAATTTGGATGAGACTGAAACAGTTAATCTAGGAGACTCCAAAACAGTCAAGGAAACACGTATAAGCATTTACCTGTCACCATCAGAGAAAGAAGAATACACTCATTTCCTGAAGGAATATGAGGATATATTTGCATGGTCCTATGATTACCTGACCGGTTTGAGCACGTCCATAGTGGCTCATAAACTACCTACCAACCCAATGTGTCCGCCAGTAAAGCAGAAGCTCAGAAAGTTCAAGTCAGATATGAGTTTGAAAATCAAAGAGGAAGTCACCAAACAGATCAAAGCTAAGGTTCTCAGAGTGGTTGAATATCCAACTTGGTTGGCTAACATCGTGCCAGTTCTGAAGAAGGATGGGAAAGTCAGAGTATGCGTCGATTATCGGGACCTAAACAGAGCAAGCCCCAAAGATGATTTCCCGTTAACCAACATACACATACTGATCGAAAATTGCGCCAAGCATGAACTCCAATCCTTTGTGGATTGCTTCGCTGGATATCATCAGATCTGGATGGATGAAGAGGATGCCGTAAAGACAGCTTTTATCACACCATGGGGGGTGTACTACTATAAAATAATGACGTTCGGTCTAAAGAATGTTGGGGACACTTATATGAGGGTCATGACAACTATTTTCCACGGCATGATACATAAGGAGATAGAGGTATATGTGGATGACATCATCATCAAATCCAAGAAGAGTACATACCACATAGCAGATTTGAGGAATTTTTTGATCGGCTTCGGAGGTACAATTTGAAATTGAATCCCGCAAAATGTGCCTTTGGGGTCCCTACAGGAAAGTTATTAGGGTTCATCGTCAGCCGACGAGGAATTGAGTTAGACCCATCAAAGGTCAAGACTATCCAGGATTTGCTATCTCCAAAGAACAAGAAAGACATGATGAGCTTCTTAAGACATCTTAATTACATCAGCCGCTTCATAGCACAATCAACCGTGATCTGTGAGCCGATTTTCAAAATGTTAAAGAAGGATGCCGCAACAAATTGGACTGAATACTGTCAGAAAGCTTTTGACAGAATCAAAGAATATTTGTCCACACCGCCAGTCCTGGTCCTGCCAGAACTTGGTAGACCACTGCTACTCTATCTCTCCGTATTAGATGGGGCTTTCGGTTGTGTCTTGGGACAACATGACGAGACGGGAAGGAAAGAACATGCCATATACTATTTGAGTAAGAAGTTCACACCCTATGAAGCACGCTATTCTTTGCTGGAATACACCTGTTGTGCTTTGACCTGGATAACCCAAAAACTGAGGCACTACTTTTGTGCCTATACCACATATCTCATATCAAGGATGGACCCTCTGAAGTACATCTTCCATAAACCCATGCCTACAGGAAGCTGGCAAAATGGCAGATATTGTTGAGTGAATTCGACCTTGTCTATGTGACTCAAAACGCGGTTAAGGGACAAACATTAACGGATCATCTTGCGGAAAATCCTGTAGGAAGAGAATACGAACCACTAAAAGCATATTTTCCTGATGAAGAAGTATCATTCGTAGTAGAAGATATCCCCGAAGCCTACGACGAGTGGAGAATCTTTTTCGATGGAGACGCAAACTTCAAAGGAGTGGGTATTGGAGACGTTTTGGTGTCAGAAATAGGTCAACATTATCCGTATCCGTGAAACTCAGATTTCCATGCACCAATAATATGGCAGAATATGAGGCTTGCATATTGGGGCTCAATTTGGCCGTTGACATGAATATCCAGGAATTACTGGTAATTGGCGATTAAGATCTACTGGTACATCAGGTGCATGGAGAATGGGCTATAAAGAATACCAAGATATTACCATATCTATATCATGTGCAAGAGATGATGAAGAGGTTCACGAAGATAGAGTTTAGACATGTCCCGAAAATCCAGAATGAGTTCGCAGACGCATTGGCCACTTTGTCCTCCATGATATAGCATCCGGACAAGAATTTTATCGACCCCATTCAGGTAAGGATTCATAATCAGCCGACTTACTGTGCTCATGTTGAAGAAGAAACAGATGGGAATCGATGGTTCCATGATATCAAGGAATATTTGACAAAAGAAGAATATCCAGAGCACGCAAGCCACACCCAGAAACGCACACTTCGGAGGTTGTCTAACCATTTCTTCTAGAGTGGAGGAATTCTGTATAGAAGAACTCCAGATCTAGTGCTATTATGGTGTGTTGACACCAAAGAAGCCTCTAAACTACTTGAAGAGATACACGCCGGAACCTGCGGCCCACATATGAATGGTTTCGCCTTAGCCAAGAAGATGCTCAGAGCCGGATACTTTTGGATGACTATGGAAATAGACTGGATCCGGTATGTCCATAAATGTCATCAGTGCCAGATACACGCAGATATGATACGAGTACCTCCAAATAAACTTAATGCAACCAACACACCTTGGCCTTTTGCTGCCTGGGGAATGGATGTCATTGGACCAATCGAGCCCACCGCTTCAAACGGGCACATGTTCATTCTAGTGGCCATCGACTATTTCACAAAGTGTGTTAAAGTTGCATCTTACAAAGCTGTAACCAAGAAAGTCGTCACATATTTTGTCAGGGACAGTATTGTTTGTCGATTCGAGGTTCCAGAATCCATCATCACTGACAATGCCGCTAATCTCAACAATGATCTAATGAAATCCATGTGCGAAACCTTCAAGATCAAGCACAAAAACTCCACAGCATACCGACCCCAAATAAATGGAGCTGTGGAAGCCGCCAACAAGAACGTTAAGAAGATACTAAGGAAAATGGTAGAGAATCACAAGTAGTGGCACGAGAAGTTACCATTTGCCTTATTGGGATACCGTACCATAGTACGCACGTCAACCGGGCAAACTCCTTACCTATTGGTCTACGGTACTGAAGCCGTCATCCCCACCGAGGTAGAAATTCCTTCCTTGAGAATTATACAAGAAGCTGAGCTCAGTGATGCGGAATGGATAAGAAGCCGCTACGAGCAGTTAGCTCTCATTGATGGGAAAAGAATGAATGCGGTGTGTCATGGTCAGCTTTATCAGAATAGAATGTCCAGAGCTTTCAACAAAAGGGTTATACTTAGATAGTTCGCACCGGGGCAGCTGGTGCTGAAACAGATCTTCCCACATCAGGATGAAGCCAAAGGAAAATTCTCACCCAACTGGCAAGGACCTTACATGGTTCACAGGGAACTAATAGGAGGAGCACTCATACTCGTAGAGATGGACGGAGAAATTTGGCCAAAGCCTATTAATTCAGACGCAGTAAAAAGATACTATGTCTAAACTTTTTGCATATGATGTAACTGAACTACGCTTGACCTGATTCTCGTTTAAGAGGTGATACGTAGGCAGCCCTGTGGGTTCAGTCACAATTCAATAAAATTTTCATTTTTCCCATAACCGGAAATTGGGGCAGAATTTTGAGGAGGACCCTCAAAATTCCAAAGCAAGTTTAGCCAATGACACCGTATGCGGAATAGCTAGAAGTTCGTCTAGACAACTGGGGCAGAACTTTGAGGAGGACCCTCAAAATTCTACGTCGAGAAGGTCGCAATGTCTCTAATAATGTCACAGTTACTGGTTCATCTAATCGATTTTTAAAACGCATATTACTGTGTTTTGAATAATTATGCATACGTATTTTTCAAAAATTTTATTTTAGTCAAATGCTACCCATGGTAACTCGAACATGACTCTAGGTGCAGAGCGGAGCAAAGTAAGAAGACAAAGGCACGAACCAACCTCCCCCAAAACTCACATTTTATTCTTTGGATGCAGGAACGAGGAATAACAACAAGTACATGCGCACCTTAGAATCATTATCGTCATAACGACAAAACTGCCAAGCACAAACATATCTCCAGCTAAGAAATGCTCTGCTCTTACTTACTATTTGTCCATTGCATGAGACCAAGAATTGTCTCAAATCTTACATGAGGCTAAGCCCTACCTCCTCAATTGCATAAGGCTAAGCATTGCCTTCCACCTGCATGAGACTAAGAACTATCTCAGATCTTGTATGAGGCTAAGCCCTGCCTCCTTAATTGCATAAGGCTAAGCTCTGCCTTCCCCTGTATGAGACTAAGCACTGTCTCAGATCTTGCATGAGGCTAAACCCTGCCTCTTTAATTGCATAAGGCTAAGCTCTGCCTTCCCCCTGTATGAGACTAAGCATTATCTCAAATCTTGCATGAGGCTAAGCCCTGCCTCCTCGATTGCATAAGGCTAAGCATTGCCTTCCATTTGCCTGAGACTAAGCACTATCTCAGATCTTGAATGAGGCTAAGCCCTGCCTCCTCAATTGCATAAGGATAAGCATTGCCTTCTATTTGAGACTAAGCATTGTCTCAGATCTTGCATGAGGTTAAGCCCTGCCTCCTCAATTGCATAAGGCTAAGCTCTTCCTTTCTTACTGCATGAGACTAAGCGTTGTCTCCAATCTTGCACGAGACTAAGCATTGTCTCTCCTTGCATAACCACAAATGTTGCTCTATTCCAAACCTTGCATTATTTTCTTCTTTCGGGGCTAAGCTCTGCCCCTGATCTTACACAAGACTAAACTCTATCTTGTTTCATCTCAAGTATCATGTCTTTGCATCTCATGGACTGATACATAGCCAATTTGTCCAAAGGCGTCATAGTCCGAAGGCATCATCCTCATAGCCAGACGACACCATGCCATGGCCTGAGGATCTCTTAATCTTGCACATCATTATTCAAAGGCATCATGGTTCGGAGGCACCATCTTCATAGCCTGAGAATATCATTTCATAGCCTGCGAATCCTTTACCGCACAATTCATGACCCTGGACATCATGGTCTAAAGACGTCATCCTCACCGTCCAAAGACAACCTCCATGGTCCAATGGGAATTTGCATCATGTTTAAATTTATGCGATAATCTATATGCATGCATTGTATTTTGAGTTTACAGGTGATCCGGTAAGTAACTGTTATCCTAACGGGAGCAATCTTCGCTCCAATTTTCATTCAACATTCATATCCTTCAATTACTTCAAACATAACCGATCCCATACGTTTACCCATCCTCATCTGATACCCACTTAAGTATCCATAACCATTCCCAATCTCGGTTTGTCCTGTCCAGAATATTTTGTCCGTTCTTACAACAACTCCATTGGTTCGTTCCACCGTTGAATCTAGAACTACACATGGCCTGATTCCTGTAATACCAGGGATATGTAGGCAACTCAGAGACCAGAGTGTGGCCTATATTTCTCAAAACATTCCACTCGGTCAAAATCGGTCATCATTTCTTTACCCGACAACTCTTTCATCCTTCCCAGGTAAAGAGGGCAGCTGTTGATACCCAATTTTTTCCTATATATTTTATATATGTAAAATACTTTCAAAATATCATATGTATGCATATATAGGTATATCCAAACGTTTTAGTATTTTTTCTAATTTTAAAGGCATGAACAAGCATTTTTCATAATTTTCTATAATCTTTGAAGTCTTTAAATCAATTTATTCCTGCATTTTTATTATATAAATACTCATTAATTACCTCACAGATTATCTTATGACCTAATTTCATCATTTACACCCATATTAGGTTTTAAATATTTTAGCATAATTACATCTACATTTTTAAAGGCTAAAATTGCACATTTGCAATAATAGCATATATGAATTTATAATTATTTTATTTATGCAAAAATAATCTTTTTATACTTTTATAATGTTAAATAAATATTTTATTTGTTTTATGCATGAATGATATTTTTATTATTTATTTACTATTTTTTATAAATTATTTATTATATAAATTTGGGTATTTAAAATCTTGCCTCAATTTGCTACCAATTTCGGACCCAAACCTACCCAATTATCACCGGCCCAATTTCCCTTACCCAATTAACTACCCGACCTAGAACCCCTTTAAATCGTGGTCGTTGATCTCTGAGATCAACGGTCCACGTTACACCTGCCCATTTTAATTAACCAAATCCCCCCTTAACTTAGCCATTTCTTACCAGCCGCCGCCTTCAAACGCTCTCACCTCACTGCCCTAAACCCTAGCCGTCTCCCCCCAATCTCCTCTCCTAATCGCACCAGACATGGGATTCCCTAGTGTTTTCTTACCATATCTCACCTCTCTTTGGTACTGAGACTTTCTATATACCGCTTGCCTATACATGGCAAGCAGATCTCTTCAATTTCGAACCTAAATGGTTCAACTCCTTCACCATTTTCCGTCTTTGTTCTTCCTTGCTCTTTTATGGTATGGATCACTATGAATCTCTTAGAATCTTTGTGATTTTTTCTACTTACCCTAAAACTAGGGTTTCAGATCTTTCTAGATCTAATCAAATATGGTTCGATTCCTTAATTATTTTTGTTAATATTTTTGTCTATATGTCTATTTGCATATCATTATGACTCTTTGCTTGTTATTTCTGCTGGTGTTTACTTGCCCTAAATTTGGGTTTTTTTTGTTCTTCAAAATCGAACCAAATCTGGTTCGATCCTTTAATTATTTTTGTTAAAGTTTCTGTCTATATGTCTATATTCATCTTATTGTAACTCTCTGCATTATTTTCTGCCGATTTGTATATTTTACCTAAATTAGGGTTTTTAAATTTTTCTTTTTTTATTAACTATTAAATGCTTTCCTTTCTAGTATTTTGAAACATTATTGCCATATTTATGTGTTCAATTTCAGTACTATTTAAACCGCTCCCCCATTTCCCTTTAAGGACAGATTTTAGAGTTCAAAATTTTCTCACCACTATAAACAAAACTATACACTGTTATTCTCTAGCAATACTATTATTCTGTACTTTTGATTCCTGGCCGGCCGGAAGCCAAGGCCAGAAATCTTCAAGTGTTCTGTCTCCGTTTGGTGATAATTGCTATACTACTGGATTCTTTTTTTTTTTTTTCTGTTTCATCTCAACTGGTGAGTTATTGAATCCTTTAATACTTCATTGCTCATTTAATGTATTACTGCTATTAGACTAGTTACCCTAAAATATTATTATCTGTATTTAAGACATGTTGAACTCAGTTGAATCAGTTAGGGAAATCTGCCTAACTCTGTGTCATTTAGGACTATCTTTTAGCAGTAAGCATGCTTTGATACTTTTCCTAACGATTGGTTAATTATGTGTGCTTTAACAGATTCATCAGTTTGTTTATTGAACTTTTTATCATGTGATCTGTTTGGTTCTGTGCTCATTATGCTATGATACCTCTGCTGAAATAATCCCTAATACTAATTAGTGTGTTCCTGACCTATTGTTAATCAATGAGCTTCTTTCTGTGACCTAGTCTGATCTGCAGCCTTTGTTATTTTTGTGAACTGTTTATGAACTGATCCTTATTAGCATATGGCTTTGTTAATTCTCAAAAACTTTATTAAGTCTACTTAGGGTTATCCCCTAATCCTATTCTGCTCTCCTGAATCCTCACTCTTTGCAGGCTGAAAACCAAAGCAATTTAGGTTCTGTCCCCTGACCTTCCTAGTGTGAGCACTGCTTAGGGTTCATATGAGACCCTCGTGAACTCTGAGACACTAGGATTTGGTCCCTACTGTTCCTTGAACTGTTCTGATCATTCTCCTCTAGTGTGAGCACTGCCCGGCGTTCCTGAAGCCCTTGGGAACTCTGACACATTAGAGATTTAGGTTATGTATGCTTATCCTTGAGATATGGGTGAATCATTCACTGCTGGTTACTGTGTATCTTTGAACATGGGCTTTTGGAGCTACTGTGAATTGAAGGCTTGGCCTGTCCAGGTGCATTTGGGCCTGCTGCAGGCTTCCTATAGTTTTATATACTTTGCAATTCATTCATTAATTTTTGGTATGTAATAATTATTTGTAATAACAATTAGGGTATTAGTAAATTGGGAACTGGGTTTACCTTTTTTTTAACACTTGCATGAGAATGGGTAGAAATCCTGCCTATAAGTGTTTACTTCGCTCATTCTGACATTGTGTGTTAGATAACCTGCCTATAAGTACTTACTTTGCTCATTCTGCTATTGTGTTAGATAACCCGCCTATAGGTGTTTACTTTATTCAAATACATTCTGCTATTGTGTGTTAGATAACCTGCCTATAAATGTTCACTTTACTCAAATATGCTCTGTAGATAACCTGCTTATTTTTCTTTCACACTTTAGATACCATGCCTATAGGGAATAAAATAACCAAAGTTTAATTTGCATTGTAGCATATTAGGCATCATGATCATAGGGTCATTTATAAATCTGCATTTTTAGAAGTCATGCCTATAGGGTTCTTAATTGATTGATATGCTATTGTCATACTTGCTCATTTAGTATACATGCCTATAAGAACTAAAATCAGTCTCAATCATCAAGGGTCGGAGTCATGTCTATAGGGTAATCACCATCTATGTTAAGTACCAAAAACCAGGCTTTAAAATACTGTCTCGTTGAATACCAGTAGAAAGCATGCCTGTAGGAATAACTGAATAATTCTGAATATCTCTCGTTGCTTATCACTGCCTAACGCTGAGTAAATCACCTAGATAGCATGCCTATAGGTTTAACCGCTTATAATTATAATCAGTAGGCAACTGTGCAGTCACTTAGAAATTACTTCGCATAACTGCTCGCATGATTAAAATCCAGAATCACATAGAAATCATGTCTATAGGACCTACGGACTTTAATTGAAACTGTCAAAATGCCTAATCTGTTTTCGTGCATTTGCTGCCTAAGTGTGGAGGCTAATCTGAGCCCTTATTTTCTTTACATGAAAGTCCAATTTATTTTGTATGTCGCCTAATTTTTATCATTTTTGAGCAACCTAAGTTAGGTCAAGAACCATCCAAAATAGAGGTCCAAACGCCTCCTGGGTCATAGGCAAGGGACGGGTAGTGCACGCATAGGGTACGATTTAGAATTGACTAGAGTGATTTAGGTAAATAACGTAAAGATAGTAATCGGGTAGCAGGAGATGATATTCTGTGCCCGCTGAATAATATAAGTAACACCCCCATCTTGGGGGAGTTGCAAAGTATTATTTATGTTGCACGGGGTGATCCTTTAGGTTAAAAAACTTAGGACACCTCATTCATGTTAAAATAATTCTTTCTTTATTCACTCTATTCCTCCTCTCTCTTAGACTAATTCACATGATTTGAGTTCGGCTGGGACCCACCATTGTGGACCTCAAGGAGTGCCTAACACCTTCTACTCGAGGTAATTTGAGCCCTTACCCGATCTTTGGTGACGCAATCTAGTAAACCCGAGTCATTTGCAATAGGTGCCCTAACACACCTCAATCCATGCGACTCTTTTTTAATAACCCTTCCTCCCTTTTAAAAGAGTTGTCATGACGTCTAAGCCCGATTTTTGCGAGAAGAACGGGGCGCGACGGCCTTCATCCTTGTGACAGTCAAGTTAACTTACTCCACCAATCCAAATTCAAATCTCAACATATATAACCCGTTGGTAGAAAAGAAACCCTTCACACAACATCATAATGATCGCACATCCGTAGTTTACCCCGCAGGTGATAACCCACCTGCTTAGCTTCAAACTGACATATCTCCATAACCTTTAATAGCCACAACTACTACGCCATCACATAATCTTCCTGGGTTTGAACTCACCACAAGACATGAAAAATCTACTTCGTTCCACATTTAAACAACATGAAAAATCTTTTAACACACTCATAACTCGAGACTATACGTCACATCAAGATAGAAATCAAGCACCCAATAGTCCTTTTTACATCCCAAACAAACTCTTCCCGTCATATTCGAACCATCTAGACACATCCCATAGTCACATCATACTCATCATATGGTCACCCAACCATTCATCGAGCCACAATTCCACTAGTAGGGAAACTAAATGACTTATAAGTCCAAAAGCACATGCTCACACAACTGAAACTACCGAGCTTGAGCTGTGGTCCTAATCTGGCCTTAAGAACTCTAGATTGGCCCATCACCAAAACACAGAAATTACATCTTACACCTCATCCCTGGAATCACAAGCCGGTGATGCACGACTGATACTGAGCGCTCACATGTGCATTGAATGCGTGGAATGAATTCAAAAAGTTATGTTTCAAACTGAATCAATTCCGCACAATAAGGAAAGAAAGATGGAAAATTATCCTAAATGCCATGTACTCTCTCGAAGATAAGTATGGACGTCATCATACCAATCCGCAAGACTTTACTAGACACCCGCTCATGATTGTAGAACCTATGAACCTATGGCTGTGATACCACCTTGTCATGACCCAAAATCTAACTAGCCGTGATGACACCTAACCTCACCCGCTAGGTAAGCCAAATAACAATAATCTGATTCAATTAATAATTAAATGACTCTAATATACTCCCCAAGGACTGGTAGTATAAATCATGAGCTTCTAAGATTAGAATTTACAAAGATGATATGAAATAAATACATCATTTATTCAAAATGTACATAAACAGATTTTTATAAATCTAAGGCTACCATGAACAAGAGGCAGCTACGACCGGAACATAGGTACGTCTTCAAATCTATCTCACGTCGATCACAACAACATCAACATCCAATATTTGCATGCAAGGTGCAGAAGTGTAGTATGAGTACAACCGACCCCATGTACTCAGTAAGTAACAAACCTAACCTTAGGTTGAAAGTAGTGACGAACCTGTACCAAGGTCAGAGTCCACTCTAATAACCAATAACATCTCATAATAATACAATTTAAAGCAGCACAAGTAATAACTCAATAATAGAATGCTCAGCTCGTATATAATTTCGAAAACTGTGATTTTTCCCAAAAACTTTCAACAGGTAAATACTTTAATTTTTAAATGTCATGAGGAAAAATGCATCTCTATGCCTGTATGTCAAGTGTGCATGTCAATGCGATGCAACTCAGTGATAAAACCATATGCATACTCTTAGAGTTTCATTTCACTCAGTCCTCCAAGTTACCCAGTCCTCCCAGTCACTCAGTCCTCACAGTCACTCAATCCTCCCAATCGCTTGGCACTCACACTCAGTAGGTACCTGCGTTCACCGAGGGTGTGTACAGACTCTGGAGGGGCTCCTTCAGCCCAAGTGCTATAACAAGCCAATCATGGTATAAATCAGTCAACCATGCTGTGGTGTGCAACCCGATCCCAAAAATAATAATATATATATAAAGCCAATATGGCCTGCTGCTGCGTGCAGTCTGATCACATAATCATCCTTACAACCGAGCTCACCAACTTTGTTTTCATCAAAAATGGAAAAAACCTCCAGTTTATAGGAATTTTAATGTCCGAGCGCCACATGTGGTGTGGGGAGCTACCTATGGCACTGTTTCCAGAACCTTTAAACATCCCAGCGCCAGGGCTAGTGCCCCACGCTACCCTGGGCGCTGGTGATAGGATTTTATTTTTTCCGACACAAAAATAGGCATAACTGTCTCATACGATGTCCGAATTCAACAATTCATTTTGCCATGGCTCCGTAATCTCAGTACGGATCTAATGCTTCAATAAAAACTGAATTTGGTGCTCATTTGCGTAATGTGATACCACGTATTCTTGAAAAATCGTTGTCGAAACATTCTAGAAATATTCAAATTAAATTCCGTTAAACATCTGAAATCCACCCGAGGCCCTTAGGACCTCAACCAAATATACCAACAAGTCCTAAAACATCATACGAACTTAGTCGAGGCCTCAAATCATATCAAAAATGTTAAAACCTCGAATCATACCACAATTCAAGCTTAATGAAACTAAGAATTTTTAACTTCTACATTCGATGCCGAAACTTATCAAATCAAGTCCGATTGACTTTCAATTTTGCACACAAGTCATAAATGACATAACAAAGATATTTCAATTTCCAGATTATGATTCCGACCCCATTAAAACGTCAACATCCCGGTCAAACTTTCAAACTTTAGATTTTCTATTTTCGTTATTTCAAGTCAAATTAAACTAAAGACTTCAAAATGAATATCCATACATACTCCTAAATCGGTCAACTCTTTTCATTTAAGTTTCTAGACAAGGATTGTTATTTCAATTTAATTCCGAATCATCCGAAAACCAAACTCGACAATTCACTCAAGTCATAATAAACATTACGAAGCTGCTCAAGACTTCGAATTGTTGAAAGGAGCGTATATGTTCAAAATGACAAGTTGGGTCATTACACTTCTGTTGGACCTCCTACAATTTTCAACATCAAGCATCCTTTAAAAGATAACCAATTCAACCCGTGGTTTGATCTTGGAGTGGAGAAAGTTGATAAAATGAACTGGTTTTATACTTTGGCACAGCTCAGGCAAGTACTCAACAACACGTTACACACATACCTTGGCATAATTTAATGATTAGTTGTAGTATTCTGTTATTTTATAAATATGTAGATTTTTTATTTTAAAATTGTAGTTAAATTGTATGAAACATTGATAAATAATCAAATCCATTTTTTTGCAACACATTGATGTTATTTTATACTATTTGAGGAAGAGAGAAAAGTATGGTCCTGCAAACAAAATACGATTTACAACCACTAACTGTATGTTCAAGATTAGAATTGAGCAAATTTATGAGAGGTATATTAATTCCCCTGCCGATAAGAAGCTTGTTGTTGTCAAACCCCAGGATGACATGGCAGAATACATATTGGGGTACCGATTACTTGTAAATGTTGCATGGGACAAAGTTAATTTTGTGATTATGCCAATAAACATTGTGAAGAAATTTTATTGGTTGTTGGATGTGTTTGACATCACCGATAGGGTTCTGTATATTTATGATTCTATGGCCTCTTTACGAAATCACAAACTTGTTGAATCTGTTGTCAACAAGTTTGTTATTATGACCCCCTTCTACTTGTCATGCACCGACTTCTATGGCAAGCGTCCAGACATCAACTACAAGAACACAAAGGCATACATTGAAAAAGGTGTTACTGACCCTCTTGACATTCAATGGTTGGTCGGTGAGATACCCCAGCAAAAAGAAGGATCACTGTATGTGTTGCTTTCCTTCTATCTATTTAATAATTATATTTTACATTGAATGCTAAAAGATTTCCCCTATTATTTTTTGCAGTGACTGTGGTGTATACGTGGCAGCATTTGCAGAATATGTCAGCATTGGAGAGCTATCGATTTCAAAGGAAGACCTTTATGATATTGATCAACACCATCGACGCTATGGAGCGCTCCTTTGGGATTATGCTATGAAAAAGCAAGAGCTTGGTGAAATTAGTGAAAGTGAGGTGACTCGAAGATTAGCAAGAAGAAACAGGGCATCGACTGTGAACGAGAGAACACAGATCCGGAAAAAGAAGAATTAGTTGCCCTTTTCAGTAGAAAAATTATAGCTAAAGTATTTAGATGTAGCTGGATTGTAGTAAAGTTGTAGGCAAATTATTTATTAGGAAGGAGTCAACTGTAATTTATTTGTAGCAGATTTGTGTTACAGTTGTTTTTCCTTTTGTGTTGTTATTTTGTCCAAAATTCTAATACACAGAATTACAACATCTGTGGGTTTTTTTGGTTAAAAGTTGTTAGTACTTGATTTCGATTTTTGTACTATATAATTTGTTTACAGCATAACTACAATTATTTCTACAACTAATATACAAAAATATATAATTTATTCAATTTAGCTGTGTTGTTATGAAAGACTAAAAGTAATAAATAAATCCAGTATTTGAACAAAACAATTGCAAACCAATTGCATTAAGAGTTAAAATCTGTTTAGCAAGTATTCATTCTATGAGACAATGTTTATTCAAATTAGCAACACATTTACACCATAACTATAATTCTCTAGAATAGAACAAATACAACTTCATGTCTTAACGGATAGATTATCATCAACAGTTGCCACATGAAATCTTATACTTTTTTGCATTTACTTTATCATATGATTTGTATCTTTGTTTTTGAGGTCGCCCCGGTTGCTTTTTTCCGGTAGGTGGCTTTACAACTTCTTCAACTATATGTTGTGGCACATTCCATTTGCTTTCGTCAGGTAACGGGTCTACTGGTATTTCATAAGTCTGCAGAAGGCTCTCCCTAGTATAATAAGGATAACAATAGTTTTCATAAGACTCGTTCCTGTACCTCAAAGCCGCCAAAGCATGTGCACAAGGAGGTTCATCAAGTTGGAATTGTCCACAACTACATTTCTTGTTTTGAAGGCAAACAATGAAGCGCTTCACACCATCTACCATAGTATGGATGTAATTTGTTGAAGCCCTCACCTACAATTTCATTACAAACGCACAACAAGTTGTCAGCAACAAATACAAAACAAAATAACTACAATAATACAATAACTTTTCTACAATTAACAATATATATTTAGTTTGATGGAATCAATGATATGATGTTATTGGCTATAGGTTAATCTCGTCTTCTGTGATAATGTCCCGTTGTCCTCCAACTCTTTGTTGTATTTTTTCCCAAGGTATGTGAATGTACCCTTTGCATTCAATAATTTTTCATTAGTCCAACGTTCAAGAAGAGTCCTCATGTACTTTAATAGTTCTACTACGGGCAACTCTCTTGCATCTTTGGTTACCGCATTCAATGACTCTGCAATGTTTGATGTTATCGTCCATGTTCCGTTCACTATAGCATGTACCCGAGACCATCTGTGATAGCCAATATCGTATAGGTATGCTTTAACACGTGTGTCGATCTCTTCAATCTTTGACATTCTTTCATTAAATTCATCAAGCGTGTATGATCGTATCGTGGCAAAGCACAATTCACTTAACTTTAGATGACCCTTCTTGAACTTTGACTTTACATTTATCCAAATATGCCACATGCAAGCATAATGTGGAATGCCGATATAAATAGTAAATGTTTCCTTCAAGATACTCTCATTCTGGTTCGAAACAACACACATATTTGATTTTTCTCCATATGCATGTTTGAATTGCTCAAAACACCACCTCCATGATGCGTCCTTTTCTGAATCAACAACGGTGTATGCTAGTGGTAATATGCTACCTATCACACAGGTGGCAAAAAGAAATTTAATTTATTTAATAAAACTTAAGAATATAAAAAATACAGTCTCAAAAATAACTTTATAACAATATTTTTATGACTTATCTACATTGCCTGTTATATCCATTGTGCTAGCTGTTAGCATGATTCCCCTATATGCCGACTTCAAGAAGGTGCCATCAACTACTACAACTGGCCTACAATGCTCCCAACCCTTGATAGACGTATTAAGTGCAACAAATGCATACAAGAAACAATCATCTTCAGTCTTCTACAATTTCACTACCGACTCCGGATAAGTCTTCTCCAGAATATATAAATAACTCGGCAATCGGCTGTAGGAATCAGCACGATGACCTCTCAAAAATTTCAAAGCCTTTTCCTTTGCTCTCCAAGATTGCATGTATATTAAGTTCATACCATGATCAGACAACATGTCAATTTGTATGTCTTTTGGTATGTATATTGTCCTAGAATCTGCATATTTTGGCATCACCATGCTGCCAACTACCATGGCAGTTGGTTTGCATTGTATGTATGTGTTGTCCATCAAAGAGCATGTGTTCAAGCTATTGAATTTTCGAACCTTGAATAATGCTGATTCATTTATGCGGGTGGACTTGAAGTGCCACGTACAATTGTCACCAACACATACGAGGCAATAGCTACATAATAAAAATAATTCAAAAAATGTTATGAAAATTGAAGCTACAAAATACGAGGTTGTTTATGCACAAAAACTTATTTTAAACAATTTATATACAAAAAAAACTACAACTTATCCACAATATGAAATTGACAAATAAAATGTGAATAGCTTCTTGCACTAGACCTTTTCACCCTAAATTGAAACTTATTCATGACAGAATAGTGCTTCATTACACTGACAATTGTTTGCTTGTCTTGGTAAATTTGGTCAACTTCAATTATATTTGGCGTATGTTCTGTTATGATGATACTTTCATATTCCACAATTGCCGGAGATGTTTGTATATCAATCAACTTCATTGTTCCTGATACTTCTCCAATTATGTTATAATTGCTTGACAATTGTACCATGTTAGTATTACGATAATCAGAAGAACTTGCACTCAATTAAAAGTATAGCAATTCAGACCTTTGTATATTCATGTGTTCAGTATTTGAAATAATTCTTGTAGAGACATAACAATTGAACTACATTTATTATGTAGTAAAATTGTAGATAATATG
Organism: Nicotiana tabacum; assembly: GCF_000715075.1. Taxonomy (NCBI): domain Eukaryota; kingdom Viridiplantae; phylum Streptophyta; class Magnoliopsida; order Solanales; family Solanaceae; genus Nicotiana; species Nicotiana tabacum. Next base: position 19,498,079 of record NC_134091.1, read on the forward strand.
TAGAAAAATTATAAAACACTTGAAATTGAAAAACATCAGCACTGAAAAAACATAGCAAACCTGCAATTATGCTCGCATTCGACATACTGCTTTCCAAATCGAAATCATGCACAGTTATACACAACGGATATATTCCTAAATTTTTGTTTTCCTTTTTTGTCTCCATATGCACTCACACTCCCATATCGCTCCAAATTTTTATTGGAGGATAATGTTCATTGACAGTGTATTTGATTTCAATGATTTTTGCGGAGGTATCGATCATTAGATACTCTGCAATTGCGGAATTCAATTGACTATAATTTGAATCCTCAGTAACTTCAATTCCGTCAACATCAAAATCTTAGTGTCTCCCAACGCTATCCCACCGCCCATTAAATTGAAGCATAATCGCTAATTTTGACATTATATCGTGAAATTCAATTCGATTGTAGCTAATTGTTTACAATTGAATTGTTCAAAACCATTGTTTATGGAATACCAGAGGAAACCAGAAAAAAATAGAGAATAGAAGGATGCGATGATAACCACTAAAAATCTGCGTAATAGAAGAATTCTACGAATATGTTGCCTTCATAAATGGTGCGAGGATTGCATCAGTAAAATCTCTAAACGATGATTGCAACATTAAACAAATGTATAGATTTTGTAGATAAATTGTGTTTAGGTTGGGTAAATTCATAAACATGGACATTTTTTATAATAAGGTTTGAAATATTTTATAGAAATGAAAAAAATCCCTTTATTGAACTCAGACCATCTTGACTCCTCCTCTCTTAAAGTTGGACTGATTTTTAGTCCAAATTGATTCATGAATAACTTTGCCAAAATATCTTTAAAATAATCTTTTTTGTATGATATCCTATATATGACCATAATAGAAGGAAAAATTTTTTATTAATAATTATACAATTCAAAAGAAAATGTCACATATTAAGTAAAGCTTGATAAGAGTTGGGCGGTTTGGGCTATGACCTAAATTTTAGCTCATCTACCCGTCCAAAATCTGCCCAACCCGCCCATTTGACATCCCTAGAAGGATCCATGAATCTCCACGTCAATAACTTCTGAACACATTTCCTAGAAGTCTTTCTCCTTTTCTTTTTCCTGTTCGGGGTTGAAAGTAAACAAATTTCCTATAATTTCAACTTCAATTTGGTATCTTAAGTCACTAACTTCTAAGACATAGTTAGTTACAATAATTTGAAAAATGATTCGGATAGTCTTTTTTGTTTGACACGGTACCAAGCTCGAACTCTTGACCTAGTGGCATGAAGAAGAATTTGTCAACCATTATGAACAAGGATGGCCGGTTTTGGATAGTCGGCCTGTAATTATTTTGTAACGGATTAATGTCAATACATTTTTGCGTTTATGATTTTGTGGTCAAAAGTCGCTTATAATTTCCAGGAAGATATGTTTGCTTATTCGTTATTTTTTTCCTTTTTAATGAGAAACACTTCTCTATGAGAAATTAAATTAAATACTAGTAGTTGTTGTTTCAACTTACAAAATTTACAAAATATCCAATTTTAAGTACTGTGTTATAATTTATAAAAAGGAAAGAAGCGAAAACTATTTTACAAACAAGTTCGAACTCTCTGAATGTATGAGTGTCACTTGTAAATGTCAAACTTGTTTAATCATTACAAATTTTGAGGGGTTAGTTACTTAGTTGAGTGATGTACTCATTGATTATACATAAATTTGGGCTACTACTAGTCCTGATAAGCGACTTTTGTCAAAATTAAAAACGATAAACAAGTCCAATAATATAGTTAAATTTTTTTCTCTTTCTACGTGCTCTCGGCGTACTTTAATGTGCTCTACTAACCTACGCCTCCGGCAATGGGAAGGATGGGAAGACCTAAGAAAAGCAATACGAAGGGTCAGTTAGCAGAATTCATTGCATCGGCGAGTCTGAATGGGGAATCAGGCAAATCGACACCAGTTCAAGGAAACCTAATTCGTGAAAAAGGGGCGAATACCCCCAAAATCAATGGAGATTCGAAGGACGACGACACCAGGTATAAGTAGGAATTTGAATTCACAGTACACGACCAAACAAGCTGAATTTCAATAGGCTGAGGTACTGAATTTGAACAATTTGGGGAACAAAAAGGCTGAAGGAGAAAATACTGATGATACTAACATAGGGAGGTAATTGATTATAATTGAAGGAACTGCGGGCAGGAAAACGACAAATGAGGTGATAGGAGCGCAATTGCAATTGAATAAGAGCTCTAAGGATGATATGCAGTGTGTGAAGACAGGGAAGGAAGTCAATATAGAGACTGGAGGCTTAGGGTTTAGGAACCCAAAACTACTGGTGGAATAAATGCTAATGAAGGCAAATCCCGGGCGAATTTGATCGCTAGAAATACGCTTGCTGCTAGGAGATGTGGCTTACCTATGTTGCGCCAATGATTCAAAATGGTGAGAAAATTGTTGAATTACAACAAGCTGAAATTGAAAAGAAAACTGAGAAGTGGAAGATGGCAGTTATTTTGTATGCGGTTGGAGATACACCGAGTATTGGAGCTATAGAGCGATTCATTGCCTCGCAATGGAACTTTGTCGCTAAGCCGAAAGTGTATTACCATAATGATGGTTTCTTTGTGGTGAAATTCAGAAGTGTAGAAGAGAGTAATGAAGTGCTATACTCAGGCCCTTGCACAATCAATAGTAAATCGGTAATTACCAAGGTTTGGACCCCTGATTTTGATTTCAAAGAAGAGGTATTGAAAATACTTCCCCTATGGGTTAAACTTCCTAACTTGCCACTGAATTGCTAGGGAATGGATTCAGTAAGTCGTATAGGAAGTGGGCTAGGGAATCCAATCTATGTTAATGAGTGTACAACTAAAGTAAAGAGGATCTCTTATGCCAGAATTCTCGTGGAAATGGACATCACTAGGCCATTGCCTACAAAAATAATAGTTAAAGACCTAAATGGACAGTTCGAGCAAGCAATTACCTATGATTGGAAGCCTGTGTACTGTAGCACCTATTTACAATTGGGCCACATTTGTCAAGCCAAGCCACCACAACAATAAATGATTAAGCCACAGAAGCAGAAACAGGAATGGAAGCCAAGGGAACAGGGAAACCAAGGATCCACAAAGGAAGATGAACAAGTAAATATGAGGGATATAGAGCCAGAGACAAGTCATACTAGGCAAGTACAAAATCCTGTGCAAAAGTTACCAGCTGAGAAGAATGAAGGATGGCATGCAGTTAGAGAAAAGTCTGCTACTAAAAAATGCCCAAGAAACTACAGAAAGAGTAGTAGCAATGGGTAATGGCTTTAATGTACTCAATGAGATACATCCTAACCAGATAAACAATATGACTAGTAGGATGGAAGGAGGACAATGTAGCCATGGGGGAGTCCTGGAAGATGGTTTGCCAGAAAAACTATTCTAGTGAAGTTGGTTAGTTGAATGTTAGAGGCTTAAATAAAGCCTATAAGCAGAAGAAGATACAAATATATATTAGGGAACATAATATTGGTATAATCGCTATAATAGAACATAGAGTACAAGAGAAGTATTCTCACAAAATTATACAAAAAATAGCTTATAAGTGTGAATGGTGTGCAAACTATGATGTTGGTGGTAAAGGCAGGATATGGATTGTTTGGGATCCCAATGAAGTCAAATTTACTATGCTTGGGCATAAACCTCAGTAGATTCATGGGGAGGCACTCATATCACAACTATATATGGCCTGCATACAGTAGAGACAAGGAAAAATTTATGGGTGGATTTGCTAAGCTGGAGTCAACATCAACTAAAGCCTTAGTTGTGTATGGATGACTATAATGATATACTATCAGTGGATGATAGAATCAATGGTAGTCCAGTTCAGAAAAATGAAATTAAAGACTTTAATGAATTCTTGATAGTTGCCAGGATGTCTGAAATGAGAACAGTGGGAAGAAACTTCATATGGACTAACTCGAATGTGTTTAGTAGAATAGACAGAGCGATAGTGAATGCAGAATGGGTAACTAACATGCCCCAACTGGATGTTGTGACTACGGATCCTTTTCTTCCAAATCACTCTCCATTGTGTGTCAAGTTTGGGGATGAGCCAAAGGCCTCAAAGCCTTTTAGATTCTTCAAATATTTGGCAGAGCATAAGGACTTCCTACCAATAGTTTCATGAGCTTGGAACAAATCTCATCAAGTGGAACATATGTCTAGAATCTAGAGAAAGCTGAAGGAAGTTAAGAAGAAACTAAAAAGGCCGAGTACAACTGAATTTAAAGCAGTAGATATAAAGGTTAGGACTGCTAGAAAAAAATTAAATGAGATGCAAGAACATATGAGAACTACCAACTCACCTCTACAGAGCTTTGATGAGGAGAAAGAACTGAAGAAACAGCTAGAGAAATGGGTTAAAATAGAGGAGAGCATATATAAGCAGAAATCTAGAAACCAATGGCTGAAATTGGGAGATTCTAACTCTGCTTTATTCTTTGCAGTATGAAGAATAGAATAAGCCAAAACAAAATCAGAAGTCTAGTGACCAATACAGGAGAGGTAGTACAATCAATGAAAGCAATAGAAGAGGAAATGGTGGGATTCTATAAAGAGTTACTGGGATCCTCTACTGATGCTATACCACCTATACAACCAGACATTATAAAAGAAGGAAATGTGCTAGATAAGAGCCAGCAATTGAAACTAATTAAGCCTATCACTGTAGAAGAGGTTCACAATGCACTCAAAGGGATTGATGATCTAAAGGCTCCAGGGTGTGATGGTTTCAACTCAATGTTCTTTAAGAAATCACGGGGCATCACAAGTCAGGAGATCACCAAGGCAGTGCTTCAGTTCTTCAATACAGCTGAAATATCCCTGCCTATCAATATAACTATTGCTACCTTGATATTAAAGATACATCATCCTTCAACTATTAAAGAGTTGAGGCCTATTTTCTGTTACACAATGTTGTATAAAATAATCTCCAAGATTTTGACTAACGGACTACAAGGCCTGATGGATTATTTAGTACATAAAATATAGTCAGGCTTTGTGCCAGGGAGAGTTATCACAGATAATATAATCCTAATTCATGAGCTGGTGAAAGGGTACGGGAGGAAAGGTATCTCACCTAGATGCATAATTAAATTGGACTTACAGAAAGCTTATGATTTCATCGAATGGTTTTTTTTAGAGCAAGTCCTGGCGAGTATGAATATACCAGAAGGTTTATTAGATGGATAATGACTTGTATTTGCACAGTGTCCTACTCAATTCTTATAAATAGGAAACTTGTGGAACCATTTAAAGCTAAGAAAGGCTTAAGACAAGGTGATCCATTATCTCCATACATATTTGTCCTTGGTATGGAATATCTTACTAGGTTGCTCAAGACCTTGAAGAATGATCCTGACTTCAACTTTCATCCCAGATGTGATAAGCTAAACATTATACAGTTGGGGTTTGCTGATGACTTATTGTTATTCTGCAGGGGAGATACTTTGTCTGTCCAAATGGTATACATCTACTTCATGGAATTTTCTAAAACATCTGGGCTAAAAGCAAATATGGCAAAAAGTTCTATATACTTTGGGGATTTACCACAGGACATACAACATGATATAATGCAAGCAGTTAGTTTTAGTAGAGGAGAATTGCCTTTCAAATATTTGGGTGTTTCACTTAGCACCAAGAGGATCTCTCTAACATAGTGCCAACCACTATTGGAGAAACTAATAGGAATGATCACTTTCTGGACCTCAAAGTACTTATCCTATGCACGAAGACTTCAGTTGATCAAAATAGTGTTGTTCTCCATCTAAATTTATTGGTCGTAGATATTTGTAATGCCTAAGAAGCTGGTAAAAAAGATAGAAACTGTCTGTAGAACCTTTTTATGGACAACGGGAGTAGAAGCATCAAAAAAAGCTTTACTATCATGGGAGAAAGTATGCTCCCCAAAAACTGCTGGTGGAAACAATGTACTTGATGTATATACTTGGAATAGGGCTGCAATTTGTAAAATGCTATGGAATCTTTGTAAGAAAAAAGACAAGTTGTGGGTCCAGTGGGTTCACCTGTATTATGGGAAGAAATAAGCAGTATGGAAAAATACTCCAAATACTACATCTTGGATGGTCCAGAAGATCATTAAAGACAAGGGATATATAGAAGCAGCAGGAATCAATATGCAAGAAATGGCCTCTTGGAATTATTTCTCTGTTAAGAAGCTATATAATGCGGAGAGTTTCAAAAAGTAACTTGAAAGAAATTGACGTGCAACAACTTAGGGGCTCCAAAATAGATTTTTGTGTTGAATATGGCTATAAAAAATAGGCTTCTTACAAGGGACAGGCTCCATGCGTGGGGGATAACATATATATATTAAACTGTCCTATGTGTAATGACGCAGCTGAAAATATAGATCACTTGATGTTTAGGTGTGGAGTAGCTGAAAGCATATGAAGTAAGTTACTCACCTGGCAAGGCATGGCAAGGCCTATGATGGAGTGACAAAGAAAGATATTGATGGGAAAAGACAATGCAAAAGGAAACAGTGTATGTGCACAACTATACAGGTTGACATTGTCATGTGTTGTTTATCACATATGGAAGGAACGAAACATGAGAGTATACAGAAGACACCGAAAATGTTAGTTAGACAGATTGTGCAAGAGGTTGTCAGCAGGGGATCAAGATAGAGCAAGTTAGTGAAGAAAATAGCAGAAATGAATTTTTGGCCTTGGTCTTTACTACTGATATTGAGTTGTTAAAGTTGTATGAGGCTGGGGTCATCCAGACTCGTTTTTTTTTTGACATTGTACATATTGATATTGATGGATTTAAAGTATCTTAGAATTATGTTTTGATGATCTAACAAACTTATTGTTAAGAACCAGATAAAGGACCTCATGTACACTTGGTATATATCTCTATCAACGGACTCAAGCTAATGTGTGTTGTATGACTTTAGATAGAAAGGAACCTACTCAGACACCTGATCCCTTGGAGCTTCCCTGACAACAGTATAAAGTCAACTCTACAGTTGGAAAGTGACTGCCTGCACTGTACATGCTACAGTGCAGAAACAGTGCAGCAGTCACTTCCCATTGGGAAGGGGCTTTTTACCAACCAAGTGTTTACATCATCCAAGTGATGTCATCCAAAGGATATTAACAAGAAGCATTACAACAAAACATCACTTGAACACTTTATGAATTGATTCAAGTACTCCAGATCTGACAATCAAGTATTGAAGTCACAAGTGCATCAAGAACAAAGTATAACACTACTACGGACCAGTTCCTACAACAAGTCTTTTGTATGTCCTTAGTTGAGTTGTAACTTTGTATTTGTTCTTCATTGTAATTCCTACTTTGCTTATTTAGAAGCTTTAATTAGGAACCTTGAAAAACCATAAACCCTTAGTGTTTGTGTCATAACGAGAGTTAGTCATGAGTTGAAGTCTTTGTAATAGGTGTATTGCAAAGTGGCTTGTAATAGGTGTAGTGTAAGTTAGTGAGGGATTAAGAGTTTAATTCCTAGGTTGCAATAGGTTATAATCTAAAGATTGCTCAGTAGTGAAGTTGAAATCCTACCAGTGTAGGTCGTAGTTTTTTATCCCCTTGAGTAGGGATTTTTCCACGTAAAAATCTCTTGTGTCATTTACTTACTGGTTCATTAGCTATTTCTGTGGGAACTGGTATAGGACCGGGTCTCTATACAGTTTGGTGGACTCATACATTCTATCAATTGGTATTAGAGCAGGTTCTTTCTTAAAGATTAACACCTAGAAAGGATCCTCATCATGGCTGCTCCACCAAACTTCGAGGAAGGACAATCAACCTATAGACCCCCGAGATTCAACGGCCAATACTATGGCTGGTGGAAAACTAGAATGCATGACTTTATAATGGCAGAAGATTCCGAGTTGTGGGATGTTATTTGTGATGGTCCATATGTCCTAACAAAGAAGGTCGGAGACCCTGCTGTAACAATGCCAAAAAATAGGAAATAATACAACGACGCAGACAGGAAAGCAGTGGAGAAAACCTTTCGCGCCAAGAAGATTTTGGTGTGTGGCATAGGACCTGATGAATACAACAAGATCTCAGCCTGTCAATCCGCCAAGGAGATATGGGAAGCTTTACAAACAGCATATGAAAGAACCACTCAAGTAAAGCAGTCAAAGATTGACATGCTCACCACTGAGTATGAGCTTTTTAGAATGAAGGATGATGAATCTATTCAAGATATGTACACACGATTCACGTCTATCATAAATGAGCTACACTCTCTTGGTGAAATCATCCCAAGGAACAAACTTGTGAGGAAAATTCTTAGCATTTTGCCCAGCTCCTGGGAGAGCAAAGTGAATGCCATTACTGAAGCCAAGGATCTGCAAACACTGACTATAGACGAGCTGGTTGGAAATCTGAAGACCTATGAGATGAAGAGAAAGAAGGATAGTGAAAGAAGAGAACCAAAGAAGGAGAAGAACCTGGTACTCAAAGTTGAAAACAATGATTCGAGTGAGGAGGATATCGATATGGCATACCTTACCATAAGGTTTCAGAAAATGGTTCGAAGGAATGGAGGCATACCAAAGAGAGGCAGTTCTAGCAAACCAAAGAATTATGACCTCTGTCATAAGTGTGGAAAGCCAGGGCATTTCATCAAGGATTGTCCTCTTCTAAAGCAAGAACATTTCAAGCACAACTCTGATAAAGCAGCCAAGAGGAACCCGGTTCCTGACAAATGCTTCAAAAGAAAAAACACAGCTCACAATGTTGTGAAGCAAGCTTTTGCAGCATGGGGAGACTTCTCCGGTGAATCAGAAGAAGAAAATGATGCAGCTGATAGTTCCATGATGGCAGTTAAAAATGAAGCAAATGAATATGACTCAATATTTACTCTGATGGCTCAGTCACACGATGATGAAGATGATGACAATGATGAGGTAAACTTTAGTGATGTTCAGAGGAATCTGAAATCCTACTCTCCCAAGAAACTCATGTCATTAGCTAATGTCTTGATTGATGCATATCATAGCCTTGTGAGTGATAAGGATGCCTTGACCATAGAGTTAGGAGATACTGAGCAGATTAGAGATGACTTGGTGGTTTGTGTAGTTGACCTGAAGGAAACTATAAAAAATCTAAAAAATGAGAAGGATGTTCTAATAGAAAAAATTGCTAGTGTAGAACATGAAAGGGATGATTTAATGGTAGTTGTAGTTGACTTGAAACAAACCACAGAGAACTTTAGTAAAGAAAAGAATGCCTTAATGGAGAAAGTTGCCATTACTGAGCAAGAAAAAGATGATCTCTTAGTGGTAATCGTAGACCTAGAAGAAACAATTGAGGGACTTAAAGCAGAATGTAGGTCTGAAAATTCTGAAAAAGGGAAGGAAGTAGCTAGTGAGGCACATATTAAACTTAAAAATGAGCTGAATAATATGAAAACTAGTCTGTGCGCTAAGCTTGAGAAAAATAGGCAGCTTCAAGCAGAATTGGAGAAAGTAAAAAATGATCTTGAGAAATCTCTTAAGTGGACCTGGTCCTCAGATGCTATTAATGCCATGTACTTTAATAATGGTGGAAATAGGCAGGGAATAGGGTTATAGAGAGAAAGTTCCCTATAACCCTCATAGCAAGTACGTCGTTGCACCTGATAACTGGCTTTGTACCCACTGTGGGAACAATGGGAATTTCAAGAAAAATTGCCAAGCCAGAGTCCAGTCTGTTCAGAAAAATAAAGTTTTTGCTGAAAAAGTAACTACTGAAAGAGGACCAGGTGCCACTCACAAAAAAAGCATGTTGCCTGCATGGACTAGAAAAGCTCTCATTCATCCCTTTTCTCATTACAAGGGACCCAAACTTGTTTGGGTTCCTAAATCTAACCCTTGATTTATCTGTGCAGGGAACAATGAAAGGAAGTAGTCAACAATGGATTATGGACAGTGGATGCTCTAAGCATATGACTGGGAATACCATGGAATTCCTTTCACTAAAAGCACTGCAAGGAGGGAATGTATCTTTTGGAAATGGGAAAAAGGGGTACATTCTTGGTGTTGGAAAAGTTGGAAAGTCTCTCTCACACTCAATTGAGAACGTGTACTATGTAAATGGTCTGAAGTATAGTCTCTTGAGTGTTTCTCAAATCTATGATAAAGGAAACAAGGTGGAGTTCTTGTCAAAGGTGTGCACAGTTACTAATCTGGTAACTGGTGAAGTGGTACTAGTGGCCAAAAGATACATGAATATCTGCGTTGCTGATTTCGTGTCCCTACAAAGTAGTGATATGAGATGCTTGAAAGCAGTTGATGATGATGCAGAGTTATGGCATAGAAGGCTGGGACATGCAAGCTTCTTTTTTCTGAACAAGCTGATACAGAAGGGCCTGGTTTGTGGATTGCAAAATTCAAAATTCAAGGAGCACAGAGTGTGTGATGCATGTGCTAGAGGAAAGCATGTGAAATCCTCATTCAAGCCAAATAATGATGTCAGCACATCAAAGCCACTTGAACTCCTTCATATGGATCTATGTGGCCCTATGAGAGTGCCAAGCAGAGGAGGAAAAAGATATATTTTTGTGATAGTAGATTACTACTCAAGATTCACTTGAACACTGTTTCTCAGAACCAAGGATGAGACCTTCAAGTGTTTGTAGCCTTTGTCAAGAAAATCCAAGTGAAGATGGAATCAAAAGTGGCTTGCATCAGATCCGATCATGGAACAGAATTTGACAATGCCAAGTTTGATGAATTCTGCAGTGAAAATGGCATCACCCACAACTTCTCAGCTCCAAGAACTTCACAACAAAATGGAGTTGTAAAAAGGAAGAACAGAACCCTCGAAGATATGGCTAGAACAATGCTTATTAATAGTGGGATAGACAAAAACTTCTGGGTAGAAGCCATAAATACAACCTGCTACTTGGTGAACATGTGCATGGTCAGATCCTTCCTGAACAAAACTCCCTATGAACTGCTCAATGGAAGGAAGCCTAAGCTGACTCACCTAAGAACATTTGGCTGCAAATGCTATGTTCTCAACAATGGAAAGGATCAACTTGGAAAATTTGATGCCAAAAGTGATGAAGGAATTTTTCTGGGGTATTCCTCTCAAATCAAAACTTACAAGGTTTACAATAAAATGACTCGGTGTGTGGAAGAAAGTGTTCATGTAATATTCAACGAGACACTTCCATCTGGTGAGAAGAGCAACAAGGATGATCAAGACAGTGAGCCACTGCTGGTTCCAGGAGAGATCACTGACATGGCAAATGGAAAGGCAGATATGATGAGTCAAATAAAGGATAAAAATGAAGACAATACAACCTCTTCCTCTCCAACTCAAGAGGGACCAGGTACACACATCACAACCACTGAAGCTGAAGAAAGAGTAGTTGATGTAGTTCAAAGTACCCCACATGCAGTAGAAAGAGGAATTCAAGGGAATCATTCAGGATTACCTAGTTCCTCCACTAGTGAGATTCAGGTTCCAAATTGGAAACACAAAAGCTCTAATCTCTCGATAATATAATAACCCCCCTTGATTCTGGAGTCCAAACTAGATCAAAAGCCAGAAATTCACTTGCCTTCTCAGCCTTCCTCTCCCAAATAGAACTCAAAAATATTAAGGAAGCCTTGAAGGATGCAGACTGGATCACAGCTATGCAGAAGGAGTTGCATCAATTTGAAAGGAACAAAGTATGGCACCTGGTACCTAGACCCTCAGATAGAACCATCATGGGAACCAGGTGGGTATTCAGGAACAAGCTTGATGAGCATGGAAAAACTATAAGGAACAAGGCAAGGTTGGTTGTCCAAGGTTATAATTAGGAGGAAGGGATTGATTATGATGAGACTTTTGCTCCAGTTGCTCGTATGGAAACCATCAGAATTCTCATTACCTTTGCATCACGTATGGAATTCACCTTGTTCCAAATGGATGTAAAAAGTGCATTTCTGAATGATTTTCTAAAGGAAGAAGTCTATGTTAAGCAACCTCCAGGTTTTGAATGTCATAAACATCCTAAATATGTGTTCAAATTGGACAAGGCACTGTATAGTTTGAAGCAGGCTCCTCGAGCTTGATATGAAAGGTTGTCAAGGTTTCTCTTAGAAAATGGCTTTACAAGAGGAAAAATTGACAACATTCTGTTTCTGAAGAAACAAGGAAGGAACCTGCTCATTGTTCAGATATATGTTGATGATATTATCTTTGGGGAGACAGCTAACTCACTTTGTGAGGAATTTGCAAAACTCATGGGAAGTGAGTTTGAGATGAGCATGATGGGGGAGCTGAACTTTTTCTTAGGTCTTCAAGTGAAGCAGTCCACGACGGGAACTTGTATTAGTCAGCAGAAATATATCAAGGAACTTTTGAAGAGGTTTGATATGAAAGCATCAAAGGTGATTGATACCCTCATTGCCACTACTGCCAAGGTAGACATGGATGAATCTGGCTCTCCTGTAAATCAAACAACGTATCGAGGTATTATTGGATCACTCCTCTACCTTATTGCCAGCAAGCCAGATATTGTATTCAGTGTAGGTTTATGTGCAAGGTTTCAATAAATCCCAAGGAATATCATCTAAAAGCTGCTAAAATGATTATGAGATATCTTAAGGGAACACAGGACCTGGTTCTGTATTACCCTTCAGATGACAAGTTTAATCTTGTTGGTTATGCTGACACTGACTATGCAGGTTACCTTGTGGACAGGAAGAGCACATCTGGAATGGCTCATTTCCTAGGATCCTATCTGATTTCATGGGGTACAAGGAAGAAAATTCAGTAGCTCTCTCAACAACTGAAGCATAATATGTTGCTGCAACGTCCTGTTGTGCTCAGCTCTTCTGGATCAAACAACAATTGGAGGATTTGGGGGGTATACACTGACTGTGTACCTCTGTTATATGAAAATACCAGTGCACTCAACATGACAAAGAACCTTGTCCAACACGAGAGAACCAAGCACATTCATGTGAGACATCATTTTATCAGAGACAACGTGGAGAAGGGGCGTATTTGCATGAAGTTCTGTAGTATAGAAGACCAAATTGCAGATATCTTCACCAAAGTTCTAAACAGGGAACATTTTGAGAGAAACAAGATGGCAGTGGTGTTAATCAAGTTAAATTGAGAACCTGATTTCCTTCCATATGGCTATGAAAATTACATTCATGTAAATCTAGCTAAAGTGTTTTTTGGCCAAGCTTAACTCACTTCTATACCGTTGCAGGTAGACACGCATGATGATTATAGAAGCTGAAGGAACAATGCATGAGCAGCAAAAGAGAGTTGAAAATCCTTTTAAAAAGACCGGTCAGGAACCTAGTTCTTATACCACAGGTTAGTAGTCTTGTATTTTTCTCATGCGTATCTCAAAAGAAACAAAATTAACTGCCACGTCATCCACCTTTTCAGACTTTGTATATCACGTCTTTTCTTTCAAATCTTTTCACTTCCCTCTGTAACGGTGCATCTTCCCACAAACCTACCGCCATTTCAGAAACCGTTTCTCTCTTCCCTCATAATTATCCTTTCCCTCCTTAAAACCCCTTCATTCCTAACCTTGAGCGATCATCCATCTCTCTTTCTCTATCCTTCCAGAATCTTCAACCTAACTATCTACCATGGCTAAAGAGTAAGCTACCCTACCCACCTTGGAAGGTAACATCTTCGACTCATCTGCCACCTTCGAAACACCACCAAAAATCCCCTCTTCCATCATTACTGACACTGATATATCCAAACCTGGTTCCCTTTCACCTCTTGTCTCTCTCACCACTCCATCTGACCCTATTCCTTCATTAAGTTTTGAGGACTCAGAAGCCTCAAAAGTTAACATCGTTTCTTCTATGTTGCCTGATACTCTCAAAAACCAGAACAAAGATGAAAAAGAGGGTGAAACTCAACAAGAAAAAGGGGGTTTTGAGGAAGATATTGATCAGTACATAAGTTCTCCAGTCTTGGACACTATTTCTCCCATGGAGTCTCAGGAAAAAGAGGCCACTAAAAATATATTGGCCATTGCTGCTGAGGGACTGGTGGATGAAGGACCTTCTACCATGCCTGAGTCTCAGGGGGAAGGGACTCCGCTCTTAGGAGAAAAAGGAACAATGGTGCTCTTTGAACCACCTGCACCTGAAGAAGCTACTGGGAACCCTGTTGATGAACCTGATCCTATCCCTGAGGAAACATGTCAAGAATCATCTTCCCAGGTCAGCTTTGACCCTGCTCATTCTCCTCACTTTGACGCTGAGCCGTTGGAGACCTAGTGATGAGGATGCTCAGGATGATGTGGTTCTCAGTACTCGCTTCAAGATTAGAAAGCCCGTGGTCACTCCTGAGCCCCCTTCTAAGCGACCTACCATAAGGTTGCAACAGAAGGAGGCTTTTGAGTCTGCCCTGAAGAAAAACAGAAGGAGTAGCAAGAAGAAGAAGAAGAGGCTGATGAAGAAAGGGGAAATTGTGTGTGACAAAAATATTCCAGTAGTAGAGGTGGATAAGGATGCTCAGGAGGAACCAAGTTCCATGGTTGAGAGATCTCAGAAAAAGAAACAATATGTTGAGAGTGCTTCAAATGAAGTTGTTGAAAAACCAAGTAAAAAGTCTATGAAAGGTAGTGTCAAGTCTAAGCAAGTTGTGGAGGAAGAATCTATGTCTGATGATGATATTCTGGTAAAATCAAGTGAAAAGGGCAAGTCCATTGGCAGGTCTGGCAAAAGGAAGTTGGAAGCTGTTGGGGAACCCGGTTCTGTAAAAAAGGTGAAAAGTGTAAGTGTACTAGGGTAAGAAAGGTTGAGACATCAAAATGTACTGTGGGGTCACACTTTTGATCCAGAGATTTCTAAAATGGCGGGTATGAGACAAATTCTTGAGATGGTGGAATTTCAGTAGTGGGGCCATCTGTTCAAAGAGGATGTGGCCAAAGTATATGAGGATAAGTTCAAAAGCTTCTATGCCGACCACTTCACTGTTGAAGATGACCACGTCTGTGTTTTAGTGAATGGAGTGGATATGGTATTGGACGCTAATGTGTTGGGGGACATTCTCAAGGTTCCATCTGAAGTGTTATCATCTGTGAGAGGTGCTTGTGGATCTAATTTTAGGCGCGTCATTGTGAAAGAAAAAGTTGTCCAGCATGGGAAACTGGTACACAAGAAGGCTCTGCTTCCTGTGTACCAACTGTTGTTCGAGTTGGTTAACAAGGTTCTGCTCCCTCGTGCTGAAAGAAGGTCCATTACTTCCAGGTCTGATCTATACTTAATGGAAGCACTAGATGAATTCCGTTCTATCAACTCGCCTGCCATTATGATTGAACATATACAGAAAGTGGCAGCTTTCAAAGATGGGAACCATGGACTTCCGTATGGCTTTCTTCTCACGCGTGTCTTCAAGTTCTTTGATGTACCCTTAAGAAATCCCAAGATGGGGACCAGGAAACAAACCTTCTCGAAAACTACACTGGAGTAATATGAATGTATTGAAAAGGTTGGAGGAATGGGAAGCACTTTGACGATCTCACAACTAATCAACGCCCAGAATAGTGCCACAGAGGAGATCAGGAAGCTGAAGGCAAGGAACACCATTCTTGAGACTCAGCTTAGTCAGGCTATAGCAGCACCAAGACCCCCTAGTTCATCAAGTGAAGAAGTTGCTCGTCTGTCTAAAGAAAATGCTGAGCTCGGAAAACAGGTGGAGAACTTGAGAGAGAAACTGCTCGCAGAGCAAATGTCCGCAAATGCTCGGATTGACCTTGTTCTCAACACTCTTTTTGCCTCCTCCAAGCCTTCCTTCTCTAGTGCCCCCTAAGAAAATCTTCCAGCGACTAGTGTCAAGTTTCTATCTTTTGTTTTGATGACTTATGGTAGTTATTTTTGTCTTTTTTGTGATGTGGATGGATTTCACCTGTACTGCTCCCGCTTTCAACAGTCCAAACTTGCCTTTGCTGTAATGGCAAAGGCTTATGTTTTATTAAATTCAATGAAGACTCTTTTTTATTGTTAAATGCTTGTCTTTTTCTGCTTCTCTTTTCTATCATGTTGTGTGCACACATGTGGCATGAGTTAGCTGGGCTAGACCTCTTTATGTTGATTACTTGCTTGTATATTTTTAATGATGCCAAAAGGGGAAAGATAAATTGAAGCAGGGGGATCTGAGTAAGGGGGAAGCATAGAGTCAGGGGGAACTTGTGAAGTTCCTAGTACTTTATCTGGTTTATTGTGCTCTGCAAATGGTTGTCAATTTTTAAAGTTTGTCATCATCAAAAAGGGGAAAATTGACGGGTTTAAAGTATCTTAGAATTATGTTTTGATGATCTAATAAACTTATTGTTAAGAACTAGATAAAGGACCTAATGTACACTTGGTATATATCTCTATCAACGGACTCAAGCTAACGTGTGCTGTATGACTTCAGATAGAAAGGAACCAACTCAGGGACCTGATCCCTTGGAGCTTCCCTGACAGTAGTACAAAGTCAACTCTACAGCTGGAAAGTGACTGCTTGCACTGTACATGCTACAGTACAGAAACAGTGCAGCAGTCACTTCCCATTGGAAAGGGCTTTTTACCAACCTAGTGTTTACATCATCCAAGTGATGTCATCCAAAGGATATTAACAAGAAGCATTACAATAAAACATCACTTGAACACTTTGTGAATTGATTCAAGTACTCCAGATCTGACAATCAAGTATTGAAGTCACAAGTGCATCAAGAACAAAGTACAACACTACTACGGACCAGTTTCTACAACAAGTCTTTTGTATGTCCTTAGTTGAGTTGTAACTTTGTATTTGTTCTTCATTGTAATTCCTACTTTGCTTATTTAGAAACTTTAATTAGGAACCTTGAAAAACCATAAACCCTTAGTGTTTGTGTCATGACTAGAGTTAGTCATGAGTTGAAATCTTTGTAATAGGTGTATTGCAAAGTGGCTTGTAATAGGTATATTGCAAGTTAGTGATGGATTAAGAGTTTAATTTTTAGGTTGCAATAGGTTGTAATCTAAAGATTGCTCAATAGTGAAGTTGAAATTCTACCAGTGTAGGTCATGGTTTTTTATCCCCTTGAACATGGATTTTCCACGTAAAAATCTCTCGTGTCATTTACTTACTGGTTCATTAGCTATTTCTGTGGGAACTGGTATAGGACCGAGTCTCTATACAGTTTGGTGGACTCATACATTCTATCAGATACTGGTAAATAAAATCATTTAATTATCAAAAAAAAAATAATAAACAATTTATTTTGAATATAAAGTTTAATCTTACCTTACTGTATTTTTTTCTAAGAATATTTCCATGTCGTATAACGGAGTGGTTTTTCAAACTCAACTGTAGAACCCAAAATTTGGATAAGAGTACTCATAGCTAACAAATTGAAAAGTAGCTTTGAGTATACGAGTCGAATTAGGATCCACTCAACAAGTCTTAAACTCATTTTGGCATGTCACATTTTGTTCCAAACAAAATTTAGACCCACCCGATTCTAACACCCGATATCCGAATATCCAGAACACGGCCCGCCCAATTAAAGCGCTAAAGCCGTAAGCTTGCTGTTTTACACTTATCTTCTTCTTCGGCGAATGGTAAAGCAGTAGCAACTCGAGCTCTGCGCAATACTTTGCCACGAGAAGATAATCTCCTTCGCCCTGACTTTTCACCCACTTCTGAAGTATATCCAATTCTTTAACCTGTTGCTAAAATGTTGAATACTTAAGTAAAACAATAAACTCCAAAAAGGCCTTTTTTAAATTTCATACAAGGAAAAACAAATGGCTTCAATTTGCACTTCAAATCACCCAAATTTTCACTTCCTATGCAGAAACAACCCTAATTCAAACCCTAACCCTAGTTCAATCTCTCATCATCACCTACTACTAGCTCCGTCTTCTCTCTCTTTCTCCCGTTTGCGGTTGTGCCATTGCGCGGCGGTGAAGACCGGTTCTGAAAGCGGTGGGGTTCGGAGCGATAACGCGGAGCTGTTGCGGAAGCCGGTGATTTCGACGGGGTTGGAGTCGTCGTCGTCGTCAGCCGGCGAGGAGTTGGTAAAGGAGGAGGAGGAGTCTGATGATGACGTTGAGAAGAAGAGTGGAGATGAACAAAATTGGGTCGATTGGGAGGACCAGATTTTGGAGGATACTGTGCCGCTTGTTGGTTTTGTTAGAATGATTCTTCATTCTGGAAAGTAAGGCTCTCAGTTTTACTTACCTTTTGCAGAATTTGCTAATGTTAGAATCGTTTGTGATTCATAATATGCTTTGCCTGAGAGAGAGAGAGAGAGAGAGAGAGAGAGAGAGAGAGAGAGAGAGAGAGAGAGAGAGAGAGAGAGAGAGAGAGAGAGAGAGAGAGAGAGAGAGAGAGAGAGAGAGAGAGAGAGAGAGAGAGAGAGAGAGAGAGAGAGAGAGAGAGAGAGAGAGAGAGAGAGAGAGAGAGAGAGAGAGAGAGAGAGAGAGAGAGAGAGAGAGAGAGAGAGAGAGAGAGAGAGAGAGAGAGAGAGAGAGAGAGAGAGAGAGAGAGAGAGAGAGAGAGAGAGAGAGAGAGAGAGAGAGAGAGAGAGAGAGAGAGAGTAGTTGTTTTTTTAGCATCCTCTTTGTTTAGTAACTATAAAAAAAAATTTATTGGAAAGCAACTACTTTCTTATAGCAATAGAAGTAGTCAAAGCAGCAGATACTGCCTTATCTAGAAGCCTGGTCAGTTTATTCCCTTATGAGTTAAAGCTCCATTTCCATAAAGAAAGAAAGCATTTGGTGAATGTTTACATCTGGTTGATGAATGGTGTCATGGATGAAGTGAGCCTTTGAACTGCTTAATCAAGTCACCACTTTGTTTTGTTGTTATCACAGAAACCAAGAAAAAAAAACATCTTGGGTAGTGGATTACGATTGGTCGTTCTAATTAAGGTTAAGTTGGTCGTCAATCTGTTTTCGCCCCCCCTTCCTTTATTTTGAACGGAGTTGTTTCTGGAGTTGTTGGCAGAGATTAGAGATAAGATAGTTATTAAAAGATGCATGTTTTACAAAATTGTACTTACCTCAGTGATATGTCCGGTATGCCAATGAAATATGAAATATTGCAGAGCCATAGTTTTCAACCTCCAGACCCTATATATTCATCTATTCTTACAATTAGGTGATTGTTCAACCCCCAACTCAACGTTGATATCATTTCATCTGTTCAATCTACAACTTGCAGATATGCAGTTGGCGATAGGTTAAGTCCTGATCATCAGAGAACTATTCTACAAAGGTTACTTCCATATCATCCCGAATGTGAAGAGAAGATTGGCTCTGGAGTTGATTACATTACTGTATGACATCCTCCTCTTTGCTTCATTTACGTATCCACCTGCATAATTATTTCAGATAGCATCTCTCTTCTCATTTAGGTCTGTTTTTTGGTGTACTTACTTTCTCAATGAGTATAGCTAATGATCTTTTGTATACTCTCTAATATTTGCTTCTTGTGCGGAAATGCTCATATGTTGTGTGGCATGCATTCTTCCTGAAGATATTTTAAGCTTTTATAAGCAATCTAGTGATACTTTTGATGCATGAAACTTCATATTGAAATGTACTGTAAAAGCTTCTTTTTTTTATTATAAAGTAAGTTGCTTCATTGAAAGGCATCAAGCAGATGCAGTGATTACAAAAATAGAGATGCTAGCTCCATTACAAGATGTTATGATAGGATCTGGGAGCTAGCCAATAACCAAAAAATATACCTTAAAGAGGCTAGTCTAGAGTGAGGGAACTCAACAAATCTAAAAAGACAGTAGAACTTTTAAATAGGACTGTTTGGCCAAACAAAAAAGACTAAGCAGACATCTGGCCTTCAGCAAGTGGATTGGAGTTGAGACTCCATCAAAACATCTGAGGTTTCTTTCAGTCCATAGGCTGTACTGTAAAATCTTTTTCTTATTTGGCCCTTGGTTGATATCTCTCTCTCTCCATGCACAAATGCCGCTTCTTGACAGAATGACTCGATAACTTCACTTCATGCCCTTGAAATTAGTGTGGCAATCTCGACAGGAGATAAAATGATTGTACAAAAAAAAGGAGATAAAATGATTCTTATTTTGAGGTGAAGAACTGAGAAATGATTTCCTATCTTAATAGCTTTATTAAACACTGTTCATAACTTGGTAAAATGTTGTACCAAATATTTCAGGTTGTATTGCAAACATTATATGTTGCCCTTAAGTAGAACTTTCTGTGTGATATGGCTAACCCACAATTACCATCTGAAACTTGTTAATCTGCTAGCCATGAACTTCATTTACTTCTTGAGTTTGTTCATACTCATGGAATATTGTAGCTTAATTTAGGTTTATGGAAGGTCAGCACTGCTGTTTTCTTGATTGAATGATAATTGAGCTCCACTAAACTGCCTTTTAGGACTATTACTGTACTCTGTTTTATCATTTGAGGTTAAGGGGGACCTAGAGTGAACCATATTTCTATACTTACACAGGCAGAGAATGATGTCAGGGTATTTAGAAGGTAGCAAAAATAGCAGGAAAAACTAATCCGCCAATAGGAATGGACATCTATCCTCTTCCTAGGGATGAAGCAGTATCAAATTCAATCCATAGGTGGATAGTCCCCAACTATTGTATGGTATGAGGTGCCTGTGATATCTTTGATGGTGCTGAAAGGGATGGTTCCGTTGTGAGCAAATGGATCTACAGATAGTGAACAAAAACACTGAGGGAAGTAAACACAGGGAAATTGTGGAGTCTCAATGGCAATAATATTTCAGGGAAATCCAATGTAAAGTGATCATGGTGAAGGATGTTCAAGGAGATTACGCACTGAGGAAGAGTTTTCCTTTATGGAGAGAGGGCAAGAGCCCATACTTGGAGCACGAATTCATATGCAAGATGCCCAGTTGGATCACTAATTCGTAGATGGCCAACCTCTTGAAAGGATCTCCTTCGACAGGAGAATAAATACCATTGTAGCTAGGCTTTGTTCTCTTGAATAGGTAGGCTCAGTGACGTCCCCAAACCATTAGACTTCCAGAGAAGAGGAGTCCGGTCGCCATTAAAACCCTTCTCGGAAACCGAGGAAATATCCAATCCAATTCTGATACTGGGTAGGATTCACCAGCGCTAGTCCAGTGAAGACAGAAACATGAGAAGCAACAGTGATGTATCTCACTAGTAAACACGATATGGGATAGTGGATTGGGCTTCATTTTGAGAAATGGTTTGTGAATCAAATTATGCAGATGACTAATGGGATTTTTAAACTTATCATTGTAGCTGGAAATAAATAATGAATCTGATTTAGAGTATAATAAACTGAGGAAATTTGGGATTTTTTTGGAATATCTTGGTGACCACAATAAGAAGGCAAAAGCATTATCAATGCGTGGTGAAAAAAGTTGATCAGAGGAAAGCAGCAAAAAGAGCAAGATAGACTTGGACAGACCAAATACAAAATAGGGAAGAGAAGGCCAGCAAATTATTTGTTAGTTATGGAAAACAAGATATTAGCTATAAGGTTTTACAGTGTTCATAAAGGTTCTAGTGAAGAGTCGGTAGTGGGAATTACCTAATTTTCGGAAGCACATGTCAGTAACATGTAATCCCTTTGTTTTAGGATAAGTGCTCATGGACCTAAATTGTGCTATTAGGTTTGAGAAAATAATTATGAATTATTTGCTTGCTATTTGCAGTAATTAAATTGTGCTATTAGGTTTCTACAATTTTAAGTACGCATGTGTCAGAGAGAGTGCGTGAATGATTCTCGTATGCAACTTTCTTAACATTGTATATCACTTGGTTTTTCTTGACAGGTAGGGTACCATCCTGATTTTGAAAGCTCAAGGTGTTTATTTATTGTTCGGAAGGATGGTGAATTGATTGACTTCTCATACTGGAAATGCATAAAGGGGTTAATCAGAAAAAACTATCCACTCTACGCTGACAGCTTTATTCTCAGGCATTTTCGGAGGCGTAGACATAATGACTGAATGTATCATTTTGAACTCGTAACTACCCTGAATTTCATGCAACGGAAATTCTTTTACTTTTGCCGAGCACATTATGCTGAAGTGTCAATCAAAGAGTTGAAGGTTATAAGTTGGTGTTTATTGGAAGCTTACTGGAATATACACTCCATAGAATTGCCCTCCAACTACTTTATCTACAATTCTACACTCTGAAGAATTTAAAGTTACTCAGTGATCAACAATGTATTCAAGTTAGTGTAAGTTTCTTTAGATAGCCAGGTCTCTTACTGTTTCAAAAGAAGCATTTATCACATCATAATTGTTGAAGTAAAAGGTTGCATTTCCAGCCTTCAGTATTGTGTCCTTTTCTTTATTCTGTTTCTCTTCTTTTTCTCCAATCTCCATTCTCTTCCCTTGATTTCTTTGTTTTATTTTGTGGTTGGAGATTCCCTGTTTTATACTTTTCCGTATTTTGGGACTATTGCTGATTTCTCAGGTGTTGCGGACTTGCGGTTGATTGGTAAATTCAAGTCTAATAAAGAAAATTTGCCTTCTCAATATTTCTAAGAAAAAATTGCAGTTCAGACTGTGATGGCTTTTAGGATTTAAGAGGAGTGCCTGTGTTTTCTATAAGCTAAAGGAGCTCCAGTGTAGATTTCGTGTCATGTTATTTACTACTTTCTGGAAATGAAAGCATTAGTAACATCCGTATGGACCTGAGCTCCAGAATACAACAAATTGGAAATCTTTGAAAAATCTGCTATGGCATATACATGAGATGGTTCTATACTGAGTTCTGCAACAAAGTCAAGTCATCAATTAGAATTTATAGATCAGTCGATCAACAAATGACTTACTACTAGTAGTAAATTATGGATGCGATGATAACTATCATTCCGTACCAGGGGTCTCAAAACTATGCCCTCCTTGCTCGTCTAGAAACTTTGGTAGGAATAAAGTAATTCCGGATAGCACTTTGGGCGTGATCTACAACCACAACAACAAACCCAGTATAATCTTACAAGTCTGAGGAGAGTAGTATGTATGCAGATTTTACTCTTACCTCGAGAAGGTAGAGAGGTTGGTTTCAATAGACTGTCGGCTCAAGAAAAGGCGAAAAAAGTAATAGTAACAAGCAATAACACCAACAAGTAAGAAAACCAAAGCGAAAGAAATATCAAATAGTCATAAAAATCTAAGAATGCAGGTGCAATCTAATGGTTAATAATGCGGGCGAAAATATGAAGGATTAGAATTTTAGTCACATAAACACAAAAAAGCAATAGGTGATTTCTTCGCAATTTGTGTTAATTTTAGTATATAGACTATAGAATTACCTAAACCTGGAAGTATAATTATATGGTACGTACATGACTACATATACTGATGCGAGATATCAAATATATATGAAATAATCAAGGTGCGTAAGCATGGGCGACCCAACGAATTTTGTGGCCTAAAGCCAAACTTTATGAGGGCCTTAGCGTTTTTTTATAAACAATTTTTTTTATATATTTGAAGTATATTTTTCTGCTTTTTTAAGATGCAAAATTATTAATAATTTTCTTTTAATCAATTTCTCGTAATAAGCATTTAACCTCTCTTAAGATATTGTTGATTTTAGGTAAGATTTTATCAATTTTAATCTTAAAAAACTTCTTTTCGCTGAAGCAACGGTAACATGAGTTATTAATATTATTCTATAAGCAATATAATCATTTGGAAAAGAATCAAATCTTTTTATTTGATTGAGTATATCAATTAAACTGTTATCTTCTAATTGTGCTATTTTCCTTTATACTTTTAATTCAGAAAATAAATCTAAACCATCAATATCGGATTGCTTAGTATGCTTTAAGGAACATTCAAGATTAAGGCAATATTTTTTTAAATTTTCATCATCTAATGATCTCAGTTTTTTTACTGCTAAATAGAAAAAGCAAAAATATATTTATATGTTTCGAATTGTTCAAATCTATCTTGAAGTGAAAAAATAACCCTGTCTACTATGTATAAAAACTAATCAACTCTAGAAGACTCCTCGAGAGATTTTGAGATTTTATTATCAACATTCTCATCAAATTGTTTCTTCCTATATATCACACGTTTCTTACGAAATTTGGGTTCGATGTTCATTTCAAATGCAATTTCCTTGGCAGAAATCATAGCAGTTGCAAATCCTTCCTCTCTATATTTGTTAAAGAAATAAATTAATATTTTCATTTTACCGAACTTTATTTAAACTTATATAGCCTATTAGGTCATATAGGATTACACTGAATTTTTTGTTGTTGTTGTTGTTCTTGTTGTTATTGTTGTTATTATTGTTGTTTGAGATATAGTCTATTAGGTATAACAAAAAATAGGACCCCTACAAATATGGGGCCTAAAGCAGTTGCTTTACCTGCTTTAAGGAAAGGCCGACCCTGTGCGCAAGTTTGTTTGAATATCATCGTTATAAAATTAACAGAAAAGGGTCAAAATTGTCCTCGAACTATTGAAAATAGCTCAAATATACTCTCAGTTTGTTTTTGGTATTAAATTTGTCCTCGTCGTCTAAAAATCGGACCATTATTGCCTTAAAAACTAATGGCTGCCACATCAGCTTTTGGACATATTTAAATATTACGGAAAAAGGGTCAAAATTGCCCTCGAACTATCGAAAATAGCTCAATTATATCCTCCGTTTGTGTTTGGTACAAAATATGTCCTTGACGTCTAAAAATTGGACCATTACTGCCCTAAAAACTAACGGTCGTCACATGAGCTCATGTGAACAACAAAAGTCTATCTCCAACAGACGAAGGCCATCTTGACAAAAGCCCCCACGGATAAAATTTCTTTCTCCATTTTCATTCGTTGACTCATCTAAGTGTTGCTCCTTCTAAATAATTAAAGCTACACCAATCTTATTATGAGAAATTTAGTTGGGCTAGTCTTAAGATTCACAAATCTGTAAAAAAAATTTAATATACTATACAAGAAATAAAATACCAACTTTTATCACTTAAAATCAGAAATCTTATCACAAAAATGGTAGAGAACAACAAAAGCTGCATATTGCAGTACTCCCATGGCTAGCTATCCAAGTTCATAGCTCAAAAAGGTCACAAATTAATTACAAAGATATATCCTTTTAAAAACAACTCTCATAAAAAAACTCGAAAACCATTAGAATGAGATCATCCTCTAAAATACTATACCCTTCCACTTCCAGTCTTCATCAACACAAAAGAAAAGAAGACCGACCGCAAATAAGACGTAGACCCAAAACCTCATAAAAAGATACACTTTTTAGACACCACCTAATCCTTCCCCTCCTCACTGGCCTAGCTAGCAGACCACCTGAAGTGCTTCACTACGCCTTCACAGAAAATGCAGCAGACCCTCGCAGAAAATGAGTTCTTGCGGGTGGAGAAGGTTTTTTTTTTTGGTCATGTTGTACTGGCATGTCAATATGATTATAATATTTGAATAGGTCCAAAAGTTTATGTGGCAGCCGTTAGATTTTAGGGCAAGGACATATTTGGTACCAAACACAAACGGAAGATATAATTGAGCTATTTTCGATAGTTTGAGGATTATTTTGACCATTTTTCCGTAATATTTAAGTATGTCCAAAAGCTGATGTGACAGCCGTTAGTCTTTAGGGCAATAATGGTCCAATTTTTAGACGGCGAGAACAAATTTAGTACCAAAAACAAACGGAAGGTATATTTGAGTTATTTTTGATAGTTCAAGGATAATTTTGACCCTTTTTCGTAAAATTAAATAAATAATTAAATGAAGCCATTCTAGCTACTCTTTTATGCTATGTAGATTTACGTTTTATCCCCTTTAAGATTTACACCTTTGCCTTGTATTAATTTGACATTATCAGTTCTCACATAAAAAGTGGGTGTTGCATGAGTGACCACTATTCTTGCCGGTGCTAGAAAGGACATGTTGGATTCAGACACGTAGTTGGTTCTTATGTGACTTCTTAGGCACTTGAGCACTAAAGTTAAAGATATTTTTGTTTATTAATCACTTATTATGTCATTTTAGTTTGCGTAATTCAACTGTCTCTCACATTATCTAGAACTAGAAGGGGTTCAATTTTCACACTAGCAGTATAAACTATTTTTAGGTATCACTGTAGATTCATTATTTTTAACAGGTTATTTCTCCTCTTTTTTAAAGTTATCTATACGTGTTTAATATCGAAAATTATCTGCAATTAATTTTAGATAATTTGATTAAAATTTGTCAAAACACTATTCGTGTATAAAAACAAATCCTATCTAGAGTAAGCTGTTTGCTCCCAAAGAAAGCAGGATAAATCTAAGGACTTGTGACAACATAAACAGTTTCCTTGAGAAGGAAATTACACTTGGCACTATAGGAGGCAATATAAATTGATCCTCTGTTTTTAGTGTGATTTTGAATGTGTCTAGCTAAAATAATGGCAAAAGGAGTTTACTAGAAACAATTTTGATAGGGTTTTGACAAAATTTTCTTTCAATCAAAAAAATAAAAATAAAAAAAAAAATAGAGGAATTTGACTCTTTTACGGCAAATACTTTTTGATAGGGTTTTGACAAATGGCTTTATCTATAGGAGACTCTGGAGAGGATATTATTTAATTTGATTGAATAGAATTATTATTTTTTTATTTTTTTTGGTTTGACAAAAGTAGAAAACAAGGAAGAGACGCGATTCAAGGTCAAATCAACTGCATTTCTATTTCGCACTCTTAATTAGTGATTTTTTTTAATCTTTGTCACACCCCTTAATAAAATATTAACTCCTAGAAATAAATAAGTATTTTAACTAAATTACCCTTAATTAAAATTTGCATATTGCTAACTTGACACATTGAGATATGTAAATAAGAAAAAATTTAAAAAACTAAAATTAATTCAGTCTTGATTATGTAAAAAGAACACTTATTTTAAACCAAAATAAAAAGATTAAAATGTCACTTATTATGTACCGAGGGGAGTACTATATAGAATAGGTAAATTTTTTGAAGTTGGGCAAATCAAGATGTTTTTAACTCTCACACGAACACACTCATACACACGCATAAGTGGAGACAGGGTTTTCGATAAGGGTTCAAAAAGAAAAAGTTAAAAAATTAAAAGAAATTGTGGCCAATAGAAATTGAACTAGTGAACTCACAAAGGTTTTGAACCCTCTTGATCACTAAGCTATACTTTTGGGCTATGTCAAGGGGATTCAAACTATAATATATAAAGGTACAAAATAAATTTTACCTTGTACGTATACTGTAATTTTTAGGTGAAGGGTGTTCGGGTGAACCCCTTCTGCCCCCTCTAAATCCGTCCGCCCCCATACGCACACTCTTTCCATCTCTCTCGAAGAGAAACAAAGGGGAAGATCAATATTATCCAAACAAAATAGACGGTAAATTATATGTTCGGTATAGTTTTATGCAACAAACACAAAAAGAAGAATTAACTTAAATAGTCGTCTATCCAACTGTTTAAACTAGAAATAGTCAATAAATATATAATATATGTATAATACATGTATAATCATGTATATTCAATGTATAATTTATATATACCGAGTAGAAAAATTAAATAGTGAATCTTGTCGACTATTTGTATAAAGATTATTAAATTCGTCAATGTAACAGTAGCTTAAACCTCAGTTAAGCTTCAATGGTGATGAGAACTGGACTTCTACGCCATGGGAGGTTACAGTGAAGAGAATGAAAAAGGAGAGAGAGCGAAGTTTCTAGAATTTCATTTCTCTAAAAATAAAATCTAAGTGGAGAGTCCACTATATACAAAATGAGAATGTTAAGAAAAATGAAGTCCACTAACTAAAGCTACTATAATTGTCATTTAACTAACTACTGACCACTCCACTAACTGACAGCTAACACTAACAACTCTGCTCCAATAACTAGGCTAGTGACTAAGCTAAGCTAAGTGAATAATTAATCTTAACATCTCCCCTCCCCCAAGTTGGAGGTGTGGTGAACACACCCAACTTACCTAATGTAGCACTGTGCTTGATCCTAGTCAAGGCTTTAGTCAAAACATCTGCAAGCTGATTGTCTGTTCGGATGTGGTGGAGAGAAATTAGGCCTGTTTGTAATTGATCACGCGCAAAATGGCAATCCACTTCTATATGCTTGGTCCTTTCATGAAATACTGGATTCTTTGCAATGTGCAGTGCAGACTGACTGTCACAGAATACTGAGATAGGCAAGGAAAAAGGAATAATCGGTTCTTCAAATAGTCTGCTCAACCATACTAGTTCCCCTACTACTTTCCTCAGAGCTCTATACTCTGCTTCTACAGAGGATAAAGATATAGTCTCTTGTTTCTTAGATTTTCAGCTGATAGGACTGTTGCCCAGTAGCACTAAATAACCTGTAATGGACCTCCTAAAATCCGGGAAGGCTGCCCAATCAGAATCATAATAGACTTTAACTGTGTGATCTCCATCCTTTGACATGAAAATTCCCAAAGTAGGGTCATTTCTCATATATCTGAGCGGATGAAATGCTGCTTTCAGATGAGGTTCTCTAGGTTCCTGCATAAACTGGCTCAAGTGTTGGACACTATATGCAATGTCCAATCTGGTGTTAGTTAGAAAATTCAATTTACCTACTAGCTTTCTATAATAGGTAGGATCCTGTAAGATTGTGCCTTCTCTAGCCTTCAGCTTTATAGTGGGATCCAAGGGTGAAGAACAAGGCTTGTAATCCAAATAATTGTATTCTTTTAACAGGTCTAGCACAAACTTCCTTTGAGATATAATGACCCCATCATCTTTATACATAATCTCCAATCCCAGGAAGTAGTGCAGCTGCCCCAGGTCTTTGATCTTGAATTGTTCATGTAGAAATGCTTTGAGTTGTGCAATTTCCTGTTGGTCAGTTCTAGTGAGTAGTACATCCTCCACATATACTGCAACATATACTGAGGATTCTCCATTTCTTTTATAGAAAAGTGAGTAGTCATACATGGAATGTATATAACCCTTTGAACACAATGCCTCAGTCAACTTTGCATACCATTGTCAACTAGCTTGTTTCAAGCCATAAAGAGATTTGTTCAGTTTACAAATCAATCCTGGTTTATCCACAACAAGCCCAGGTGGTACCTGCATATACACCTCCTTATTGAGGTCTCCATAGAGGAAAGCATTGCTCACATCTAACTGAGATATAAACCAACCTTTCTTAACTGCTATAGCTATCAAAGCTCTCACTGTTGTCATCTTTACCACTAGTGAGAATATTTCTGTATAATCAATTCCCGTCTGCTGAGTGTAGCCTTTAACAACCTGCCTGGCTTTGAACCTTTCAATGCTGCCATCTGCTTTGTGGTTCACCTTGTAGACCCATTTTCAGCCTATTGCTTGCTTCCCAGGTGGCAGAGTTACTAGGTCCCAAGTGTAATTGGAATATAGTGCTTCAAATTCCTATGTCATTGCTGCTTGCCATGCAGGATCAATGGCTTCCTCCTCATATGATGATGGTTCCCTGTCATGACAAACATTTCTCACAAGAATCTAACTGTTAGAGGTTAGTAGATTAGAGGCAATGTGGTGATTCATAGAGAATAAGGCATTTAGGGTAACATGATTTTTTTTAAGGTGAGGAAGGGAATGTACATAATCTTGCAAATAGATAGGTGTTTTATGAGTTCTTTGAGATTGCCTCAGTTGGACAGGTTCTGCATGGGTCTGTTCAGTGTAACAATGTTGTGGTGAATCAGGTAATGAAGAAAAGGGTACTGTAAAAGGTGATGGGGAAGCTACATGTATAGGTGACATAGGATTGGATGTGCTATCAAGACTCCTTTGATCATTGAAATCTTCAGACAGTTGTGTAATATTTGTACTATTAGAGGGTTGTTCACATAGAGACTCAATGAAAGGAATTGAATGAGGGACAGATGACTGAGGAGATTTGTTCATGTTGACTGCAAAAGGAAAGATGGACTCATTGAAGACTACATCTGTGGAGATATGAATCTTTCTAGTGGCTAGACTCAAGACTTTGTACCACTTTGTGTTGAAAGGATAGCCAATAAACACATGTGGTGTTGTTCTAGGTTCAAACTTGTCCATGTGTAGTATTGGTACAGTAGGGTAGCATAAGTAACCAAAAATCTTTAGGTGAGAATACTTTGGATTTCTTTTATACAATAGTTCATATGGAGTTTGGTTGTTAGTTGAAGTAGAAGTCAATATGTTTATAATGTATGTGGCACAAAGAACACATTCACCCCAGTATCTTAAGGGCAATTTGGATTGGAAGAGAAGTGCTTTGACTGTTTCAAGGAGATATTTATGTTTTTTTTTTCACTACACCATTCTGTTGTGGTGTGTAGGGACAGGTTCTTTGATGGATGATGCCTTTAGATTGAAACAACATACTTTCTTCTGTGTTAGTGAACTCTAATCCATTGTCTGACCTTATGGATTTGATAGTTACACCAAATTGGTTTTTTACTAGATTTATAAATCCTTTGAGTGTTTGAAGGGCATTACTTTTGCTGGATAAAAGGTGAGTCCATTTAGATCTACTAAAATCATCCGCCATAGTTATAAAGTATTTGTATCTATCATGTATAGGGACATGATATGGACCCCACAAATCAAAATGTAGAAGTTCAAAAATTCTGTTGGTTGTACTGGTTTTATGAGGGAATGGGAGTCTTTCTTGTCTAGCCATTAGGCAAATGGTGCAGTTGAAGGGTTGTTTGGGAGAGAAGTTGACAGGAATAGTAGTAATGTTTCTCAATTTGGTAAAGGGGACATGTCAAAGTCTGTTATGCCACAATACATCCATATTGCCTTTAGTACAGAAATGAGAAAATATACTAGGAACCTTAGAAGATGGACTTGTAAAGGAAAGTTGTTCTTCAGTATTTCCACATGGATTATTTGCAACTGGATAAGAGGAAACACACTTATTGCCATGCAATGACCTATTTACAGTAGAATGAGAGGGACAATGTGTGTTACAAGTGCAACAAGTAGAAGTTGTGGACAAGACATTAGTGGTCTTTACTGCAGGGCTTGCACTGTTGCTCTTCAAGCAGCTTGGGCACAGGATGTACAGCCCATCTTTGACTGTACCAATCACCAGAGGCCTATTCATTGAAGGGGCCTGCAGTATGCAATAGTATTTGATAAAAGCAACAAGACAATTAAGATGAGAGGCCAAAGAGTGAACAGAGATCAGATTGTATCTAAGAGAGGGGACAAACATCACTTTGTCTAGGGTGATCTTAGGAGTGAGCATCACACTACCAATTTCTGTCACCTTTACCTTGTAGCCATTTGGAAGTACAACTAATAAAGTATAGGATATGGTTATTATCTTGGTTAATAGGGATTTGTTAAAGGTCATGTTATTTGATGCCCCTGAATCTATAATCCATGAGTCAGCTTTGTTTTTGAAACATTCACATGATAGTTTACCAAAATCAATAGAGGAAGTACAAGCTATAATACCTGCAAAGTTTGTTGCTCCTGATGTAATATTAGTACTAGTTGTGCAGTCTCTTCCTCCTCCTGATTGAAATTATTGTAGTAGACTCACCAACTGGTTGTATTCCTCTTGAGTGAGACTCACATTTTGAGTATTATCATGAGCTGCATGTTTCTCAATTTCAGCAGGTTGTGTATCAGTGGTTGCTACATATGCATTAGCCACTGCTCTATTTCCTCTATTGAACCTATTATTCTGGTTATTATTGGAATTGTGATTGTAGTTGAAACCTTGTCTAGGATTTTGATTGAAGTTAGAGGTCTGATTGTGATTTGTATTTAGATTCTGATTCTGACTGAAACTTTGAGGATATCCATGAAGCTTATAACATTTCTCCTTGGTATGCCCTGGTCTCTTACAGTAATCACAAAAAGGTATGTTTCTGTTGTTGTGATTGTTGCTGGGAGAATAGTTTGTCTTGAATAAACCAGGTCTATTTGTGCTAGCATTTAAAGCTGATGACTCTAGAGCGAAATGATTATTTGTCTTGATTTCTCTCTGCCTTTCCTCTTGAATTAGAATTGAAAAGGATTGGGCAATTGTAGGAAGAGGATTCATCATGAGTATACTGCCTCTATAACGACCCGACTTATCGTTTTAAGAATAACGCCTCATTCAGTGACTAAAAGTCTCGAGAGGTTTTGCAATATCTATTATGACCCGCGTGTGTGGTCGAGTTTGGTTTTCGGAAGATTCGAAATTTAATTTAAAGAAAAATTCTCATTTTGAAGCTTAAATGGAAAGAGTTGACCGGGGAGTTGACTTTTGAGCAAACGACCCCGGAATAAAATTTTAATGATGGAAATAGCTTCGTATGATGATCTCGGACTTAGGTGTATGTTCGGATTTGGATTTGAAAGTCCGTAGGACAATTCGACACATTTTGGCGAAAGTTGAAAAATATAAGATTTTGAAAAAATCCGACCGAAGGGTAAAATTTTGATAACAAGGTCGAATTTCATTTTTGGAAATGGGAATAGCTCCCTTACGTCAATTATGACTTGTGTGCAAAATTTGAAGTCATTCTGGATTGATTTGATACGTTTCGGCGCAAAATATAGAAGTTGGAGGATTTGAAAACTGATAATTCGATTTGATGCATGATTCGTAATTTCGGCGTTGTTTGATATGGTTTGAAGCCTCGACTAAGTTCGTATTGTATTTTGGGACATGTTGGTATAATTGGTTGAGGTCCCGAGGGCCTCGGGTGAATTTCGAAAGGTTAACGGAGCAATTCGGACTTAGAAGAAGCTGCTGGAAAATGGCAACAGCTGTTGGATTCGCACCTGCGAACTTTTAGGCGGAGGTGCGACCTCACAGAAGCGAGGATTTCGTCGCAGAAGCGAGCTGGGCAGAGCTGGAGGAAGGTCGCACATGCGGACAGTCTTCCGCACCTGCGCAATCACAGGTACGATGGTTGCTACGCAGAAGCGACGAGGCAGCACAGAAGCAGAAATGATGCGCACCTGCGATCAGCGCAGAAGCGAAAATGGCTTCGCAGGTGCGAGCTTGTGGCTGGGCAGTGATCATCGCAGATGCGCATCTTGGCTCGCAAAAGCGAGGCCACAGATGCGGTAAATCATTCCGCAGGTGCGAAACTGGATAGAATGTTAAGGACCAAAAATGGTCATTTCGCCATTTTTCGATTTAGATTTTGGAGCTCGGTTTTTGGGCGATTTTGGAGTTCTTCAAGATTTTGACTTGGGTAAGTGTTCTATATCCTAAAGTGATTATATTTCATGAATCTATGATTATATTCATCGTTTAGTTCGGATTTAAATGGAGAAAATAAAGATTTTTGTAAAAATCTTCCAAAAACGAAAATTTAAGATTTGGAAGTCGAGTTGTTATTGGAATTCAATAAAATTGGTATGGTTGAACTCGTATCGAAATGGGTATTCGAATTTCGTGAAAATTATATCGGGTTCCGAGAGGCGGGTCCCACGTTGACTTTTGTTGACTTTTTGGAATAAATTTTTAAGTCGATGTATTATTATCCAGAATTGTTTCCGATAAATTTTAATGAAGTTATACAATTAATTTGGATAGATTTGAACTTTCTGGAGGTCAATTCAAGCAAGAAGGCGATTTTGGAATATCGGCATAACATCAAAGAGGTAAGTGTCTTGCTTAACCTCGAGTGGGGGAATTACCCCTTAGTCATTGAGTCTTATGTGCCATTTGTAAAATGTGAAAAAGCCGTGTACGCGAGGTAACGAGTACGTACTCGGGCTTATATGTGAAAAATTTATTGAAGTAAAGTCTTAGGCATTATTGCGTAGTAAATTAGAAAATTGTATAAAATTATTAAATCATCTGTTGCCATGCCTAAATCCTTATTGTTGAATTTGTTTTTATAAGATAATTTAATGTGATTGTTACTAGAAATATTTATGAAATTTCGTGAGTATTGTTGGTTTAATATTTCTTGGAAATTAATTCCAATATGAATCTTCTTATGCAAATAATTAATTTAAGCGAGTTTAAGCATAATTATTAATATAATTATCTAAATTTGCATTAATGAAAGTTTTACTTTATGCTGAGTAATTTCTATCTCTATTAATTGTTTTTGGGTGTTATATACATTGTGTGGAGCCTTGGGCTATTTGTTGTGAAATTAATTGATTTTGTTATATCTTTGGAATTTGGTTGTGGATATTGGGCAAATTGTGATATGAATTGATTTTTATTATATTGTCGTGTTAATTTCCCGTGTAAATTGTTGTGTTGTGTGATCTACCATTTTGGGGAGATAAGGATGGCATTTCACCATTGATATTATGTGGGTATAAGGGTGGTAATAGGAGTGATAAGGGTGGCTATTGATATTGTCTGGGCGGAGCGATAAGGGTGGCAATAGGAGTGATACGGGTGGCAATAGGAGCGATAAGGGTGGTTATTGTCAGGGACGATATGTGATGATGTGGGATTGTGGTGTTAGATGATTTTTATGCGATGTTGTGATTTTTTTTGTGTTTATTTGTATGCCTTGTGCAATTGGTCTTGTTGATAGTAAATTGATAACAATCTGTTTTATGTTAAAATTGAGAACCTGTGGCTATTGTCAGGCGGATTATAAATTGAAATATGGGCACGAGATGCCGTGAGTAAATAATGATAATAATTGGCACGTGAATTTTCCGTGCAGTTGTGATGTGAAATATGGGCACGAGGTGCTGTGATGAAATGGTAATGATATTTGGCACGTGAATTGTCCGTGCAGTTGTGAGATGAAATGAGGGCAGAAGGTGCCGAAAAAATATGATGATTTAATTATGGGCTCTAGGTGCCGTTAAAATATGAAAATGGGTTGAGACCCGCATTTACGAAAAATATAAAAATGGGCTGAGACCCGTATTTTTATGATTATGAAATGAGGTGTCACATGGTGACTTTTTAATTGAAAGAATTGTATTCAAAATATTCATTTGAAAGGATTTTTACTTAGAAAGTATTATATAAAAGAATTGTATTTGAAAGATACTTATTTGAGGAAATTATATTTGAAAAGATTTATTGAAAGAATTATATTCAAAATATTTATTTGGAAAGATTTTTACTTAGAAAGTATTATATGAAAGAAATGTATTTGAAAGATATTTATTTGAGGAATTATATTTGGAAAATAATTATTTGAGAAAATTATATTTGAAAGAGAGTTATCTGGAAGAATTATATGTGAAAAATATTTATTTGAAGGACTTGATTTAATTGGGTGTAATTGTACATATTAATTGTTGAGCGATATTAATGTGGTATTGTTGTTGTCTGCTGGTTGTTCCATGTTGTCATATTGTTATTTGTTTTCTATTATTTTGTATATTATATTGCATAGGTTATTAGACTAGTGAGTGTCTTGACTGTACCTCGTCTCTACTCCATTGAGGTTAGTTTTGATACTTACTGGGTACCGACCGTGGCGTACTCATACTACACTTCTGCACATTTTTGTGCAGAGCCAGGTATTGAAGATATCGGATTTGAGCAGAGTTAAAGCGCGATCATAAGGATTCAAGGTAGAGCTGCTTGGCCGTCATAGTCCCTTGGAGTCTTTTCATTTCATTGTACTGTTAATTTGTAATCAAACAGTATTGTATATTCGGTTCTCGTGATCATTCCATGTATTCAGTTAGAGTTCGTGACTCAGTACTACCAGTCTTGGGAGGTTGTGTATTGTAATTATTTTCGCTGTTAGATTTTAATTCAAAAAAAATGGCTTCAAAATGTAACAGAAATCGGCTTACCTAGTCTTAGAGACTAGGTGCCATCACGACGCCAGTGGTGAGAATTTGGGTCGTGACAAGTTGGTATCAAAGCTCTAGGTTCATAGGTTCTACGAGTCACAAACGAGTCTAGTAGAATCTTGCGGATCGGTACGGAGACGTCTGTACTTATCTTCGAGAGGCTATAGAACTGCTAGGAAATTTCCATTTCTTTCATTCCTGTTGTGCGGAATTTGTTGAATTTAGAATTTGAGCCATTATATCTCTATTCTCTCACAGATGATGAGGAGACGTGCTACCGGGTTAGCTGAGCGGGCATCCGCTCATACTGCTAGGGCTGCAAGAGGTTGGGGCCGAGATAGAGTCTGAGGTAGAGGTCGAGGAAGGGCACATGCTACGACTAGAGCACCTGTCAGAACAACAGTTGAGGAGCCACTAGTAGGTCCAGTTGGGGGACAGGTACCAGAAGCACCTGTTGCTACTCCCGGACTTCAGGAGACCTTAGCACAGTTCCTGAGTATGTTTGGTACATTAACTCAGGCGAGATTGATCTCTGTTGCACTAAATATTTCGCAGATACGGGGAGTAGCTCAGACTCCTACCACAATTCCAGAGCAGCAGGTTCATGTTGGTCAGGTTTCGGGTGTAGTACCGGTACAACCTGTTATTCCGGTTCGGCCTGAGGTCAGGCTAGAGGCATCAGAAGAAGAACAAAAGAGACTTAAAAGTTTAAGAGGTATAGTCCACCGACTTTCAGTGGCACAGCTACATAAGATGCCCAAGAATTTCTAGAAAATTGTTACCGTATTCTCCACACCATGGGCATTGTGGAAGTGAGCGGAGTTTCCTTTACTACATTTCAACTGTCAGGCACAGCGTATCGGTGGTGGCAAATCTATGAAGAAGGTAGACCAGCCGATGCCACACCACCAACTTGGGCTCAATTTTCGAAAATATTCTTGAAAGAGTTTGTTCCCTAGACTCTCAGAGATGCATGGTGCACAGAGTTTGAATGGTTGCGTCAGGGCACTATGACAGTGTCAGAATATGCTATCAGGTTCAGTGAGTTAGCCCGTCATGCACCGATCTTAGTTCTGACAATCAGAGAACATGTCCGAACATTTATTGAGGGGCTCGATTATGATATTAAAATATGTATGGCTCGAGAATTGAAAACTGATACTCCATTTCAACAAGTAGTGGAGATTGCAAGAAAGATTGAGGGTGTTTTAGGCGAGGAAAGGGAGTCTAAGGAGGCCAAAAGGTCTCGAAGATCTGGAGGGTTCAGTGGATTTTACTCTTCAGCTAGAACCCATTATAGCGGAGGCTCGAGCAGTCGGTCAGCTCAGTCCGACATCAGATTACTCGGAGTGCTCCAGTTTATAGTGACCACCGACACGAGATTCTTACAGTGGTTATTCCAGTTATCCGGCACAGACGCAGTACGAGCAGCCGCGACCTCAGAGGGGTTGTTATGAGTGTGGTGATACTAGGAATATCATGAGAGATTGTCCTAAACTTGGGAGGGGTAGATTTCATCTGAACACTCCAGCCACAAGCTTTATTCCAGTTGATACTCCACGTGCACAGTCAGCTAGAGGTGGAGGACAGGCGGGTAGTGGGCGCCTAAGAGGTGGAGGCCTGACCCGTTGATATAATCACTATGATTTGGCTGGGGCCAATACACCAGATGGTGTCGTTACAGGTGATTCCTGATTTTATTATAAAAGAATATTTTTCTTAATTTGATTCGGTTCTGAATATTGAGGTGAGTCCTCCTATTATGCTCCACTTATGGTGAGCTTCGTAAATTTGTGACCCACTTATATGTTTATCCCTGTTGGGAGATTTAAAGATGTGAGCCCGTGTCTGTTATTTTATTTCTGTACACCATTGAGGGTTATAAGTCTAAAAATAATTTTTATTATTCATTACAGTGGGTTTAATGTGTGTTGGAATAATTGATTCTAATTTTTGTGAATTATATTCCCTACCGATATTGAAAAGAAGAAAGAAAGAAAATTAAAAATTTCAGTTGGCGCAATGTGCAAAATACTTGTGATTCGGAGTTGAGGACGAGATCCTCACATTTTAGACATGATATGAAATATTTAAATCGGGCTGCAAGCCGCGATGGAAGTTATGTTAGGACGAGGTCCTTGTGGTGAAATATTTATGAGTTTAAAAAAAAATTCCCTTTGTGAAATTTAATTGTACAATAGTATTAATAGGGAGTCATGCCTGTTAGGCTTATTTGATAATTCTTGTATATTTTTCTGTGCATATTCAGCCATTTTGGTGCTGTAAATATTGAGTTTTAACCTATGAGATGAGTGCCTATGTGGCGTTAAATGTGACTCATTAATCGAAGTAAGCAATCATGAGATCTTCATGCCTCACATTCTGTTGTAAGTGTTGTGAAAATTCGGAATGAGGTGGTGGTTAATATGAGATTAATTGATGATGCTGGAATTAATTATGAGCAGTTTTTAAGACCAGATATGTGATGATGAGCATACATATGATGTGCTTCATGTCCTGATATCATTATGATAATGCAGTGTTTATAACTCTGAGATTATGTTATTGATATATACATTATGGATGTGTTGTTAGTTATTTTGGTGTTACTCTGGCAGTGGATAGGCCCAATTACAGGGGAGACTCTGCCGAATTTTCTGAAAAAATAGGGAGTTAGTAAAATTTGAAGGATTGAGAATTGCTAAGGAAGAGATAAATGTGTTATGTGTTTGAAGGCGAATGATCCTAAGCGGGGGAAGAATGTAACACCCCAGAAATATTTTTGAAGTATTTCAACACTATCAAGAAATTGTGCGTAGGCACGAGTGGCTATAGCCAGTTGAGACTAATATCGTGTGTTGTTGTGAAAATTAGACCTTTTGAAATGTTTGGAGAGTAAGAAATTTGATCTTAAGGCTTACAAATATGGATAAAAGAAATAAACTCAAATGAGATGATGTTGTCACGCTTATCTCAAATGCGGTAGCGTGGAATCAACCGTGAGTATATGTGTAAAAGTAAAACCATCAATTTGGTAACCTCAGAATAATTCTTAGAACGTACGAGGACGAACGTTTGTTTAAGAGGTGGAGAATGTAACGACCCGACTTGTCGTTTTAAAAATTACGCCTCGTTCAGTGACTTAAAGTTTCGAGAAGCTTCGCAATATGTATTATGACCCGCGTGTGTGGTCGAGTTTGGTTTTTGGAAGATTCGGAATTTAATTTAAAGAAAACTTCTCATTTTGAAGCTTAAATGGAAAGAGTTGACAGGGGAGTTGATTTTTAAGCAAACGACCCCGGAATAAAATTTTGGTGATGGAAATAGCTTCGTATGATGATCTCGGACTTAAGCGTATGTTCGGATTTGGATTTGGAAGTACGTAGGACAATTCGACACTTTTTGGCGAAAGTTGGAAAATATAAGATTTTAAA
Organism: Nicotiana tabacum; assembly: GCF_000715075.1. Taxonomy (NCBI): domain Eukaryota; kingdom Viridiplantae; phylum Streptophyta; class Magnoliopsida; order Solanales; family Solanaceae; genus Nicotiana; species Nicotiana tabacum. The sequence continues at coordinate 19,537,250 of NC_134091.1, forward strand.
AAAATCCGACCGAAGGGTGAAATTTTGATAACGAGGTCGAATTTCAATTTCGGAAATGGGAATAGCTCCCTTACATCAATTATGACTTGTGTGCAAAATTTGAAGTCATTCCGGATTGATTTGATACGTTTCGACGCAAAATATAGAAGTTGGAAGATTTGAAAACTTATAATTCGATTCGATGCGCGATTCGTAATTTCGGCGTTGTTTGATATGGTTTGAAGCTTCGACTAAGTTCGTATTGTATTTTGGGACATGTTGGTATAATTGGTTGAGGTGTCGGGGGCCTCGGGTGAATTTCGAAAGGTTAACGGAGCAATTCGGACTTGAAAGAAGCTATTGGAAAATGGCAACAGCTGTTGGATTCGCACCTGCGAAATTTTGGGTGCAGGTGCGACCTCACAGAAGTGAGGATTTCGTCGCAGAAGCGAGCTGGGCAGAGCTGGATGAAGGTCTCACATGCGGACATTCTTCCGCACCTGTGCAATCGCAAGTGCGATGGTTGCTACGCAGAAGCGACGAGGCAGCGCAAAATCAGAAATGCTGCGCACTTGCGATCAGCGCAGAAGCGGAAATGGCTCCGCAGGTGCGAGCTTATGGCTGGGCAGTGATCATCGCAGATGCGCATCTTGGCTCACAAAAGCGAGGCCGCAGATGCGAAAAATCAGTCCGCAGATGCGAAACTTGGCAGAATGTTAAGGACCAAAAATGGTCATTTCGCCATTTTTCGATTTAGATTTTGGAGCTCGATTTTTGGGCGATTTTGGAGGAGTTTTTCAAGACTTTGACTTGGATAAGTGTTCTATATCCTAAAGTGATTATATTTTATGAATCTATGATTATATTCATCGTTTAGTTCGGATTTAAATGAAGGAAATAAAGATTTTTGTAAAAATCTTCCAAAAACGAATATTTATGATTTGGAAGTCGAGTTGTTATTGGAATTCAATAAAATTGGTATGGTTGAACTCGTATCAAAATGGGTGTTCGGATTTCGTAAAAATTATGTCGGGTTCCGAGATGCGGGTCCCGCGTTGACTTTTGTTGACATTTTGGAATAAATTTTTAAGTCGACGTATTATTATCCGAAATTATTTACGATGAATTTTAATGAAGTTATACAATTAATTTGGATAGATTTGAACTATCCGGAGGTCAATTCAAGCAAGAAGGTATTTTGAAATATCGGCATAACATCAAAGAGGTAAGTTTCTTGCTTAACCTCGAGTGGGGGAATTACCCCTTAGGCATTGAGTCTTATGTGCCATTTGTGAAATATGAAAAAGCCGTGTACGCGAGGTGACGAGTACGTACTCGGGCTTATACGTGCAAAATTCATTGAAATAAAGTCTTTAGCATTATTGCGTAGTAAATTAGAAAATTATGAAAAATTATTAAATCATTTGTTTGCCATGCCTAAATCCTTATTGTTGAAAATTTTTTTATATAATAATTTGATGTGATTGTTACTAGAAATATTTATGAAATTTTGTGAGTATTGTTGGTTTAATATTTCTTGGAAATTAATTCCAATATGAATTTTCTTATGCAAATAATTAATTTAAGCGAGCTTAAGAATAAGTGTTAATATAATTATCTAAATTTGTATTAATGAAGGTTTTGTTTTATGCTGACTAATTTATATCTCTATTAATTATTTTTGGGTGTTATATACATTGTGTGGAGCCTTGGGCTATTTGTTGTGAAACTAATTGATTTTGTTATATCTTTAAAATTTGGTTGTGGCCATTGGGCAAATTGTGATATGAATTGATTTTTATTATATTGTCGTGTTAATTTTCCTTGTAAATTATTGTGTTGTGTGAGTTACTATTTTGGGGAGATAAGGGTGGCATTTCACCGTTGATATTATGTTGATATAAGGGTGGCAATAGGAGCGATAAGGGTAGCTATTGATATTGTCTGGGCGGAGCGATAAGGGTGGCTATAGGAGTGATAAAGGTGGCAATAGGAGCGATAAGGGTGGCTATTGTCGGAGATGATATGTGATGATGTGGGATTGTGGTGTAGATGATTTTTATGCGATGTTGTGATTTTTTTTGTGTTTATTTATATGCCTTGTGCAATTGGTCTTGTTGATAGTAAATTGATAACAATCTGTTTTATGTTGAAATTGAGAACCTGTGACTATTGCCAGGCGGATTATAAATTAAAATGTGGGCACGAGATGTCGTGAGTAAATAATGATGATAATTGGCACGTGAATTGTCCGTGCAGTTGTGATATGAAATATGGGCACGAGGTCCTGTGATAAAATGGTAATGATATTTGGCACGTGAATTGTCCGTCCAGTTGTGAGATTAAATGAGGGCACGAGGTGCTGGAAAACTATGATGATTTAATTATGGGCATAAGGTGCCGTGAAAATATGAAAATAGGCCGAGACCCGCGTTTACGAAAAATATGAAAATGGGCTGAGACCCGTATTTTTATGATTATGAAATGAGGTGTCACATGGTGACTTTTTAGTTGAAAGAATTGTATTCAAAATATTCATTTGAAAGGATTTTTACTTAGAAAGTATTATATAAAAGAATTGTATTTGAAAGATACTTATTTGAGGAAATTATATTTGAAAAGATTTATTCAAAGAATTATATTCAAAATATTTATTTGTAAGGATTTTTACTTAGAAAGTATTATATGAAAGAATTGTATTTGAAAGATATTTATTTGAGGAATTATATTTGGAAAATAATTATTTGAGAAAATTATATTTGAAAGAGAGCTATCTGGAAGAATTATATGTGAAAAATATTTATTTGAAGGACTTGATTTAATTGGGTGTAATTGTACATATTAATTGTTGAGCGATATTAATGGTATTCTTGTTGTCTGTTGTGCATATCATTGGTTGTTCCATGTTGTTCTATTATTATTTATTTCCTATTATTTTGTATATTATATTGCACAGGTTATTAGACCAGTGAGTGTCTTGACTGTACCTCGTCTCTACTCCATTGAGGTTAGTCTTGATACTTACTGGGTATCGACCGTGGCGTACTCATACTACACTTCTGCACATTTTTGTGCAGAGCCAGGTATTGAAGATATCGGACTTGAGCAGAGTTAAAGCGCGATCATAAGCAGTCCCTTGGAGTCTTTTTATTTCATTGTACTGTTAGTTTGTAATCAAACAATATTGTATATTCGGTCCTCGTGATCATTCCATGTATTCAGTTAGAGTTCATGATTCAGTACTACCAGTCTTGGGAGGTTGTGTATTGTAATTATTTCCGCTGTTAGATTTTAATTCAAAAAAAATGGCTTTAAAATGTAATAGAAATCGGCTTACCTAGTCTTAGAGACTAGGTGCCATCACGACGCCTGTGGTGGGATTTTGGGTCGTGACAGCCTCGAACTACAGTGTATGTCTCATTCAATCCCATGAGAAACTGTATCAACTTCCTATCGTGCTCAGCTTTGTGCATGCTTTCCTTAGCTCCACATGTACAATTACAAGTGCAATGAAATTTGACAATCAAAGTATTGAGTTCCTCCCATAGCTTCTTCATTTTAGTGTAGTAACCAGTGATATCAAGGGCTCCTTGGGATAGATCATTGATTTTCTTTTGGATTAGGTAGAGTTTTGTTCCATTTGTTTGATCATATCGATCTTCAAGTTCTTTCCACAATTCAAATGCATCTGTCACATATTCAACACTATATGCAATCTCCTTAGTTAAAGAGTTTAGAATCTATGAGGTAACCATGTCATCGCATTTTTCCCATAGTCGAAATTTCGATGAGTCTGGATCTGATCTCTTGCATTCCCCGTTGATGAATCCCAGCTTATTTTTCACTGATAGGGCTCGCATTACACCCCTTCTCCATGATCGATATCCAAAACTATCAAATGGAACAGGAACCAACGCTGCTCTGGGATTATCATATGGATGCATATACAAGGGACTACTGATATCAACACTTGACTAATTAGGCGGTTCAACCATGGTCTGTGTAGATTGATTATCATCTTCAACAATAGTCATCTCGTACAGTATAAAATTTCTAAGTGATTGAGAACTAGAAAACAATGATTACAGATCTAGAAGCAATTTCCAAGTGATTACAGAAACAGAGAAGTTTGAAATTGATGAAAAATGAACTTGCATGTGTGCGATCTGATTGAGATCGAGATTGACGGAATTAGAACTAACAGATTCAAAGAGACGAGTCCAAACTTACGCTCCTTGCTCTGATACCATATTAAATTCGTCAATGTAACAATAGCTTAAACCTCAGCTAAGCTTCAATGGTGATGAGAACTGGACTTCTACACCATGGGAGGTTACAGTGAAGAGAATGAGGAAGGAGAGAGAGTGAAGGTTCTAGAATTTCATTTCTCTAAAAATAAAATTTGAGTGGAGAGTCCACTATATACAAAACGAGAATGCTAAGAAAAATGAAGTCCACTAACTAAAGCTTCTATATCTGCCATTTAACTAACTACTGACCACTTCACTAACTACAGCTAACAATAACAACTCTGCTCCAATAATTAAGTTAGTGACTAAGCTAAGTTAAGTGAATAATTAATCTTAACAAAGATCCCAAATAAGTATGAGGTATATCCTTTACTTATCATGTCATATGTAGATATAACTGCCATTTTGTCACTTAACGACATTGTCGTCACAGAAGTAAACTGAACTTTTGGGACTGTGTATAAAAGTGTCCACAAACGTATAATATGCTTCTTCTTCCCACGCACGTGGGAAATTAATGAAAACGATTGATGGACTTAGAAAACAGTTGCTTGGTTTTCTTAGAGAAATAATAACCGATTGACACGTGTAACTAAATGGTCTTAGTGCTATAAATTAATAACCTGGCATAAAGAAATCCACAAAAGGGATATAGCTAAAGTTTTGTCGTTTGCTAACAATTGCCAATATTTCATTGGTTGTATAATTAGATCATAGTCCATCAAGCTCTTCTCTCTTATTTTTCTTCTTCTTCGTTTTCCCTTTTCAGCCAAGAGAATGGCCAAAAAGAAAACAAAGGAAATTAAAAGAATAAGGACATGAGATCCAATTATAGAGCCTTCAAATATTGAAATTTGATGTTGATGCTTGTACAATCTTCATCAGTTTATATATCGTTCATTTTCTATCAAAGTAAATGTTTGTTCCCTTATCTCTTCATAAAATTGTTTGAGTTAAAGCTTATCTCAATTAAAAAATACGTCTAATTGCCCTAATTCTACGTCTTTATGTGTGTCTCCTTCTAATTGGTGAACCAAACAAATTATTGGTTGCATGGCCTATTACGATGTACCAGATGGCAAAAATCACATTTATATTTATTGGCCGGAGTGTTCCTTTGCCTGTTTTATAGAGTTGCCTTTCTTTGGAAATATATTTGTGATACAAATAATTCTTGATGTAATTGTCATAGAAAATTAAAGCTTCGTCATATATGTAGTCTAGGTATTGAGGTGCCAAAAGAAATCAAAATGTTTGGATTTTCCTGTATGTTTTTACATTATATTGGTAGGTGTGCGTGTCTATTTAACATGCTGATAGTATTAGTATTAGCCTCGTATTTTTCATATTTTCTTATCCGCTGATTGCTTTTACTGTATGTGATTTCTTTCTCGTCGGTTATTTTATTATCTTATCATGCTATTGTTACTGTTAGAAAAATAATTTTGATAACTCAAAAAGAAATATTCAAATTGATGTCTAGGTTCATTCTTTTAATATTATGTTAATGTGTCTTCATTATGTAATTAATTTGATTACAATTTGAATAAATTTTCAAACATAATAATGATTTTGTAACTGAAATTTGATATTACTCTTGAATAGCTAATTATTCATAGTTTCTAACGTTGGCTTTTGACAATTGGGTCAGACATTGCAATGGGTTCAAAATAGCTTTTATAAGCTATAAAAGTTGACATTTATAACTTCTATCAACTTATCATATATATACTCTACTTTCACGCAGGGGCAGATATATGTAGAGGTGATGGGGTGGTACGCCACCGGTCGCTCGGATAGAATTTCATGTACTCAGTGGTATTTCACTAGTATTTCATGTAGAAAAAGTATATAAATAATTTGTGGCACACAAAGTGTCAAAATGGCTGTAGGTGCCGTGGTTAAGGTAATCCTTCCCAAGCCCAATGCCCAGGATCAATCCTACTTTAACTTATGTTGTGAGTACTTTTTGTGTTCCTTCTTTCCGGATTGTTTTCTTTTCTCCTCTTTTTCTTAATTTCTTTCATCTTCGTGATGATATTTTCCCTATATACAATCTCATTTTTATTAGTAGTTCTTTAGATTATAAAAGTATATTTGCCTATGTTTTCTCGGTTTAGCTCTCAATTTTTTTAATTTGAATATGTTTTTAATCATTTTTCTTTTTTATGTAGTTAATAGTATTTTTTCCTTGAAAGGATAAAATATATTCAGTTTAATTATCATGTGTTTATTTATACACCAAAAGATCTTGTAAAGCAAACCAAATTAACTCAAAATGGATCGAACCGAACCGAACCAAATTAATTTAAAATATAGCGAACTGGCCAAATACATGTATACCTAATAAATTTAACCTCTTTGACTACTGATAAGTTTACATTAAATACAGTGGCACCCGCAACCATCAAATCCTGGATCCGCCTCTACTTTCACGTTGAAGGAAAGGAAGGGAAAAATAACAGAGGAACAAAAGTGAACATTTTCTTCTTCTTTTCTCTTGTGCTGGGTTTTTTTTTATTCAATCTTTGTTGTTGCTGCTCCTAGTTTGTACTAGAAGAACTTGTTGAATCATGTGGGATACGCCTAATTTTATTTATCACCGTGTGGGCGAAATATTCTTAAGGACAGTGTTCTTGACACGCCTCAAGCTAAATCTTTTATTCTCCATAATCATCCAATTTTTCCAATAATTTTAAGGATATTTCTACATTGTGCATGCTTATGGAGAATATCGATTCTAATGGTCGTTACATGCTATTCAAAATGGCTAACGCGAAAGAAATATAAGCTTTCTCCATCAATTCTTGAATCTCGGGAATAGTAGATGTTATTTGAATAAATACTATTATTATATTAGTACCGTATGTCGTTGTTACTGGTTCCACTTTGGACTGCACTCTTCGCAAGTCGTTGCTTCAATTTTATACACTATTGCATTGTGGAGGACAAAATGCACAACAAAACTAAGGTACACTTTTCTAGTATTTAAATGTACCTAAGCCTACGCAAGTGTAGATTAATTCAATTAGGGGTAAAAAGTTATATTTAATTAAGAACCCACTTTATTCTAAAAGCTCTCAAGAAAATATTCTTTTATTCTTTCTACTGGCATTCATACCTCAAGGTAATTTCTTCGAGAATTAGTGTGTTCAACTTCAGCATAAACTGTGTGAATTTGATTGATTAAGATAAAGTGGATGATTCAACTCATCAATAATTTACATACATGATAAGGATCATGAAAGGTAGCTTCTGCAAATCTTTTTACAAGTGAATAATCGTGAAATACAGACTGAGTCATGTCCATAAAGGCATATGTTACTTATTTTAGTTCCTTCGATGACATACTGATAATGTCATGGCATATATCATGGAAAGTAGGAACCTTAAGTAAGTTTCCCATATTTAAATAATTTTTCCGATAAAATTTATAGTCAGTGTCTACCACCATAAAAAGTTATGACATGAAATTTTCTTTTGTGAGGTAAGTTTTATTTGCCTAATTATATATATATATATATATATATATATATATATATATATATATATATATATATATATATATATATATGTGTGTGTGTGTGTGTGTGTGTGTGTGTGTGTGTGTGTGTGTGTGTGTGTGTGTGTGTGTGTGTTAGAAAATATCAAAATTAGTGGTATGTCTGTATATTCTTCTGAATTTAAAGATATAGCTAAATAGAAGAATAATCTCCAGGGTAAAACTATATTTTGTTATTTATAGAGTAGAACTCTTTATGATTTGTGAAAAGATTATGTGACGACTCAACCGGTCGTTTTGAGTATTACAGTCATGTTTCCCTATTTACTGCTTCGTTTGTGCTTTATAGTTGTTGTATGACTTATCGGGTTAGTTAGTTCGGGTCCGGAGAGAATTTAGAGTGAAATGAGATACTTAGTCTATTAAATGGAAAGCTTAAGTTGGAAAAATAGACCGGATGTTGATCTATATGTAAACGACCTCAGATTCGAATTCTGATTATTCCAGTAGCTCTGTATGGTAATTTTGGACTTAGGAGCGTGTCCAAAAAATTATTTGGAGGCCCGTAGTGGAATTAGGCTTGAAATGGCGAAAGTTGAATTTTTGAAAAGTATGATCGGGGGGTTGACTTTTTGATATCGGGATCAAAATCCGATTTTGAAAATTTGAATAGCTTAGTTATGTCAAATGTGACTTGTGTGCAAAATTTGAGGCCAATCGGACGTGATTTGATAGGTTTCGGCGTCATTTGAAGAATTTAGAAATTTCAAAGTTCATTAGGGTTGAATCTATGTGTGATTCGTGCTTTTAGTGTTGTTTGATGTGATTTGAGGCCTCGAGTAGGTCCATGTTATGTTATAGGACTTGTTGGTATATTTGGTTGAGGTCCCGTGGGCCTCGGGTGACTTTTGGATGGTTAACGGATAAAATTCGGACTTAAAATCACTACTGGAAATTTTGCTTATGGTATTTTCGCACCTGCGGAAGTCTGATCGCAGGTGCGAAGCCGCATGTGCACACCAGCCATCGCAGAAGCGACCAGACGTGAAGAAGGGCAATGGTCGTAGGTGCGAAGAAATTTTCGCACATGCGAGATCGCAGATGCGAAAAGGAACGCGCAAAAGCAGAAGGAGCATATTGGGCGATCGCAGATGCGGGCATTTCGTAGCACCTACGAGACTACAGATGTGATTAATCTGGTCGTAGGTGCGACAGGCCCTGGACAGAATAAAATTGGAGGAGTTCCGAGCTTTTGCCATTTTTGGGCATTTCAAGATCGGGTTGGGCGATTCTTGATCGAGAAATCACGGGAAATTTTGAGGTAAGTCACTTGTGATAATTTCTACTCCATAATATTGAATTATCATCGAATAATCCGACTAGATTACGTATTTTTGAGGTGTAAATCGGGGATTTGAACCTAGAGATTTGAAAATAAGATTTGAGGGTTTGGAGGTCGAGTTGAGGTCGGATTTTGGTAAAATTAGTATGGTTAGACTCGTGATTGAATGGGCTTTCGGATTTTATAACTTTTGTCGGTTTTCGAGATGTGGGCCCCGCGGGCAATTTTTGGAGTGTAATGAGAAAATATTAGTACTTTGATATGGAATTAGTTCCTATAAATTGTGTGGACTGAATCAAATTTATTGTGGCTAGATTCGAGCCGTTCAGGAGTTGATACGCGCAGAATAAAATTTCTGAAGCATTGTTTAGCTTGCTCGGCATTGGATTCGTCTTGTTCGAGGTAAGTAACTCTTCTAATCTTGGAACTGAGGGTATAAATCCTGAATATACGTATTATGTGAATTGTTTGGAGGTGACGTACATGCTAGGTGATGGGCGTGTGGGCATGCACTATAGAAATTATGACGTACTTGGTTCCGTAAAATTTTGTAGTCAAATAATCTTGGCATTTTCTATGTAGTTTTATGTGTTAAAGAAATTGAGCTGAGAATCATATTAAAAATCATGTTGAGACTATGTGCTAGTATTATTGAGACCCACAAAGGTCATATTGTTGTTGAATTATTTGTTTAAAATAAAATTTCATACTCAGTCATGTTCATTCATTTTATATCATCTCTCAGTCTCTGTTGTTATTTATTGATTCATCATATCATCATTTTGGGCTAGTTTTATGATATTATGAGCCCGAGAGACTAGAGAGATTGATGACTGAGTGAGGCCGAGGGCCTGATTGTGATGATAATTATGGGATTGATCTGCACGCCGCAGCATGTCCATATTGGCTTTATATACTTTATTATTATGTGGATCGGGGTTGCCCGCCTGCAGCAGGCCTTATAGGTTTTATTATAGCACGTGAGTTGTCCGTGTGGATATAGATATTGATACTATAGTACGTGAGTTGTCCGTGCAGCACGTGAGTTGTCCGTGCAGATTATAGCGCTTGGGCTAAAGGAGCCCCTCCGGAGTCTATACACACCCCCAGTGAGCACATGTATCTACTGAGTGTGAGTGCCGAGTGATTGGGAGAACTGAGTGACTGTGAGGACTGAGTGATTGGGAGGACTGAGCTATTGGTAGGACTGAGTGAATTGATACTCTGAGAGTATGCATATGGTTTTTATCACTGAGTTGCATCACATTGACATGCACACATGACATACATGCATAGAGATGTATTTTTCTCATGTTGTACGGTATCACGTATTTCATGACTTCTCACACATACTGGCCTATGGGAATAATGATGTGGCTATTTGGAAAAAAAATGGAACATCTTATTTATTGTGGAAAGGATTTTTGGAAAAATTACTATTTTCAACTTACTCATATTTTTGGTAACTTCGGTAAACGATTTAGGTTTTTCACTGATGTACTTGAAAGGTAGAACTATTTTCAGAAATCATGATTCAGCTGAACATTTGATATATGGGTTACTCTTTTTATTACTTTCTTTATGTTGTTATGAATTATTGTTGCTTATGGGAGTTGGACTCTGACCTTGGTATAAGCTCGTCACTATTTTCAACCTAAGGTTATGTTTGTTACTTATTGAGTACATGGGGTCGACTGTACTCATACTACACTTCTGCACCTTGCGTGTAGATATTGGATGTTGATGTTGCTGTACTCGACGGGAGCTGGAATTGAAGACGTACCTGCGTTCTGGTTGTAGCTGCCTCTTGTTTATGGTAGCCTTAGATTTATAAGAATCTGTTTATGTATATTTCGAACTGATGATGTATTTATTTCATACCAGTTTTATAAATTCTAATCTTAGAAGCTCATGATTTATACTATCAGTTCTTGGGAAATGTATAAGATTAAGATTTTTCTTTACTTAAATTGCTTTAATAATTGTTATTGGAATTGGATAGTTGATAATTGGCTTACCTAGCAGGTTGGGTTAGGTGCCATTACGACTAGTTGAATTTTGGATCGTGACAAGGTGGTATCAGAGCTCTAGGTTCATAGGTTTTACGAGTCATGAGCAAGTATCTAGTAGAGTCTTGCGGATCGGTATCATGACGTCCATACTTATCTTCGAGAGGCTACATGGCATTTAGGATAATTTTTCATCTTTCTTTCCTTATCGTGCGGAATTGATTTAGCTTGAAATATAACTCTTTGAATTCCTTCCACGCATTCGTGTGCGCATGTGAGCGCTCGGTATCAGCTGTGGATCGATGGCTTGTGATTTCAGGGATGATGTGCGAGATGTGTTAAGATGGATTGAATGTGACGGGAAGTGTTTCCTTGGAATGTAAAGAGGGCCATTGGGTGCTTGATTTTTATTTTGATATGACGTACAATCTCGAGTGTGAATATTTTGACAGATCTTTCACGTTGTTAAATTTTGGAAAAAATTAAATTCTCGTGTTTAGTTAATGAGTTTGAACTCATAAAGATTAAGTGATTTCATAGTAATTGTGGCTACGAAAGGATATAACAAGATTCCAATTTGAGACTAAGCAGGTGGGTTATCTCTTGCGGAGTAATCTACGTAGGTATATTTCTTATGATGTGAATAGAGAGTTTCTTTCTGCCAGCGGGGCGTATGCGTTGGGACTTGAATTTGAATCTGGTTGAGAAAGTTGACTTGAGTGTTAAGGGAATGGATGCGAGCTTAGCGGACGATTGAGGTATTTTTATGATTGGTGTGGTATGAGCTTGAGAGGAATTTTTATTGAACTGACCATGGTGTTATGGCAGTAATACAATATGGGTACTGTGAATTATCGAGTGTTTTAATCTATGGCTTTGAGCCAAGTGGGGGAGCCTGCTATTGACAATTCAATTCATGGTTATATGTTAAGTTTTTGTTTTGGTCTAAGGTATACTTGGGAATCAGTGATGACTTGCAGAGGTGGAGTTCGAGAATGACTCAAGTAAGGAAATTTTTGGAGACGGGTTATGACACTTTAGGAGTATAGAAAAATCACGGGATGAGTGAGTTGTTATTTCTGAACGATACAGCGCGCACAGAGTATGAATTTGATCAGTGGTGTTAAGGCAGGATTACCTCTTTAAGTGTTGTTGTGCTAATGGGGCACGTGTCTTTCAGCCCGTTTGGGTGGTGCAATTTTTAGATTTAAGCAAAATGAGTGACTCTCGAGAAGGTGCTAATGGATTCAAAAAAACAAAAAGGTATAAGTGGCAATTGAATTTTTTTTTTCCGGATTCGTATATCGCTAGAATCAGTTATTTACATTGGATGGTATCGGGACTTGCGGTAATTTTATATGACTATGGATTCTACATTTCAGTATAATAAAAGGGAAGAAGAATAATTTTAAATTCACACAAGGTCTTTCAGAGTGGATGTCTCGGTTGTGGTATTTATGGGGTGCTTAAGAAGAATACAACGGTTTATGGGTCTTAGGACGGTGTGGTTTTATGCTAAGGTTGTCTTATAGTGAGCTTTGGGTAAGGATCATAGTGTTCTTATAAGGAGAAATGTCACTTGAGGGTAATTCAGAAGAAACTCAGAGAAAAAAGGACAGCTGGGTAGTAGGCTGGACTAGTACGGTAATGGTAGGATCAGTTCTTTGGGTAATCACAATGTGGTAAGATTTTACAAATGTTTTGGTGGCAATATTCTTGGGTTTGGTGACCTGCGTGGCTAGGTCGAGTTAGAGGAATTCAATTCTAATAGCTTGGTTATGTGAAAATGAATTTCAAAGTGTTCTGGATAGTTTCCACCATGGTTTGAGATGGATATTTTCTACCGGTGTGAGGTAGCATGTTGAGTATTGTGATTTTCTACTGGATGGGATCAAATGGAAGGCTTCTGGATGATCGGATATTTATTCTACTTGTGACTCAGAATGATTATGAGGTTCTCGTATTTTTCATATGATGGCATGATAGTTGCGGTGTGTTGTGTGGGATTAAGGTTGGTGTGTGCAAGGTCACAGTTTAGTTTTGAAGGGGAGGTCATAAATTCTTAGATGGCATGGACGGTTTTCGATGCTTAGATAAATGCTATAACTATTTGGTATTGCATGAGTAGAGTGTACATTTCAGAAGGCGCATTATGTTTTGAATTATGGATATGTCATAGATATTGCGGCACTCTCCTGGTTGATCGACTATTAATTTTAAGATGTTTCTATATGGCACGAAAGAATATGTGAAGTATTCCTTGTAGGAAGATCGTGTATGAGATATGTGTTAGACATTCGGGTTGTAGAGATGGAATCCGAAATGGTGATTCATGTATTCTATGGATTTGGAGACTGAGAGTTTACAGGAGCAGATTATTTTATGGTTGTGGATTGTGAAGTCGTGGCCGAAGCTAGCCAAATGATAGTATGTATTATGACTCAGTCGTTGTGGATTTTTGGAGGGTTATTTATCTATTTGTGGGTGACCAGAGTTGATTTTGGGGTCCATTGGTAGGCCCAATTAGGATGAGTATTCTACACCGGGTCGGATTGGTTGGCTCCATACTGCTATTGTTAAGAAATGTGCTATTCAGTTGATGTTGAGCTTATTCGTGTTCTGAAATGATCTGTGAGTTACCCTTTTATGCTACGAGGAGTTGTGATTCATTGGATATGCACACATGGTGCGGTTCTATTGGGGGCCTTATGGCGAAATTTGAGCGAGATGAGTATTTGGGTATTGCATGATTGATTGCGTATTGGTTAGGTTCTTTCAGGTTTTGTGTGGCATTGTGTCATTTGCATCTCTATGGTTATTGATTTTAAGCAGGGTGGCTCGAGGTAGATAATATGGACCAGCGTTTGGATGAGGTCACGCATTGTAGCGAAGTTATGTTAAGGTATGAACCTTGTGTTAGAATTATGTGATGGTTCTACGGTGTGATGGATTTTCAGCATTTTGTTGTGGCGGTACTTGTTAATCTTGCGGGGCAGTTCTCTCATTTGAGTCATTTTCATGACTGAGTACATTTGAATTGTTGCGTATTGGTGCACGCATGATACGATTTGTGGCTCTGAGTTATATTGGTATGGCATTTCTGTGGGATAGTTGTGTTTAATAATATAAGGTCATTGGAACTAGAATGTGTACTATCGGGTTCGATTACGGTATATTCGGGAGGATAATATTAAAAGTCAGCTTAGAAAGTGATTATGGCTCTGGTTGGAGCGAGAGAGCTCCATGACTTCTGGATCTGATAAGGGGTTACAAGATTGTACGTATTTCTTTTATTATCAATAGAGTACGAAGGTTTTGGGATGAGGTTTTGTTTGATATGGGATTTAATACTAGTGCTTGGTTGGTTTGGAGTAGTTACTGTGATCAGTAAAGGTGCTACGAGCATGAGAGTGTGTAATATGTTAGGTGATTATATCTGTGGTCATGGTTATGGCTCGATGCAGCTTGTTCAGACTCATACAGTGTGTAAATGTAAGATTCGTGTCTTGAAAAGAAATTCTAAATGTTAGGAATTGAATTCCAAGGTTTTTGGGCCAAGATTAAATTAAGGATTTTTAGTTGTATTGTGCTATCAGGCCTATGTGGAATAGGGTGACGTGGGATCAACCCCGGGTACGTGCATGGTAAGATGGAATAGTTATTTAATGGCTCGAAAATAACTCTTGGCATGTTCGAGGACGAACGTATATTTAAGTGGGGAGAATGTGACGACTCGACCGGTCATTTTGAGTATTACAGCCCTGTTTCTCTATTTATTGCTTCGTTTGTGCTTTATAGTTGTTGTATGACTTATCAGGTTAGTTAGTTCGGGTCCAGAGAGAATTTAGAGTGAAATGAGATACTTAGTCTCTTAAATGGAAAACTTAAGTTGGAAAAGTCGACCGGATGTTGATCTATGTGTAAACGACCTCTAATTCGAATTCTAATAATTCCAGTAGCTCTGTATGGTAATTTTGGACTTAGGAGCATGTCCAAAAAATTATTTGGAGGTATGTAGTGGAATTAGGTCTAAAATAGCAAAAGTTGAATTTTTGGAAAGTTTGACCGGGGGTTGACTTTTTGATATCGGGGTCGAAATTCGATTTTGAAAATTTGAATAGCTTCGTTATGTCAAATGTGACTTGTGTGCAAAATTTGAGGTCAATCGGACATGATTTGATAGGTTTTGGCGTCGTTTGTAGAATTTGAAAATTTCGAAATTTATTAGACTTGAATCTATGTGTGATTCGTGCTTTTAGTGTTGTTTGATATGATTTGAGGCCTCAAGTAGGTTTGTGTTATGTTATAGGGCTTGTTGGTATATTTGGTTGAGGTCCCGGGGGCCTCGGGTGAGTTTCGGATGGTTAACGGATCAAATTCGGACTTAAAACTACTGCTGAAAATTTTATTTCTGATATTTTTGCACCTGTGGATGTCTGATCGCATGTGAGAAGCCGCATGTGCGCACCAGGCATCGCAGAAGTGATCAGACATGAAGAGGGGCAATGAGGTCGTAGGTACGAAAAGGAACGCGCAGAAGCGGAGGGAGCATTTTGGGCGATCGCATATGCGGATATTTCGTCGCACCTTCGAGACCGTAGGTGCGGCTAATATGGTCGCAGGTGCGACAGGCCCTGGACAGAATAAAATTGGAGGAGTTCCGAGTTTTTGCCATTTCTGGGCATTTCAAGCTCGGGTTGGGCGATTCTTGAGCGAGAAATCACTGGAAATCTTGAGGTAAGTCACTTGTGATCATGTCTACTCCATAATATTAAATTATCATCGAATAATCCGACTAGATTACTTGTTTTTGAGGTGTAAATCGGGGATTTGAACCTAGGGATTTGAAAATAAGATTTGAGGGTTTGGAGGTCGAGTTGAGGTCGGATTTTGGTAAAATTAGTATGGTTAGACTCGTGGTTAAATGCGCTTTCGGATTTTATAACTTTTGTCGGTTTCCGAGACGTGGGCCCCACGGGTAATTTTTGGAGTGTAATTTCGGATTTTGTAGAAAAATATTAGTATTTTGATATGGAATTAATTTCTATAAATTGTGTGAACTGAATCAAATTTATTGTGGCAAGATTCGAACCGTTCAGGAATCGATACACGCAGAATGAGATTTCTGGAGCATTGTTTAGCTTGCTCGGTATTGGATTCGTCTTGTTCGAGGTAAGTAACTCTTCTAATCTTGGAGATGAGGGTGTGAATCCTGAATATACGTATTATGTGAATTATTTGGAGGTGACGCACATGCTAGGTGACGGGCGTGTGGGCATGCACTATAGAAATTGTGATGTAATTGGTTCTGTAAAATTTTGTAGTCAAATGATCTTGGTATTTTCTATGTAATTTTATGTGTTAAAGAAATTGAGATGAGAATCATATTAAAAATTATGCTGAGGCTATGTGCCAGTATTATTGAGACCCACAAAGGTCATATTGTTGTTGAATTATTTGTTTAAAATAAAATTTCATACTCAGTCATGTTCATTCATTTCATATCATCTCTCAGTCTCTGTTGCTATTTATTGATTCACCATATCATCATTTTGGGCTAGTTTCATGACATTGTGAACCCGATAGAATGGAGAGATTGATGACTGAGTGAGGCCGAGGGCCTGATTGTGAGAATAATTATGAGATCGGGCTGCACACAATAGCAGGACATATTAGCTTTATATACTTTATTATTATGCGGATCGGGGTTGCCCGCCTGCAGCAGGCCTTATAGGCTTTATTATAGCACGTGAGTTGTCCGTGCGGATATAGATATTGATACTATAGTACATGATTTGTCCGTGCAGCACGTGAGTTATCCGTGAAGATTATAGCGCTTGGGCTGAAGGAGCCCCTCCGGAGTCTGTACATACCACCAGTGAGCGCAGGTACCTACTGAGTGCGAGTGCCGAGTGATTGGGAGGACTGAGTGACTGTGAGGACTGAGTGATTGGGAGGACTGAGTGAATTGATACTCTGAGAGTATGCATATAGTTTTTATCACTGAGTTGCATCGCATTGACATGCACACATGACATACAGGTATAGAGATATATTTTTCTCATGTTGTACGGTATCATGTATTTCATGACTTCACACATACTGTCCTATAGGCATAATGATGCATTTGTCACTGGCTATCTTTAAAGAAAATGAAATATCTTATTTATTGTGGAAAGGATTTTTGGGAAAATTACTGTTTTCAACTTACTTATATTTTTGGCAACTTCAATAAACGATTTGGGTTTTTCACTGATGTACTTGAAAGGCAGAACTATTTTCAGAAATCATGATTCAGCTGAGCATTTTATATCTGGGTTACTCCTTTTATTACTTGCTTTATGTTGTTATAAATTGTTGTTGCTTATGGGAGTTGGACTTTGACCTTGGTACAAGCTCGTCACTACTTTCAGCCTAAGGTTAGGTTTATTACTTATTGAGTACATGGGGACGGTTGTACTCATACTACACTTCTGCACCTTGCATGCAAATATTGGATGTTGATGTTGTTGTACTCGACGGGAGCTGGAATTGAAGAAGTACCTACATTCTGGTTGTAGCTGTCTCTTGTTCACGGTAGCCTTAGATTTATAAGAATCTATTTATGTACATTTCGAACATATGATGTCTTTATTTCATACCAGTTTTGTAAATTCTAATCTTAGAAGCTCATGATATGTACTACCAGTTCTTGGGGAATGTATAAGATTAAGATTTTTTTACTTAAATTGCTTTAATAATTGTTATTGAAATTGGATAGTTAATAATTGGCTTACCTAGCGGGTTGGGTTAGGTGCCATCATGACTAGTTGGATTTTGGGTCGTGACAGATTATCTCCTTAACCTAAAATTTTCAGAAATGTGGGGGACTGTGGTGTCTAGAGTTATATAGCTTGATCCTAAGAAGGAAAAATGTGAGAAAAATTATTTATTAAAATTATAATGATGAAGCCATACAAAAATGAGATTTTTTTGTGACGAAAATTTGTATTGGAAGATACAAAAATATACGTTGTATTTCTGATTAGTTATTTTATTATAGGTCTCTTGGTTATTTGGGTGAAGAAATTATTAAATTATGATTCGTTGCATACTTTAGATATTTCTATAGACGTTAAAGTTGCTTCTATGTTTGAAATTTTTTACTTTGGTATTTGAATATGTGTTAAAGATGTTTCAAAAGGCACTTGTATAGAAGTCAAGTTTCATTTCATTTGAGATGATTTTGTGCCTTACTCGGGAAATACTATGAGTTAGTATTCTGTATCTGGATTTTTTATTGTATTAAAAGGATACAATGATGATATTGAATCTTTGATTCAGATGTTGTGTGATCACCTTTTGGTGGGGTGTTACAGTATTGAAATTGCTTGGCAATGAGGTTGATTAAGCAACCTTTTGGTGAATATTCCACTAGGAATTAAGCCGACAATATTTGTGTCGATGAATTGTGATTGCCGAGGCGCAATAGCCATTGTAAGAAAATAAATCTCTCAATGGGAAGAGTAGACACATTCTCTTGAGACATAATGTGATAAAGCAATTGCTTATAGAGAAATTTTTATACATATTAAGTGTAGACAAAAGAGGATTTGGCCGATCTTTTGACTTGTAAGTGAAACATCGAGGGATTGAAACTTCTGCCAATTTGAGATGTATCAACAATGATGGTAACCCAACCTATGTGATTGGATATCCCATGAAGTAGGTTCATATTGGTAATAACAAGTCATTAGTAGATCAAATATGCACTATTAAATTATGTCTCTTCCAATGGTGTGTGTGCATACAGTGCAAGACTGCAAGGAATGTGAGGTTGAGTTATTAAACTCTTAATCCAATTTCGCTGGGTTTTCACAAATCGACCCGTTTTGTCTTCAGGACTAATTTTCTATGTGCGTGAGACCACTCCCTTTTACTAGCTTTTTACAAGCCCAACAAAGAGCAATTCAATATAAAGAGAAGGAAATTACTTTCCACGACTAATGAGGGACATGTTATCTTTCACAAAAGACAAACAAGTAAAGAAGAAAAAGGGACCACAAAGAAATCTTTGACTTTGCATTATCAAGATTAATAATACCAACAATACCCCGCTCACTTATCTATATATATATATATATATATATATATATATATATATACTCTACTTTCACGTTGAAGGAAAGGAAGGGAAAAATAGCAGAGAAACAAGAGTGAACATTTTCTTCTTCTTTTCTTTTGTGCTGGTTTTTTTTTATTCAATCTTTGTTGTTTCTGCTCCTAGTTTGTATTAGAAGAGCTTGTTGAATCCTGGGGGATACGTCTAATTTTATTTATCACGGTTTGAGTGAAATATCCTTAAAGACAGTGTCTTTGACACGCCTCAAGCTAAACCTTTTATTTTTCATAATAATCCAATTTTTCCAATAGTTACCGCTTCTTTTTCTTCTTTCCTTGTGTCGAGAATCTATTGGAAGCAGTCTCTCTACTTTCAGAAGATAGGAATAAGGTCGGTGTATACATTACCCCGTCTGACCCCACATTATGGGATTACACTATGTTTGTTGTTGTGGTTCGTTATTTTGATTGTCAATTGTGTATTCAAAAATCTTTTAAATACTTTATTAAAAACTATCATCTCTAATAGCATATTTACTCAAACTAATTGAATCAACAACATAGAGATTTGATGGTATGCCATCTATATTCTCAAAGTGCACTCTATGTAGGAGTTTTTGGTTTTGCTTCCCCTCCACCTATCTTTTTTCATTTTAAGATCATGTACTTTTTCAGTTTCTTAAAGATTAATTATATACATATATACTAATTCAAGAAAGTGAATACAGATTCTGAGTATCTGACCATATATAGACTACTCAAATTAAAGTAAAGGTGCCATCTAGAGAGTGTCATGTCAGTATCTTGGTGTGATTGATTATAAAATAATGCTTCTTTAACAATAATGGGAAACCACATCTAAGAGATTGACAAGGAAAATAACATTTTTTTTAGATAAGTTCTAGTTTAGGTAATGCTTATGTAAGCCCTCAAATGCTTGACTTTAAGTTTAACAAAAACAGATACTACTTAAGCTTAATTTAATCTAGTCTTGTACTTTTAACACAAACCTTTAAATCATGTCTGTTTGGTAAGGAAAATCAGAAAATGTCTTCTTGTCTGGGTGAGTAGACACTTTTAGAAGACCCATATTGTGCTAGCATTAATTGAGTTTGTTCTTTGCTTAATTAGGTTACCCATTTTTGGACATCTGCCCAAGAATATTCTTTTACTATAACGAGTGTTTTATATCATTATATGGCCTTGCACTTTAAGTTGAAAGTTTGCAAAGGCTAACACATGTCTATGTGTCTTGAACTTCACATGTCGTACTCAAGAAGAGATAGGTCTAGAGAAAATTCCAAATGATTGATTGTGTTTATATATCATGTCTAAAGAAAAGTTGTAGTCTTAACTTGAAAATAGTTTTGTGCAGATATGATTAAAAGGTAGAGTTCAAACTCATTATAATACAAGCGGATCTAAACGTTCCAGAACAACCATGGAAAAGAAATGTTTTATTCTGATTAATTTGCCTTATATAATATGCACTTTTCCTAATTTAAAGTTTGGTAACATAATGTTAGGTTAATCCAGCTTAATGACACTTTTAACATGGCATAATATTATTCGATTTGAGTTAAATTCGCACGATTTTCCTCTAATTAAAAGTTAAAACACTGATTATAAGCATTTGATGTGCAATAATTTAATTCGTATCGTTCTTAATCTGATTTCCAGAAAGGTAGTTAGCACTGTTGCAGTTAGCATTTATATCTGATGTTGTTAAGCAGCTAAAATAACTTGGAAATCGTCTAGAATACCAATCAGAGAGTTCCAATTTCCATCACAAATGGTATGTAAAATGTTTACCGTTCAATATAATTTTAACAATTCCAAAATGTTACTCATCGCACAATTGAGTTTTTAGCTGACTTAATTATGTAAAATTTGTTACACTATGAATAGATAAAAACAATTTTATCCATATATATATTCCATCCATAGACATTCTCCATAAATTATATGTACAGTCGTACATAATGAAAATAACTTTTTTTATTTACTTCCTCAAAACTAGGGACATAGCCATCTATAGTAAGAATTACCATGTTTATTGAGAAAGAAGGCAAACAGCTACGTTAATAGTGTAAAAAGTTCTCTAAATTGTTTCGTATCTTTTTTAGTGAAACAATAATAGGCTGTAATAACAAATAATATAAATAAGTTTGGTCAAAAACATCACAATACTCTTTTCTCCGTGGACAATATTATGCGGAGATTATAATGAAGAGATTGCAATGCAACAATAATGTTCGCCAAACTATTTTGTTACTTTTTTTGGTTTCACTTTAAGTTATCCTGGTGTTTTATCAGAAATAAAGTGCCAATCTAACACAGTATAAAATAATTCCGAATTTTATACTAAAATTATTTTCCTAAATGAGGTAATTAAACGACCACTAACTATTCAATTATTCTTCAAGAAACTTGGTAATAAAAGCACTTGAACTTCAATCAAGATCTCAACCACAATTAGCCAATAAGAAAGTGCCAAATTTAATGAAATCCATAAAGTCACTTCCCTATTATAGTATTAACCAATTCCTAAACACCAATTGCCCTACACACAAGGGAAATGGTCATTACTGCAAACACTTTTGGGCGTGCATCCCTATCCCATCCCACCTATCTGACAAAAACCAAATAAACTCATCTCAACCGTTCATTTCCTTCTACGTGGACGGTTTCTGATCAACCCACCTTTCTTTCCACTATTGGCCTAAAGTCACACCAACCATCTCCTACTCCATTAATAATTGGCCCAAGTTTTATACCTTTGGGCCCCACACGCCCATTAATTTATTATCCGAAACTATATATTTTGGGTTACCGGCCTTTGCTTTATTAAAAAGTCCTAGTGAGACACTTGGCACTTCTAAGAACCACTCGCAGCCAAAGAAGAAAGAAACGTCTAGTAGTCTGCAAGTTTAGAAAGAAAAAAATATATCCAGAAAAACAGAAAAGGTAAACATGAAAACACACTGTTCTTCCCATTTAAAAAATTTCTCAAAAAAAGAAAAGTTTTATTCTTTCTTGTTATTGGTGCTTCCTTAAATATTTTCTATTTATGGATAAGTAGTCATTGATTAGCTTTCTTGGTTTCTTACCTTCAAAGTTTTCAGCTTTCTGGTTTTGAGCTTTGTGATTTTTGACTTGAGTTTGTACATTTGAAGTGGATATTTAAAGTTTATGCTTTTGTTGAATTGGTTGGTGTGGAGTTTGTACTTTGTATTCTGGGGTTATTGGTGTGAACTGAAAGTTCAGTCAACTAAGTGGAAATGAAGTGAATTTCAAGTAGAATTCTGTTTTTAATTATTTTTCTTTTTAGGGGTTGGTGAAGTTTAGGTTCAGTTTCATTTTGTATCTATTTCCAGGTATATTTGCTTTCAGTTTTATTATACACTTGTGAAAAACTGTGTGTATGTAGATATATGTACATTTGTGTGAGGGGTTGAACAGCATCTTAGTGAAAAGGCCTTAGAGGGAAGTGAAATAACTTGTTGATCTGACATAGTTTTTGTGATTCTTGAATAACAGAGTGAGTTTTGAAGTTTGATTGGAGACTATTATTTTTAGTGAAATGGGGAGTAATTTTAATTTCAAGAACTTTGGAAATGAGCCACCTGGTGAGGGTGGGAAGCAGCCGGGGAACTTTCAGTTGCCGCGGCAGCCATCTATCTATTCATTAACGTTCGATGAGTTTTTGAGCACGACGGGAGGGAGCGGAAAGGATTTTGGTTCAATGAATATGGATGAGTTGCTAAAGAATATATGGAATGCTGAGGAAAGTCAAACAATGGGAGGGTCTGGGATTAATGGGCAAGAAGTTGGTGGTGTTCAAAGTGGGCATTTGCAAAGGCAAGGATCTTTGACTTTACCCAGAACACTGAGTCATAAGACTGTTGATGAAGTTTGGAGGGATATGTCAAAGGAATATGGTGGTGGAAAAGATGGAAATAGTGTTGGGGTGCCAACAAATTTGCCTCAGAGGCAACAAACTTTAGGGGAGATAACACTTGAGGAGTTCTTAGTTAGAGCTGGAGTTGTGAGGGAAGATGCACAGTTAGTCGCGAAATCGAATAATGTTGGAGGAATCTTTGCTGATTTGTCCTATGCTGGAAATAATACGGGGCTTGGATTTGGATATCAACATCAACAAACTAATAGGAACACGGGTGAAACTGGTATTCAGGCTGCTAATTTGCCACTGAATGTGAATGGGGTTAGATCAACACAACAACAGCTAAGGGCGCAGCAACTGCAACAACAACAACCACAACCACAGCAACAACAGCCACATCAGCAACCCCTTTTCCCTAAGCAGCCTGCTTTGGCATATGCTGCCCCTATGGCTATACCAAATAGTGGTCAGTTGGGCAGTCCTGGAATGAGGGGAGGAATGGTTGGTATTTCTGATCCGGCGATCAATTCTAATTTCGTCCAAGGTGCTGCTTTAACGGGTGGAGGAATAGGTATGGTTGGTTTAGGAGCCGGAGGTGTTACTGTTGCGACAGCATCTCCAGCTGTTTCATCAGATGGACTTGGGAAGAGCAATGGAGATACACCTTCTGTATCTCCACTTCCCTATGTCTTTAATGGTGGTATAAGAGGCCGAAAATACAGTACTGTGGAGAAGGTTGTTGAAAGGAGGCAGAGGAGAATGATAAAAAATAGAGAGTCAGCTGCCAGATCAAGAGCTAGAAAACAGGTAATATTCTGAATCTCACACATAGGATATACCTTTGGTGTCTGCATGCATTTGTATTTCTAGCTATGTGTATACCAGAAACCAATACATCTGTCCTTAATGTGTATAATCTTAATATTATACGATTTCAGTAGATTTCTCTTCCTGTAAAATTGTAAATTTTTATCTTGATATCTTCAAGATTGTGATTTGAATAGGTCTGATTAGTATGTTCGGAAACATCCGTTGATATACTCTTTCTTAGATGTAGCTGTGTGCTCTAGTTGAGAGGGGAGAAACACCATCCGTTGTGTTATTCAGAAAACTTAATCATACTTCCATCGATCTTCTTATAACTTCCTTAGTTAAGTCCTCATGAACTTTGCTTAACCTGTTTCTCTAACCACATGCTAATATCATTATTTGGTGCATTTAACCACATCCATTTGATGATTAATGATCTGCTTTATTATACTTCGAGGTGCATCTTTTAACTCTAAAAAAGATTGGATATCGTATGCAGCAGAATGGTATTTGAGATGTAATGTGACAAGATTTGAAAGGTTCAAAGATTCGGTTTAATAAAATGTAATGCAACTTGTGCTACACAAAGCAACCAAAATTTGTATGACTAACACTGTTATAAGTTGTAACCTTTAAATAGTTCTGCCTCCTGTGCTTTTGTCTTCCTAAATGTAGAAATGACCAAAAACTAGCACATCGAATTCCTTAAATTTCAAAGGATGCATATGCACTTAACAATTCCTCAATTTTTAATCTGATGAACACTCTTGTGGTCACTGATTACAAATTTTAACTCGTTCTCTAGGCGTATACTATGGAGCTAGAAGCAGAAGTTGCAAAACTAAAAGAAGAAAACGAAGAACTTCAAAAGAAACAGGTGATCTTATATGAAATCACATTGCAACTTTTGTCTGTCTCAATGGTTCACCACTAACTAGATTGTTCTGTTGCAGGAAGAAATGTTGGAAATTCAGAAGAATCAGGTATATAAAGTTGTTCTTCCTCTTTCAAGTCAAACCCCTCGTGCTTTTTTCTTGTCTACGCGATTTTGCCTTAATAAACATAGTCAGATAATTCAGCACACACTGATCGAAATTGTCCAAGTTTTAGCTGTAGAAGCTCAAAGATATTCTACCTCTATGATCACATTGTTTTCTTCTCGAATTGAGTTAGCATAGCCATTTTGGATCTAACAACTGAAGTTACTGCATTATTGTGATACAGGTTATGGAAATGATGAACCTTCAAAAGGGAGCTAAAAGGCGATGCTTAAGACGGACACAGACTGGTCCATGGTAAAGAAAGGGGTTCAGAGATTAGCGATATTAGCCATATTTACAAACTTATAGTAGGTGTCTGTTCATAAAGGAAATATGTGTCAACTGTAGCTCAGAAGAGAAGAGTTGTCTTTTTGCTGTAGCTTTTTCATTCTGTTAATTTCTTAATTCTCCCTTGTTGGGCATCATATGCATAAATTAGAGCCAGAATGTAGAAATACTTAGTTGATAGCAGATACACATGAAAATACATCTATATATTATTAACATATCCTCTTGTAATGTGTTCTGTAGAAGTGACTTGGAATCCAGCGTACTGCTTTGACAGGCTGAAAGTTAACGACTTCAAAGTAATTAAAAAGTGAGAAAGGAATTCAGATGTTGCCCAAACCCAAATGTTTTTCTGCGGGGCGTTTTGGAGTGAAGAGTTTTCTGTGATTGCTAATTTGGACAAGCATCTTTGTGTAGTCTGAACACGACATTTTCAGGAAAAGAGAAAACATAAATTTTGAGGTGAAACTACCATCGACTTAAGAAAAGAATTATTTTTTCAGATAATTTTCAGCAAATCAACTAAAAACTTATGGGGTGGATGTGGGTGTTTGAAACCTCTAGGTTCAAGCGCATTGGTGATCGATGTTGCTTCAAATGCACACGCAAGTATACGTGGTCGTACAAGTAATAAAATAATAAGTCGGATGTCGAACCCATAAAGACTTGTATCAACTACCTACTAAAATCACCAAGATTGTTATTCGGTCAAGCCAAAATCGAGTTCAAGAATGTGATTATACTAAACTATAATTCTAAGTAGTAACTAAATTATCAAGTAGTAAAATTGTGGTGTATTTAGTAGAGACAAATATTTCAGGGTTGTGATCGATTCACCAATCCTATTGTGTTTTAGTTAACTCTCCCTTTCGTACAATTCATTCATGGTTGCTAATTAATCGAACAATTACTCTCATAGCCTTCTCCTGAAGTACTACTCGTCTATTCAAAATAGATCAATGCCTATATTCCTATGGAATCAATTTATCAAGAACGCATTAAGATTACGATATTTAATTAAACACGGTGACTAGGTATATTCCTATCCTAACCACAAATCCGCTCCCCTCCCTAAGAGTTAAGATCATGCTCTCTTCAATTCTTCTCTAATCTAAACATGGTTTTCCCAAGCATAGCATAGATAGTAAATAGGACCTAACTGTTGGCCAGACAA
Organism: Nicotiana tabacum; assembly: GCF_000715075.1. NCBI lineage: Eukaryota > Viridiplantae > Streptophyta > Magnoliopsida > Solanales > Solanaceae > Nicotiana > Nicotiana tabacum. The sequence continues at coordinate 19,563,648 of NC_134091.1, forward strand.
TTAAGTAATTAATCACAGAATTGAAGAAATAACCATATATTAGTGAATTGTAATCAAGGTTAATTCAACATAAAACAACAATATTCATGGCTAAATCATAACCCCAGAACTATGGGTTTTAGCCGCTCATATTCGTAGTAACAATTTTCCAAGTATTTTGTATAAACAAATTACAAGGAAAAGATAAAGGGATGAAGAACTCGATGATTTTCTTCTCCAAAAGTTGTCCACGTGATGTTCTTGCCTCCGGTCGCAAAAACTTCTCTAATAATGATGTTTAATGACTATTTATATGTGTAGGGAAGAGACCTAAATGAAATAACCAAGTCCAAAATCAAATAGGAGATAAAATAGGCTTTAAAAATCCGGAACACGCTCGCCACGGGCCTCGGCTCGCGAGGCAAAACGCCTGGTCCATCTCGCCTCAGCCCGTGCGCCGCAAGCTCCTTCTCGCTTTACCCCGTGCGTCGCCAGCTCCACCGCGAGCTAGAAAGCTCGCGTCGCCCAACTGCTTATCTTCATTTCAATGTTCTGATTTCTCATAGAGTTAGTGCTAGTTGCCTAACCTTTCCTTTTCCTTTCTCGTTTTCGTTTCTGTTTCGTTCTTTCAATTCCTTTGCATTGTCTCTTCAATCGTCCTCCATCATAAAGACACTATTTAAGATTAATTCACCGTGCGCTCAAAATTCAGCCTCCAACGTACCTACATATAAAATAAACTCAATTAAGCACAAATATAGTATAGTTTAGCATTAAAGTCCCAAAATATAAAGTAAGTAATGCACTAAAAATATGTAATTATAGTAAAACATCAATACCCCACACTTAAACGTTGCTCGTCCTCGAGCAATCAAACTACACTTTATATAGATACGACATTTTTAAACAATTCTCCTAACTTATCACACCAAGAATCTTTAAAATAGACTAAGCACAAGGGTGTAATATCTTCACCTCAAAATTTGACTCACAAGTACCACGTATTATTCACAACTCACTCACTTACTCTAACATAGAGGTCAATGACATTACATTTCCTTCATGAATCAAGTGCCCTCACACAACAAAAGAGATTAGTTCCACACACAATAAAATTTAAGAACAATTAGGAACTCAAGATAGAAAGAATTCACTCACTCTCAGAAATAATATTGATATGCCACAAAAGATACACCATAGGCTTGCCCATAATATACTACTCTACTAATCGAGCTCATTCAGTTTAGGATCAAGTAGGACTTTAATTGGTTGTAATGTAGGCTGCGGGTCGGGTAGGATACATTTGGATATAATAGTGACTACACCACCCTAAGTACTTTAATACGTACACTTTAACATTTAAACCCCACACTTATGTCAAATCATAACTCCACCTTCACATCAATGTATATTAACTCCATACTTCTTTAAGCACAATTATATCAAGAGTCACCACTATCAAGGAATATTTTTTCACAGCAATTCAACTATTTTTTTTTCCTTTATTTTTTTAATTCAAGTGGCTTTTATTTTATTTTTTCAAAACAATGCACATTTCTCCTTATTTCATTAGTTCCACTCAAAAGCCAAACCAACTACCCACACAATTTAACTTTTACAAAGTTCATAACAATTCAAGTGCTCATGAAAGGTGAAAAGGTTCAAATAGATGGTTAATTCAAATAAATGGGTAAGGCTTGTAATATGATTGCTAAAGAAACATGATTACAGGCTAAAAGGGGTTAGCTACGATACATAACAATTAGGCGGGTAAACTATATATATCTGGCTCAATAAAGAAACGCCTATATCACTTCCAAGACTAGACAACACTACTATTTCGCTTTGCAAATACACGGGGCAAGTTCTAGACATCAAATACAATGCACAGAATAACACACAAATCTCACACATACATGGCACATAAATCACTCACGATTGGACTCATCAAGACACTCTAGTCAAATCAGTTAAGCAAATTTAAGATCATACAATTTAAGATACTTATACAAGAGTCAAAAACTTGAGCCTAAGCGTCACAACCAAAGTACTCACTATTTATATCTCAAGGCATAACAAAGTCAAGAGATATTGTTTCAATTCAATTCATCTCACAGTGGCTCCTACTCCTAAAAAATAAAATTACCTACACCCGATTTAAATAAAATCCTTGAAAAAGAACCGCGTCACAAAGAAAAACCAAGGGGGAATTACTACACTACCTAACAAACGAAAATCTTTTTGTCTTTTTTTCTTAGACTTAAATCCCTCAAGACACCTGTCGAATGCGATCCATCACCGGGAGAAGTCCAATTTTCTACTTTTTTTTCATTTTTTTTCATAGCTACTAAAATACTACACAACTACGAAAACAAAAATAAGAAATTAATATTTTTCTAACATCCTACTACTAATTATCTAGAGAATTCTCCACCCCACACTTAAAAGAGTGCAGTATCCCCAATGCACAAATAAGCAAAACAATAACGAGGGTGGACAAGAAACTTCCTGAAAGGCCAAAGGCCGAAGCAATAGCGGCTCACGGGTACTCAGACGTCCACCAGGCATGGTCCTCTGTGTGGCACCCCACACTTATTTCTCACCATCTAACTCGCTTTTGCACTCTTCCAATGGATTTGCCTCTTATGCTTATAATCCTACAAAACAAAAACAAATACTACAACAATAATAAGAAAATATATAAATAAACGAAATTAGTAAAGATGGGTTGCCTCCCAACAAGCGTCTGATTTAACGTCGTGGCATGACGCAGAGTCTCGATTACTCATCAGCGAGTACAACCTTGGTCTTCTCACAATCAATTATTCCTCCCTAATAATGTTTAACTCTATGTCCATTCACCAAAAAATTCCTTTCACCATTCAAGGCTCGCAGCTCAATTGCACCATAAGGAGTGACTCTCACTACCTCAAACGGGTCTGACTATCTCGATTTTAACTTCCCAGAAAATAGTCTTAGTCTAGAATTGAACAATAATACTTGTTGGCTTGGCTCGAAGCGACACAGTTTGATATGCTTGCCATGCCATCTTTTTGTCTTTTCTTTGTAAGCATTTTCATAAGAGTGCAGTATGAACTCATTCAACTACAAGTGTCTTTTCTCGCCTGCGGCTTCAAGGTCTATATTTAAATTCTTAATGGCTCAATATACTTTGTGTTCAAGTTCAACAGGCAAGTGACATGCCTTCCCATAACTAGCCTATACGGCGACGCCCCAATTGGCGTTTTGTATGCAGTTCCATAACTTTGCAGCCCAATCTTTTCTATTCACACTCACCGTCTTCTCTAAGATTTGCTTTATTTCTCTATTAGACACCTCAACTTGTCCACTTGTTTGTAGATGATATGCCGTCGCAACTCTATGGCGGACTCCATATTTAGCTAGAACGTTATTCAACAATCGATTGCAAAAGTGTGTCCCTTCATCACTAATCAAAGCACGTGGAGTCCCTAATCTCAAAAATATGTTCTTTTTCACAAACGCAGCTACCACCATGACATCATTCATTGGCAATGTGATCGCCTCTACCGATTTTGACATGTAGTCAACTGCTAGCAAAATGTATTTGTTTCCTCTGGACAATGGGAATGGTCCCATAAAATCTATCCCCCGCACATCAAAAATCTCGATCTCCAGGATGTTATTCAAAGTAATCTCATGTCTCTTTGTGATTGTTCTTGTTCTCTTACACTGGTCACACTTCTTAACAAATGCATGGGAATCCTTGAATAATGTTGGCCAAAATAAACCGGATTGTAATACCTTTGCAGTTGTTCTATCGTCTCCATGATGGCCCTCATAGGGTGATGCATGAAAATCATACAACACTAGTTCAACCTCCTATTCAAGTATGCATCTCCTCATCATTTGGTCAGCACACTGCTTGTACAAATATGGCTCATCCAAATAGTAGAAGTTCACATCATGTAGAAACCTCTTTCTAGCTTCATATTCAATTTCAGGAGGAAGTACCTCGCTCACCAGATAATTCACATAGTCCGCGTACCATGGGGAAGGGTCTTGGGTGATAGCAAAAAGTTGCTCATTAGGAAATATTTCTTTAATTTGCCCATCCTCCTCCACGTGGTTGTGATTTTCCAGCCTTGATAGATGGTCAGCTACTTGGTTCTCTGTGCCCTTTCGATCTCGTATTTCCACATCAAATTCCTAGAACAATAAAACCCAGCGCATCAATCTAGCCTTAGATTCCTTCTTTGTAAATAGATACATGATTGTTGCATGATCGGTATGGACTATGACTTTTGTTCTCACCAAGTATGCCCGAAATTTCTCAAAGGCTCATACCACAGCTAACAACTCCTTTTCAGTGGTAGTGTAATTCAGCTGCGCATCATCAAGAGTCTTACTCGCATAGTAGATGGAATAAAATATTTTGTCCTTCCTCTGGCCTAACACTGCCTCAATAACATGGTCACTTGCATCACACATAAGCTCAAATGGTAAGGACCAATCCGATGCGGCAATAATGGGGGCAACCACCAGCTTCATTTTGAGCTCATCGAATGCTTTCAGGCAGGCGTCGTCAAAATTAAAAGTCACATCTTTTTCAAGCAACCTGCACAAAGGAGTAGCAATTTTAGAAAAAATTTTAATAAAGCGTCGATAGAATTCTGTGTGTCCCAAGAAACTCCGGACACCCTTCACAGAAATGGGTGGGGGTAATTTTTTAATTGCCTCCACCTTCTCCTTATCAACTTCAATGCCGCTCCTAGACACTCTGTGACCCAACACGATGCTTACTGCACCATAAAATGGAACTTTTCCCAATTCAATACCAGATTTGTTTCTTCACAACGGGCTAACACCTTGCTCAAATTCTTCAAACAATCATCATAAGAAGACCCGAAGACCGAAAAATCATCCATAAAAACTTTCACAAATATTTCCACCATATCGATGAAAATAGCCATCATGCATCTCTGGAAAGTAGCTGGTGTATTACAAATACCAAACGGCATTCGCTTGAAAGCGAAAGTGCTATAAGGACAAGTAAAAGCGGTCTTCTCCTGATCCTCTGGGCATATGACAATCTGGTTGTATCTGAATAACCATCAAGGAAGCAATAATAATCATGCCCCGCCAATCTGTCCAATATTTGGTCAATGAATGGAAGCGGGAAGTGGTCCTTGCGGGTTGCTTTGTTGAGCTTTCTGTAATCAATGCAAACTCTCCACCCCGTCACAGTGCGAGTAGGAATTAGCTCATTTTTTTCATTCTCAACCACGGTCATCCCTCCCCTTTTAGGAACACATTGAACTAGGCTAACCCAATTGCTGTCAGATATAGGAAAAATGATACTTGCATCGAGCCACTTAATTACTTCCTTTTTCATGACTTCCATCATGATAGGATTCAATCTCCTCTGCTGCTCAACACTGGGTCGGTGTCCATCTTCCAGAAAAATGTTATGCATGCAAAATGATGGACTGATTCCTTTGATGTCAGCAATTGTCCACCCTATAGCCTTTTTATGCTCGCGAAGTATTCTGAGTAATTTTTCTTCTTGTACATTAGTCAGGCTGGACGAGATAATTACTGGCAATGTTTCAGAGTTCCCCAAATAAGCATAGCGCAAATGTGCTGGCAGGGGCTTTAATTCTAGCTTTAGAGCTTCCTCAATAGATGGCTTAGGAAGGGTCAGAGTAAGAGGCCTGCCCAACTCCTCAAACTTCCCAAACCCATGGACATAATTGCATGATTTATCAAGTACTTGTTCAATTTCACCCATCATCTTATCTTCAATGTCTTCTTCATTCCCAATCAAAGCTCGTTCAAGAGGATCTATAGGGCTCATATAAGGCACCAATGACGTAGCACTGCTTTCTACTACAAAAATCATGGATAGCTCTTCATAGTGGGCTGGCAATCTGAGTGCTTTGTACATATTAAATACCTCTACTTGATCACCTACTCTCATCGTCATCTTTCATTTGCATACATCAATAATAGATCGGCCCATGGCCAAGAATGGAAGCCCCAAAATAAATGGGACTTCCTGATCAGGCTCGTAGTCTAAAATAATAAAATCAGCAGGGAATATGAAAGAACCCAATTGAACTAACACATCTTCAATCACTCCTTCCGGATGAGCAAGGGAGCGATCACTCCTTCCGGATGAGCAAGGGAGTGATCATCCAACTGTAAGATTACTGTTGTTGGGCGCGGATCACCCAAACCCAACTGTCTGAACACAGATAGCGGCATCAGATTGATGCTCGCTCTAAGATCACACAAAGCTCACCCGACTGCATGTTTACCAATCAAGATTTTGATAGAGAAACTACATTGATCCTTCAATTTCTAAGGTAGCTTGCTTTGGATTCTAGAGCTACATTCCTCAGTGAGTGCCACAGTCTCGAATTCAGTCAGTCTCCTTTTATTTTTCACTGTCCTTGATGTATTTTGCATATTTGGGCACTTCTTGCAGGATGTCTACCAATGGAATATTTATTTGCACATGCTTCAAAATATCAAAAAAAAAAAAATATACGTGGCATTATCCTTCACTTTCTGCAATCTTTGAGGGAACAGAGGTGGTGGCCTCACAACTAATGGTGGGAGTTACTTAGCCACCGCCTCTTCAGCTGGCTTCTCAGACTCCTTTGATTTTTCTGATTCTGACTCTATAGTTGTCGGTTTCTCATTAAAGGTCACTTGTTTTCTCTTTTTCGACTGGACTTCTTCTAATTGTCTCATATTCCTCAATGAGACATCATTAAAATATGCCTTAGGATTAGCCTCAGTGTCACTTGGAAGAGCTCCAACTGGTCGGGTATTTTGGGCACTGGCAAGTTATCCCATTTGGCGTTCCAAATTTCTCATGACTGCGGCTTGGCCGTGCTAGTCAACCATCACTTTCTTTATCATCTTTGCGGTGTGGGCTTGCTGGTCAGCCATCAATTTCTTCATCATTTCCTCAATGTGATTTGTTGAGTTTGCTTGTTGTTCAGCCTGAGGTGGTCTATATTGTTGTTGAGGTGCTTGTGGTCGGTATCGATTTTGAGCACCTTGATTTCCACCCCAAGAGAAGTTTGGATGGTTCCTCCAGTTGGGATTGTAAGTATTCCCATATTGGTTTGTCTGGCCCCTATTTGCATTACCCACAAAGCAGACAGACTCTAGATTAACTAGGCATAAGTCAATCGTATGACCCTCTCCACATACTTCACAAAATAATTGAACATGTTACACTAGTTGAACTTGTTGCTTGTTAATACCCAAGGTCATCTGATTGACTTGGTTGGTCAGTATAGAAATCTGCACTGATAATGCCGAGACGACATCTAATTCGAGAACCCCTGCAGAATTTTGCACCGTGTGTCTGCCCATTTCTCCTTGCCAATTCGGATTGCTTTTGAAAAATTTGTTCAATAATGCATATATCTCGTCAAAGCTTTTCTCCAACACTTGACCTTCAGCTGCAGCATCTACCATAATTTTTGTCTCAGGATGTAGCCCCTCTATGAAAGTGTGAGCTAACACTTCGTTGGTCTGGTTATGATGAGGACAGTCTCTGAGCAGCCCTTTGAACCTCTCCCAAACTGAGTATAAAGACTCCCTCGTTTTCTGTTTGAAGGCGACTATCTCACTTCTGATCTTTGCAGTTTTGCCTGAAGGGAAGAACCTTGCTAAAAATTTCCTTGTCAGATCATTCCATGATGTAATTGAATTAGCCGGTTCTGCCTTCAGCCATCGCTTTGCTTTGCCCAACAGAGAGAATGGGAAAAGTGTGAGCCTCACATAGTCTGGAGTGACTCCGTTAGTGATATAAGTATCACTAATCTCCAAGAAATTCAGGATATGTTGTTGTGGATCCTCGTGTGGAAGACCCATAAACTGCCCATTCACATGAAGTAGCTGGATCATACTCTGTTTTAGCTCAAAGTGTCCGGTGATCCTGGGCATCACAATGCTGGAAGTGACATTAGCAATGTTGGGCATTGCCACCTCCTCAACAGCCATATGTTGCTCCTCTTCCATGTTCACAGGAAATTGAACAAGTGCCTGAAGATTATTTATATCCTTTGCTTCCCTCAACCTCCTATGAAATGTTCTCTCGGGTTCGGGGTCAAAGCCTTGAAGTCTGTCCTGGCTTCTGACCCTACGCATTCAATCAAAGTTCCTGAAATCAGAGCAACAATCAAGTAAAGTTAGACTTGACGAAATAAACAATTAAGCAAAAACTAGAAAGTAGTCGATATTCAAGTCCCCGACAACGGCGCCAAAAACTTGTTGCTCCCAAACGCACATGCAAGTATATGTGGTCGTATAAGTAATAAAATGATAAGTCGAGTGTCGAACCTATAGAGACTTGTATCAAGTACCCACTAAAATCACCAAGATTGTTATTCAGTCAAGTCAAAATCGAGTTCAAGAATGTGATTATACTAAGCTATAATTCTAAGTAGTAACTAAATTATCAAGTAGTAAAATAATTATGGTGTATTTAGTAGAGACAAATATTTCAGAGTTGTGATCGATTTACCAATCCTATTGTGTTCTAGTTAACTCTCTCTTTCCTACAATTCACTCATGGTTGTTAATTAATCGAACAATTACTCTCATAGCCTTTTCCAAAGTACTACTCGTCTATTCAAAATAGATCAACGCCTATATTCCTATGGAATCAATCTATCAAGAAGCATTAAGATTACGATATTTAATTAAGCACGGTGACTAGGTATATTCCTATCCTAACCATAAATCCGCCCCCTCTCCCCCTCAAAGTTAAGATCGTGCTCGTGCTCTCTTCAATTCTACTCTAATCTAAACATGGCTTTCCCAAGAATAGCATAGATAGTTAATAGGACCTAACTGATGACCACACAATTAAGCAATTAATCACAGAATTGAAGAAACAATCATATATTAGTGAATTATAATCAAGGTTAAGTCAACGTAAAACAATAATATTCATGGCTAAATTACAACCCCAGAACTATAGATTTTAGCCACTCATGTTCGTAGTAACAATTTTTCAAGTATTTTGTATAAACAAATTACAAGGAAAAGATAAAGGGATGAAGAACTCGATGATTTTCTCCTCCAAAAGTTGTCCACGTGATGTTCTTGCCTCCGGTCGCAAAAACTCCTCTAAGAATAGTGTTTAATGAATATTTATATGTGTAGGGAAGAGACCTAAATGAAATAACTAAGTCCAAAATCAAATAGGAGACGAAATAGGCTTTAAAAATTCGGAACACGCTCGTCACGGGCCTCGCCTCGCGGGGCAAAACGCCTGATCCATCTCGCCTCAGCCCCTGCGCCGTAAGCTCTGTAGCAAGCTCCTTCTCGCTTTACCCGTGCGTCGCCAGCTCCACCGCGAGCTAGAAAGCTCGCGTCGCCCAACTGCTTATCTTCATTTCAATGTTCTGATTTCTCATAGAGTTGGTGCTCGTTGCCTAACTTTTCCTTTTCCTTTCTCTCTTTCGTTTCTTTCAATTCCTTTGCATTGTCTCTTCAATCATTGAATAATTTTCCTCCTCCATCATAAAGATACTATTTAAGATTAATTTACCATGTGATCAAAATTCGTCTTCGTACCTACACATAAAATAAATTCAATTAAGCACAAATATAGTATAGTTTAGCATTAAAGCCTCAAAATATAAGGTAAGTAATGCACTAAAAATATGGAATTATAGTCAAACATCAATCGCACGAACATAAAATATTACTATACTCCATGCGTTTCAATTTAAATGATGTAGTTTGACTTGACACAAAGTTAAAGAGAAAAAAAAAGACTTTTGCAACATCTAGTGCTAAAGCTAGGGGGAAAATCTTAGTAGGCCATAATATTTATGTGGCTATAAAAATTTCTCATTAATGATAAAGTAAGTAGAATGAAAAGCTTAAAGTTAAATTATTTTTAAATATAAAAATGTGTCATTCATTTTGGAACGAACTAATAAGGAAAGTATATCATCTAAATTAAAACAGATGGAGTAAATGAGTAATTGTTAATCTATATGCGTAATTTAAGATCAATTGCCATCGCAATTTGAGAAAGTTGCTTGAGTTGAAGATAACTTCATGATTTTAGAGCCCGTTTGGACATAAAATTTGATGGAAGATTTTTTCAAAAAAAATTTACTTTTTTTCGAAATCAGCGTTTGTTCATAAAATTTTCAATTTTCATTTGAAGATGCATTTTGGAATTTTTCGAAAATTTGAAAAACTGCAAAAAGCTGTTTTTCAAAATTTTCACTCAAATCACTCACAAAACTTCAAAAACAACCCAAACTAAAATTTATGTCCAAACACAACTCTAAATTTCAAATATCATTTTTCACTTGAAAAATAATTTCACCATTTTTCCGAATTTTACAATTCTTATGTCCAAACGCCCACTTAGTCTGAATCGTGGAAGTTAAATGGCTTTGCTAGTTAGCTTATAATGTCAGGCCCTCATATCGTACGAGTGCAATGAGCTGAAAATAATCTCGTTTTTATTTTTATTTCTATTTCTAAGGGTGGTCTAATATAGAGTTTTGATATTTAGATACTTCAAGGGAATGTTTCTCATTTCAATTTCTTCCTTTCTGGCATATTTCGTGGTAATAGCCACATTTCAATCTTTTTATCTTTTTGTTTCCTACACAATGAGTAGGTTTTAAATATATTTTTCCAACACTACAATGTGCCCCAATAAGATAGTTGGTATTACAATTTTACATAGTATTTAAACAATACCCTCGCCGCTGATAGGTTAAGCGACGTGCACAAACAGAGGATCCGCATTAACACCAATGAGTTGCCTTTCGCTTCAATCTAGCCTTTTTTATTATGTCTGCACCGGTCTTTTAAAAGGCTTTTATGGGACTCGCCTCGGGGCTTGTCCCGGGGCGGGACATTATCAAAACGTCTTGAGACTCATGTGTGAAATTTAGTTCTGTGAGATTTATGCACCCAAGTCGCCAAGCCTCCGACGTGCGCCCTAAACACGCCTAACGCTCAACGCTCGGGACTTACTCAAAATTTCATATGCAAATCTTGTGTTGAATTCACAAATTTGCACTATTAACTCTCAAAAATCTTTAACAAATGAATGATTAAAGTTCTTTTTATCTATAGAAACTAGTTAATTTATCCACGCTTCGCATGGTCCAAACCTTTCCATAATATCAACTCGTAAATTTATTTTGTTTAAATCTTAAAAGTAAAAAAGATCATCATTTTCTAGTAATTCGTTCACTAACTGCCAAAACAGAACTGTAAAAATTGGAAAATATCATGTATCAGATTAAACATTAAATAGCCTATCACCAAAAAAAGGGGGAAAAAGAAAGGTTGATCGCGTCCAACTATGCCTTATAAAAGGACTAAGCGGTCGTTACAAATATAATCTGGTTTACAAGTCCGGAGTCGAATCCCACAGGGAATTAACGTACTAATTACAACTTTTAGTTCAGCAAGAATCCAAATAATCAACTTCCAACAAGATTGAATAATGACTTGAGTGTTTACTAACAATTAACAAGGTAATTAAAAACTATAATTTTATTACTAACAAAGCAACTGTTGCAGACAAGATTAGGAAGATCTAGAGTTACGATTTTCCCTCTTATCGGAATTCTCCCTGCTACGTCTGCTACAAATTCGCCTAGATACTCGCTACCGATCGTGAGCACTGTAGGTGTCGTAATTCTCTTCCGAGCAAATACAATAATTTACTAAACGTATTCTTCCGAACTACACTAGCTAGCACTCGTTTACCACTCACTACAATCGCACCAAGGTTTTGTTATTCTTAAACCCACCTTTAAACCCTCTGTATTGATCCCTCATATCCGTTAGGAGTACCATTTTTCCAAGTAATACACACTAAATAGGTATAGCCGATTGAGAGCCCTTCAATCAACCACAATAATCACGTAGTTGAACACGTAGGGAAAATTCAATAGCAAATTTATATTAAATGCAATAAAGATTCATCCTCCAAGAGGTTCCATCAAACCCCAGAATAAAGAGTTTAGCTACTCATAATTGTTTTAACAATCACAACATAAGAATTCATCATCAACGATAAAAAAATGAAGAAAGAAAGATAAAAACTAGTTTCTCAATCTTCCGTCTTGCTCATTGCCTGTTCTTGCTTTCCAAACTCTCCTAAAAACCAAGATACCCTCTTTTTGGGCGAGCTGGGCTTCATATAGATCAAGGACAGTCGCCTCTGAAATTATAATTTTAGCCCTGGACTATTTTTTCTCGGAAGGACGTGCGTGGCTGCGCACCTTGGCAGGTGATCGCGCATCTCGCCACGCACTTTGGCCAGTTTCTGCCTGACTTGCACGGCCCAGTGCGCGGTCAGTGCGCGGCCGCGCACCTGGGCGATTTTCTGCACTCTTCTTTGTTCTTCTTTTTAAATGCGTTAACCTTCTTCGATCCTCGAACAAACTCCCAATTTACTTCATAAGCCTTTACTTAGCCTTCAACGCTCCATATTATCTCAAAACACTCCTTAACCTCATTGTAGCCCGGAATTGCTCCTGCAAAGCATAAACTCAATCAGAGCAATTTACTATCATTCAGCGCTCAAACATCAGTGAAGTGAAGCCAATTTAAAGTGCAAATAGTGGCCAAACTACATAGTTATAGCCTACAATCAATAGCCCACACCTAAACCATTGCTCGTCCCCGAGCAAACAAATCACACTTTACATAGACATAACCTCACTAAGCGACTTTCTTAGCTCATCATACCAAGAATATTTCAAATAGAACAAGCATAGTAGTGTAACATATCCACCTCAAGAATTGACTCACAAGCATCGCGCATTATTCACAACTTACTCACTTACTCTAACACAGAGGCCAAGAATTACCTTTTCTTCATGAATCAAGTGCCCTCCCATAACATAAGAGAATCGTTCCACAATTAATAAAATTCATGAACAATTAGGAACTTCAAGATAGACAGAATTCACTCACACTCAGAAACGACATTCATGTGCCACAAAAGATGCACCATAGGCTTGCCCGTAGTGTACTACTCTACTAATTGAGTGCATTCAGTCAAGGATCAAGTAGGACTTTTAACTGGTTGTAATGTAGGCTGCGGGACGGGTAGGATACATTTAGATATAAGAGTGACTACACCTCCCTAAGCACTTTAATACATACTCTTTAGCAGTCGGAACCCCACACTTATGTCAAATCATACTCCGTCTTCAAATCAATATACATTAACTCCCAATTATTTAAGTACAATTACATCAAGATTCACCACTTATCAGGGAATATTTTTTATTTTATTTTTTTCAGCAATAGAACTATTTTGTTTTCTTTTCTTTCTTTTTCAATTCAAGTGGCTCTTACTTTTTTTTTAAAACAGTGCACATTTCTCCTTATTTCATTAGTTCCACTCAAAAGCCAAACCAACTACCCCACACTTTAACTTTTATAAAGTTCATAACAATTTAAGTGCTCATGAGAGGTTAAAAGGTTCAAATAGATGGTTAATTCAAACAAAGGGGTAAGGCTTGTAATGTGATTGCCAAATAAACATGATTACATGCTCAAAGGGTTTAAATACGATACATAACAATTTGGTGGGTAAAATATACATATCTGGCTCAACAAAAAAATGCTTATATCACTTCCAAGACTGAACAAAACTACTATTTCTCTTTGCAAACAAACGGGGCAAGTTCTAGACATCAAATGCAATACACATAATACAACAAACCTCACGCACACATGGCACATGACTCACTCCAGATTGGATCATCAAAACACTCTAGTCAAAGCACTTAATCCAAGTTAAGAACATACAATTTAAGGCACATGTACAAGAGTCAACAACTGAGCCTAAGCGTCACACTACCACATTCGCTATTCTCAAGGCATAGCGAAGTTGAGAAACCCTTTTTTCATTTTAGCCCATAGCCCATGGGTTCCTACTTCTAAAAAAAATAAAACTAACTACACCCGGTTCAAACGAAACCCTTGGAAAAGAACCGCGGCCCAAAGAAAAACCAAGGGGGAATTGATACACTACCAACAAAAGAAAACCTTTTTATCTTTTTTTTTCCTAGACTTTAATCCCTCAAGAAACCCGTCGAATGATATCCATCGTCGAGAAAAGTCGAAACTTTTGAAATTTTTACTCTTTTTTTTTAAATTTAACTAACTAAAGAAACTAACACTAATCTATATTACTATATATATACAATATAAATACAAGATATCCCCCCACCCCCACACTTTAAATGGCAGCATGTCCACATGTCACACAAAGAAAAAATGCAAGGTAAAGGACTTCGTTGAAAGAGTCGGTCCTGGTCGGAGACAGTGCCGGGGTCGAGATGGCCAGCCCTGCCAAGTGCACGTAGCCATGCCATGACCCTCCTCTCAGATTTTTTATTTTGGGTAGCAAGGGCATCCACTCTAGCTCCCACCTCCGTGACAGATGTACGCAACCCTGCCATTTCCTGCTCTAAGGCCATCATTCTCGTGTCCCATCTAACAACCGATGTTCCCTCAGCAACCTGCTCGTGCGGGGGCGAAGCAGCCATAGCCTCATCTTGCCCTTCATTACCCTCATTTGGAGCATCAGACTCATCGTTATTTGCCTCAATGGGTGCAGCAGGGTCCTTCCTAATTACCACTTTATCAGCCCGGAACTTCTGTTCTTTTTTTACTTTCCAATCCAAGTTCTTGTTTTCTGGTACACGTGTCGCACGGCATAATCTAGTGATTAAGGAAGGAAAGAAGAACTCATACCTCTGCACTGGACAACGAATGAATATTTCATCATGAATAACCTTAGCCACATCAAAATCGTGGCCATTGATAAAGCACCATATCAGTGCAACCCGGGGACCATTCACTTGAGTGGTGTTAGAAGAAGGCAGCAGGCGGCTATTGATGATATAGAGCCAACACTTCCCTTCAAAGGTGAGTGATGCCGAATGAAACTTTCGCCCCTGCTTAATCCACACTACATCCTTGTTGGGCACACATATTATTCTAAAGAACAAATTCCACGAGGTTGGTTCTCTGCTATAGGTGTCATAATAGTCCTCTTCTTCAAGATTTATCCCAAACACTGGCAACTGGTAAACCCTCCCAATGGCCTCGATGGATGCATCCATACTCTTCTATCGTACCGTGCAGACATGGTTCACATGTTCCGGACAATTTGGGTAAAACTCTCGCACAATCATTAAATTAGCTTCATCAGGTTCTTCAAAGAATATACCAGCCCGCGCCGAACCAATTCACGATACATATTGGGACAGTCATTTTGGAGGGACCCCATATCAATTCCCCTCTCCAGTATGGGTTTCTTGGGAGCCTTATGACCAAAACGTTCCTGGGTCGCGCTTGATACGAACTTGGTACTATCATACTGGGCCGCATTGGTCGAGGCCCGTGACTGGGATGAGCCTGCGTGACCATTAGAAGAGGCACATATGGTTCTTCGTTTCTTAGAGGGAATCAGACTACCTGAAACAAATACCACTATCAGTAAAAGGCACGATGTGTGAACCAAGAGCGGTTACTCAGACTTCATCAGCACACATGGTCACAAAATTACATTCTCGAACTCACTGTGGCATTTATATAAACACTTGATGCGCATGTTCACCCAAACTCCCCAAACACTCAATTATAACCCCAATTCAACCACAAATATACCAAAGTTTAATCCAACCCAACAAGGTGAAATTCAACTATCACCTCACATACAAACAAGTATACTAGCAATACAAAGAAAAGAAAAGAATAACAATGAATTCTACTACAATACAAAGAAAAGAAAAGAAAAGTAAAAAAACGAACTAAATTAAGAGGGAAACAGAAACATGACACTTACCTCAGAGAACTTGTGAGGATTTGGGTTGGGAAGAGATGGAATAGGAGAGATGAGGGGAAGGGTGTAGGGTTGGGCGTTTTGTTTCTTGTGTTTAGAGAGGGAGGGTTCAGATTTAGAGGGGGGTCGTGTATATTAAAAGAAAAATAAATAAAGAAGAAAGAAAAGAAAAAAAAATATAAAATTAAATTAAATTAACTAATTAAATACCCTACAACATGGCGCCCAGTGCGCGGCCGCGCACGTGTGGCAGTTAACGTCCAAATATGCGCGTCTATATGTGCGGTCAGTGCGCGGCCGCGCACGTTTGAAGTATCAACTTCTCGACTTATGCCACTTTTAGCCCCTCTTCAAATTTATTTCTTCACCCGAATCATTCCAGCCCGCCCACATTCATTCTTGCACATTGATAAACCTGTCAATACTTCCACAATTCAAAATCAAACACAAAAATTAACGAAAACCCAAAAAAAAATATTGGGTTGCCTCCCCAGTAGCACTTGATTTAACGTCGTGGCACGACGAATTACAACAAACCCATGGGTTGCATCCCAAGAAGCGCCTGATTTAACGTCGCGGCATGACTCGGGTTATCCCTTATCAAGGATCTTTCAAGTACACGGTCGAGATCATTTTGTCTTCCTCAACCATGCCCTGGTAATGTTTTAGCCTTTGTCCATTAACTTTGAACTTGCGGGAGCCATCTTTCGATGTAATCTCGACGGCTCCAGTTGGATGCGTCTCTACCTCACGAAATGGTCCCGACCATCTTGACTTCAACTTGCCTGGAAACAACCTCAATCTTGAATTGTACAGCAATACCATATCTCCAGATTTAAAGTTTCGCTCAATAATATTTTTGTCGTGCATCATCTTCATTCTCTCCTTATATAGTCTTGCGCTCTCAAAAGCCTGGTAGCGAAACTCATCAAGCTCGTGCAACTCAGTGACTCTACTTGTACTCGCCTCTTCTATGTCGAGATTCAACTGCCTCAATGCCCACAAGGCTCTATGCTCCAACTCCACTGGTAAGTGACACGCTTTCCCAAATACTAATTTGTACTGTGACATACCAATTAGAGTTTTGAAAGCGGTACGATATGCCCAGAGTGCATCATCTAACTTTCTCTCCCAATCTGTTCGTGTAGCATTCACAATCTTTGTCAAAACGCTCTTTATCTCTTTATTCAAAACATCCACCTGCCCACTCGTTTGTGGATGATATGGGGTGGCAACCTTGTGGCATACATCATACTTTTCTAACAACTTGGCGAAGGCGCGATTACAGAAGTGAGTGCCTCTGTCACTAATTATTGCCCTTGGGGTGCCAAATCGAGTGAATATATTCTTTATCAAAAATTCAATTACCCCTTTTGCATCATTTGTAGGGAGCGTTGCAGCCTCCACCCATTTTGACACGTAGTCCACCGCTACGAGTATGTACATGTTACCATATGAGCTGACGAAAGGCCCCATGAAATCGATTCCCCAAACGTCAAACACTTCTACTTCCTGAATTGGGTTCATAGGCATCTCATGTCGGTGGGAAATATTCCCGGTTCGTTGGCATTCATCACAAAACTTCACCCATAAGTGTGCATCTTTGAACAATGTTGGCAGCAGAAGCCAGACTCCAGCACTTTCGCAGCTGTCCTTACTCCCCCCGAAATGGCCACCATATGGTGACGCGTGGCAAGCCTGCAAAATAGAAGATTGGTCTATCTCGGGGCTACATCTCCGGATCATGTTATCAATACAAATCCTGAACAGATAAGGCTCATCCCAATAATACATGCGACAATCACGAAAAGAACTTTTTCTTTTTGATAGAGGAAAGGTTATAGGGGACAATACCGCTTGCCAGATAGTTTGCAATGTCTGCATACCATGGCGCCTCCTCCATTGCCACTGCTAGTAATTGTTCATCCGGGAATGTCTCAGATATATCTTCTACCTCTACTTTCTTTTCAGCTCCCTCCAACCTTGAAAGGTGGTCTGCCACTTGGTTCTCTGCCCCTTTCCTATCGCGGATCTCCAAATCGAATTCTTGTAACAAAAGAACCCAACGGATTAAACGTGGCTTTGACTCCTTCTTTTCTATCAGGTACCTAAGTATTGTATGGTCAGTATAAACAATCACTTTTGAACCAATCAAATAAGACCTGAATTTGTCGAATGCAAACACCACAGCCAACATCTATTTCTCAGTCACGGTATAATTGAGTTGTGCACCGCTTAGCATTTTGCTTGCATAGTAAATTGGGTGCACCAGTTTGTCCTTTTGCTGCCCCAGAACTGCTCCTATAGCATAGTCACTCGCATCACACATGAGCTCAAACGGTTGCTCCCAGTTGGGTGCAACGATGATTGGTGCAGTCACCAGTCACTTCTTCAGTTCCTCAAATGCTAACATGCAGTCATCAGAAAACACAAATGAGTGATCCTTTTCAAGGAGTTTACATAATGGGTTAGCAATTTTAGAGAAATCCTTTATAAATCGTCTGTAGAAACCGGCATCCCCAAGAAAAATTCTTACTGCCTTGACCGAAGTGGGTGATGGCAACTTCTCAATCACGTCAACCTTAGAATGGTCGACCTCAATACCCTTACTTGACACTCGATGTCCCAACATTATACCTTCTTGTACCATAAAATGGCACTTCTCCCAGTTCAATACTAAATTTGTCTCCACACACCTTTTCAACACTCTTCTTAAATTGTGAAAACAATCTTTGAATGAATCTCCCACCACTGAGAAATCATCCATAATATCTTCAACCATATCAGTGAAAATGGCAAACATACATCTATGAAAGGTGGTCGGTGCATTGCATAGGCCAAACGGCATCCTCCGAAAGGCAAAGATGCCATACGGACAAGTAAATGATGTTTTGTCTCTAACCTCAGGGGCTATTGAAATCTGATTGTACCCCGAATATCCATCCAAAAAGCAGAAGTGAGACCTCCATACCAATCTATCCAACATTTGGTCAATGAATGGTAGGGGAAAATGGTCTTTCCGGGTGGCCGTGTTCAGTTTTCTGTAATCCATGAAAATTCGCCAACCCGTGACTGTACGAGTTGAGATCAACTAATTATTCACATTTTGCACTATATCTATTCCACCCTTCTTTGGCACACACTGAACTGGGCTGACCCGGTTACTATCAGAGATGGGGAAGATGATTCCCGCATCTAACCACTTGATCACTTCTTTCTTCACCACTTCTTTCATGTTAGGGTTCAGCCTTCTTTGATGTTCTCTGGAAGGTTTGTGCCCATCTTCCAGTAGAATCTTATGCATACAAAATGCCGGGCTGATCCCCTTAATATCTGTAATGGTCTAGCCAATTGCAGTCTTGCATTCCATTAACACCTGCAAAAGTTGTTCTGCCTCCACATTTAACAAACTGGATGAGATAATAACAGGTAAAGTGGATTTAGGTCCCAAGAAGGCATACCTGAGGTGAGACGGTAATGGTTTTAGCTCCAACTGTGGTAGCTCCTCAATTGATGGCTTAGCTGGAGGTGTTTTTCTTTCTTCTAAGTGTAAGGGCTCAAATTCGAGCTCTCTTTTCCAGTACCCTCGCTCTTCAAGGGACAAAACCCACTCTGCCAAGTCCCCACCATCCATTTCTTCTAAGTTTATGAGGCAGGCTGCTAGAGGGTCTTTTGCGTTCAGAGTCTCATCTTCCTCCTCCAAAATCACATCCACAACCTCTATCAGAGAGCAGTTAGCAAACTCACTGGGTCGCCTCATAGATTTCTGTACATTGAACGTTATCTCTTCATCGTTCAGTCTCATCTTTAGCTCCCTAGTTTCACAATCAATCAGAGCTCTCCCAGTGGCCAAGAATGGCCTTCCCAAAATTATGGGAATTTCCTCGTCAACCCAGCAGTCCAGAATGACAAAATCTGCCGGAAACACGAACTTTCCAACCTGCACCAGCACATCATCAAGTATACCTGAGGGCCTCTTCACCTTTCGGTCGGCTAGCTATAGTAACATGGATGTGGGTCTTGCTCTTCCAATGCCTAACCTTTTATAAATAGCCAAGGGCATCAGGTTTATGCTCGCCCCCAAATCACAAAGTGCCTTAGCAAAAGCATAGTTACCTATTGTGCATGGGATTGTGAAACTCCCTGGGTCAGACAGTTTCTCAGCTATGAGTCTCGTCACAACCGCGCTACATGTCTGAGTCAGTGTAACTGTGGCCAGGTCTTGAAAGTCGAACTTACGAGACATCAAGTCCTTCATCATTTTAGCATAACCAGGCATTTCCTTCAAAGCGTCAATCAATGGAATGTTCACCTAGATTTGCTTCAACATCTCCATGAATTTCTTATACTGCTCATCTTTCTGATATTTGGCCAATCTCTGGGGGAATGGTGCTAGAGGCCGCTTCTTTCCTGTGATTTGAGTTTGAACCTGTTCGGGCATTATTTCTACTGTCTTCACTTGCACTAACTCAATTTCTTTCCCATCCTCTTTTTCTTTGCTTGATTCAGCTGGTGCATGTTGTACCGTCACCTCTGTCAACCCTGTTGAATCATCTACATCGATTGGTATTGGCACAAGTGTTTCAGTTGTTTGGCTTTTGCGAGCAATTTCTTGCTCTAGATCAAGATCTCTACCATTTCTTAGACTCACCGCCATAAGCTGCTTCGGGCCCTGCTCTTTTGGATTGACATGCGTGTCTGCGGGCAACGTCCCTTGAGGGCGATTATTCAGAGCCATGGACAACTGCCCTAATTGAATCTCAATGTCTTTTATCGCTGTGTCATGTGCTTCGACCTTCTCTTGCATTTTTTCCATTTGACCCAATCAGTTGTTGCAGCATTCCTTAAATTTTGGACAACCCATCATCTTGTCTCACTATCTGTTGTTGTTGAGGCTATTGATAAGCTAGCTGCTGATTTTGCTGATTGTAGCCATGTTTCCTTTGGTAAGGCACAACTTGACCTTGTGGTCTCATAGCTCCAGGATTGTTACCATTATTATACTGTTGTTGTGCTGGTCTATACTGCTGATTCTGCTGCCCCCAATTCTGACCACCTTGTCGTTGTCCTCCATAGTTGGCCACATGGTTCATATTCTCCCGATAGTTCTGGTTGTCACCTTCCGCACTCCACGAGCATACATATGGTTGGTTGATGCATGGTGTACATAAACCCCCATTAGTCATGTCAATTATGTGTACCTGCTGCTTCTGGCCTAATTTATCAATCTTTTTGGTGAGGATACTCATTTGCGTCATCAGAGTGGCCATATTTTCAGCTATGGAGTTGTTTGGATCCAAAGCCACTGAGTGAACAACAGAAGTGATCGTAAAGTCTCTTGTCATCCATCCTGAGTTTTGAGCCATTTTATCTAGTAAAATCTTGCATTCTCTGAATGATTTGCTCAAAAATGCTCCTCCTGCTGAAGCATCAACATTGGCCTTCAAGCTGTCTGCCAATCCCATATAGAACCTTTTCCCCAACATCTGATCTGGAATGCCATGATGAGGACACTTAACTAGCATACCTTTGAACCTTTCCCACGTTTCTTGTAGTGTCTCTGTTGGTCTCTGCCTGAAGCTCAATATCTCGTCAACTTGTTTGGCAGTCTTATTAGGTGGGTAGAACTTGTTCAAAAATTACTTGACTAATTCCTTCCAAGTAGTGATGGATTTAACGGGGAGTGAATTGAGCCAAGCCTGAGCATCTCCCGTCACCGATAATGGAAACAACAACAGCCTTATTATTTCTGGTGTCACATTTGGTTGCCTTTGTGTGACACATATCGAGAGAAAAATTTTCAGATGCTGCTAAGGATCTTCAATGTAAGACCCTGAGAACAGTCCCTTGTTCTGCAACAAATATAGCATGTTGTTCGTGATTTGGAATGACTCCGCTTATATCTAAGGGACTGCAATTGCGGTTGCCAGATTTTCGGCGGTAGGTTGTGCCCAATCATATAGGGCTGCTTCTAGTACAAGAGGCACCACACCCTGATTGTTTGGTTCATTCGCATTGTTTCTGTTGTTGTTTGGATTTTCTATTCCGTCATCCATTTCTGATTCGATTTATTCTGTTGAATTCTATTGTTGTTTGTCTTTCTTGTTCGCATGATTCAATGCCTTGAAAGCTTTCTCAAGATCTCATAATACGTAAAACAATTCACCAATTCTTGAGGAGTTTCTAGGCATGCACCAGTAACACCCAAGACTACAAACGTTAGAAATTCAATGTATTTAGTTTAAGATGAAGAAAATTGACTACACTACAAATTCTAGCACTTTTTTTGCTGTAATTAATAACACCGTTAAATCCCCGGCAACAACATCAAAATTTGATCACGCTCAACTATGCCTTATAAAAAGGACTAAGCGGTCGTTGCAAATATAATCCGGTTTACAAGTCCGGAGTCGAATCCCACAGGGAATTAACGTATTAATCACAACTTTTAGTTCAGCAAGAATCCAAATAATCAACTTCCAACAAGATTGAATAATGACTTGAGTGTTTACTAACAATTAACAAGGTAATTAAAAACTATAATTTTATTACTAGCAAAGCAACTGTTGTAGACAAGATTAGGAAGATCTAAAGTTACGATTTCCCCTCTTATCGGAATCCTCCCTGCTACGTCTGCTACAAATTCACCTAGATACTCGCTATCGATCGTGAGTATTTTAGGTGTCGTAATTCTCTTCCGAGAAAATACAACAATTTACTAAACGTATTCTTCCGAACTACGCTAGCTAGCACTAGTTGACCGCTCACTAAGATCGCACCAATATTTCGTTATTCCCTAAACCCACCTTTAAACCCTCCGTATTGATCCCTCATATACGTTAGGAGTGATGTTATTCAACAACTACCTAAATATGTACCCTTTTTCCAAGTAATACACACTAAATAGGTATAGCCGATTGAGGGCCCTTCAATCAACCACAATAATCACGTAGTTGAACACGTAGGGAAAATTCAATGGCAAATTTATATTAAACGCAACAAAGATTCATCCTCCAAGAGGTTTCATCAAACCCTAGAATAAAGAGTTTAGCTACTCATAATTGTTTTAACAATCACAACATAAGAATTCATCATCAATGATAAAAAAAAAGGGAGAAAGAAAGATAAAAACTCATTTTCGAATCTTCCGTCTTGCTCCTTGCCTGTTCTTGCCTTCCAAAATCTCCTAAAAACCAAGATACCCTCTTTTTGGGCGAGTTGGGCTTCATATAGGTCAAGGACAGTCGCCTCTAAAATTATAATTTTAGCCCTGGACTAATTTTTCTCGGAAGGACGTGCGCGGCCGCACACCGGGGCAGGTGACAGCGCATCTGGCCGCGCACTTTGGCCAGTTTCAGCCCGATTTGCGCGGTCAGTGCGTGGCCGCGCACCTGGGCGATTTTTTGCACTCTTCTTTGTTCTTCTTTTTAAATGCGCTGACCTCCTTCGATCCCCGAACTAACTCCCAATTTACTCCATAAGCCTTTACTTGGCCTTCAACGCTCCATATTATCTCAAAACACTCATTAATCTCATTGTAGCCCGAAATTGCTCCTGCAAAGCATAAAAATACTCAATCAGAGCAATTTACTATCATTCATCGCTCAAACATTAGTGAAGTGCAGCCAATTTAGAGTGCAAATAGGCCAAACTACATAGTTATAGCCTACTATCAAAGGTTAAAGCCATATCGATGCTTGCCCTGTATTTCTCCAGCATAAGAAGTTTTATTCTCAGAAAGGCGTGAGTGGTAATAATAACTAATACATCCCTTCCTAAACCTTTAAAAATTGAATAAGGATCTAGAAAATAAAAAATAACTAACTCACGGACATTAAATTTATGCAGAAATTTTGGACTGTGTAATAATTTGAGTGATAAATTTTTATTCCTCCCTTAATTTGTATTACTTTCAAACTGAACGTTTTCTTTCTTGTCAAAACTTTCACAGCCTAAAAACTTTGAAAGCACTAAAAAAAAGAGTTTGGAATTTTATCATATCAAAAGCGTGTTTATTTCTCAAATATATTGTTGTCCAAAAGGGTCTTCCCATTCTTAATTTCAATTATCATCTTTGTTAGAAATTCAAGGGCTTGAAATAGTTTGACACAGGAGTATCAATAAATATTATGTCATTTAGGTTTAGAGAGATATTTTGAAAATTGAGAGATTCAGATATCAATTTAGTAAAATATTATTATGGTGCTTTTCTTCTTCCCCCCCCCCCCCCCCCTCCCCTCCCAAATTAATTGAGAGGGAGATTTTTACTTATCCGTCGGCACAAACTATCAATACTAACGTTTGTAAAATCAGTCAGTTATCCAAACTAAACCAAAACAATTTGAAGTAAAATTTTCTGATTTCATTAGTATTTTAAATATAATGCTAAGAACTCTAACTTTTATTAAATCTACACATGCAAAAATAAAACAGAAATATTTGTAGGAAGAAATAATAGAAGAAGAAATTAGAAAAGAGGCAGTAGGAGTAGAAAGAAATACTAATGATAAAAAAAAATTAACTCGTTCTTCTTGGATTTGCTATTTTGTTATCTCTCCTTTTCTTTTTTCCTTCTTTTCATTTTATCTCCTTTTTCCATTCCACTCTTTCCATATATTTCTTCAGTTTTTCATTCCAGGAAAAAAGCAGACAAAGTTGTGGAGATAGCCCCTTGTTGTTGGTCAGAAGAAATTCCAACCTTTGTTGGAGTATTGCTGTAAGAATTGGTATATCCTAAAATATTACTACAGTCACGTAGATAGAAGAAAACAAAAGAAGCAATAAAGATAATAAAAATACAAAAATTTATTGACTGCTCTAACTCGAAGAAAGTTGGCACTTAAAATTCATCCCTTCCTGCATTACATATTGCTAGTATTCTCAGCATAGCATGCACGACTTTAAATAGGGAAAGCAAGATCATATACTGTTTAAATAATACATTAATATCACATTCATTACACATTGAATTGAAAAAAAAAATTAAGGGAGAAAGAAGAAGAAGACATGGCGAGGGAGAAACTACTGTAATAGACTTATTGAAAAATAGGAAGAGAGCCATGGAGAAAGTAACGTGCAACAGCCAATAAGGGTGATCTTTGATATTGTTTCTTTTGGGTTGGGTCAAAAAGTAGGAAGATAGAGCGAGGGAGAAAGTAACATATAATAACGTTAATTTTAACATTGTGCCCAGAGGCGAATCCAGAATTTTGGTAGGACGGGTGCACTATTAAGAAGAGAAGGATCCAGAATATATACGGGTTCAACCTTTAGTTCTTACGATTGCGTACCCATTGCACTTTTGGAATTATAAGTTCAAAATTATAATTTTTTAAAAATAGTAATTTTCTTACATCTATATCTATTTTTCATGTTGAAAATATTGAGATCAGTTGAACCCGTTGACTATATGTTACATCATACACTGCTACTAGTTTTAAGATACACATTTTGTTTAATCATTTAAGATTTTACAGCGACAAAAGAAGAATAGGAATTTCAATGTGTGAAAATTTTGAAAGAATAAACCAAATAAAAAAAGAAATAAAAAGAAAAAGTACTTAATTAATATTGATTGACATAAGATTTGAACTCACAACCTCACCTAGAGAGGTACACTCAGTAATCATCACATCATATAATACATTGAGCATGGGTGCACACACATATTTAAATATTTTTGAAAAAAATATAACATTACTATACATGATTTAGGGCGGGAAGCATGGGTTCACGTGCGCCATAAAACCCCCTAGATACGCCCTTGAGTGTGCCTTTTGGGTTGTGACTAATCGTAATAACCTTCTTAGATTTAACGTCGTGTCTTTTGGGTTCCGACTAAACGGTTCGATAGAAGATAATAGAAAGGAGAAAGAGGCAAAGTGATAGAAAATGATTAAAAATTGAGGAAAAAGATAATTAGAAATCTCACCTTAGGAGAGTGCCACATCACTTGTTCTATGTCCCTCAATTATATATATATAGATAGATATAGATATGAAAATTGTGAATAACCCAAATAACGAACTATATTATTGTATATTTACTAATTGAGAACATCATGAGTGTAAATATCATTTGAATATTTTTTCTAAAAATAGATAGCCTAAATTTATATCTTTACCTGATAGATCTTCATGTCTTAGTTCTATGACTTTCGAAATTATCATACATTTTTATTTTAATATTTAAAAATATTTTTACATTTACTCATGAAGGAGTAATATTTTAAATTACAGTATGGATAAAATTTATTGTGCATTTACTTTTAAAGAGGTAAAATATGTAGTTTGATAATATTTTTTAACTGTTTGAAAGTTAAGAGGTTGGAGTTAATTTATATTTCATAGTAACTTTAACAGTATTGTATTATTTATACTTGTATAACATGCTAAATATCTTATTTTTTATGAGTTTATTTAATTCTTTTTAGTTTTCTTGAACTTTTAATATATCTTTTATATTTTTATGGAAAAAGGCCTAAATATGCCATTGTACTTAACGAAATGGCTTATTCATGCCACTCGTTAAGAGTTGGGCCTATTAGTGCCATTGTCGTTACACCACTGGCATATTTATGCCACTATTCATTAACACACAACTCATCCCATATTAAAAAATAAAAAAAATACTAAATTTGATTTTTTAACACCAAGTTTGACACGTGTCAGCTACCCAAATCACAACATAACTCTACCCCACTTCCCACTCTAACCCCAGTTACCCCAACTAACCCAACCCCATTTATTTTCTTACCACATTTATTCCCCCAAAATCCCAAACCCCACTTCATATCATTGACAAAATGCTTTCCACCAATTTCAATTATATTTTTATGGTAGATGCGGGTTCAATTGAACCCATAATTTTTTATGCGGAGTAGAAACTTATGTGTAAAAATTTATTAAAATTGTAAAAATAATGGATATGAACCCATAACTTTAAAAATATAATGGGTTAATATTACAAATCTTAAAAGTTGAACCTATAGAGTTTAAATTCTGAATTTGCCGCTGTTTATGTAGTAGTTTAGTTATGTTCTAAGGGATGGTTGTGTTTTAAGTATGTTCTGAACAAGACAATATGGAAAAAAAGTTATTTGGACAGCTTATTGTTTCACTTGTATCTAGAGTATTTTTATCCACCGTTGCAATGGGATTTTGGGAGAATAAACATCTGGTAAGAAAATAAATAGGGTTGGGTTAGTTGGGGTAACCGGGGTTAGAGTGGGAAGTGGGGTAGAGTTATGTAGTGGTTTGGGTAACTGACACATGTCAAACTAGTGGTTTTTTATTTTTTAGTATGGGATGAGTTGTCTGTTAATGAATAGTGGCATAGATAGGCCAGTGGTGTAACAGCAAAGGCACTAATAGGCCCAACTATTAACGAGTGACATGGATGAGCCATTTCGTTAAGTACAATGGCATATTTAATGTATCTTTTATATTTTATTGTGTTATAATGCTATATTATTAATTCATAAATTTAAAAAATTAAAGATCCGTGGGGCTTACGCCCCATGTCTCGAGGCTTTCGTCTTGCTTCGTATTATGTAAAGCGCTCCGCCTCACGTATATTATTAATTCATAAATTTAAAAAATTAAAGATCCGTGGGGCTTACGCCCCATGTCTCGAGACTTTCATCTTGCTCCGTATTATGTAAAGCGCTCCGACTCACGCTCTCGCCTTTTAAAACACTAGTCCGCACAAGTATAAAAATATAGTTGAAAAAGCGCTTTACACGATGCAGTAGTATAAAAAGATGCCGTCCAAACGGATACGCTATATCTATAACTTAATGGTTTTACAATTCCATAATTTGATTTGGAGAATATCTTAAACAATGTCACAACTTGAAACGTGCCAACAATACCATTTCAAATATCTCCCTCAACTGGCAATGCAGAACGCCACCATGTTCTTTGACCAAATAAACAATCAGCCATTGTCAAACCAATTCTGGAGCTAGAGGAAGTGGCTATCATCATGCCCATCATTTTGAAAAGATGGGCAACAAATAGCATCCTAATGTCTTAAGAGTCATAACATTTTGACTAGGTATGTTGCAACATGAATCTCATTAGTACATGTTATAGCACGAAAGACAAATCACATGGATTTAAACAACCCAGCATTTGAGAAATAATAATACAAAATGTAACAACATTGGGATATTACCTAGTACGGATAGCCAGGGGTGCAAGAGCTGTCTTTCCATGAGATCATCTTCCTATGATCTCGACCTCTAAATGATCGAGCGACAAGCTGACCAGTCATAGGCTTGCACAAACCAACATCAATCACAGAAGTGCTCTTTCTCTTCTCAGAAGATGACTCCCCATCTTCAGCATAAAAGTCAAACAGCAAGGCAAGACAACGAACCTGATGAGCCAAGACCAAGTTTTCTTCATCTGCAGGTATAGTGTTTATTATGTGAGCATTGACCTGCAACAGATTAAATAGCTACTTCAGTTTAGGATTGACCAATAAAATTGTCGCAAACTGACATCACCCAATCTCAATTAGTGAACAAGTTCAGCTATTGTCTGAGGAATCCTCAAAATTACGGTGGGTTAATTAAGGAATAAACCTAGAGTCTCCTTTTCGTCAAACATTAGCCACAAAGCTTCGTGGTTGAATTGCATTGCACTGCAGGCCTACCTTACATGGATTAAGAACACTCAACTTTTAGATATATGTAAAACACATACCCACTTGACACGGTCCAGGCAAATAAAGAGTCCATGTAACATAGCCACATGCAGCAAAACCAACCATTAAGTTTGTTACTGCTTACCTCTGCTTCCATGCTGCGAAGTTCATTGTACCACACAGAGCTATCCACCTTGGAATAGTTCTCCGACTGTATTGCCTCATAAAGGCTCAATGTGAAAAGAGGAGGCCTAAGTGGATACTCCTTGCTGATTTTGATCTGCCATAAGAATTACCCAAATGTTGACCACTCATGAAGAGGAAATTTAAATTGAATTTGATATAGAAAATGAAAAGGGTAAGATGTTAGACCTTGGATTCCAATTTCATTTTTCTTTCCTCGTTATCCATCTTTCTTGTCAGAACGAGACAATATTCCTGAACCTTGCAGTCCACCCATGACTTGTCACTGAACCCGGCAAGCCCAGGTGTATTATTACTATCCTGCTCAACCTGCACAGTGTCATCCACTTCACTATCTGATTCCAGAATAAGATCTGCATCATCTCCATATTTCTTAAAACTCGGTGACTTCCCCTTTATAATTGGAGAGCTGGCACTCTTTGAAATGAAAGACAGCTTTATGGAATGATCAAAATTGGTTCTTTTATTTGGAGTGGCATTAGTATCATTTATAGAAGTGACAGGAACTAAAGATGGAAGCTCCCCATCCTCCCTCGTGCTTTCTACCTCTTCTTTTGAAGAGGCAGATTTCCCATCCACCACAACTTCTGTAGGAAGCTGAACTTGTTCTGTTTCTGCGACAGCCAGTGTCGAAACCTGACTAGGAGATGGGCAAAGAGGGACCCATGCATGCAAACTACAGCGAGGATCGTGTGAGGCCCAAGGAACACTTCTACCGGCTAGAACTGGCCAGTTTAGGTTCATTAGAGAGTCAAACTGCTCCCTGTAACTCAGCCAAAAAAAGTTCAAATTTCCAACATGAGTTACGCCTTGCTTTTTAACCTTAAGGGCAAACAATAAAAGAGGAATAGGAGAAAAAGACAAGTCCAGAGATGGAATTTCAGTACTGAAAGAACAAGGAATACAAGACATCACATCATTCTCCGTGAACAAGAGGACACAGTAGAAAATAGAAAGAAGGCCAAGAATGAACTTGCAGAGCAAGGGAAACATTAACTATCTTTAATAAATTCAAACATCTTCAGCAAAACAAAACTGCACATAAGATCATCTCTGCCACAAGTCAGTCTCATCTATGATATTTGTCCCTATGGATCCATGATGCTAAACATACAGTTACAGTGACTCACGCTAGAGCCAGCTGAGCCTTTTTCCGAGCACGAATTCGTTGCACAACCGTTTGCACCCGATTTTGCTGCCGATACAGCGATAGACCAGAGATAACAGCAGCGTGTTTTGCTGTTTCATCATTTGACGTCCCAAAACCCCTAAGTGATGGTGACACCTCAGGTAAAAAGTCGATGCCTGCCAGATGCTGGACCCACTTGTATGGTCGTGAGGTTCTCCTTTCATCGAACACAATAGAATGATCAATTAGCTTAGCTGACTGCAGAACACACACGAAGTTGAATCAATCAGAAAGGCTGAAACAAACAGTTGAAAGTAAAAGGAATAATTAATACACCAATATCTCAAGCTGAAAACCTGGCGCGGAAGCTCAAGGCCTGTGTCATCCGGAAATAAATTGCATAAGATGTCATTATCAGGATTCTCTTGAGAGCCTTCAACTCCAACACACACAATATTCAACTTAATTAAGTACTCAAACTTCAAAGTGACAAGTTTTGTAGATTGTATCTCATCATCGTCTATATGAAGTGTCACTTTAAGTGGGTGAGTTTGATAAATTCCAGCCTGCTCCAGACTTTCCTTGCTGGGTATCTTTTTGGGACGCTTTCTTCTCCGTTGTCCATCATCTTCCTCTTCTATATCATCATCAACTTTAGAGCTCTCTAAGCTTGCAGACACACCTTCACATGAACGATTTATCATTCAGATAACAACATTTAGAAGGGCAAAGGAAGTAAAGAAGAAAGTGTTCAACCAGAAAGGAACTGAAAATAAATACATTCAAAGCTCAAGTAAACTAAAGGAGATATAATCAGTGAAATTGAGTATAAACAGCACAACCACTATAGTGCAACCAAAAACCAGAGCATAAATGAACAGGCATGAAGAATAAAATAAGCTGAACAAAGTAAAGTTGAAGTTCATGGTTTCCCATGAGTAGAATCTATTTGGTAATACTCAGAATAGAAATGGTCATTAAAATGATTAAGGTAGAGACTTAGACTTCTCCTTCTAGAAATCTTCATGATACCTTCAAGGTCGATTCCCACTACCAAAATGATTCACTACTTTGACTTAAACTTCAATCAATCTTCTACACTTAGACTTAGACTTTTCCTTTTTGAACTCTTTCAAGAGACCTCCAAAGTCAAAAACTAGCATAATGATTTCATTTTTTTTTTACCTTGAACTTCAATCCCGCCATTATTCCAATAATGATTAAGCTCTATCCTGAAAAACCAATATTTTTCCCCTCAAAAACATACTTTCCTCCTCCAACTCAAGAAATCATAAACTAATGCTATCTTAAATGGTTCATTTAAAGTAATTTCCTTTCAACTTCTCCATGTTTAACATTTCAAACTTATCATTTTAAATCCTTATTGACCAAACTCTGTATAACAATACTTTCAAACATTTTACTCTTAGTCTCCATAAAAGTCAATCAAAGCCAATGAAGATGGCCCAGAAGGAGTACTATGCAAGGATGGATCATTTTTTTTTATCTCTCTTGCCTTAAAAGCACTGTTTGCCTGTAAATTTGCATTACTATGTACAGTTACTACCTTCAAGCTGAATGCACAAGGTGACAACAAACTTAATAAATAGAACAGTTTCTCTATGAACTTATCACTTCCTACAATTAGAATGTCCCAAGTGAGGTGCCAACTGAATGTATCAAGTGGAACATATGCCACAACCCCTAGTTTCAACCACGTGTATCCAATCTGATAATATGTAACTTTGATTATAAGAAACGATGGAAAGAAACATATTGATGAGTAGTCAAAGAAACCAATATGTTCTCTTGATTATGTCACATTTTAAGGATTTGTTTAACCACTATATAACTAGCATTAAGCGTAGTTATCCTCAAACGTAACCGAGAAATCTCCTAGAATTACTAAGATTCAACTAACACCCCGATCACTAGGAAAGTTTTAAAAACTGCAGTCTACACAGGATTTATTTTCTCAACTTGAAATAATATATTCTCAAAAATTAATATAGACACTAAAGATGAAAATCGCCCAACTAAACCTTAGTTTTAATTTTTGATGAAGACTAAACCTTAGTCTTAATTGAACAAACATTATTTGAAGGAAAATTTATACTGAAGTATAACAAACCTTTCTTCTCCCTGCCTATGATAATATTTACAAACACCCATCACAGAGCCCCTTGTTAAAGAAATAGACAGAAAAAGGATTTTCAGAGTTCAACATTGAGAAATAGTTTAGATCAAGTTTGTAAATATTTAATTACCGTTAAAATAGTATAAAGTCTTGGCTTTAGTTTGTGATCATACAGTTTACCTAAAAGAAAATTTTTCTAGCAAAGAAATGCATCAACAACCTTGAATCTGGCGGAGAAAATAAACATTATGGCGGACTTTAATTTTGAAATAGGTGCCATTATAGCAGACTAGAGCAGAGCACATGAAGAAGGCATAATATGATAAAATGATATTAGTGTTTACACAGCAGTTTCAGGAAAGAGAAAAAAACACATGATGAGCCCAAATAAGAAATCTATAGACTGGGACCAACCAGTGTCTTTATTTGCTTGCTGGCGGGCAACAGCTTGAGCGTCCTTCACACTACCAACAATCTCCAGCTCCACATTTTCTCCAAAGGCTTCTTTTTGGGCCATTAGCTGTGAATAAATAACATAGAGAGGCGGAGGAAGCAACTCTGCATATTGCAACTGCTTCAACTTTTTTGTGTGCAGAACTCCAAGTTGGTGCTGCACCGGCAAGGATGCTTTCTTGAGTGATTTTAGGTGTGACGGGAGACTTGACAAGAACTTCTTTCTGTTTGCAATGGTCTCCTGTAGAGCCTTTTTTTTCTGTTCCAGTTTCTCACGAAGCTTGCATAATTCTTTGCGCTGACACAGCAAATATGTAAACTCAAAACAAAGCTCCAGCCAGACTTATCACACATGCGCGTGCGCACACATGCCACTCCTCCGATGATCATATAACTTATAAGAGATGGGAGTATTCTACAAACATACACAGCTGATACCAGTGGCGGAGCCAGAATTTTGGTTAAGGGGTGTCAAAATATATAAAATTAAACATACCAGGAAATTAAGGGGAGTCAATACATAGTATATATACATATAATTTATTTTTTTACCTACCTACACAGTGTATTTTTTTCGCGAAGGGGTGTCATTTGACACCCCTTCCTATAAGGTGGCTCCGCCACTGGCTGATACATATGATCTAATACAAATTCCAAATAAAGGAGAAGCATAGAATTTGACCTCAACATTAGCAAATACTAAATAACCCCAAGAACTTTTTTCAGCTCATGAAATAACATGTTACAACATCTACAAATAAGTGCAATGTGCAGAATCTATGGTTGAAAGCACCACTAAAGGGAAGCCAAGCTGGGTATAGTTTCAGTCTTTCAGGGTCTATCGTTATTGATTGTAACAACCTTCATATGATCCCTTCTCCACTAAACCACTTCTGAAACCACTTTAGTAATTTTAATAAAGATGATAGTCCATGAAGACAAGAGTTTTAGAAGCAAGATAACAACTTTAATTCACCAAGCAACATGAAACACCAAGCCTAATAACTACCTTTAGCACAAGATACTGAGAAATTAACGCTAATAAAACAGATTACTAATTTGGAAATAGAAAGGAGTTCTTGCCAATTGAATTAAGCTAGTTACCTGGAATAGCTCAAAATTGAGCCGCTTTAGCATCAAATTGTGTGAGCTGTCCTTTGACATAACAGAGCTTTTTATCTCCTCAGGTGCATCTCTAAAGAATTCTTCCTCAGGAACAAGTTCAATATCAGGATATTTTGACCTGAAATCTTTGCAAGCCTTTATAGCTTTCAAGTAATGACTTTTTTCATACATCAAGTTATGGAGCTGCAGCGTGGTGAAGTCCACCGGAGCTTTTGCACGTTCTGTTTCCCCTTTCACACGATCCTCATCGAGCAAGATTGATCTATTTGCCTAGCGGAGGATGTTTAAGGTAGTTAATACACAAGCATTAGGGAAAAACAAAAGAACAAGTGGAGATAGAATGAAAAGAAATTAACCTGGCGGAGAGAGACGAAGTTGATTAAAATCTGAGTGACGAGTTCGCGAAGTTCAGATTTCGGCGTGCTTTCTTTTTTGATGGACAGCATTTTTGTAACGATTTCCTCAACTGAAGCTTTGCTTTGCTGCAGAACTTCGTAGGGAGACTTTTCCGGCTTGTGCTCCGGTAGTATCTCGCCGGGTTCCCCCATGGTTATCTCCATTTTCACCCCTGCTCAGTCGCTGCCTCTCTGCAGATTAAGTCATACGCTATGCTTCTGGATGTGTACGCTACTAGGGTTTGTTTGTTCCGTCTGCTCGACACTTGAGTGCCAGTCTTTCGGGTTCAGCACTCTTCTATTTTTGCTTTATTTTTTATCCTTTTCTTTTAAGCATTTATTTCCAGAATTTAAAAAGAAAAAGACCTTCCGGAAAAAAGATAGAAATGTTATAAAATAAAAACTGTAAAGTAAAGACAAGTATAGAGAGAAACTGATATATTATTCAAACTTCAAACTTATGTACATAATGAACTGAAAACTACTCTATTTATAGAAGATAGGAAACAGCTACGAGGCTTTTCAGGAAGCAGTTGCAAGGCTTTTCTTTAGCTGCTTGTAAGCTGTCTGCATGAGCTGCTTGCAACCTGCCTGTTTAATAAGAAGTTACTGCAAATTATTTCATTGAGCTGCTTGCAACCTGCTTGCATATAAATTTCAACAAAGTACTAAATGGATAATCTTCTTCAGGAAGATTATCTATAGCGGAGTAATAAATGAACATCCACAATATAATTATTTTCATAACACTCCCCCTTGAATGTTCATTAAAAGGTATTGTGCCTCGTTAAAACTTTACTAGGAAAAATTCAGTGGGAAAAATTCTAGTGAAGGAAAAAGAGTACACATATTTAGTAATACGCATTTCTAGCTGCCTCATTAAAAACCTTATAAGGAAAACCATGTGGGAAAAAATCTTAGTAAGAAAAAAAGAGTACATCGCGTATTTTACTCCTCCTGATGAAAACCTTGTTTCAAATATTTAAGTCTCTGCATTCCAATCTTGCATACCATCTTCTCAAAAGTTGAAGTTGGCAAAGATTTAGTGAATAAATCTGCCAGATTGTCACTTGAACGGATTTGCTGCACATCAATGTCATCATTTTTCTGAAGATCGTGTGTGTAGAATAATTTTGGTGAAATGTGCTTCGTTCTATCTCCTTATAAATCCTCCCTTCAATTGGGCTATGCATGCAGCATTGTCTTCGTATAAAATTGTGAATTTTTTATCACACTCAAAACCACATTTTTCTTGAATAAAATGAATCACTGATCTCAACCATACGCATTCCCTACTTGCTTCATGAATAGCTATTATCTCAGCATGATTTGAAGAAGTAGCAACAATTGACTGTTTTGTGGAGCGCCATGATATGACAGTACCTCCACATGTAAACACGTACCCGGTTTGAGATCGAGCTTTATGAGGATCAGATAAATAACCTATATCTGCATAACCAACAAGATCTGCACTACCTTTGTTAGAATAAAACAAACCCATATCAAGAGTTCCCTTTAAATATCGCAAAATATGCTTAATCTCATTCCAATGTCTCCGAGTAGGAGAAGAGCTATATCTTGCTAGTAAATTAACAGGAAATGCTATGTCAGGCCTTGTAGCATTAGCAAGATACATAAGTGCACCAATTGCACTGAGATAAGGTGTTTCAGGACCAAGGAGTTCCTCATCCTCTTCTGGAGGTCGGAACGGGTCCTTATTCACTTCAAGTGATCGAACAATCATTGGTGTACTCAATGGGTGCGCTTTGTCCATGTAAAAGCGTTTTAAGACCCTTTCTGTATAGGCAGATTGATGGATAAAAATCCTGTCTGCTAAATGTTCAATTTGCAGACCAAGACAAAGTTTTGTCTTTCCAAGATCTTTCATCTCAAATTCTTTCTTAAGATATTCAATTGCCTTTTGGAGCTCTTCTGGAGTTCCAACAAGATTTATGTCATCAACATAAATAGCAAGTATAACAAATTCTGAAGCCATTTTCTTTATAAAAATGCATGGACAAATAACATCATTTATGTAACCCTCTTTTAGCAAATATTTACTGAGACGATTATACCACATGCGCCTAGATTGCTTTAAACCGTACAAAGATCTTTGTAATCTGATTGAGTACATTTCCCGAGATTTTGAATATGCTTCAGGCATTTTAAATCCTTCAGGGATTTTCATGTAAAGTTCATTATCAAGTGACCCGTACAGATAAGTTATAACCACATCCATTAGATGTATTTCAAGCCTTTCACGTAAGGCTAAACTGATGAGATATCGAAATGTTATGGCATCCATAACTGGTGAATATGTTTCTTCATAATCGACTCCAGGTCGTTGTGAGAATCCTTGTGCAACAAGGCGGGCCTTGTATCTTTCAACTTCATTTTTATCATTCCTTTTTCGCACAAAAATCCATTTATGACCAACTGGCTTTATACCAGCAGGTGTTTGGACTACTGGTCCAAAGACCTCTCTTTTAGCAAGTGCGTTCAATTCTGATTGAATTGCCCCTTGCCATTTTGGCCAATCAAATCTTTGTTGACATTCTTCGACAGATCGGGGTTCAAAATCATCACTATCTTACATAATGTTAAGTGCAACATTATATGCAAAAATATTATCCACCACTATTTCATATCGATTTAAATTAATCTCATCACCAGTAGAACTTATTAAAAGTTCCTCGCTCACTTGAGTCTCGGGTTTATTGATTTCTTCAGGAATCTCATAACTAATTAGATCTTGGGTCTCTTCAGGAGATCCCTTCATAATATCATTTTGATCTTTTGTCAATTTTTTTTTTCTATGATTTCGATCCTTAGAACCCAAAGGTCTACCACGCTTCAGGCGTGCTTTAAGTTCACTAGCTCTCATGCTAGTAGATGGTCCTGCTGGGACATCAATTCAGATAGGTACATTCTCTGCAGGGATATGTGACTTAGTTATCCTTTTCAAATCAGTAAATGCGTCTGGCATTTGCTTTGCTATATTCTGTAAATGGATGATCTTCTGGACCTCCTGATTACATATAGGGGTACGTGGATCAAAGTGAGATAATGATGAAACTTTTCACACAATTTCTCTTTTGATTTTCTTTTTCTCTCCCCCTAATTATGGAAAATTTGTTTCATCAAATTGACAATCTGCAAATCGAGCAGTAAATAAATCTTCCGTCAATGGTTCAAGATAGCGAATAATAGAGGGTGATTCAAACCCAATATATATTTCTAACCTTCTTTGGGGGCCCATCTTACTGTGATGTGGTGGTGCTACTGGCACATATACAGCACATCCAAAAATTCGTAGATGGGCAATATTTGATTCATGACCAAAAATCAATTGTGACGGAGAATATTTATTATAATGTGTCGGTATGAGACGGATAAGTGATGTTGCGTGCAAGATAGCATGGCCCCAAACAGTAGTGGGCAATTTGGTTTGCATAAGTAGTGGTCTTGCTATTAATTGCAGCTGTTTAATAAATGACTCTGCAAGGCCATTTTGAGTATGAACATAAGCTACAAGATGTTCAACTTTTATTCCAACTGATAGATAGTAATTATCAAAAGCTTGAGATGAGAATTCTCCAGCATTATCAAGGCGAATAGCCTTTATAGGATAATCTGAGAATTATTCCTTTAATCGAATTATTTGGGCTAATAACTTTGCAAATGCCAGGTTGCGAGATGATAGTAGGCAAACATGAGACCATCTTGAAGATGCATCTATTAGGACCATAAAATATCTAAACAACCCACTTGGTAGGTGAATAGGTCCACATATATCCCCATGTATACGTTCTAAAAAGGTAGGGGACTCAATGCAAACCTTCATTGGTGATGGTCTAGTGATCATTTTGCCTTGATAACAAGAATCACACGAAAATTTATCATTTGTAAGAATCTTCAGGTTCTGTAATGGATGCTCACTCGAATTTTCAGTAATTTGTCTCATCATTATTGATCCAGGATGGCCCAAACGGCCATGCCAAAGCACAAAAGTATTTGAATCAGTAAACTTCTGGTTTACGATAGAGTGTGCTTCAACTGTACTAATCTTTGAATAGTATAAGCCAGAAGATAAAGTTGGTAACTTTTCTACAATGCATTTCTGGCCAGAAATATTCTTTGTAATATAAAGATATTCCACGTTCATTTCATCTATTGTCTCAACATGATACCCATTTCGGCAGATATCTATAAAACTCAACAAGTTTCTTCGGGACTTGGAGGAGAATAATGCATTGTCTATAATAAGTTTTGTTCCCTTAGACAGAAATACAATAGCTCTTCCGGAGCCTTCAATCAAACTTATATTACCTGAAATTGTAGAAACATTTACTTTTTCCTTATGCAAATAAGAAAAGTATTTCTGATCTTTGAATATGGCATGTGTTGTTCCACTATCAATTACACAAATATCTTCATGATTGGTCTTTGATCCAAACATAATTTGAGGATTATCCATATTCTTCAAAATGACATAAACAAAATAAATATGATAGTAAACATTATTATCAAAGCATAACTTTTATTTATGTACAACAATTACATAACCATACTATCTACTATAAATAATAAAAATTAAAATATTTACATCTCTACAGATTCACTACCGATCACATGACTTGTTTCTCCTTCTGAGAGTGCAAAGTAATCAGCTACATCCAAATGCATGAAGTCTAAATTATCTTCAGAAATAAAATTTGCTTCAACATTTTTCTCTGTCTTCTTCAGGGAGGCTTGATATAGCTCAACCAGGTGCTTTGGCGTACGACATGTACGGGACCAATGCCCTTTTTCCCCACATCTATAGCATGCATTTTCTGGCTTTGATGCTTGCACCGCTTCATGCTTTTGCTCCTTCCTTTTCCACTGCTGGTGGTGAGGAGGGTTCTTTGGTGCATTATTATTACCACGATTAGAATTTCCTCCCCGACCACGGCCATGACCACGACTGGGGCCACGTCCTCTTCCACGTTTAGCTTGGTGGAAGTTCGTATCATTCACTTCAGGGAATGGACAAGAACCAGTAGGTCGGCTTTCATGGTTTTTCATTAATAGCCCATTATGTTGCTCGGCTACAAGAAGATGTGAGATAAGTTCAGAATACTTTTTGAATCCCATCTCTCGATATTGCTGCTGCAGGAGCATATTCGAGGCATGAAAAGTGGTGAAAGTTTTCTCCAACATATCATGATCAGTAATATTATCACCACATAGTTTCAATTGGGAAATAATTCTGAACATAGCAGAATTATACTCACTGATAGATTTAAAATCTTGTAGCCTTAGATGAGTCCAATCATAACGTGCCTGTGGAAGAACGACCATCTTCAGGTGGTCATATCTATCTTTCAAATTATTCCACAGTATGACTGGATCTTTAACAATAAGATATTCCATTTTCAGGCCCTCATCAAGGTGATGGCGTAGGAATATCATTGCTTTGGCACAGTCTTCGTTTGATGCCTGATTTTTATCTTTGATGGTGTCTGCCAGACCCATCGCATCAAGATGAACTTCGGCATCAAGCACCCAAGACATGTAGCTTTTGTCCGATATATCCAGGGCTACAAACTCAAGTTTAGAAAGATTTGACATTATTTAGAGAAAGAAAGTTCGTACCTCTCATACTTTCAAAGTATTTTCTCGAGATGACAGAGTATCGTGCTAATAACGTGTTATAAAATAAAAACTGTAAAGTAAAGACAAGTATAGAGAGAAACTGATATATTATTCAAACTTCAAACTTATGTACATAATGAACTGAAAACTCCTCTATTTATAGAAGAAAGGAAGCAGCTGCGAGGCTTTTAAGGAAACAGCTGCAAGGTTTTTCTTTAGCTGCTTGTAAGTTGTCTGCATGAGCTGCTTGCAACCTGTCTGTTTAATAAGAAACTGTTGCAAATCATTTCATTGAGCTGCTTGCAACCTGCCTGCATCAGCTGCTTGTAGATAAATTTCAACAGAGTACTAAATGGATAATCTTCTTCATATAGCGGAGTAATAAATGAACATCCACAATATAATTATTTTCATAACAAGAAAAAGATAATTTATGCATTTATAGTAGAAAAATTTATTATATCTTTATTTAAAGAAGATAATTTGTACATTTCCCGAGATTTTTTTTTATGTCATAGATATTTATCCTTTTATAAAATTTAAAAAGTTCACTGGAAAATTTATACCTTGGGTAAAAGGCAAAAAAAAAAAAAAAAACTTTTAGGAAAGAAAAAAAAAGTCAGAAAATCAATATCGTGAACAGAATTCTTTTTTTTTTCTTCCATCACAAAAATATTTAAAAACTTCTTTTCTCTGAAGAAAAGAAAAAGCTAAATTTCACAACTGTTACTACCTCTGTGACTATTTCTGGACTTCTGGTATGTAGGACACATTACTCGATGCTCTTATTTTAACATAATTTCTCATTCTTTCTATATTTGCTGGTATATCAATTAGCAAGTTAAATTATTTATTGTCATAATAAATTTCCAACGGTTTGAAATTAATTTATATAAGTTATTTATTATATCAATTATCTATTATTTGATAAATGGCATTCAAAATTTTGTTGTAACCTAGTTAAATATATAAATTACTTATTAATTGATTTTGAACAGCTTGTCATCCAAAATTAGTTAACATTTACACGGTTATAAAACTTTAAAACTTAAGGTTTTAAG
Organism: Nicotiana tabacum; assembly: GCF_000715075.1. Lineage (NCBI taxonomy): Eukaryota > Viridiplantae > Streptophyta > Magnoliopsida > Solanales > Solanaceae > Nicotiana > Nicotiana tabacum. Next base: position 19,604,281 of record NC_134091.1, read on the forward strand.
CATATCATATACATTTGTGTGGCTTTAAAATTTTCTATTAAAAATAAAATAAAAAATTTAAAATTAAATTAATTTTAATATAAAAATGTGATTTTTTTTAAACAGACTAATAAAGAAATAACGTAACACAATTGGAACAATGGAGTACTATTTAGGGGGAGGGGGAAAACTTATTTTACTATTGAAAGCAAGACAAAAAGAAGAGCAAAAGGCGATTCTTCTTTTTTTTCCCAAACTAAAATAACATTTGTCACAACAATACCTCAAAAGTCAAATATGATTCTTAAGTGACCATTTGAAGGCACACCTTTACAACACCATTCTGAGTGATCACACGTTTACCATTAAGGCTAAAATAAAAAGGCGTCCAACCAAACTCAGCATTTAAGCACACATCAATTAAGAGAGTGAATGCATAGTTGTTTATGGCTTACTAACATGCAACAGAAACTTCCTGCTTTACACATATGGGTTTCAACACTGATGCCACACTTTCAACACTTGCTATATGGTGTTGACTCTTCATTAGTGACCAGGACCCAGAAGAGATAGAAGAAAGGTCCGATAATCACCAGAAGTCTCCGAATGAACTGCATCATTCAGAGATTTCTTATGTTTTTTCTGGTACTCTGCTTTTATATACTGCATATCGATCTCAGTTCGTGTGACTACTATCCTAATGAGAGTCGTATCATTCGTCCCCAAGCCCTTCATTGCCCTGTGCAACTCCTGATGTAACAGCAGAAAAGAATGGTTTACTAGTTGCTTCATGTTTAGCTAAAAAACTCAAAAACGGAGAGGGATATTTGTAAGTTAATATCCTTCATTCTCCAGTTTTCTTAAGGTAAGCTTACAGAAGTCAGAAGATACAACATCTTTTGCTTCAAGTCCGAGTAAAGGAAGGTAAAGAAAAATAACAGAAGTAAACGACATCCACAATTCCGAGTATTAAAAAAAAGAATGAAAAGGGGGCAATATCATTTGAGGAAAAAGAAAAAGCTAACCAGAAGCAGGAGTTCAAAAATTTCCATGTTATAGGCAGAATGGTAATCGTGTTCATAACTTGATAAGAATTTAAATAAATGTAACCTGTACCTTCGCAAAGTATTTTGCTGGATTCTCAGCACACTGCAAAATAGTCAAGAGGGCAAACTCAAAGTGTCCAGAGGTTTCGTTTTTTACAGCCTGTAGCAGTTTCGGTCCATTGGTCAGCAAAAATTGGAAATCCGAATAGGTTTTCGAAATGAAGTCAGCTTACCTTTTTCAATTCCCTGCCATACATGCTGTGATAAGTAGCACTAACAGCAGCCAAGTGTGCCCTGCTTCGTTCAGAGAAAATTCGTATAAAAGTCTTCTCATCAGTTCCCAATTTCTTCTCCCCAGCTTTGAAAAGAGCTTTAGCATCATAATCCACAGTAGCTCTGTCAACTTCTGTGCCTTCATATCGCATTGTGCTTACAAATGCTAGAAGCAACTGTAGTGATTAAGAGAAAATAATACATCAATATCTTCTTTCATAAGAAGCAATAAATGCAATTACTTGTTTAAATTTTAAAGATAATACAAGGTAGACTCCAATTTGCATCAGGAAAGTAAGACTCCACAAGAATAACTAATGAATTGGAATCAGATACAATACTAGGATAAGGTCATGACCAGATAATGCACCTCAATTCCGATCAATAAAGACAAAGGTGCCCGGTGCCCCAGCAAAAAATGGTAAATGATATAAATATGAGAGTTATTTCACAGCCCCCCATCTTTCCCAAAGACTATAACTGCATAAATATTAAATTCAAAGTTCAACAATCTACTACGACTCATTTACTTCAAAGTTGTTTCTAGGCATGGTTATCCTCTGTTAGGTAATCCAAATAGCTTTATGATCATCATTTAACAGGGAAAACGTAGAGAGTGACTACCTTTTTGTGATCACCAGATGCGTGAAGTTCAATATCATGCTCAAGGTAGATACCATTCATAGAATGATAAAGTTGTTTGAAATGTAGTATTTGAGAAGGAGTCCGTGAACATATCACTTCTGTGGCAGCTCTGAGATCAATAGTGCCAGCACTCAAAGCCCACCTCACTAGGATAGCATCCCTTCCAGCTGGATCATGCATCCAAAGCAAGACTACTTTCTGGAACCATTCAAAATGATAAAGGAGATGAAGAAACAGAAGCTTGAAAGAGAAAAGGCTAAAGGAGGAATCACAAATTTTGCCAAATGCAGTTTCATTTGTCTTTGATGTTCCTGCTGCCCTAACATTTTAAATCTTTTCTTTGAATGCAATAAGTTTCAGGCCTCTACAAATTATTGCTTAATAACAATAGTGGCAAGTTATAGAGTTATCAAAATTATCCCAGAATATCTACCCGCCATAAATACCTCAAGATTACCGCTAAGCTCTTTGGCCAAGCGTTTGGTTAGCTCTTCAGAGTACATAGCTCTGTATTCTTGTTGAATAAGAGCACGCTGAGTTGCATCACGATGGGCAAGGATGTTAATGACTGCTTTTTTATCACATCCAAATCCTGCATTACACAAGCCAAGTAATTCACTCAAAGGCAAGCAGAATAGCAACACGCAATTACTTAATGAATGGCACCGCTTTTTAAGTCACCTTTTTGATTTTGAAGTACTATATGCACTCATAAGAAATTACGCAATCCTGGAAACTAAGCCAAAATTCGATGATCACATTTATCTGTTCCTGATAGCACATTGCAATTTCAAAACTATGATGTGCTAAATTTCGAAAATTCTCTCAACCCTCTTTGTTTAGCTAGGGTTACTTCTATAATTCTAGAAAGCATTTAGGAAAATCTACACAGATAATAATACCTGAATCACACCTTATAGTAGTATCATCACAATAACAACTATCTTTCTCTCTTCTTAAACAATTTTAGCCTTTTTTTTAAAATGTTAAAAGCAAACTAATAGCCAGCTGGCTCTTCTGATTTTTTCTTCTTTTTTTTCTTCCTTTTTTTGTCATGATTGAAGCTTAATCCATTAGAGCAGTAACTGATTCTCAACAAACATTCAAAATTTTAGAAAGAAAAAGACATGGAAGCCACAAAGAACGATGAACTAAAGTACAGAAGACAAATCAAACGAAACAGAACACCCCAAACCTTTACAAAGAAGAACGAGAAATGATCTACAGTTAAAGGAGGGGAACACATGAATTATTGCTGAGGGATAATTTTACCCTTGAAAGCTTTGTAAAGTTGCATGGCGTCATCGCGAGGCGAAGATAAAACTGGAGGAACAATCAGGGTAGCCATTTCTCTCTTCTCTGCTTTCTTTTCCCCTTTCTCTCTCTCCCTGTAATAAAATAAAATAGAACACACGCCCTTATCAGTTGGTCAACAACTAGTGTACTACAAGCCTTTTCGAATAAGTATGTAACGTCTTTGAATCAAGTTAATCCCACAAACTCTACTTGTTTATATTTCATAACGTATCGTATCGTAATATATTATATTATTTAATAAATATAATATTTAGATGGATTATACCGTTTATCAGTATTTTATTATATTACTCATCCACAATATAAAGAATAAATTTGTAACATTACTAAAAAAAATAAGATACTGAATATAATTATTATATAAAAAAGTAGGATAAATAATAAAATATGATTATTTAATAATAAATAAGAGAATATGAGAGAAAAAAAGCAAGGAAATGATGTCACCGCACCAAATGCATCGTTCCATACAGTGACACTTTTTGTCCTTACGTAACAAGGGATTTAACGATACGATACAATGAAATTTAAGTAACAATCAAAACAAACATTGTATTTAAAGTAACAATACGATACAATATGATTGGTAACAAATATCCAAACAAGTTGTAAGGCTCCTTTTTACTTGCAAATAAGTAATAGCACGATGATAGTGTGAGATTATAATATAGAAATTAAATAAAAATGAGATTATTCAATGAATAGATATTTATTAATTGATGAAGGTCAAATGCGTATTTTTTTCTATGTTATCTCGAAATTAGTAATTGAAAATTATTATCTTACATATAGTAGTATAAACAACCTCGAAATTTACTGAACCCAAAATTAAAATTCCAGCCAAACACTAAGTAAATAATTTTATATTTTATTATGAAAATTTTATCCCCTATTCGTATAATCAAACACCCTAAGGTATTCACGGTTCGATTCATTAAAATCAAAAGTAAATAAATTATATTCTTTCTATATTTTGTTTGATTTTTTTTTTTTATCTATTTTTTTTAATTAATAAAGAACTTGATGAAGTACAAATTCAATTCATTTTCAATATATTAGAGCTATCTATAAGCTGTTCCATAGGTCAATATATATATATTTAACAAAAATTGAACTAACAAACGCTTTTATGAGCAATTGAAGTACTCTGTGAGAAGTGTCATCTGTGATAAATGATATTTATTCTCTTTCATTGAACTAACCAAGATTAAATTAAAAGGAGAAATCAAAAAACTCCTAAGAAACTTCACTTTAGAGGTAAACTCAATACGGAACTAATAACCGTTTGGTCAAGCTTCTAAAATCAGCTTATTTTGAAAAGAACTTTTATGACATTAATCATGTTATCTCATGGTTATTCTACATGACACATGTACAAGATTGCAGTTATTGTGGGAGTATTTTCAAATTTTTAAATAGTCATGTGTCCTTCTAATTTTACAAGTATCCTATCTATTTCCAAGTGACTTCTTGCATGAAGCCTTGTAGCCAAATACTCTTAGATAATTGGTACATGACAAGAGTTTTTACATGTGGCATTGTTTTAAAAGATTATTTAACAAATGGTTCTACTAAGCAAGTGACTATGAATATCTACCATGTGGCCTTTTGCATGAAGATATATGGCCAAATGGCTAAGCCATAAACAAGTGGCAATCATCTTTCATGCAATTAAACACTAATTTAAGAAGACCCTTAGTATATCTATAAATAGACTTCTTGTTCATAAATATCAACAAAAATTAGTTTTTTTTACTAGTTTCCTAGTTAATCATTACTTTCTTCTTTAGCTAATCATTATTATAATTATTATTTCCACTATTGATCAAATCATTATCTCTTGTTATTATTTCTTTCCTTCGATTTATTTCAAAACTTGTTGGTATTATTTAATTTTGCTGATTCATATATCCTCTAAATAAATAGAGGTATGTTTGTTTAATTTTGAAGAAACATTTCACATTACTGGGAAAAAAAATTAGGACAGCGCCCAACACGACTCAAGCTAATTCGTGTTTCCGCTCACAAATTATATTATTGTAATATTATTATTACTTTTCCCGTGTCATTTCCGTAAAGTTATATGAGACCATACTGCTACTTAGGCTCTAGTTACTGGGCGCAACTTTTGAGAAGAAATAGCTGGATTTTGATGGCAATTTCATGGAGTTCAAAACTCATTTGTGATTTTTTTTTAAAAAAGAGTGGCATTTCTATATATAGCGCTCTTTTAAAGAGCGCTATACTTTAACGGAATTTTGGTCGTTAAAGTATAGCGCTCTTTAAAAGAGTGCTATATATATATATATATATAACGTCACTGTAAATCGCGCTATACAGGGCTGATAAGACAGTTATGCATAGCGCGGTATATAACCGCGCTATATATGTATAGCGCAGTTATATACCGCGCTATACATAGATAAATAAACGGTCCCCCTTCCTTCTTCCCCACATTCGAACCAGACGACCCCCCTCCCCCATTTCAAAATTCTGAATCGATCCCTCCCCCCAAATTTCCTTCTAAAAAAAATTATAGTAAAATATAGTGGACCCCACCCGTCACACAAAAAGATAAGATTGTAAGTCCCACATCCTAGCCAAGCCTTCTATTGTTGTGGTTTCCTCGTTTTGGGCTCAAATTTTCAATTCATCGACTTTTCGAAAAACATAAATCGAGGTATTGCGATTTAGTTTATGTAAAAACTCGTATAATAATGCATATTAGTTGTTTTGAATGTGTTTCCATGTTGTTTTATATTTTTTTTTTTGCGATTAATCTAGTATGTTATTTTTATCCGGACTAAGATATTAGTATTTTGTGTTTGTTTTGTGATTAAAATGTATTTGTTATTTTTATCTAGTTTAGATTATTTATTTGCTTAAAGACTAGTGCCCTTTTAGCGTAGTAAAATGTAGAGCCTTTTAGCGTAGAATCCCTGTAGTTTAAGTAATTTATAAAACAAACGTACAAAATTATGAAAAAATTTAAATTGATACACATAAGAATTCAGGATAGCTTGGTGCTATTGGGCCTCAAATATCGAGCCTGGAACCCATAGGTATATACTCTGTCCAATTAAATATGATAAAAATTAATTATTTAATTTACAAAACAAACATACAAAATTACGAAAATAATAAAATTGACACACATAAGAATTTAGGATAGCTTGGTGCTACTGGATCTCAAATATCGAGCCTGAAACCCATAGGTATATACTCTGTCCAATTAAATATTGTATAATTATAAAAAATAATTATTTAATTTACGATCGAACATACAATTAATGTTGTTTAATTTATAGTAGACGACATGGACGTGCCGCCTATGCATCCCGGACCTGTCTCCGATGAGCTATTAGTGTTACAGGGCGATCATAGGTCCGCATATGTATGGGAGGGAGAGTTACTGGCGCAGACTCTCCGTACCAGGAGAGTGGACGACATGTGGGGTTTTATGAAGAACAGAAATCTCCATCCCCGTGTAGTCCAGCGCCTGCGGGATACGGATTTCTATAGGATTTTGGAGATCGGGCGGCTGCAGCTCGACTAGTCTTTGATCATGGCTCTGATAGAGCGGTGGCGACCGGAGACGCACACTTTCCACCTGCCCATTGGCGAAGCCACCATCACGCTGCAGGACGTGGAAGTTTTATATGGGATGCTTGTTGATGGACTGCCCGTTGCACTGCCTCAGGCCATGAGAGAGATGACGCGTGGGAAGTATTTGGACATGCTGCAGTAGCTCACTGGTTTCAGGCCACAGGATGAGTCTGCACACTCAGGGGCCAGTCGCATGAGTTTGATAGTTATTCGACAGTATTTGGAGATATTACACCCCGACATCACCGGCGAGGCAGATGATTTGCATATTCACCGGTATACGAGGTTGCTGCTGCTCCTTCTGTTTGGGGGGGTCTTGTTCCCGAACACTTCGGGGAACCTAGTCATCTTACGATTTCTTCATCATCTTCAGCTGCTAGATGATTTACCCCAGTACAGCTGGGGTGCTGCTATTCTCGCCTACGTGTACAGGCATCTGTGCCGGGCGAGCATGGGCACCCAGCATGACGTATGTGGATTTTTACCGATTCTATAGGTGACAATTCTATCTAGTCAAAATTTATCTTAAACTTTACGTCAACTTTGTATATTAGGTTTGGGCCTGGGAGCGGTTCCTGCAGTTGCAGCCACCTCTACCACCATTACCTCCGGATGTACCACCTTCATTTCTCCCTCTATCCAGGAGGTGATTTCTCCGGCGTGGATATGTACGAGATTACGAGGCTCGACATAATCTCCCCCTTTGCAGGGATGTGTTGGATATGTTGGAGGACGCACAGGTAAATGTGTACCTAAACTTACTTGGTATAGCTTCACATGTGTTGCGCATACTCACGTTTTCTGTTGTTAGTTGATAGTTCATCTGGACGCCATACAACGACGACTTGATAGGTGGCATGCCCGATTATTGCTCGACCGGTCGACTGATTTGGAGCACTTCCATCCCGTTGATGTGCCTCGATATTGTGGAGCATCATGCCACGGAGTGGGTACTTCTCCAGTTTGGCCGTCTGCAGTATATACCGAGGGGGCCTACATGGGAGGCCACACATTATCAGCGGGATGATTGTTCCAGGGCGGGCGACGCATATGTAGCATGGCTAGAGGCGCAATTCTATACTTGGGATCGGCGAGCTGACCTGATCCCCCCCTCACAGATCCAGACGGAGACTATTTAACTTTATATGCTTTGGTACTGCCGCGTTACCCGACTTTTTGTCGGGAATCCCATTCATCAAGCTGGCGGTCGGTACGTTCCATACGCCGGGCGGCACGAGGCCCTGGTATGTTTTATGTTATTATTAATTATATAACTGTAACTTAGTGTTCTGTAGTTTATATTTTATACGTTGTGCAGGCTATTGGCCTATATATAGTCTACCATATGGGACTGCAGATACAACAACATGTCGGCGAGGGAGCGACCGCTTTGCACGATTACAGCCGGCAGGTTGCAGAGGTGGCTGTCCGGACACTGCAGCGAGCTCGAGAGGATCAACGCTTGGGACACGACCCTGCTTATGTGGCGCCAGAGCAGTACCAGCGAGGTAGGGGTGTTGCACGAGGTAGGGGTGCCCCTCGAGGTGGGGGTGCCCCACGAGGCAGGGCTGCCGCACGGGGTCGCGGTGGGCAGCGAGGAGGTGGTCCCCAGCAAGGAGGCGTTAAGGCCCCTATTGATGATGTTGATGCTGATCTGCTGGGTGACCTACATGAGCCGGACGAGTATCCCACCAGCATGCCGTCATACAGCCTTGGGATGCAGCTCACTCCAAGGACTTCACAGGTGACCCCGTCGGGTCCACTATTGATCACGGGCATGGACCTTACCGGAGAGGATTGGGAAGCATACTTTTCAGGCTCATCGACCGCTGCTGAGGATCGGCCGACCCGAGATTTGGATAGTGGGCGCCGGCTGAGTTATGGCTCATCATCATAGGCGCAGGTATGTTTTTATTAGTATTAAATTTAAATTTATTTTTTCTTTTCTCATTTATTTTCCATAACTTTATTAATTTTCTTATTAAGGCTTCATCCCCGCCCGTCACGGAGGCCCATTTGTGCGATGCTGACATGGCTGTGACGGATGATTATATTCAGGAACCCGACGAGACCATGGTAAGACAATTTAAATTGTTGTGACTTAATATATACTTTCCTATACTGAGCTGACTTATTCTTCTATAGGTTTCTACTGGACCGACAACCCCTTCTACCGATCCTGCCAGCACCACTGATAATCATGCTGCAACGCATCCTGCTATAAAGAGGCGCCGTGATGAGGATGATCCTGATAGCGTAGCTGGGCAGGATGGGATGCGCCTCAGGCCAGCGGCTGTATTGAAGTACACAGGTTGTGGGACACATTGATTTTTTTTTCCGGAGTATTTTATGTAAATATTATTTTATGTAAATAATAACAATAGTTTTTTATGTTTACATAATATGCGCATTATGTTTTTATTTCCTCGTTCCTTCTTTATTTTAATACTACAACACAAACACAAAATATAGCAACTTAACATAATTTAAATTCAATACAACTAACGAAAATACATGACACGGGAAACATAAAGATAAAGTAGTACACTCAACACATACATGTCATTGTTTAGTCACTGCCGCCCATTATTCTCTGCTCCAACCACTTAAATTTTTCTTCCATCTTATTTTTTTCTAATTCTGCCTCTTTCAGTTTCTCCTTCAACTCCGCAATTTCTCGTTTATATTCTTTTTCATATTCACACTGTTTTAAGGTCAAATCATGAAGATACTGCAAAGATCGTTTGTAGCATTCCTGCTTACAGGGTTCATCAATCCATACCTCAAAATTGCAAAAAGGTTCGTCGAAAACCCTATAAAACTTGTTCACACATATCCAGTAGTGGCGTCCAACTTCACCATCATCCCAACAGTCATTCCTCATATAGTTTTTGCCGCACTGGCACCTTAGTACATAAAGGCGTTCAGACATTTGTTAAAGCGTAAAAAAAAACTTGCTTTTATGGAAAGTTTTGCTATTGGTTATTGTTAAGCACAGAAAATAACTAGAATGCGCCCGTTATTTATAGGCAAGGCAACACACATATCTCTCTCTCTCTCTCTCTATATATATATATATATATATATATATATATATATATATATACAAGGCAACACACATAACGTAGTATTTAACCGCGCTATATATATTCACATAACATAGTATTTAACCGTGCTATTCTTTACGTGTTAAAGATGATTACGGATACAAAATAACTTTTTCTCAGACGGGCAGCTTTTCAGTTCGACAAGACAATACACATAACGTAGTATTTAACCGCGATATATATATTTACATAACATAGTATTTAACCGCGCTATATATATTCATTAATTTACTCAACTGAAAAATATTAAATATCAATAAGATTTTCACATAACGTAGTATTTAACTGCGCTATGTGTATTCACATATTTATCAAAAATCTACATTTAACTCAACTATTTTTGTACTATATTTATCAACTATATTTATCAAATATATTCACATATTTTTCTATTTTTTAATCCAATACTATTTTTGATTACATGAACAGGAGGGAGAAATGCATTAATCTACTCAACTAGAAAATGTTAAATGTTAATAAGATTTAACAACAATGAAAACATAATTTTATTTGATACATCTTGCAACATAAATAAAATAACTACTTGTTATAACATAAACTCATTGATAGTTGGGCACATTAGAAGAACACCCACCACGAGCTTGATTACCACCGCCACCCAAATCAGCCGAAGGACATTTTCGACGGTCGTGTCCTGTTTGCGAGCATATACCATATTTGCGCGCATAAACGGTATCACTAACATCCATTTGGTTCCGTATATGCGTTCTCTTCTGCACCTGTATTCGACGCAAATAGTCCTTGTTACACACCATTTTAAATGGTTCCGTCGGCTAATAATGCTCAGCACTCACTGGCTGCAACTGCACACTATAGGTGTTTAAGTAAGCATCAACACTATATTATTCATCAACGTAGTTGGTTGGCCCTAAACCTGTATGTTGAAAGCACCTGATGGCATGTGAGCACGGCATGTGGTAGATGGACCATGTCCCACAAGAGAATAACCTTCTAGATTCATTTATGGTATGTACATTATTACCCTGGTTTTGATGGATAGCGGTGCGAACTTCAAAAACATTTATGTCATGATCATACTGCAAAAATGAATGCCAATGTGCTCGCCGCCTGCATTTCTCAAATCTCCTCATCTGCATTGGCATAAATTCAACACCCCTTTCCATCAATGACGTTGCAGTTGCAGCCCTTTTAACAAACCTCTTCGCCATCTGCTTGAACGACATCCGCACCATGGCAGTGACAGGCAATCCTCTTGCTAACTTCAATAACCCGTTGAAAGACTCTGACACGTTTGTAGTCAGAATTCTCCATCTTCTTGCACCATCCGCATGCAAAGTTCACTTATGAAGCTCAAGTCGCATCAACCAATGATAGGCTCTCTCGTCTTCCTGCCTGATAGATTCCATGTGCCTCCGGAATTTATGCTCTTGGTGGTCTGTTGCTGCCATCCACATCAAATCATGCAGATCCTTGTTGGGATGTGCCTTCTGGAAATTGGCCTTAAAGTGCCTCACACAGTAACAGTGGTAGGCATAAGGTTCTTGCCATGCAGGCAAGTTCTCTATAGAACTTATGATACCACCATGTCGATCAGATATTAGACATATGTCGGAACGCTGTTTGACAACGTGCTCTTTCAAATGGTTCAAAAACAGCGTCCACGTCTCTTGGCTTTCATTGGCATAAATAGCAAAAGCTAGAGGAAATATTTGTCCATTAGCATCTACTGCAACGGCTATCAACAGCTTGATATCATACTTTCCATAGACATGAGTGCCGTTTATGGATATTACCGACCGGCAATGCGGAAAACCATCAATTGCTGGTTTAAATGCCCATAACACGTAATTGAATATATATTCTATTTTTTTCGGACTTCGCTCAAGCTTCCATTCAACAACCGTCCCGGGGTTAAAGTGTTACAGTGCGGCCATGTACTTGGGTAGAGTTGCAAATGACTTATCCCAGCTACCATAAATAATTTCAAACGCAAGTTTGCGCCCGAGAAATGCCTTTCTTTTGGTAATGGTATGGCCATATTTCTGGTGGACTGATGTAATGCACTCTTTGATTTTATACTTTATGGACGCTTCAAGGTGTGGAATAAGGACAAGAGAAATCAAGTCAATATCCAAGTTGTAGTGATTCTCATTGAATGTGTCCATTTCACATCTGTGGGTGGGAACGTATTTACCTACTTGTCACAAACCTGTTTTCTTCCTGCTCACACGCAGCATCCAATGACAACCCGTAAACCATCTGCGGCAAACAACCTTGTATACCTCTGGAGTTGACTCCCATACTGTCATCTCATGACACTCTTTTATGTTGTGCATTTTCGCCGCCCTGCTTAGGCGCGCTTTATCAGGAAAAAATATGCCCTTTGCCAGCACCGTTAGTCTCGAATCATCTCACATTGTTGTATGACTTTCATCAAAATCCCTTGTGAGAGCATACACATCCGGCATACTTGGCAAGTTATCAAGGTAGGGAATCTTTCTTGAATGAAACGACACTTGAGACTCGTACACTCTTGGTCTAATGGGTGGTGGAGCATACTCCCTCGTCAAATCAGGTCCTTCATTCTCTTCCTCCTCATCACCATCCTCATGAGGGAAGGGTGTGTCGTCTCCGGAATCATCGGCATTGTTGTCATAATCATTGTTCTCTTCCTCACTCTGTGCATCTGCCAGATCCCGATTTAATATGTCGTCTTCGGACAATTGAGTGAGGACAGGTAGTTCAACTTGCTCGTTTTCATTGCATAAACAACAAAATAATAAGCTACTGAAATTAATAAATACTTTCTATATAGCTGTATCACTTCACTTACAAGTCGTAACGTGTTGACATTCCTTGATGGACATTATCCTGTTGGTGATGACTCCCGGATGGACCACCATAATCCAACATACCAGAACTACGCATATTCCAACTGGGCGTGAGTTCATAACTTGTAAAAGTCATATCTGGCCAGTACCCCCTGTGGAATATATGAGTGTTAATACAAATTTAATACAATAAAAATATATATCGTAACACTAAGGAAAATTGAAGTTTACCACTCGTCTTGTGGATTATGTAAAGCATGAGAGAAATTATTTCCTCGCTCCTCATTCGCCCGTGGTGATAAGTTTAAATCAGGGCAAACTCTTTCATCCGGAACCTGTCCGACAAAAACTGCTCCAAAATAACCACCCGATGACTGAGGGTTATCCCTACTATGCGCAACCTCATTATTGCGAACGTCTTCGACCTTGACGTACATTTCCAACATTTTTATCACAAGAAATTTTCGGTATTCATCCGGAGTCCTCAAAAAATCCCTCAAAGTTTCATCATCGTTGATGTTAAACTCAGCGTAACAAGCAACCCCTTGCGGAGTGACGGAATACGGATATCTTCCGGTTACTTTAAGGGTCACCGAACGTTTCCTCACACTCATTTTATTACATAACAACGATACCAATCTATCGTACTCCATTGTAAGTGGCAATTTAACATGACACTGTGGAGATAAACTATAGCTCACAGAGTTATTCGCCACCACAACCTCACCCCCCCAATATAATGAAACCCTTACTTTTCGCTCTTCAGACATTATGAAAAAATACTTGAGAATTTAACAAGAAGAAAAATTTGAATGAGAGTTACAAATATTTTTGAATGGATTTTTGTAAAATCCTAACGCCTTTAAATAAGGCAATGCCTAGCTTAAAGAGCGCTATGCATAGCTGTATAACGCGGTTTACAGTGACATTATATATATATATAGCACTCTTTTAAATAGCGCTATACTTTACGGCCAAAACTCCGTTAAAGTATAGCGATCTTTAAAAGAGCGCTATATATAGAAAAGTCACTCTTTTTTTTAAACACACATTTTCGTCACACTGGTCCAAAAGAACCACAAATGGGTTCTGAGTTCCAATTTCATGTTTGAAGAGGGAAAAAATTTCAACTTTCTGGTCTCATGCAAATTCAAAAACGATTCGTTGCTCGATTAAAAGCCGTGATTGGTTGTAATAGGAGGAAAGCCTGAGTAGAAAAGGTGTCGCAACTCGCAAGCATTTATGAATTATGATGTTCCATTTGGTAAAAAAAAAAAAGCAGCCATTTATGTGGCGGTCAAGATTGTTCAAATAGTTTCTGTTGAGAAAAAGTTTACCTCTATCTAACTTAAAGCGTGCATTATAGGAGTAGTTGTATATTACGAGTATTTAATTTATAGGAAAGTTTTGTTTTTAGCGCCATTTTATCTTTGAACTTTTTATAGTGAACCATGTCGATATTAACAAAATTATCAAGTAGGGTTGTATAAGATCAAGGGCGGATTTAGAGTTTGGCAGCCGGATTTATCTGAACTCAATACTTTCGACGTAAAATATAAATTTATGTATAAAAATTCATTAAAATTATAACAAATGATAGGTCTGAACCCATAACTTTAGAAATACAATGAATTGAATGTTAAAAACCTTAAAAGTTGAACCTATAGAATCTAAATCTTGCATCCGCCTATGTATAAGATTACGTCGGTAGAGTTTTACTTTTTGACGTCGAAGGTGTAATACAATTTTACAAGAACATGATTTATAATAAAATAAAATAAAATAAAATAAAAAACTGCTAGGCTGTTTCTAAAGTTGAATTTATTTATTTATTGTTATACGCTATTCAAAGTACTTTTCACTAGATAGCAAATAGCCAAGTGGAGCTTGTGGTTCAAAAGATCAGGCTCGTTCGTTTGACTTGATTTTTTTGGTTGTGCAGTATCTGGAATATTTCGAATGACATCCTATGATATTTTTAGTTTACAGGCCAAAGTTAAAAATTGTGCGGTTGCTATTATGTTGTCTCCTAATTCGTGCATGATTTGTTGGTTACCGGTTATAATAGCGTGCCAACTTAGAAAAAAATTCCAAAATCCTAAAGACCTCATAATTTATACACAATTTTCTGGCTTATACTATCGTACATCTGGCATATTTGCACATATAATGTTGGATTATTGGTGCTATAATTATTGCATATAAAAGAATGGTAAAAGAGGTACACGCTTTGAAATTGTCTAAGAGCCCGTTTGGATTAGCTGGAAAAAAGTAGCTTTTCAGCTTTTAAGTGTTGAAACTTGTTTTATAAATAAGCAGTTACCTGGTTGGATAAAAGTGCTGAACCTTAAAAAAAGCTATTGAAGTGTTTGGTAAACAAGTGCCGGTAAAAACTTTTTCCTGTTAAAAAGACAGAAATATCCTTAAAACTGTTAACATTATAAAAGAGCTGATTACTAAAATATATTTTATTCATATAATTAATGCAAATAAAAAATAATTTATATTTTAATTTAATTTCAATTTAAATGATTCCTTAAGATAGTTTTTACAAATATAATTCTTGAACGCTCATTTTTAGTTTGTTTTTTTCCTGTAAAGAAAAATAATTTGTTCCTCTAACTAATAAAGATTCAGAATATAAAATCATAGCATCAAATTTTCAGAACACTGATTTCTGAACCCTCAACAGTTGAGCTGCATGACACAAATCACACATGACAGTGATCTAACTTTAGATCTTAACTCAGTGTTATTATAGATCGAATTGAATATCTATGTTGAAATCAAGTCCTACTACTCTTTAATTTCAATAAATCAAGTATTACTATTCTTTAATTTCAATCGTTCTAATTTCAACCACTTAATTATATGCATATTTCAAGAGAACGAAACAAAATAATATTTCTCAATTGGAATGTAAAATAATAAATATTAGTGTTTTAAAAGATTCATACAACTACAAGTATCAAGCTTCACAAATTTCATTGACAATCAAATCGCGAAGACCCATCCAAACAAGATCACTTTGCTCTTCCATATTTTTCGCATTTATATTGTTATTAGCTCTCAAGGATGTACCAACAGATGGAACATATCTCTCATTCTCAGCTGCTCGGAATGCATCACCCATATTGCATTTCTTTCTAATATAGTTATGAATGGCCATAGTAGCAAGTATGATGTCTCTTTGAGTGTCACTGTGATAGAAAGACATGTCTCGCAAAATAGACCATCTTGCTTTCCAAACCCCAAATGTGCGCTCTACAATATTTCTACAAGAAGAATGCAAATAGTTAAAATTTTCAATTCGCCCTCTTGGTTCTCGTAATTGTCTTGTTGCACCGCGACGGAATTGTGCTAGGTGATATCTCACATTATCTCCTTTGTATGGAGCCATATATCCCTTCATATGCGGATATCCTGCATCAACTAGATAATACTTATTTTCAATTGGACGTGAAAAGTTGAGTTCTGATCTACGAAGGGCCTCACCAAATATACGACTATCATGAGTTGCTCCTTCCCACCCAACCCATGCAAATGTAAAACACATATTAAAATCTACGACATCAAGAATATTTTGAGTCGGATAACCTTTATGTCCAATATATGGTATCTCTTGACCTTGCAGTAATCTTGCTTTAACATGTGTGCCATCAAGTGCTTCAATACAATCCTACACACATTTACAAGTATAAATTTAACTTAAGTTAGTAATACTTATAGAAGTTAAGTTATAAGTTTAATAAAAAAGAATTATGTAAAAATATTTCTTACTCTAAAGAAAGGGAGATATCGACCATTACATGGCTTGTGAGCTCCTGCACCATCATTATAATTTTGATGTGGTCTAATTATATCTCTTGCAAGCTCACAAATGGCCTTTAAAACACTATAAAAGTGTCTATGAATTGTTTCTCCCGAATGTTGAAAGATTTCCTGTATCTATCGATTTCCAGCTCCATGTGCACAAGTCATCAAGAATATGCCTAGCATCTCGTGTATAGAATTCCACGTGTGGGTTTAAGCCCATACTTTTCAGTTAAGTCATTCGATAGATCAACAAACACCGACTTCCTCAATCGAAAATTTTCATAACAACGAGTCTCGTTTCCTCTCAATATCTCTTGAATAAATACATTTCCAGAGCGACTAGATGTACGACAAGGTTCCTTGCATAAGTATTTTTCGTAATACATCAAAATCAATTTACCTGCTATTTGACATAAAGCCGTCCATTCCTTCTCATCTTGCTCCCTCTGTATTTCCTCCGGTTCTTCTTCATCTTCATCGTCTGACGAGTAACTTGGATAAGGATCAACTATGTCACTAGAGTTCCAACGTGCCAATACACTTCTCGATGGATGTCTCATCAACTGCAGGAGATGTAGCAGTGCTTTTGCTAGACATAAACTCTATGAGAGAGTATATATCCTCTTTTATTAATGTTGCATCTATTTTTTTCTTACTCTTTCTTACTTGACTACTGGTGCTAACACCATCAGTTGATTTTTGTCTTTTTAGTGATGGCTCTGGAAACATACCCGAATTTATATTTTGTAGATCATCACTTCCATCACTCATTTCATCATTAAGATGAATAAAGTGTTCTTTGTCACAATCATCAATAACATTTATTCCTTCTTCATCAAGATTAAGTCCAATGCCGGATGATTGTTTTTGATTTGCTGCACGTGCTCTTTCTCCTGTGGCAACAACATCAACAAACAGTGCATCGTAGCGAAACCATATGAGCGAAAGATCTTTGTTCCTAAATTTCTTATATTTTGCATTCTCCTGTAAAAAGAGAAAATCAAAACTACTTTAATCAAACTGATAAAATTAACAATGAAAAAAAAAATAAGAATTACACATATAATAATATGAGAGATGTACCTTAATTTTTCGCTCCCACCAATCATCATCTGTCATAATCGTATTGTTCGTGGCATCTCATCCTAAACTGTCTCCCCTCTCATCAACTGCTTAAAAAGTGTCCATTCGCCTTTCATGTAATCCCAATGGTTTTTTATTTTTTTTTATCATAGTCTTTTCCCGTCTTCTTACGGAACTCGTCAACAATACTTTTTCACCCATCTTTATTTAAGTAAGTGTTTGGTCTATTTCCTTTTCTAACCTCTTGCTCACACAACTCAAGAAATATAATATGTGTATCATCGTCCCACTTAGCATTGTCCGGCATAATTGAATGTAAATAATCTGAAGAAAGCAGAACAACCAAGAAGCTAAGACTGAAGTTGCATAAAGAGAGCCTAAAAGAGCCTTGTATTTGACAGAAAGAATGCCTTTAGGTGTTTGCTTTGAGGCTCCGTGATGAACTAAAGAAGGCAACAATTGAAACAAATACATTTGGTGAAATACAGATTATTTTGCTACTCTAAGTGACATATATTATGAAGTTTTAAAGCTTATTTTAAATAGAAATCTCCGTACAGAAACACAAGGCTGAAACAGTACAATCAATGACCACACATATGTATGTTAGTTTGCAAAGCACAGCCATTCCTAGGCCCAAATAAAGGAGGTCAGTTATGGTAAGTTGATGGCCAACATAAAAGTAGTCTAATAGATTCAGAGGATTCATATAACCAACCACAACTAGCTTTTTGAATTGCAATATATATATATATATATATATATATATATATATATATATATATATATATATATATACACACACACACACACACACACACATATATATATATATATATTTAGCTTATATATATATATATATATACCTAACATCGACTAAATAGATATTGCGTGGCTATGTAACAGTTGTATCTCTTCATCTTTGTCTCCTTTTTAATTAGAATTTCTATTTCAACTTCATAAACAAAATGTGATGGATCATGTAGGTGATTCCATAAAATCTGGCTGCTACTCTACAGAAACACAAGGCTGAAACAGTACAATCAATGACCACACATATGCAACTCATGAAAATAAAATAGCAAATAAAAGTCAAGAAACAGCTTTTGAAAAAATTGTGCTGTTTGAGATACTCAGCACTTTACTAGCAATAAGACGGCTAATACGACGCAGAGCCGATTTTTATACTATATTTATATGAGAAAGAAAAGAAAACAACCAATATAGTACTACTTTTTATCAACAAAAGTTTTTGGATGACTGAAAACTATATTCATTGTACCCAAAACTTCATTGATTAAATTTTTTTTGGGTGACAGAGTTGAAATTAATCCAAGAAAAAGCCAAATAAAAAGGGAATTTCCCATTAAAATTAATCCAAAACTTTGAAAACACACTAGGAATTGAAATTCAACAGGAAGATTAAACTTAATGGACTGAAGAGGCTTTCAAATTGGAGCTGAAGTTGGGAAGAGTCTGCAACAAGAAGAGGAAGAAGAACGCAGAGTCTGCAACAAGAAGGGAGAAAAGAAAGATATCGTGTGTTTTAGGTTTTTTTTACTGAGGGGTAATTTCGGAATGAAAAAAAGTTATAAGGGATAAGAATATAATATCTTTGGTCAAAGTAAGGTGGCTTTTAAACCAATTTCGAAAAAGTTGGGTTTACCCAACTTGTTGGTTTTGGCTTTTTTTTAAAGCATATTTTAATCTTTTTAGCCCTTTTTCCGGTTGCCAAACACTACTAAAAGTTAAAAAGTGCTTAAGTTATTGGTTGGTTCATCATCTTCGTGTCAGCTAGTATATTTTAATAATGGAAAATTTTATTATATATACTATTAGAGACAGATTCAGGATTTAAACTGTATGAGTTCATATTCACAATTCTATCACATCTCATCTTATTTAATGGGTTCAAAATTTATTATTTGTATATATTTAATAATTTTATGAGCAAAAATACAGTGTATGAGCAAAAGCACTGGATACGCTGCACACGATAGTACTTGTTCAAATGGGGGTAAATTTCACAAATGGTCATATAACTATGATATTTTTTCACCAAAGTCATAACTTTATTTTCTCACTCAAAAATCGTAAAACTATGAATTTTTTTTCATTAAAGTCATATAACTTTGTTTTCTCACACAAAATCATAAACTTGCACTAACTCACACAAAAATCATAGTGGTCAAAAAATAAAATTTTCGGTAGTATTTTCTTATTTTACGTTCTTTATTTTTATTTTCAATCTAATAAATAATTATCTAATTAAAATAGGAGAAATATGAGTATATTTTTAGCCGCTCCCAAAAATAATAGCCGATAAAATATTTTTTTTATATATATGTGTGTATTATATACTATGCCTTTTGGCTAGCAAATGCAATTACTTTCGGCCAGCCGATTAATTTTATATTTTCCCCTTAAAATAGGAATGACCCAACCCAGCCTGACCCAATACCCATATATGTAAGTTAAAATAATACTAAAAGTGAATTATTCCCCCATAAACTTAGTTCAGAATGCATGAGATTTTGACAAAAAAAAAATAAAAAAAATAAAAGGTATAATTAGAGAGCATTTGAAATAAAAATGCTATTAATTTGAATAAAAATCTTAAAAAGAAAAATAAAAGATAGAAGTATCATGTTTTGAAGGATTTACTATTCACTTTTATTATTATTTTAATTTATACATATGCGTATTAGGTCGGATGGGCCAGGTCGGGTTGGGTCATCCCTATTTTAATTGGATTATTATTTATTAGACTGAAAATAAGAAAATAAAAAACCATAAAATATTACTGAAAAATTATATTTTACGATCACTATAATTTTTGTGTGAGTTAGTAAAAGTTGTATGATTTTTGTGTGAGAAAATATAGTTATTATGACTTTAGTGAAAAAAAAGTCATAGTTATATGATTTTTGTGTAAGAAAATAAAGTTATATGACTTTAGTAGAAAAAAATCATAGTTATATGATCATTTGTGATATTTACCCGTTCAAATGGATGTCGCTCTGAATGGTGGACAACTCTTTAGTATCAGTCTCAAGAGGTAACCTTTTCATAGTAATTAAGTCATGATATTTAGACCCTTATAAAAATTTAAAATTGAAACCTTTTTGGACCACATTATTTCAATTAAGTTAGCTAAAAGTTTTTGAATACCTAGACAATGATATTGTGTTTATCCGACATAGCACATCCTGAATTTGAAAATGACTAGCGTAGTAGCGTGTATGATTTTTTTTTTAAAAAGTAATAAAAAATAAATAAATAAACTTGCATGTAGAAGAAGTCCAATTGCATGCAAGTGCTGATTGCAAATCTCACTAGTGTCCAATAGATGTAAGCAGAAATTCAACAAAATTTCTCCTGGGGAGTAAAACACAAACTAAAAGTGAACATTGATTCCGTTAATTCCAATAAAGGGGTTCTTTTATATATTGATCAGCAATTCAAAAAGTTCAGTGACAAAGGTTAATCAGTTCAATCCAATAACTTAACATTTAACAAGTGGAGTATAAGATTACAAAAAAATTATGTCAACTTTGATAGAGAGCATTTTAAGCAGTTATATCAAAGAGCTCACCGTATATAATTTTTTGAGAGTTGAAAGTTCTATTTTAACTTTTCTTGAGCCGAGAATATAACGGAAACAATCTCTCTATCTTCTTAAGATAGGAGTAAAGTCTACATATACTCACCAAACTTCACTTGTGGATAGGGGCGGATGCACATTTAATGATGTGGTGTCACGTGACACCGCTTCACCAGAAAAATTTTGCTAAATATATACTATATTAATATCGTGACAAAACGGATAAGTAAAAAAAATACAATTTGACACAAATTGTCTCTTGGTGTGATGGTTATATTTCTCCTCTTTTGCTCTAAAAGGTGTCACAAGTTAGATTTTAGTATAATTAGAGTTTAATTAGTATTATGTAATCGAGTCCTTGTTGAAATCTTTAAATTGTCAATCCTTTATGTCCAGTTATCTTATTTCAATTAAGTCCCAATAGTTTATTATCAGAATTGGGACAGGTGTCTCGCTAAGGCATAGTGCCGTTAGAATCCTAGAATAAATTTTTATATAATGACAGTTGTCGTGTATTAAAATCTTATCGAATATGAATTAACATTTTCCCTTTTCTCTCTTCTCTTCTCTCTTCTCTGCCTTCTCCCCCTTTCTTATTCTGCCATTGGAGTAACATAGCTTGACTCTCGTTACAAATGGTATCAGAGCAACCTGGGCCTACTGCTCCCGACGATATGTCACTGGCAGGGAAGATTAACGAATTAAAAAATGAGATGACAACCTTACGCACACAATTCTCTCTGTTTGTCGATGATGCCGGAAAAAGATTCGAGACCTTAGAATCAAACCAGAGTCACTGCCAAGCACAACTCGATGAGGTAAAGGAATCAAATAAGAAACTGGATTTTATTATTTCAAGCATGGGTTTATCCAGACAAGCTGATTCGATGCCTGTTACACCTTTTACGGCGAATATTACCACTACTCAACAATTGACTCTGACGGCTTCTCTCTCTAGTTAACAAGCCATGACCAATGCTCATTCAACTCCGACTATCTACGAATTTGGAGGAGTATCAGGTACTAAGACTCCATTTATGTCATCTCATGGTCTTTTCACTCCTTCAACTTACCCTGTCAGACGTGGATTCACTTATCCTCCAGCACCAGTTTTTAATAACCCTCCCATTTTTCAAACTCCTAATTCTTCCCCTAATTCACCGATGTTACCAACACTTGTTAACCCCATTGATTCGAACCCCAACCAGAAAACCTTATAGCCTGTCACGACCCAAAATTCAACTAGTTATGATGGCACCTATCCCAACCCACTAGGTAAGCCAACTTTTAACTATCCAATTCCAATAATAATTATTAAAGAAATTTAAGTAAATAATTAGCTTAACC
Organism: Nicotiana tabacum; assembly: GCF_000715075.1. Classification (NCBI taxonomy): domain Eukaryota; kingdom Viridiplantae; phylum Streptophyta; class Magnoliopsida; order Solanales; family Solanaceae; genus Nicotiana; species Nicotiana tabacum. The sequence goes on from NC_134091.1 coordinate 19,626,917, forward strand.
TTATACATTCCCCAAGAACTGGTAGTACAAATCATGAGCTTCTAAGAATAGAGTATGCAAAGCGGAAATGAAATAAATACATAGTCTATTTGAATAGTACATAAACAGAGCTTTTATAAATTTAAGGCTACCATGAACAAGAGGTAGCTACAACAGGAACGCAGGTACATTTTCAAATCCCGCAACCATCGAGCACAGCAACAACAACAGTCAACATCTGCACGTAATGTGCAGAAGTTTAGTATCAGTACAACCGACCATATGCACTAAGTAAGTAACAAACCTAGCCTTAGGTTGAAAGTAGTGACGAGCTTCTACCAATGTCGGGTCCAAATCTACTAATCCACAACAGTTAATAACGACATAAAGCAAATAATACCAGAAGTAACTCAGAGATAAAATGCTCAGTCACATCATGATTTCAGCAATAATAGTTCTTCCTTTCAAGTACATCACTGAAAACCTAAATCTTTTGCCAAAGTTACCAAAAATGTGAATAAGTTTGAAGACAGAAATTTTTTCAAAATTCTTTCAATAATAAATAAAATATCTCATTTTCTTTCAGATAACCATTGTAAAACAAATGCATCACTATGCCCATCTGTCAACATGTGTGAGAAATCATGAATAATGTGATACCGTACAACATGTGTGAGAAATCAGAGATTGTACTCATGTACTCACACTCTCAGAGTACTCAATCTCACTGTCTCGCATTCTCTCTCACTGTGCTAAGTACACTCAATCACTCAACACTATACAATACCTGCTGCGGCGTGCAGCCCGATCCCTGTTTATAGTCGACTGCGCTCACTGGGGGTGTGTACAGACTCATGAGGGGCTCCTACAGCCCAAGCACTATAAGCACGGACAACTCATGTGCTGCACGGACAACTCATGTGCCATAATATAAATGACTGGATCCGCACAGCCAACTCACGTGCAATAGTATAATATATATAAATCCAACATGGCCTGCTGCGGCGTGCAGCCCGATCCCAAAAATATCCTCACAATCAGGCCCCCGGCCTCCCTCAGTCATCAATCTCTCCAGTCACTCTCTCATGGGATCACAATGTTATGAGAACAACCCAAAATGATGATATGATGTATCAATAAATAATAACTGAGACTGAGATATGATATGTAATGACATGAATATGACTGAGTATAAATTTTTAATTTAAAATAAATAATTCACAACAATATGACCTCTGTGAGTCCCAATAATACTGGTACATAGCCTCAACATGATTTTTAATATGCTTTTCAGCTCAATTTTTTTAACTCATAAAACCGCATGGAAAATGCCAAGATCATTCAACTACAAAATTTCACAGAAATAATTATGTCACAATTTCTATAATGCCCGCCACACGCCCGTTACCTAGCATGTGCGTCACCTTCCAGCAATTCACGAAATACATATATTCAGGGTTCATACCCTCAACTCTAAGATTAGAAGAGTTACTTACTCCGAACAAGCCAAATCCAATGTCGAGCAAGCTAAGCAATGCTCCAGAAATTCTATTTTGCGCGTATCAACTTCCAAACGGCTCGAATCTAGTCACAGTTAATTTGATTCAGCCCACAAAAATTATAGGAATTAATTCCATATCAAAATACTAATATTTTCCAAAAATCCAAAATTACACTCAAAAATCTCCCATGGGACCCACATCTTGGAACCTGACAAAAGTTATAAAATATTAACGCCCATCCAACCATGAGTCCAACCATACAAATTTCACCAAATTCCGACATCAACTCGACCCTCAAATCTTCAATTGAAGTCTTTGAAGATTTCTACCATTTTCAACCCAATCTTTACCCATTTGAACTCAACACTCTTTTCATAAACCTTATTGATACGTATAAATAATACTATTACACCCAAGAATTATACTCTTAATCACCCATCATTACCCAAACTCGAAATTGAAGATTATGGGTTAGAACCTTACCTCTTTGATGAAGAACTTGAGGGATTTCTTGTTGGATTTCAAGTCTTGGACAAGAATTTGATGAACAAGACACTTCATCTACTTCCTCTCTCTAGAACACTCTCACTTCTCTCTAAAATCATCAGATAATTGCCCCAAAATAAGCCCCAAAGCCTATTTATTAAAATAGGGTTGGGTTATAAAAATAAAAAAAATTAACCCTCCGAAAGCAGGTCTGCGGTCGCATAATGGACCTCAGAATGGGTATGCGGGCCGAAAAATTGATCACAAAATCGGCTCCCAAAACTGGGCTCTTCTGGTCCATTCTGCGACCAGTTTTGAGGTCGCAGAAGCAGTTTTGCGACCGCATAATTGGTCGCAGAATTGCATTTTTCCAGCCTTTGGTAATTTGGTCATAACTTCTTGTAGGAATGTCCAAATGACAAACGGTTTGAAGCGTTAGAAACTAGTCTCAAATATATTTCATTTTATAGGTAATACACCGTATAACACTTCGTATTATGAGAGTTATACTCATTTGAAGTTAGGTCTTGTGCAAACTCACTTGAAACTAAAGTCTTATGAAATTTCCAACTTCTACATTCGATACCGAAACCTATCGAATCAAGTTCGATTGACCTCAAATTTTGCACACAAGTCATAAATGACATAATGAAGCTATTCCAATTTCTATAATCGGATTTCGACCTCGATATCAAAAAGTCAACCCCCCGGTCAAACTTCCCAAATATTAACTTCCGGCATTTCAAACCTAATTCCACTACGGACCTCCAAATAATTTTCTGGACACGCTCCTAAGTCCAAAATCACCATACGGAGCTATTGAAATCATCAGAATTAAATTTCGAGGTCATTTACACATAAGTGAATATCCGATCAACTTTTCCAATTTAAGTTTTCAATTATGAGACTAAGTGTCTCATTTTACTCCGAAATCCTTCCGGACCCGAATCAACTAACCCGATAAGTCATAAATCAATTGTGAGGCATATATTAAGCAGTAAATAGGAGAACGAGGTTGTGATACTCAAAACGACATGTCGGGTCGTTACATAGCCTAAGCTCAATTTCCCTAATTTTGATGGTACAAACCCTAGAGGTTGGCTAAGAAAGTGTGAAAAATTCTTTGAGCTTTATAATATTTCTGAACAGGAGAAGCTGAGCTATGAATCTATGCATGTGCGAGATAAGGTGGATGTGTGGTTTGACAGTTATTTGGTCAATCACAGAGGTTGAATTACTTGGCAGAAATTTAGTGTTGAAGTACGTAGGAGATTTGGAAATCTTAGACCACAGGATATAGTGGATAAGTTTAATAAAATAGTGCAAAAGGGAAGTGTGGATCAATATCAAGAGAGATTCGAGGAACTCACTATTTATATGACCATTATTAATCCCTTATTGAATGAAACTCATTTTGTTTTGAGTTTCATTAGTGGTTTTAAAACCAGAGCTGAAACCATTAGTGAAGCTAGCCACCCCTACAACTATTATGGATGCTTATGAGATTGCCAGAATTTATGAAGAGTCATCTGCAGCATTGGCCTCTCTTATACCTTCCAAACCTGCCTTGACACCTTCCTATAATAGACCGTTAGCCATTACCTACCCAAGAGCTTAACAAAATCCTAAACCAGCTACTATACTGTGTTTTCAAAGATAAATCTTAGGGATGGATACCATCAAGTGAGAATGAAGTCTGTGGATGAGCATAAAACTACTTTTAGAACCCACCATGGGCTTTGGCAATTTAGAGTCATGCCTTTTGGACTAACTAATGCACATGCTACTTTTCAGTCCTTAATGAATGAAGTTTTCAAGGCACAGTTAAGGAGATATATGCTTGTTTACTTTGATGACATCCTAGTCTATAGTAAGACTATGGAATATCACTAAAAACATCTACAAGTGGTGTTGCAGCTATTAAGGAAAAACAACTTGTTTACCAAAAGAAGCAAATGTGAGTTTGCACAATCTCAGGTGGAATACCTGGGACACATCATATCTGGAGCTGCAGTAAGTATTGAACCCAAGAAAGTATCTCTATGCTCGAATAGCCTTAACCTGTAACATTGAAGGAGTTAAGGTTTTTTTTTGGTCTGACCGAGTACTATAGGAAGTTCATTCAGGGTTATGCTCAATTGAGCAGACTATTCACTACCTTATTGAAGAAGGGTGGCTTTCTATGGGGAAATAAAGCTAATGAAGCATTCAACAGCCGTAAGAATGCCATGACTAATGCTCCAGTGCTAGCATTACCAAATTTCAGCCAAACCTTTGTCTAGGAGGTCGATACATGCAACATAGGTGTGGGAGCTGTTCTAATGCAAGATAAAAGGCCTTTGGCCTTCATGAGTCAGACATTAAGCAAAAGACACCGGGGTTTGTTTACCTATGAAAAGGAGCTAATTGCCATGTTGATGGCAGTTTAAAGATGGAGGCACTACCTGCACCCAGTATTTTAAAAGGCATTTTCGGGGTGAGTCCTGGGGCGAGGCGCACCGAAAATGCCTCGAGGAGAAAGTGCGGGGCGAAAGTCTCAAGAGGCGTACGCCCAACAATTCAGGGCGTACGCCCGGGCATTTGAGGCGCGTTTTCTTAGTGAGGCGTAAGTCCTAGAGACATTTTCAAATTAAAATAAAATTTGTTGAATAAGTCCATCATATAATACCCAAATTCTCAAAAGTCAGCTTGGTAATACTCAAAAGTTTTAAAAAGGAACTGAAATGTATTAAATTTAAAAGTCAAGACCTTTTTTATTGATTGAAGCCCTAATTCATGGTCTTTTCTAATTTTTTTTATCTTGTCTGCTAGTCTATTAATATCTCCCAAAGCAATGAATATTCAATTTTTCTCTACAAATATAAAGAGAACTCCATTATCCTTCATAGCAGCAAGTTCAAAGTTCAAATTGCAGGTTAGTCATCCTTTGTGTTCCTCCATGTAGAAAACTTTATTCTTTTAGACTCAAGTTACTTGTGCTTGTAAGTAGCGTATAATAGATTATTTTGACTAGTTTTTTGTGGGGATGGAGCACATATATATATTTCACATATTTATAGTTTTCTTCAATTTTTATATATATATATATATATTTCACATATTTATAGTTTTCTTCAATTTTTATGAAATTTTACATGTTTATAAATATTTACTGTCATTATATTATTTTATAAAATATTAAAAATTAAATACCTATGAGGCATATGCCCCGTGCCTCGTAAAATGCCTCAGCGAGGCATATGTAAAATGCCTCGCCTTACGCCCACGCCTTTTAAAACATTGCATGCACCCACATCACTTTATAATTAAAAATGACCATTTCAATTTAAAATTTTTACAGGATCAGAAAATTACTACCTCATTATAGCACAAGGCTTGCCTAAATTGATGGGGTTAAGCTATGAGATCAGGTACAAGAAAGGGGTGGAGAACATAGTGGCAGATGCACTATCCAGAAGGTGTGATCAACAATAGCCTAACAACTCTTCACAATGCCATGTGATAACAAGGTTACAATGCAAATGGATTGGAGAGGTATTAGCCAGTTATGAAGAAGATTAAGATATCATGCAGGCCATCTCTAACATAAGTACCAATCTAGTTGCCAACTTAGACATTAATATGCAACAAGGAATATTGAGATATAAGGGTAAAGTGTGGGTTGGCAAACATGGCCAACTCAGGTAGCAGCTAATAACAACAATACATGCCTCTGGTCTTGGTGGACATTCTGATATTGTGGCAAGTTATCAGAGATTGAAAGCTATATTCTATTGGCCTTTAATGGTGGAAGATGTCAAGAAAGTAGTATAAGAGTGTGAGATTTGTCAAAGGTATAAAGATGAGCAAGCTGCTTACCCAGGATTACTGCAAGCTCTACCTGTACCTAAAAAGGCATGGGATCGTATTTCAATGGACTTTGTTGAAGGGCTACCAAAGTCAAAAGGTCAAGACACTATCTTGGTGGTAGTAGACAAGTATAGCAAGTATACACATTTCTACCCCTTATCACATCCTTTCACATCATCTCAGGTAGCCAGATTATTCCTTGATACTATCTATAATTTACATGGGCAACCTAAGAGTATTGTAACTGATAGGGATAAGGTGTTCATTAGTAATTTTTGGAAGGAATTGTTCAATAAGTTATAGGTACAATTGTTGTATAGTTCTGCTTATACCCTCAAATTGATGGGCAAACTGAAAGAGTGAATAAATGCTTAGAAAATTATCTGAGATGCATGACTGGGCATAAGCCTAAGGAGTGGAACAAATGAATACCTATGGTTGAATTCTAGTACAACAGTAACTATCACTCGTCCTTGAAAATGACTCCCTTTAAGGTAATGTATGGGTACAATCCTCCACAGTTATCATTTGAATTGGTTGCTCAATCCCATGTAGCTGCCATTGATCAAGTTCTAAAGGAAAGACAACTGATGACCAAGATTTTGAATGACAACTTGGAGAAAGCTCAGAACACGATAAAATTATTTACAGACAAGAAAAGAACTGAAAGGGAGTTTGAGGTAGGAGATTGGGTATTCTTGAAGCTTCAACCATATAGGCAGACCTCAATTGCAATTCAGAAGGGTTTGAAATTAGCTTCCAAATTCTACGGGCCTTATCAAATTGTCAAAAAGATTGGTCCAGTGGCCTATAAACTGGAACTGCCTCCTACTACTAAGATACATCCAGTGTTCCATATATCGCAGCTCAAAAAGAAGACAGGACCACAGGTAGTACCTGTCATTGACCCTACAGTTTGCTCTCCTGAAGGACAACCATTAGTGGAACCTATAGTTGTACTTGATAGAAGAATGATCAAGAAAGAGAACAAGGCTGCTACTCAAAGTTTGATTCAGTGGGCTAATTGTTGCCTGAAGAAGCCACTTGGAAAGATTATAACTTCATCAAGTCCCAGTTTTCAGGATTTGAACCTTGAGGACAAGGTTCTGAAGGGGAATGGATTGTCACAAGTCAATTTTTAGTATTATTAGAGTTTAATTAGTATTATGTAATCGAGTCCTTGTTGATGTCTTTAAATTGTTAGTTTAGTCCCTTATATCCAGTTGTCTTATTTCAATTAAGTTCCAATAGTTTGTTATCATAATTGGGACATATGTCTCGCTAAGGCATAGTGCCGTTACAATCCTAGGATAGATTTTTATATTATGACGACATCCTTGTAATGAAATCTTATCGAATATGAATTAACATTTTCCCCTTTCTCTCTTATCTTCTATCTTCTCTTCCTTCTCCTCCTTTCTTATTCTTCCATTGGAGTAATAGAGCTTGACTCTCGTTACAAGAGGTCAGATGTGTTAAACCCAAAAATAGATTTCTCAATCAAAGTCAATATCAAGAAGAAATTGGATTACTGATAACCAAGATTTACTTCACTTTCCCAATAATTTGAAGAATAAAGCAAGGAATGGAAATAATTGACAAAGAAATAAAATACGAAATAGATTGATAATCACTTCCAAAGTTACGGTTAGAACCTTGCGAATAAATTAAAGAATGATTGCATAAATTTCAATAAAAAAATCAGATGTCATTACAAATGTGGTCTAAGTCCTTAGATAGGAGTATACAATTATAACAGTTTCCTTACTTAATTTGGGCTCGTTAATAATATTAATCACCTTGATTACCCTTTACCATATATAATTATAATGGAAGTATTTATGGCTGAGGATTTCCCGTAAACCGTAATTATATACCTATTTCCCTTCCTTATTTATGACATGTTCGCTCATCTTTCCTTCTTAATGGTCTTTATCCATTCCGCTCTTGTTTATCCTTTTACAACTGTGAGGTCCAGTTTTTTTCTCAGTGTAACCCAGTGGGTGTTCCTTCCGTGCCTTCTTGCATTCTTTAACTCGTCTAATTAAGAATGCCACTTGTCGTTATATTGATGGTCCACGTATCAAGCCTTTTCACCTTGATGATAGTCCACGTGTCATGCCTGTTTTCCACTATTACAGATAACCCCCCCCCTTTGAATATTCTCAACTGAATATTCGGGAAATGGTAAGTATTTATGGCGGGAATTTTTTGCCGCCGTTTCTCGAGTATTATAATGCTCTTTTAAGAATCGATGTAACGTACATCAGATCCATTTAATGCCCATGTCACGTGGCTTAACTTGATTGGTTATGCAGTTTTTCAGCGCCTTATTAGGGTTTTTCTGCGGCTGCATCAGTCACGAAGTGAATGTTCTATTATGACACTTCATAATGATCAACCTTGATGATAATTGCCTCTTCCTATAAATACTTCATTACACTTGATTTTTTGAAATCCTCTTCCTTCTTCTTTGTATACATCTCCTTAACCTTCCTTCGTACTCCAATATCTTTCCTCTGTATTTTCTTTGTTAAACATGTCTTCTTCAACACCATACCATCGTAAAGTTATGATCATTGATGAGCTTTCTCCTTCTATTGCCCCTACTAGGAGTAGGAGAGGTGGCAGACTCTATAGTCTTGGTTTGTTTTCTATTCGCAGTTCTACCTCTCAAAGTAGTGTTTTCAAACCATATTCTTCTAGATCTAGATCCCCTTTAACACATAGATCTTCTTCTAAGAGTAGGGATGAGAATGAACCTATGCGTGAGCCTATAGTCTTTGAGATTCCTCAAGAGTTTTCTTTTGTGTTAGATCGTGAAGCCATGAAAGATCAAGTTTCTTCTATAGCTTCCATTAACCCTGCTGAACACTACCCAAGTCTGATCACTCCTGGTCTACTTTCTTTAGTTCGACGTGAATGTCATTGAAAACCAAATTTTCTAGTTTTAATTCCTGGTGCCAACCAAAGAATCACTTCTTACCATGTCGGCTTCTCTTTCGTTTATACCTATCCTTTCACTTTAGGGTTTAAACCTCCCATTGAACTAGTGATCATTGAGTTTTGTCGTTATTTTAATATTTGCCTTAGTCAAATCGGTCTCATCATGTGGAGGGCAGTTGCTTGCCTTCGCTATTTGTCGGATTTGGTTTTCGCTCCTTTTACCTTCCGTCTCTTATTTCACCTTTACTCTCCAAAGCTATTTCGTGAAGGAGTCTTTTCTCTCGTGACTAGAAGTAAAAGGGTTTTAGTCAGCCCCAAGGATGACCGTGACCGTGGCTGATACGCCCGATTTGTTGCTGCCCCCACCTGTGGATTAGTGGATGAAGAAAACATGCCTTTTCCAGAAAAATGGAACTTTGCACGTAAGTGTTTTTCTCTTTTTCTTTCTTTGATGTATTGAGTTCCTTTACATAATAGTATATTTATTTTTTCAGCAACCATGGAAGTCTTCGAACAAATTCATGACTTCCTTGCTTGGGTAGAAAAAATGTTGACTGCTGCTTCCATGGACAAAAGATCTTGAAAATTTCTTTCACACAAATTTGGTTGGAAAGTGAAGACTCACGATACCTTTTTATTTTCGTGGTTTCTTTCCCTCTTTACTTATTCATATATAAATTTTTTCATTACCCATTTTTGCTATTAGGGTTTTTCATTCATGGCATCAGTCCTGCATCTATTCTCACAGCCAGGATTTCTGTAAGTTCTGCACAAGAGCGAATTTTGAGTATTTCTTCCTCCAAGAGAAAAACTACTGAAGCCCGTAGGTCTGATGATAAAGAGGATGCTGAAGAATATTCCTAGGTGAGAAAACCGCGTGTCCCTGTCTCTCAAGATCCCCCATCAAGTTCAATTCCTTTCAGACTCGTTGATGAGCCGGAGATTGTCCCTTTGGATATTTCTAATGAAGACGCTGGTAACTTAGACAACCCCTCCCCCCCTTCTAAGTCCCGTTGAAAGGTTATTCACCTATGTCTTTGAGGGTGAAGAAGGACTCGGGTCTGTTTCTGAAGAGCTACCACTTGCTTCGCTTTATTGTTGTCTGTTACATATTACTGTTAACCCCATTATTTATTTGCCTAGAGTTGACCCAATGGTTGCCCACAATGTTGTTCCTCGTGTAGAAACTGAGCCTTCTAGTAGCAGGCGGGGTATGAAAAAAGTTTTATTTGAAGTCCCCGATGGTAGGAATTAGTTGAGAAAATCTGGACTAACTGATGTGTGGCTGAAACCGTTGTTAGGACCCGTGGAAAAGAAGAAGTTGGAGGGTCACAGTTCTTCGACTTTTATGAATGACATCATTCACTCTTCTCTTAAGGTATATCTTTACTTATCTTCTTGTCCTTCCTTTTTTTTCTCATTCGTTACTCCTCTTCTTTTGTTTTTTTAGATTAATTTGACAGGTACAAAGCTTATGATGGACTGACCAGCATGTAATTGAGTAGTGCATTGAGGGTGACAATTGGAAAGAACAATTTTAAAGCCTTCAGCTGGAGACATTCTTGCAGAGGATAAATGAGCTTTGGAACAACAAATGAGGATGGTCTCCACTGAGTTAGCGGTTTTAAAAGCTTATTTCAGTCAGGTTGAGAAAGATAACGACAGACTGGAATCCTCCTTTGCTGAACAACATTCCAAGGCTACTGAAGAAAATAAGGAGTTTGAAAGAGCTCATTACTCAAAGAGAGGTTTACGCGGGTGATCTGGTTCAGATGCGTACCCAAGCTCAAGAAGACCTCTGTGCCTCTACAAATAAGATTCAGTTCCTTGAAAGTTCTCTTATGCATTTGAAGACAACTTATAAAGCCTCAGAGGCAGAAAAAGAAGAATTGAAATATGAGATCGAGTAGTGGGAGAAGGATTATGAAGCCCTTGAAGATAAGTCATCACTGGATGTTAGCTGGGATTTTTTGAGCACTCGCTTCGAGACTTTAACTGAATCTAGCCAGGAAGGTTTTGACCTTAATGTTGAGATTATAAAGGCCAGAGACATAACTGAACAGACTCAGCAGCATCAAATCTTCTCTACGCCTGACGACGAAGGTTCTAAGGGTGACGAAGATGGATTTGCTCCTGGTGAAGCCGATGTTCAACCCTATTCTCCTCAAGTTGATCCTTCTTTTCCCGTAGATGATTATCCTTAGCTCTCCCCTTTCCTGACTTTTTGCTGAAAGTGTTTGTTTGTTGGTTGGAATTCCCGTGTTTTTTGGATAATTTTTGGAAGGTTTTACCGCCCTTGTTCTTTGGGGTAATGATATAAATATATTTATTGCTTTTTCCAAATATTATGCTTTCTGCTCTTTTAATTTGTGAGCTTATTCTTGCACTTAAAATGCTTTAATAGACCGTGACTTCAATATGCACGAGTTTTCATAAAAGAGAGCCCTTTTATATTAACGACACTGATGAAAAAGACGTCTCATATTCATATTGGTGAAAATATATGAAACATGAAGTAGATATGAAACAAGAAATAATTTGACGAAGTTTTACTTTTTGAACTCTCAAATAAGTAAGTTTGTACATCATTTTCATAACTACTCATACAACATTTTCATAACTGCTTTCATTGTAGCAGGTCTACAAATTCGGGTCTATCTTCCCGTGACTAAATTTATGGCCTTAACCTAGAAGCTCATGGGAATATCTCGCATCCTTTTTGCGAGTTTGAATGCCTTTGAAAAATCTTCAAGGGTTTTTTCAAGATTTTAATTCAGGCTAAACTATGCCCTTGGTATACATCTTTCTCCCCTCTATAACCTTCTATATGCATAGTCCCCCCAATGTTGGAGCATTGAAGTATGAAATCTCGAACACTGGATCAACTCCTTTCTTTTGGTCCTTTTCCTGAAAAGAAAAATACAAAATAGGACTCGGGGATAATTGTTTAGATGATGACTGCATAACCCTTTTCCATCAGAAAAGTTATAACCTAGACTAGGAATATTCAGTATTCCGCCTGTATTTCGGGTCTAATATCATCATTTGGTATGGACCAGCTTTTTGCATATCATCTAAAATGGTTAGTAAAATTTAAATAAACAAAATAAAAATCAAACTTGCGTGATACCTGACCGTGGGTATTAACCTCGTTTAGAAGTAATACTTCTTCAGATGGATTGCATTTCAATTTGATGGTAACACCTTGCTATTTATGGTTTCCAACTCGTACGCTCCTTTTCCAGCAATGTCTCTAACCCTATATGGGCCTTCCCAATTTGGACTCAACTTTCCTACATTTGCCGATTTTGTTGACCGGAATACCTTTTTGAGGACGAAGTCCCCAATCTTGAAGTACCTAAAATTAACTTTCTTGTTATAATATCGTTCAATCATCTACTTTTAAGCCGCCATTCAAATTAGTGTCGCTCTCTCCTTTCTTCTGTTAAATCCAAATTTACCTGTAACTCTTCCTCATTTGTTGCTTCAATGGTGTGCGTGTACCTCGTGGTTGGTTCACCTATCTCCATCAGAATCAAAGCTTTTGTTATGTATAAAAGTAAAAATAGAGTCTCACCCGTACTAGTTTTTGTCATTGTTCGGTAAGCCCATGGCACCCCTGGTAGTACTTCTGGACATTTGCCTTTTGATTCTTCCAATAGCTTTTTTAAGTTATTGATGATAACCTTATTTGTCGACTCAGCTTGTCAATTGGCCGATGGGTGATAAGGTACGGAAGTAATTCGTTTAATCTGCCAACTTTGGAAGAATTCGGTGACTTTCGCGCCTATGAATTGTGGGCCATTGTCACAGACGATCTCATTTGGAACTCCAAATCAACAGACAATATTTATCCAAATGAAATCCGTAACATCCTTTTCTCGTACCTATTTAAAGGCACCTGTCTATCCATTTTGAGAAATAATCCCTTAAAATTAATAGAAATCGTACCTTTCATTTAGCTTGAAGCAAAGGCCATACGATGTCCATATTCCATTTTATGAAAGGCCATGGTGAGATAACTGAATGCAACAGTTCCGCCGGTCGATCCATGTTATTGGCATACTGTTGGCATTTATCACACCTGGCTACGAAGTTTTCTGCTTCTTCTTCCATTTTTGGCCAATAATATCCTGCCCTTATTAATGTCTTCACCAACGATCTTCCCCCGGCGTTATTGTCACAATGCCCCTCATGTACTTCTCTCATTACATATTCCGTTTGTGATGGTTCAAGGCGCCGTGCTAAAGGTCCCCCAAACATTTTGCGATATAGATTTTCGCGAATTAAGAAGTATCGGGTAGCTTTCAACCGTAATAATTGGGATTTCTTCTTATCCTCGAGCAAGGTACCATACTGCAAAAAAGATCACAAATTTGTTTCTCCAATCCCAAGTTAAATTATTGAAATTTACCTTGCTCTTGGTTTGATGGAGTGCTGAATGAAACAAATGTACCACAATAGCATTTTCTGCATTTGTTGCATCTGCGACAGACACGCGATTTGCCAACGCATCTGCTTCTGCATTTTCCTCCCTGGGTATTTTCACGGCTTTCCATGTCCGAATTTGTCTAAACAATTCTCGTACCTTTTCGAGGTATTGCTGCATTCGTGTCTCTCTCGCCACGTAAGTCCCCTGCATTTGATTAACTACCAACTGCGAGTCATTTTTTATCACAATTTGTTCGATACTAAGTTCTCGTGCCAGTTCCAAGCATGCTATCACAACTTCATACTTTGCCTTATTGTTAGTGATTGGATAACATTTTATTGCTTGTTTTATGACTTCACCCAAGGGTACAATTAAAACATTACCCAAACCCGCTCCTTTAACATTTGATGAACAATTAGTAAATAGGGTCCAAGTCCCTGGATTAGCTCCGGTAAACACTTGTAGTTCTTTTTCTGCTTCAGGAACTAGGTTCGTGCTGAAATCCGCTACAAAATCTGCTAACACCTGCGATTTTATTGCAATTCTAGGCTGATATATGATATCATACTTACTGAGTTCTATTTCTTGTTTAGCTAATCTACCTGATAATTCTTGTTTATGCATTATGTTCCTTAGTGGGAAAGCAGTTATAACAAAAATAAGATGACACTGAAGGTAAGGTTGTAACTTTCTTGATACAATACTTAAAGCTAAAGCAAGTTTTTCTATGTGAGAATACCATATCTCGGCATCTAGTAAGGACTTACTAACATAATAAATTTGACATTTTTTACCTTTATCTTCACGTACCAATATTGTGCTTACTGCTACTTCTGACACAACGAAGTAAATGAGCAATCTCTCTTCGTCTTTTGGTTTGGCTAACAGAGGTGGATTCGATAGATACGTCTTTAGGTCCTTTAGAGCTTGTTGGAACTCGTCAGTTCATTCAAATTGATTTTGATTTTTCAACACTGAAAAGAATTTAAAACTTTTTTCTAATGACTTTGATATAAATCTTCCCAGAGCTGTTATCTTGCCTGTTAATCTTTGAACTTATTTCTTGCTCGTGAGTATATATGGTATTTCCTCAATAGCTTTGATATGTGCAGGATTTACTTCAATACCTATGTTAGAAACAAAAAAAAAAACTAAAAACTTACATTAAGCCATGCCAAAAGCGCATTTTTCAGATTTAACTTCATGTTGTACTTGCGAAGAATCTCAAAGGTCTCAGACAAATGTTGAAAATGATCCCCCGCCTGTGTTGACTTGACCAACATATCGTCTATGCAGACTTCCATGATTTTTTCCAGGTGTTCTTGAAATATTTTAGTTACCAATCTCTGATATGTGGCTCCCGCATTTTTCAAGCAAAATGGCATGACTTTGTAATAATAAGTCTCCCTATATGTGATAAACAAAGTTTTTTCCTCATCAAGAGGGCCCATTTTTATCTGGTTATAACCTGAATATGCATCTAAAAAATTTAAATGCCCATGATCTGCGGTAGAATTAATTAATTGATCTATATGCGGTAAAGGAAATGAATCTTTAGGATAAGCCTTATTTAAATAAGTATAATCTACACAAACTTGCCATTTTTCATTCTTTTTGGAACCATAAAAGTATTAGCTAACCAGCCAGGGTACTTTACCTCTCGTACTGAACCAATTTTCAAAAGCTTTTGTACCTCATCGTGGATTACTTAGTTTTTGAAAAACCCTTGCTTCCTTTTCTTTTGCTTAACAGATGGGTGTAATGGATCCTCATTCAGTGGTGGTATACCTGTTATAACTGAATGTGACCAAGCAAAGCAATCTGCATTAGCACATAAAAATTTAATTAACTTACCTTTCATCTCTGGGCTCAAATTTGCTCCGATGTAAACTTTTCTATCTCGCCAGTTGACAAATAGTATTACAGCTTCGATCTTCTCGGTGGTTGTTTTAATGTTCTCATTTTCCTTTGGCTCTTGAATCACATAAGGTCTTGAGTCGACATTAGTTTGCCCTTGTGTTTTTTTAGTTGAGGTATGAAAAACAGTGTCCTCGACTGAATTCTGTAATTGCTATTTCGCATCTGCATCATTGGCTACTGTGTTTGCAATCACCACCGAGTTAACACTTCGTAAAGCTTGTTGATCTTCGCGGATTTGTCGGATTCCCCACTGTGAAGGAAATTTGATAACTTGATGCAACGTAGATGGGACAACGTCCATATCATGAATCCATGGTCTTCCCACGATTATATTATAGGCCATGTCCGCATCACCCGGAACTTTGTATCTTTGATGACCCCTTCTACAAATGTGGCAAGTACAACTTCCCCTTTCATAACAACGCTTGAATTATCAAACCCAGACAAGGACCGTGCTTTTGGTATGACCTTATAATTAGGTTGCATATCATTTACCACCCTCAGTAAAATAATATTCACTGAGCTACCTGGATCAATCAAAACTCGTTTTACATTAGTATCATGTATAAGTAGGCATATTACCAGTGCATCATTGTGAGGTATCATCAAGCCATCCGCGTCTTCATCATCAAATGTTTTATTATCGCCATCCAAGACTTGGCAGACTCGCTTTCCGTGAGTGACAACAACTTTTGATGTCTTTTACGCGGCTGTCTATGTTACTCCATTGACCTCATCTCCTACAGTTATGACATTGACTGTTCTCTTTGGTGATGAAGGGTTTGGGGGTTCTTGTCTGTTTTTCATGTATGATTGTCTCCCTTTCTCATTGAAAAGATCCGTAAGATAGCCTTGCTTCAACAAATGTTCAACCTCTCATTGCAAAAGCCTGCAATCTACTGTTCTATGGCCATGATCATTATGAAACTCGCACCAAAAATCTGGGTTTCTATTGTTTGGATCTGATCTCATTTCCTTCGGCCATCGCACCTTATCTCCCATACCTCTTAAAATAGACACCAATTCGGAGGTGCTAATATTAAAGCTATAATCCCCTATTCTTGCTTGTGTACTAGAATCATTGCTTCGGGCATCTCGTTCCTTTCTGAACCTAGATGAAGAACTCGCGTCTTTTTGTCTTGATCTTGAATCAAATCATGCATTCTCTTGTTTAGATCGAGAGTCTCGCCCCACAGGTCCCATCTATGGCTCCTACCTGTTTTTACCGGATCTAGTCTCTGATTTTGAGCGTCTCGAACCTAGTGTTTCTTCGGCCCTTTGTTGTGCGACCGTATCTTCTTCTATCCACATCTTCGTATTGTATCTATTGTAGACATCGTTCCAAGTTGTTGCAGAAAATTCTCGTAAATTTTCTTTCAACCTCCTCATGGCTTCTGAACTTTTCTCGTTCAATTTCCTCGCGAATGCCATAGCCGCCCAGTTATCAGGTACTCGCAGCATCATCATCCTCTCTCGTTGGAATCTATCTACGAATTCCCTGAGCAATTCTGTACTCCCATGTTTTACCTTGAAGATGTCTTTCATCCTTTTTTCAACTTTTTGATCTCCCGAATGTACTTTTATAAATTAATCTGCAAGCTCAGCAAAATAATCAATGGAATTTTCAGGTAAAAGAGATTACCATATTAACGTTTTTTTTGTGAGTGTTTCATCAAACTTTTTAACCAAAACTGATTCGATCTCATGCTTGGTTAAATCATTGCCTTTCACGCCGGTAGTGAACGCGTTTACGTGATCCCGAGGGTCAGGCGTTCTATCATATTTGGGAATATCAGGCATTTTAAACTTTTTGGTAATTGGAAAATGTCACGATCCAAAATTCCACCACAGGCGTCGTGATGGCACTTAGTCTCTAAGACTAGGTAAGCCGATTACAATTACAATTCAAGCGATTTTTTTTCTTTATAATCGAAACCAACAACGAAAATAATTATAACACCTTCCCAAGACTGGTAATACTGAGTCACGAACTCTAACTGAATACATGAAATGATCTCAAGGATCGAATACTCAATACTCTTTGATTAATAATTAACAATACAATAAAATGGAAAGACTTCAAGGGACTGCGACGACCAAGCAGCTCTACTTTGAATCCTTGTGATCACACTCTAACTCTGTCCGAGTCCGATATCTCCAATACTTGGCTCTGCACAAAAATGTGCAGAAGTATAGTATGAGTACACCACGGCCGGTACCCAGTAAGTATCAAAACTAACCTCAGTGGAGTAGAAACGAGGTACAATCGAGACACTTACTAGTCTAATAACCTGTGCAATATAGTATACAAAAATAGTAAGAAACAAATAACAATGATGGAAACAATAATCAACCAGTGATATACACAGCATGGCAACAAGAACACCATAAATACTGCTCAACAAATAATGAATTCAAGTACAACTAATTAATCAAGTCCTTCAAATATAAAGCTTTCGCCTATATATATTTTTTTCAAATAATAATCTTCAGGATTTAATACTCTCTAATAAATATATTTCGAATATACTCCCTTCAAATATAATTCTTTCAAATATAATTCTTTCAAATAAATATCTTTCGAATAAAAGTCACCATGTGACATCTCATTTCAAGATCCCACTTTCATATTTTCACGGCACCTCGTGCCAATTTCTCTATCACAACCGCACGGAGAACTCACGTGCCAATATCATCACCATTTACTCACGACACCTCGTGCCCACATTTCATATCACAACTGCGCGGACAGTTCACGTGCCAATATCATCATTATTTACTCACGGCACCTCGTGCCCACATTTCATTTCATAATCCGCCTGGCAATAGTTACATGCTCCCAATTTCAATATAGATCAGACTATTATCAATTTACCAACAATAAGATAAATTGCACAAGATATAAAAATAAACACAAGGAAAATCACAACATCACATGAAAATTACCAACGCAATAACCCCATATCATCGCATAAAAATTATTAACACAATAACTCTACATCATCACGTATCATCCTTAACAATAGCCACCCTTATCTCTCCTATAGTCACTGATCACGCCCAACTATGCCTTATAAAAAGGACTAAACGATCGTTGCAAATATAATCCAGTTTACAAGTCCGGAGTCGAATCCCACAGAGAACTAAGGCTTAGCTACAGTTGTTCAATATCGCTAAGAAACACAAGTCCAAATAATTTTCTAATTATAAAGATTATAATATTTATTTTTATCTAATTAACTAATAAATACTAGAAAGCAGTAAAACTATCAATTAACAAGGATAAGGATTGGAGACAAGATTAAGGAGGTCTAGAGTTATGATTTTCCCAATTGTCGGAATCCTTCCCGCTACGTCTTCTATAATTTCGCCTAAGTATTCTCTACCGATCATGAGCGTTCTGAGTGTCGTAACTCTCTACCGAGTAATTACCATAATTTACTAGACATATTCTCCCAAATTACGCTAGCTGACATTAAGTACGGCTCACTCAGATCGCACCAAGGTTTCGTTATCCCTAATCCCACCTTTAAACCCTCCGTATTGATCTCTCATATACATTAGGAGTGATGTTGTTCAACAACTACCTAAATATGCACTCTCTCCCGAGTAATACACACTAAATAGGTACAGTCGATTGAGAGCTCTTCAACCAACCAAAATAATAACGTAGTTGAACAAATAGAGAAAATACTACGGCAAATCTATATTAACGTAAAATAAAAATCATCCTCCAATAGGTTCATCAAACCCCTAGATAACAAATTAGCTATTCATAATAGTATGCATAACTACAATACTAAAATTCATAACCAATAATGGAAATAGAAAGAAGAAAGTAAAAATCTCGTAGAAGAATTCTCCACCTTTCTCCTAGTGTGTTCTTGCCTCCTTAGGTCGAATTCGATCTAATGTTGGTCTAATCTGTTCAATCCCCTAAAATGGTGTTTAATGACTATTTATATGTGTAGGAAAAAGGCCTAGACAAAAATAACCAAGTCCAAAACCAAAAAAAAGATAAAATAAACCTAAAACCCGAAACCCGCATCGCCTACCGACAGACCGCGCCTAGCCTGCTCAGCCACGCACTCCACCTCGCGGTATGCTGTGCGACGCAACAACTATAGCGAGCTTCAAAGCTCGCGTCGCGTACTGCTTCTTCGATTCAGTTTGCTGCTTCGTTGCCTAACTTTGTCAAATTCTCTCTTTTCAATTGTTCTTTTGCCTTTTCTCTTTTTTTGTCTTTCTTTGTCTTCTTTTATAATAAATACTCAACTTCAATCATTGTCACCATAATTAAATAATCATAAATCATTTTTGTAGTGTATACAATACACATAATATCTTTAGTTTGCTCCCAATTTCATCTTCAAAGTACCTACACATAAAATAAATTGAATTAAGCATAAATATAGTATAGTTTAACATTAAAACACCTAAATGTAAGGTAAGTAATGCACTAAAAATATATAATTATAGCCACACATCACTACCCACACTTAAACGTTGTTCGTCCTCGAGCAATCAAACTACACTTTATATATACCACATTTGAAGCACACTACACCAATGACCATGGTTGACTACAACAATTCAACTTTAGCATATGCAATCACATACACTTCCCTTTTCGTATGCCATACTTCACAAATATTCACAACAAAGATAACATGCTCATAACAATCCTAACCTCAAAAAACCGACTCAAAAGTCACAATGCACTCATGGCTTGAACACTCAACATTGTTGAGAAGTCTAATAACGTAACATATCCCTCGTGAAACAATGTGCCCTCACAACAAGAACAAGAGAGTAAGTTGAATCCATACATTCAAATCAAATGCTCAAATATATTTTAAGGACTCATATATATCAAAGAAATCTCTCACTCTCACAAAAGAAGTCTCATGCATACAATTGGTACCATAGGCTTGCCCATAATGTAAATCTCTACTAATGTAGGCTCACTCGATCTAAAATCAATTAGGATATTTTTATGGTTGTAATATGGGCTAAGGGACAAGTAAGATATATTTAGGAATAGTGGTTCGCCCTTCTAAGCACTTTAACACATCATATGATAACTTAAGCGCAATTTTCTCGATCCACTTCAATTTCATAAATAAAATCATCCTTAACAACGTTCCCTCTTTCTTAAGGCACTACTTTAATTCATACCCACTATCAAGAACAAGATATCAATTTATTCATCTAATTTTTTTTCTTTCTTTGCACTTTCAACTAGTGGTGTATTCTTTTACCAAACAAGTGCACCTTTCTTCTTTTCATTGGTTCCACTCAAAAGCCACCCCACACTTAATCCTTACTTCTTCTAGCGCTCATTTCACAATTAAAGTGCTTTAAGAGGTAAAGGGATCAAAACAAAGTCAATTAAGAACAAAAAGGGTATAGGCTTGTAATGCGGGTGCCAAATAAGAGTCTATAGGTTCAAAAGAATTAACTAGGGATAAATTTTATTTATGGTAAACAATAAGCTCAACAAGATCAAAGAAAGCCTAAAATCATTTTTCAAATCGAGCATCACCTAAAATTTCGCTTCGACTCATATACGGGGCAAGTTCTAGACTCAATCACAATGACATGGGCTACACAAATACTCACTTCACACGCGGCACATGACTAACTAAGGATGGTCTCATTCTAACTCTTAAGCAATGCAAGTATTCACGAAGCCACGAGATATTAATCATTAAGCACAAAGTGAACATAAGTCAAGAAAATGAGACGTAAGCGTCACAAAACATGCTATCAACTAACCAAGGCATCATAAGTAATTTTAGCTCATAGGGAAGATATTACACATGCCAAAGTCTAAATATGCTACTATCAAACAAGTCAAGGGCACCTAGGAATCTCATCTTTCTTCCTCTATTTATTTCCTAAATTCTAATCTACTCTAAAAAAAATAAAAGAAAAAACTACTACCCCGTTCAAACTACATCCCATGGAAAAGAATCGAGGCACAAAGAAAAATCACAGGGGATTATTCCTACCTAAAGAAAGCTAAAAGATATATTTTTATATTTTTGTTTAGACTTTAATCCCTCAAGAAAATTGTCTAGGATATCCATCGTCGGGAAAAATCCACTCTTTGTTTTTTCATTTTTCTATAATAAAAAAAACATTATCCAATTAAACTAACACAACTAAAATAGCGTAGAAAGTCACCCAGACAATCTCCTCACCCACACTTCAAATTGTGCATTTTCCCCAATGCACACCATAACTAATAAGAGGGTAAAAGAAACTCTCTGGTAGGCCAAAGGCCGAAGCACTAGCAGCTCATGGGGTACTCAGACTTCTCCCAGGCTTGGTCCTTCGTGCGGGTACCTCTCACTTAGTTCCAACCATCTAGTTTGTTGTTGCATCCTTCCAATAGCTTTGCTTTCCATACTCCTAGAAAATAAAAAATTGATACTACAAAAATAATACAATATAAGATAATAATAAAATAAAATAAAATAAAAGAAAGCAGTAAAGCTAGGTTGCCTCCCAATAAACGTTTGATTTAACGTCGCGGCACGACATGAACCACTTTTTTTGCCTCCGCCTCGAGCTTATGAATTGAACCCCAAGTTTTGCTTCAAGCTTATAATTATGCTCTTGGGGTGGTACAAATTCGAATGCGCTTATGATTGCTGTCAAAAAAAAAAATAGTTAAAAATGATCTGAAACCACTCTGAAACTCACCCGAGTCCCTCAGAACCTCAACCCAACACACCAACAAGTCCTAAAATATTATACGAACTTATTTGAAACCTCAAATCACATAAAACAACGCTAAAACCATGATTCATACCCCAATTCAAGCTTAAGGAACTTAAGAATTTCCAATTTCTACATTCGATGTCGAAACCTATCAAATCAATTCTGATTGACCTCAAATTTTGCACACAAGTCATAAATGACATAACGGATCTATGAAAATTTTCATAACTGAATTACGACTCTGATATCAAAAAGTCAACTCCCTGGTCAAACTTCCCAAAAATTTAACTTTCGCCATTTCAAGCAAAATTTCACTACGGACTTTCAAAAAAAATTTCGGACACGCTCCTAAGTCCAAAATTACCATACGGAGCTATTGGAATCATTAAAACTCCATTTCAGGGTCGTTTACCCATAATTCATCATCTGGTCAATTATTTCAACTTAAGCTTCCAAAACAAGAATTGTTCTTTCAATTAAATTCTTAATCATCCGAAAACTAAACTCGACCACCCTCGTAAGTCATAATACACATTTCAAAGCTTCTCGAGACCTTAAGCTACCAAACGGAACGTAAATTTTTAAAACGACAAGTCAAGTCGTTACAGCAAATGTGTTGCACTTGGCTTCCAAGGCTGTTGTGAATATTTGTCAATATCCACACCTTTGATCACGGGGGGCACGCCAGGTATTTTCTCTATACGCTCGTTATGCTCCTTCACCTGTTTTTGCAAAGTTAGCACTAAACTTTGTAAACTAAAATTATTCGGTGTACCTGACCTTCCATCGCGAGATTCATTGGGAATTTCTCCACTTCCAGAGTTATCAAGCCCCGAACACGGGTTCTCCAAAGTTGTTGTATTAACTGGCGGAGGAGTTTGCGTTGCGTTGGGTAATCCTGTGATAAAAGCCTCTAGTGCACTGTTCACGTGTTCTGCAATCAATTTGTTTTAAGGCATCCTGCTCCACGGTTTGGTCGTCTACATGTTGACCATCATTACAAGAAGCAGACCTTTTAGGTGAACTTTCACGGGGTTGCTGACGGGATCCCGTAGGTGTGTGATGTGGTAAAGTTTCACCTAGTTGGTTCATATGGTTGTTCTCGTTAGCGGTTGACATATTTGGTCGTTAAAAATGAATTTTGAAAAGTTAACAGATTATCAGATTTCCGGTAACATAGCTAATTTGTTTAACCCAAAAATAGATTTCTCGATCAAAGTCAATATCAAGAAGAAATCGGGTTACTGATAACCAAGATTTACTCCATTTTCCCAATAATTTGAAGAATAAAGCAGGGAATGAAAATAATTGACAAAGAAAGAAAATACGAAATAGATTGATAATCACTCCCAAAATTGCGGTTAGAACCTTGCGAATAAATTAAAGAATGATTGCATAAATTTTAATAAAAAAACCCAGATGCCATTACTGACTAGTTTGCATAATTATTGACTAGTTTTGGAGCGTTGGGCATCCGTTTGAGTCATCGGATGGGCTTGGGAGCTGGTTATGGAACTTCAGAGCGAGGTAAGTCTCCTTTCTAACCTTGTAAGAGGTAATTTACTCCATAGGTGAAATAAATCAATATGTGCTCCTATTTGTGGGGGCTATGTACGCACGAGGTGACGAGAGTCCGTGTGTAGCTACTATTATGATGAGAATTTCTTAATTATAAAAGAACGACTTACTTACTTTACAATATTTAGCTTGCAACCGTTCATATAATCCATACTCAATTATATCATTGATATCCTATTTATAGCCCATAGTAAGTGTCGAAGTCGATCCCTCGTTACTATTTCTTCGGGGTTAGGCGGGATACTTACTGGGTACGCATTGATATACGTACTCATACTACACTGCTGCATATTTTTGTATAGGTACACATATGTTTAGCGGCCTTGTGGGCGCCGAGGCATGATTATGGCGGGGATTTAGGTGAGCTGAATTCTAACGACGCACCGCAGCCAGCAGAGTCTCCTTCAGAGTATTGTATTTTCTTTCCTGTCTAAATTGTATTCCGGACAGTTATTATATTTTATTTTAAATTTCTAGAAAAGGCTCATACACTTGTGACATCGGGTTCTGGGATGATTATGGGATGTTCAGTATTGAAATTGAAAAAAACATTATTAGTTATTCTGTAAATTCATCTTTTACTAGATAAATTGAAGTAAATTTACGATTTCAAAAATATTAAAATGAGAATTTAATTAACTATTTAGTGTTGGCTTGCCTGACAGTGGTGTACGGCGCCATCGCGACCTTTAGCGGATTTTGGGTCATGACAACATGGTATCAGAGCGCTAGGTTCACTTAGGTCTCACGAGTCATGAGCGAGTCTAGTAGAGTCTTGCGGATCGGTACAGAGATGTATATACTTATCTTCTAGAGGCTACATGGCTGTTATGAGCACTTCCCTTCTTGATTCCTCATCGTGCGATTTGATTCCTTGAGGCTTATGCCTTCATTTTCTTCCCATTCAATCTTATGCGACGTGAAGCGCTGGTTATAAATCGGGAATTGAGGAATTGTAATGGTACTACAGATGTGGTGCTGGATGTTTCTCCCTGCGTAGTTGATTGGGCTATTGTCATCACCTTGTGGAAGGATATTATGTCATTTCAGCTCAGTAGTTGTACTTCTGAGAGCTTTGAGGCTATACACAGGTTGTTATGATGCTCATGAGTTGTTATCGCACAATATTGATATAAGGGTAGGATGTTTGCCTATGTCTCGGGAGAAGTGAATGACTTGAAAGAAGGTTTACCCAGTGCATGATTCAGAGATTCAGTATTTTATTTCCGACGGAGAAAAGACAATCGAACTAATAATGTTCAGACCTGGGTAGATGGAGTAGCGGGACTCGATATTTTCGAACGTGGTGAAATCTTCGCCTGTGATGTGGCGTCATCGTCCTTGATTGGTTATAATGTGTTAAGTTCGCCGGTGTTATAGTTTCCTTCAATTTGCCTTGGGGCAGAGTATTATAAATGGTACCGAGAAAGCGACTGTCAGAGGTCGCAGTGTACAGGGGTTCAGGATCAAATTGGCATTCCTGGTATTGATGGCTCGAGAAAGATGATTTCCGGAAAGGTTTAAAGTTGGTAGCAATCCATAGGTTCAAGTGCTATAGTGGTAGATTTTGATTTAAGGCAACAACTGGGTAGCGAAGGATGAGGAAGAGCATGTGGGAGGTTCCTTGCGGTAGATAAACTTATAGAAGTCCAAGTGTGAGAAACAGGAGTCGGGTAGTTACTTAAAGGAGTGAGTTTGACCAAAGTGGGAGAATGGAAGAGTAGCATGTGGGTTCTATGATAGAATAGCTACACGCCTTGAGGAAAGTTTAGAGTGATTTGGGAATGATGGTGGACGGTGATTAGGTCTATGGACTTAATTTGAAATATTAGCTATTATATGGCGGGAGATTGGATACAATTGAAGGAGTTGCTTGATATGAAGAAGGATACCACATGACTTTGGATTGGAATGTATTGTCGCACCTTTAATTGACATCCATGAGGAGTGAATGGACTGGTGCAGCTGGTGAATGAGCTCGGACTCAGGATGATCTACTTACTTCGTAGTAATTATACCCAGTTCAATGACATTGGAATATGTCGGCATGTAATTTTCCACAGGTGGGTTATATCCTGTGAGCATGTTAGCAGTCACGTGGTGTTGACAAAGCTTCTGCAAAGAATTTTACTGGCTACCCGGTAGGAGATTTGAATATGTAAATGTGGTTAGTAGTTCGGAGTGTTCATTAAAGGTAAATGGAAGGATTTTGAGGAATTTGGCGGGTTGATTGTGCTAGATTATGTCGATGAAGGAAGAATCTTGGTGGGTTCCAGGTTTAGGCAATAATAGCTTCAAGCAAAGTGGGAGAGTCCCACCGCCCACAGTTGGATTGCATGGTCATCTACTTGTAAGATTTCTGGTTTTTGGCATATTGATGGGTTATTACAACTAAGGAAAGAGAACATCAATGGTAAATTGAGCAAGCAATTTGAGGAATGTGTGGCTTTGGGAAGACTCAGGATTTATGCTTCATGTAGAGGCGAGTTACAAGGAAGATGATTCGGCCAGGTGCTTCTTTGAGAGGGTGCTCATGTGCTAGCAGAACCTTGGAGTTGATTATATTTGGTACCAAGTCAGGGTGGGTGACTCTCAATAACAGTCCTAGTGGATTCAAAGGTTAAGGTGTGGTGCCTAAGGATTTCGAGTCCATAGTATGGTTGAATATCGAGCTTTTGCAATGGATTATGATAAATGAGCTTGGAGTGTTTTGTGTTATCTTAGGTCTACGGGGTATCATGATAGGAAGAGGAGCATGTAACTTTGGATTTATAGAAGAATCATCAGAGGTGTACTAGCTGAAGACGCGATTATGCGCACAATGAGGGTAGGAAATGGTTCGTGGGTTTTAGGGACAATGTGGTCTCGTGAAATGGGGTCACTCGGGATGAGTGCGGATTGAGTTTGTTATATTGATAAAGGAGCTATTGTTATTTCTAAGGAAGATTCAGAGTAAATTAAGAGAAGTCGGGGTTTGGTTAGGAATGGTTGAATTGGCATAATGATGGCGATGATCAGCTCCTTCAGTGTGTTGGGTTATTCATGTGATTTATGATGGTACGTGCGAGGTTTGACGGTCGCCGTAACTGATCTTATTTGGAAGCTTTCAAGTATTATGTGCCTGTTATGTGCAGATGGATCCCGGAAGGGTTATGATGGTTTAGACCACTACTTGAGGTTGGTATTTTCTGCGGATATGAGGATTCAGTCGCGTGTTGCGATGGTTCTCTTAGAATGAGTTCAGTAAAAGGTTTTTATATGATGAAGTGTTTACCCTATTAATAGTTCGGAAGTTAAGATGAAATTCTTGTACTCTTGCATATTGGCATGATTAAGTACAGTGATCGGCATGGGATTCGGAAGTTGAGAATCAAGGTTGCAGTTTGGTGTCGACAAGAATGTCAAGAGCTCGGATGAGCGAGAATGGATTCTGATGGTTAGAGTAAGCTGGTATTGTCTTTAGCGTCACCTGAGAACGGTGTCCTGTGTAAGAGGCTTTGAGTAGTGATTTCGGATTTTTGATTTGCTTTACAGAAATTGTGCGACCGGTGGTATGGACGTGCAAACTTGTTATCTGGTGCGGAAGGTCATGGGAACACATCCCACGGGGAGATTGTATAAGTGTGACATGTAGTCACTTGATTGATCGAAGATTGTAACCAAGTATGGAGATTGCGGTACTATTGTTCATATGAGAATTTATGCTTGGAGGGCGCTCAGTTCATTTGATTGTGGGCTGTGGAGGTTTGTTCCGGATATGATGGTTGTTCTTGTGCGTTATGGGGAAAAAAGGGTTATTATGAACCCTTGAAAGATTATTAGATTAGTACAGTACGATCCGAATTGGCTTAAGGTCCGTAGATGGATCTAGATATGAATGTGGGCTCTATATCAAGCCGAATGTGTTCATTTCAGTTTAGCACTCCTTGTGGAGGAGTATTAGGACGTTGGATGTTATTTCATCGTCGACTACTTCATGTAATACTATATTATGCTGTGTGAGTTGTGAAACGGATTGTTAATTTCATATATGTTGAGGTTCCGCGTAGCGATGATGTTATGTGAGCAGGATGGCTCTCGATATTCAGATCATATATCACACCTTAGTTGTGCTTGACTTTTGTAGCGTATGGCACTATCTGTCTCCCAGGGATGGTATTATGCACTTAGCGTGCTCGTGGCCGATATTAAGATATTTTGTAATAATGAGCATTCTAGCTCGGTAAGTATCTCTTCATATAGATTTTATGTGTGGACCAGGTGGCACGCCGCCACGTGCATATTGTTTGGATCGGGTTGTACGCCGCACCAGTGTGATGTTGAGTACAGTCCCTTATATCTATTTTCGTATGTTTTGTTTTCCATTTTCTGAGGAAGGTTTGTAACACCTTTTCAGTTGTCTAGTTAGTCACGTGGGTTGAGTAGTTCTTTCCAGAGTTCGTTTTCCTTATGTATCACATTCAAATTTGTAGCTTATTGGCATATTGTGGCATCACATGAGACTTTTGGAAGCGTCTGAAGTGGCTTATTGCCTGAACAACTTATACTGGGAGAGACGGGATTATTCGACCTGGGGTCAGTGTGATCAGATCGGTATGAGGCATAGTTAAAGAGTAAGTATCGGTAATCAGTCCAGAATGAGGTAATGGTTCTTGTCAAGGGGAGAAACTCAATGAATGGTTGACTCGGCAGTTGGTTGTAAATTTCTACGTATCTTTTTCGTTGCGGCAGCATTACAAGAGTTGGAACGAGACCTATATATGTCATGAAGTGTATGGTGAGCATCGGGTTCGTGGAATATCGGCTATTGTTATCAGAGGATGTTATTATGGTCATGTGAATTATGCGGTGCATGGTGTGAATTCAGCAAAGGTATGCAGTCATGTTTTGGTACATTGTGTGGTGATTGATACGGTGATCGTACGTTGGAAACAAGCCTGCCAGAAGATTCCGGATGTTGGAATTTGGCTCTAAGGCTAATTTGACTTTGACTAAGAAAAAAGGGGAATCTTCAGATTTACTCGAGCCAGTGTGCTCAACTGAGTTGTGGTAGCATGGGTAGGTGTACGATGTGTTAAGTAGTGATTTCAGACAACTCCAAAGCAATTCTTAGCACGTTCGAGGACGAACGTATGTTTAAGTGGGAGAGAATCTAACGACCCGACATGTCGTTTTGATCTCTAGCACATCGTTCGATGGTTTGAGGCCATGAGCAGCTTCACTTCAAGTATTATACTTGTACACGTGGTCGGGATTAAATTTCGGGAAGTTCGGAGTTGAATTGGAAAGAAAATTCTCATTTCGAAAGCTTTAAGTTGGAAGAATTGACTAAGATTGGATTTTAGAGTAAACGACCTCGGAATCAGAATTTGAAGGTTCCAGCAGGTTCGTATGATGGTTTTGGACTTGGATGTATGTCCGGGTCGAATTTTGGATGACCCGGGAGCGTTTCGGCACCTATTGGGGAAGTTAGCACTTTGGAAGAATTTCATGAATTTGGGGTGGAGGTGAATTTTATGTTATCGATATCTGTTTGGGATTCCGAGTCTGGGAATGGCTCAGTATGGTGATTCTGGTGTTGGGAGCGCATCCGGAAGTGGATTCGGAGGTCCGTAGGTCATTTTGGAGTCATTTGGCTAAAGTTAGAAATTTGAAGGTTTTTGAGAAGTTTGATCAGAAGTAGACTTTTTGATATCGTGGTCGGAATCCAATTCCGAAAGTTAGAGTAGGTCCGTAATGTCAAACGTGACTTGTGTGCAAAATTTGAGGGCAATCGGGCGTGATTTGATATGTTTCAGCATCGAATAAGGAAGTTTGAAATTCTAAAGTTCATTAAGCTTGGAATGTGATGCGATTCATGAATTCGATGTTGTTTGATGTGATTTGAAGGCTAGACTAAGTTCGTAATGTATTTTGGAACGTGTTGGTATAATTGGTTAAGGTACCAAGGGCCCCGGGTGGATTCCATGTGGTTAACGGATCGAATTTGAAATTTGAAGAAGGGCTGAAACAACTGAGCATCTGGTGTAACCGCATCTGCGTGAAGAGGGCCGCAGGTGCGGGGAAATGGCTCGCAGAAGCAGAAGGGTCAGGCTGCTGAGAACTGCAGGAGCGGAAAGATTTGCGCACCTGTGAAGGCACAGGTGCAAAGAGAGTAACGCATGAGCGGACGCGCAGATGCGCCGCATAGAGCGCAGGTGCGAGAATGTTGGGCCGAGCTGGAGCCGCACCTGCGATGGGATTTCCGCAGGTGCGGGACCGCAAATGCGGCCAAGGCACCGCAGGTGCGAAGGACGGGGTTGGGCTGGGCAGTGTGTTATTTGAAAATGAGGGCTTGGCTCATTTTTACCTCATTTCCTCCATGGGAGCCGGTCTTGGAGCGAGTTTGGAGCTCATTCTTCGTCATCAATGTTAAGGTAAGTGATTCCCACCTATTGCAAGTTAAATACTTAGTTTATATATGAATTTAAACATGGAAATTAATAGAAAATTGGAATTTTGAAGAAAAACCTAGAAATTGGTATTCTTGGATTTTGACCACGAATTTGGGCATGAAATTGAGAATAAATTATATATTTGAGTCCGTGATGTCATGGGCAAAGTTTATCTTCGAAATCCGGGCACGTGGACCCGAGGGTGATTTTAGCGACTTTTCAAGCGGAGTTGGAAATTGTGGTAAATAGGATTATAATGAGTATTTGAGTATATATTAATGGGTTTGCATAATTATTGAGTAGTTTTGGAGCGTTGGACATCGGTTTGAGTCATCGAAAGGGCTTGGGAGCCAGTTATCGAACTACGGAGCGAGGTAAGTCTCCTTTCTAACTTTGTAAGAGGGAATTTACCCCATAGGTAAAATAAATCAATATGTGCTCCTATTTGTGGGGGCTACGTACGCACGAGGTGACGAGAGTCCGTGCGTAGCTACTATTATGCTTAAGTCTGGGTAGTCTAGGACCTAAAAGCATGCTCTACTTGTAATATTCGCAACCTTGTTGTCAATTTAAAATGCTTAAATCATATCGAACTTGGTAAATAAACTTTCTAAAAAGCTAACATCATTTCTTGACTGTTAAAAGAGCAATTGCCATTTCCTTGGATAATTCCCCCTTGATGAAGTCTCGATTGACTGTTTGAATGCGTTTATCTTTGTGGAACGGGCCGAACGCCTCGGTAAATTAAATAGATGCATCTATGGTTCACGTCATTCAACCCTCTGGTAGTGCACATTTTAAATATTTGTTGGATCGGGTCGTACGACCTCGGCATGATTTGCGCATGCTTGTATTGCTTGTCTTGAAATTTATAAATAATGATATTGCCTTCTCGTTCTGAGTTAAATTGTTAAATAATGGGAGATAAATTTTGGAATTTCTTAATTATAAAAGAACGACTTACTTACTTCAAAATATTGAGCTTGCAACCGTTCATATAATCCATACTTAATTATATCATTGATATCCTATTTATAGCCCATAGTAAGTGTCGAAATCAACCCCTCGTCACTACTTCTTCGGGGTTAGGCGGGATACTTACTGGGTACACATTGAGCTGCATTCTAACGACGCACCACAACCAGCAGAGTCTCCTTCAGAGTAATGTATTTTCTTTTCTATCCAAATTGTATTCCGGACAGTTATTGTATTTTATTTTAAATTTCTAGAAAAGGCTCATGCACTTGTGACATCGGGTTCTAGGATGATTATGGGATGTTCAGTATTGAAATTGAAAAAAACATTGTTATTTATTCTATAAATTCATCTTTTACTAGATAAATTGAAGTAAATTTATGATTTTAAAAATATTAAAATGAGAATTTAATTAACTATTTAGTGTTGGTTTGCCTGATAGTGGTGTCCGGCGCCATCGCGATATTTAGCGGATTTTGGGTCATGACATAATCGCCTTGATTACCCGCTACCATATATAATTGTAACGAAAGTATTTATGGATGAGGATTTCCCGTAACCGTAATTATATACCGATTTTCCTTCCTTATTTATGATAGGTTCGTGCATCTTCCCTTCTTAATGGTCTTTATCCATTCCGCTATTGTTTTTTCTTTTACAACTGTGAGGTCCGGTTCTTTTCTTAGTGTAACTCCGTGGGTGTTCCTCTCGTGCCTTCTTGCATTCTTTAACTCGTCTAATTAAGAATGCCACTTATCGTTTATATTGATGGTCCATGTATCATGCTTTGTCACCTTGATGATAGTCCACGTGCAAGGGCAGATCCACAGTGTAAATCGTAGTTCACGTGAACCCGTGATCCTCCGACGATATCATATATATTATGTACACAATTTACGAAAAAATGACTTATTATTACTTGATGGCAACCATGATCAAAAGAGGCAAAGTGGTTCACTGATTTTGACCCCTTATTTCTTGCTAACTTAAGGTCATGTGATCGAATTCCTTCAAAATTACTGCTTTAATTTCTTATTCTTAAGCCTTTCTTTTCCTTTTTTTTTGAGAGCAACGCATCCTTTTATTTTAGTTTTCCTGAAGTATCAATGGGACACCCATATTCTCGAAATCCTGGATCCACCTCTATCCACGTGTCATGCCTTTTTTTTTTACTACTACAAGATGTTCGAACCTCAACTACCATATTTTTATTGCAAAATATTTGAGAAAGCCTCTGTAGTTAAAAATTATGATGAATTAGAATTGAACTCAAGACATTTTCTGACATCGACAAAACTAATAGACTAAGACTATTTTTTGTCTAATAGTATAACAATTAAAGTTATTATTTTTGTTCTTCTATACCTAATGGCTGATTGACAGATGATAGACACTGTCAACTGGTAAGTAGTAAGTTGCATGCATTCTTAAACAAAACTACTATAGTAGTATTGTTGTAACAATGACTTTAGGGGTCCATTTTCATGCACGATCGTGGTGTCCCCCTTTGACCGGCTTGAATCCAGATTGTCCAGCTACTTCTCGCTCATCTATTTATTACCCACCTCTCCTTACAAGGACTGCAATATTTACTTCTTTTCGACAACTACAAGTCAATTCTCCAATTAATTTGGTTATTCTCCAGAGGAACTACAATATTCACGTAAAATACCTATATTTGTATTTAGTAGTTACTCCTTCACTTTTAATTGTCAAGTATTCTAAAAATAAATTTTTATTTTTACTTGTCACTTTTTGTATATCAAGAGAAAAATAATTTACTTTTCCTGTTTTGCTCTTACCATTAATTCCTCATTCCAAATTATTTTTCAAATCAATTAAGACTATACACCAATTAATATGTAAATCATGGTAAATTATATTCTTTATTTATTATTTTTAAGGGCGTGCAAAGTCAATAATGGACAAGTAAAAGTGAACGGGAGAGTATATTAAATAAAATAATTTAACTTAAATAGGCAAAAATAAAAACACGAATATTTAATTAAGTGATAAAAATTTATATACAAGAACATATTTTGCATTTACTTGTTAAGTGCAAACATTAAGTACGAATAAGTATTTCTTAAAACACCACCCTAAATATAATTATTTTCTTCTTCTTTCATTTTTCACTAATATTGCCTTCCTTTACTCCAAAACACTCTGTTTTATTTTAATTTTATTTTAATTTGAGTGTTACATGGTTATGAATTTGGATAACGTATTATTGAAGCTTTTGATAACCTTGAATCAAAGCAAGCCCCAAAAATAAAAAAAAGATAAATTTCGATTTGGTTTGTATTTTTAATTATTGTGGTTTAATTGCATCCAACGATAGAGTGAGTCTTATAATTGTTAGTACAAGAGAAGACATCTTTGATCTCCACCTTCAAACTTTGTTGGAAAATTAATTCAAAGTTGTATTAGGATACCCAAATTATTTAGAATTTGGTTTATTTAATTCATGTCTCAATATGTTTTGTAGTCAGAATAAATATAAGAATATATTTTCCTATTTCTAATTAAAATAGGTTTCATACTATTATAAATAGAGGCATTTGTAGCTTATTTTATGTATGGAAGAAGTGTAGAGGAAATTAAGAATTGCAGGCTTTCAAAGAGTTATAATAAAATATTTTCTTTCAAATTGGTATCGGAGCTTCTACGATCTTGGGAGAGAATCAAGTAGCTTCCGCTGCCGGCATGCGACGCTAGCCAATGTGTGTCGCCCGTCGGACCAAAAAATATGTTGGCAAAATCGTAGCTAGTTGTCAACAAAATTAGATTATTTGATGAAAAGTTTCAAGACATATTCAAGAAAAATAATAAGTTTAAAGAGGTGCAAACAAATATGGCACAAGATGAATAAACTCTTCCCTAAAAGTTGGAGAGAGCTTTAAAAAAGTTGGAAGTTGATAATATGTTTCAACAAAATTGAGTGTTGGTGACAAAGTGCATCAACGGGTGTTGAAGACAGGTACTTCAACAAAATTGGGTGTTGGTGACAAAGTGCATCAACATGAGTTGGAGACAAGTGCTTTAACAAAATTGGGTGTTGGTGACAAAGTACATCAACGGGAGTTGAAGACAGGTGCTTCAACAAAATCGAGTGTTGGTGACAAAGTGTATCAACGAGAGTAGAAGATAGGTGCTTCAACAAAAATAGGGTGTTGGTGATAAAGTGCATCAACGAGAGTTGATGACAATGCTTCAACAAAGATAGAAGTTGGAGAGAAGTGCTCCAATACATAACATACAACTTTGAATTACGGGAAAATGTTGGAAAACTAATTCAAAGTTGTAGTAGGATACCCAAATTATTTAGAATTTGATTTATTTAATTCATGTCTCAATAGAATTTGTAGTCAGAATAAATATAAGAATAGACTTTCCTATTTCTAGTTAAAATAAGCTTCATACTATTATAAATAGGGGTATTACTAGCTTATTTTAACTTGTGGAGGAAATAAAAAATAGTAGAGATCATTCATAAATTTAAAAATAAAATATTTTTCCTTCAAACTTCAATTAGAACTCAAGTTTGTTGTACGAAAGAGTCCATAGAGAGCTAGTTAGAGTCGGTGTATTTAATTCGTATTCATATTCATATTAGCTTGCCTTGAAAATTAATTTTGGAATTAAAAATGAAGAAAACAAGAAATAAATGAATCTATAACTAATAGTGGTTGATAACTAAAAATCAAGGCGTTTGTTTAGAGCAAGTTATAAATACTACTCGACTTGTGTTTTTATGCTAGCACCATTATTTTAGTCTTGAAGAGGAATACGAACATCAACGATAAGTGCATGGGAAATCCAAAGGAAAGAGACAGGAAATGCCAACAATAAATGCGGGACTTTGTGAGTGAACCTAACGTAAAATACAAACCAATTTTTGACTTACACATTTATTGTTGATTGACGAGGAGGGGCCATGCCTCCATACCCTCAAACTTGTAATGCTGAGAATCACAAGTGCAACAGTACAATAACAAAAATAAATATTCAATGTATTCCCACGATTTGAGGTATGCGAAGGGTATTGTGTAATTAAGTAGACTTTCTCCCTATCGTGTGAAAGTAGAGTTGTTGTTCTCAAGAAAAATATTTCTTGGCAGATTTGAACAAGAAAGAAACTATAATGAATAAGCCATGTTGAAAATAGGAAAGACAAGAACATTAATAACAACAAAATATCAAAATAGTAAGAAAATCAAAGCAATGAGAACAACAAGTAGTAATGAAAATACGAGAATAATAATAATAATGATAATACTTATATAAGAATACGAAACAGATATGATATCCCAAACTCCATTATCTGCTAATTATTTTCTATCCTAATCTTCGATTCAACAAAAGCAAATAATGCTGAGAATCACAGGTGCAGCAGTACGTAGTAGAAATTAACCTGAACAGGGGATCATAAATTACGGTGTGGTTTTTTGCATTCTTGGCTAGCTGGTCGGAACTCACCCATAATTCAATGTTACAACCTACTACTACAACAACATTGATGTTCCTGCAAGCCTGACTCAATAACATTATGCTTTTTTGTTTTCTTTCATAAAAAAAAGTTCTGAGCTAGACATTAAATTCTTGGGATATGTTAAAGCTGTTTAATTAATAATTGCTATTGTTGGCATTGATATCTCCTTAATTCATGTTAATTAGTAGTAGTTCGTTACGAGAGTCAATAACCCCGCCTCCTAAAAAGGATGGAAAAGGAAAAAGATTGTTTTGTTTATGCTTGGATCTTACAAAAAGCAAAAGCGGACAAGTTTCTATCATTATGAACAAATTAACTTTTAATTGTACTTTAAAGGGAAGTTAAGTCGGTAATTATACTTATTTCCACTGAATATTTATACCAAAATGTAAACACCAAATAAGACAAGTTTTTTACGAGTTAAAGGAACACAAAGATCTTTTTCGTGTTTTCATAATCTCAACAGCGAGTTAAGCATGTCATTTGCGTTAAATTTTTTAACTACTAACTTACGTTTATTATACACAGTAAAATTATAAATGTAATGGATGTCAATTTTTTTAAATCACTTGAGATTTCCCAGTCAAATTTTAATACAGTAGTCAAAGGCCGCGGGCATAGAAAGAAGCGAATCCCACTCTTAATTGTGGGAATCCAAACATAACATAATCATTAACTCACTATCCTCTCTTCAATTAAAAAAAACCTTTTGTCCTTTCTGTGAAGATTCCTTTGTTACAATTTACATACATCATCATCTTTGCTAAACTCGTCACCAACACGCCATTACAATCTATAGCAGTAATAATATAACAGTAACCATCTTTAATATTACATCCGTTTCAATTTATACGAATATATTTCCTTTTTAGTCTAAAAAAAAAAATAATAATAAAATATATCTTTAATATTTCATTCGTATATTTCCTTACGTGATTTTTTTTCCGAAAATAATTTACCTTAATACAATAATTTATAGCTACATAAAATATATGTGCTTTATTTTATACCATATATTTAAAAGTCTTCTCTATTTTTTTAAATTCTGTATTCAGTCTAATGAGTTCACATAAATTAACGTACGCGGACCTTACCCCCACCTTATGAACAGGGGCGGATGCAATGTCTTACTAGCGGGTTCAACTGAACCCATAACTTTCGACGCGGAGTAAAAATTTATTAAAATTGTAACAATAGTAGATATGAACTCATAACTTTAAAAATATAATGGGTTCAATATTAAAACTCTTAAAAGTTAAACCCACAAAATTTAAATCCGGGATCCGCCTCTGCTTATGAAGACAGAAATGATGTTTCCGATAGACCCTCGGCCGTTTCCAGTTCCACGTAACTAAATGTGAAGTATCTCTCTCTTACCCCCGCTGACTACCTGTTTGCTCCGACGGAGACGGAGACGGTGACGGAGATTCTAGTGAAATGACAGAGAAGTGAAGCTGTGAAAGCAATTGACAATGCCGGAGCTAGGGTTTCAGGAGCTTAGATCGGGAATAAGATTTAGAAGTGCTCGTGATGTTAGTCCGGACTCTGTTATTTTCACCGGCGATTCAAACTTCAGCCTCTTCTCCTCTGCTTCCGGCAGCGTTGACCGGTGCTCCTTTGCTTCCGATGCTCACGATCAGGATTCCTCCGTTTCCGATGTTTCTCAAGTACTTTCACCTCCGTTTTCCTTGCATTTCTTTCCTTTTTTTTGTTCTCACAGTTTTTACTGTTTGGATTCTCAGTATTCACGTGTTTTTTCTGCAACCTCTGTTTGATGCAATGTGAACGCGACTGACAAATTTAAGCTTCAGCAAGCTTAGTACATACTCCATAGCTATAATATTAGTGGAGAAAACTAGTAAATCGTCTATTTAGATCTCATCGAACATC
The DNA here is from genome assembly GCF_000715075.1 of Nicotiana tabacum. Classification (NCBI taxonomy): domain Eukaryota; kingdom Viridiplantae; phylum Streptophyta; class Magnoliopsida; order Solanales; family Solanaceae; genus Nicotiana; species Nicotiana tabacum. Next base: position 19,664,129 of record NC_134091.1, read on the forward strand.
ATCTTACAAATTTTTATCATGAAAATATTATGTTTATATATATACTAATGATGTTGACATTTTATTTGAGAGTAATTGCTTCAAGGAAAAAGAACAAAAATTTCTGTACTGAAAAAAAAAGAAGGAAAAATTAACAAGCATTAGCGTAGATTTATTTTTGGGTATGGAAATTGGTGGTATAGTGTTACTAAGTCTACTTTTTGGAGTTTGTTGTCTATTTCGAAAACTCTGAAATGTTTTGATTTGAAACAGCATTTGGCAGGGCATGAATGCCGTGAAGCTTTGGGTAGTACAGTTACAGATCCAAACAAAGTCATTGTACACAAAAATAGTCACCTTGGCAGAAAAGAAAAAGCAAAAGGTACTATTTTGACGCTTTTTCCCGCTCTATCAGCTGGCTTCCTACGAAAGCCTCTTAAGCTAGACTAGATTCTTCAACATTTCTGTAATAGTCATTCATTTAATGTTTTCCAGTTCAAAAGTTAGAGAAGAACAGCGAGGTTGAGACGGAGGATGAAAATCTGTCTTTAGATTCTGCAAGAAACTCTTTTTCTCAAGCTCTTAAAGGTACTGACACTAAAGCTTTTCAAAGCACAAAGCAATTCACTTCACATTTTGGGTAACTCAAATTTTCTTTTTCCTTTTCTTTTGTCGGACTTTCGTTTGGAAAATTTGTTTGAATAGAATGTCAAGACCGGAGGTTTAGGTCGGAATTTCTGCTGAAGAAACCAGATAGGCGAAGACCTGCTTCACTAGATCTAAACAATGCTATGATTAACACCAGCCACTCTTCATCTCCGCGTTTTGGAGTCATGAAGAGAACCCCTGTTACAACGAGCCGAGCTGGTTCATTTCCAAGTCCTAGAACGCCTAATTATCGCCATTCCAGTGTTGGGGTTCAGAAAGGCTGGAGTTCAGAGCGTGTGCCATTGCATTCGGCAGCTAATCGGAAGCAGCTTAATACTGCATTGCTGCCTTACAATAATGGAAGGACATTACCTTCCAAATGGGAAGATGCAGAGAGGTGGATTTTTAGCCCGGTCTCAGGAGATAGTTCTGTGAGAACTTCATTGCAGCAGTCTCAGAGGCGGCCTAAATCCAAAAGCGGGCCTCTTGGTCCTCCTGGTCTAACTTACTATTCAATGTATTCTCCAGCACCGCCAGTTTTTAAGGGAGGAAATGGTGGGAATCTGTTAGCCAATTCCCCTTTTTCAACTGGAGTGATGGCAACTGATGGTTTGTCAATTCGATGTGGAGGCAGCATGGGCAGTGGAAACTTCCATGCACTCACAGAGCCATGCATGGCAAGGTCAGTTAGCATACACGGATGCTCTGAGCTAGTCAGTTTATCGACCTTGCCAGTTTCCCAAGGTACTGATTTAGCCTTTCCAGTTAATTGGTTGGTTGCTTAATCTAATCAAGAAGTTGCCATTGATTTGCGTTGCAGAATCATATGTGTCTCTTTAAATCAAGTGAAATGTAGCATAATTTTAGACGTTAATACCTAGAAGAGAGGAAATTTTGCAAGAAAAATACAAATAGAACTCACTGATTAATTGATTGCAATACTTGATTTTTTCTATGGAAGATGGAGATCCATATTTCCATTACTGGATGCAGAGGGTACCGGGTTCAACTGAACACAATACATTTGGCATGGATAAATTTATGTGTAAAAATTCATTAACATTGCAATATATAGCAATATGAACCCATAACTTTAAAAATTACAATGGGTTCAATGCTAAAAACTTTAAATATTGAACCCGTAGATTTAAAATCATAGATCCGCCTTTGACTGAATGCAGCTTATTTCTGAGGGCTCTATCAAATTGGTTAACCTAGAAGGTCCGGTATTTCCATGTTTTCAAGAGTCAAAGTTGAAAGGAACCCATCCTTTTTGGCTGGAGATAGGACGTTACTGAAAGTGTACCTATTTATGTCAATGGAATGCACTGGCAGAAAAAATAACCAGAAGGAAAGAAACAAAAGTTGATTTTCTGTTATTTGTTAAATTTATTACTAATCTGATATATCTTCAAGCTCAACTCAACTTCCTAGATGTAAATCTGTACCAGGAAGCACCTGCTCTGATATGTGGTAAAGACTTGTAACACAATCACACTGGCCATAGGCTTTTGCCTATGAATCCCATAGGAGACAACTATGAACTGTAAAAGATGTTGCATAACCAATTGCCATGGATGGTGATTGTTGTTTTGAATGATCTTTTCGTTTTGGACGTGCAATTACTCTATTTGTCACTGGTGTTTATTTTTGCCTATTTTCAATATGGAGTTTTCCCTTACATGGGATAAATAGACATACTTTTAAATCCATCTTATCTGCCCTTTTAATCCTCATGACTATGGGTTGTGTAATATGTGAAGAAATGAGGGCTGTGCCTTCCTATTGCATTTAACTGTCTCTAAATCTAATCTATAGATGAGAGTGGAGATGATATTCAAGATGCAGCAAATGGTGTGTCACGAGTTATCTCAAGGAGGGATATGGCCACTCAAATGAGTCCCGAGGCAAGCCCTTCCTCATCTCCAATAAGACAGTCATCCTTCTCCCCTTCAACTCCATCTATTCTACCACTTGTAGAATTCCAGAGTATCCCTTCTTCTAAAGCAGAAATGAGAGATGTTCCCATTGATGAGCGGGTTACAGTGACCAGGTGGTCAAAGAAACAGAAAGCTCGAATTCCGGGTAGGAGCATGGAAAGTGATGACTGGAAAAGGAAGGCTGTAGAAATCCGGTCTTCAGCCTGGGATGTTTCAGACACATCGAAAAGTATTTCAAAGTAAGTGAAGCTATTTTATTTGTTAGCTTGTAAGTAAATTACTTTGAATCCCTGTCAGGGGAAAGTAGTTAGATGGAAGTCTGAGGTGATGGATATATTACAAATAGAGTATACTGTATAGAAAGAGAAAAGCTGATAAATCTTTCGTAAAAGATGCAAACACAAGGGAAGGGAAGACTTTGAAGTTCCTTCTAAACTGTATATTATTAGAATTTAAGGTTGTAGATCTGTATTGTACCAGATCTATTCATCTGGAATCTGATAAAAATGGAATGATATACAGAAGATTATCAAGGCCCCTACGCAAGGCCCCTAAGGGCTTCCCATGAATTTTATGAATCTTTAAAAGCACATCTGGAAGAAAGATTTATCTGAAAACATCCAGCTGACAATTAGTTGCCTTCCTTGTGTTTTGTTCATTAGCATTGTATTTCAAAAGTATTGGTTTACTTTGTACATTGCCTTAGCCATATCTGATCTCAAGTTGATTTCGCTCCCAAAAAAAATTCTCAAGAAGCTGTACTGTTTTAGAAAGGACAGACCACATTCATGCTCCTTAACATTTCTTTCTCCAAGCATCAAAGTGCATTTGTTTTTCAATTCATGCTATTAATTCTCTCTATTCTCTTCCGAAATATCAGGATTAACAGGGAAGAAGCGAGAATCACTGCATGGGAGAACTTGCAAAAGGCAAAAGCAGAGGCAGCAATGAGGAAATTAGAGGTCGGTTTTTCATACATACCTCTTTCATGAACTTTTTAGTTTCTAAAGTTTCTTTCTGTTGCCCATAAACTCATTTGATTCATCATTATATGGATTCAATTGAGTGTATTGCGCATGAATGCAAACATATCTACTCTTTGTTAGTCTAGAATCTAGAGGTAGCAAAACTTGAATATGGACAAAATGGGTATACTATAAAGTGTGATAAATAAGCAACACTCATATGTCTACATAAGGTATATGTAATAGCATGCTATTTTATCAATTAATGAAAAGCGTCTTTATCAACTATGACTTCTATTCTACCTATTTCACGGTCTAGGTTAGTAGTTCTGTATTGGAAAAGACAGCTAATGTTGAAGTGGTAACCATCCTGCAACTTCCACCAGTACTTCTGAGATTTCGGTTTATCTCGAAAGTCAAATATCCTCTGCCGAGATGTCTGGACTCTGGCCCAGAGAACAAGGCTTGTATAGTAAATAAAGGTTTTGTTGTTGATACAGGGGATTAGGATGTAGAGTCATTCAACTGTTACATAAGTTAATTGTTTGATGTTCATGAACCTCCTAACTTCTGGGTGATTTCTTCTCTCCCCTGTCTACATCATAAGCTTAAATTGTCTATGAAGGAAAATAGGTGGAATGAATAGCTCCCTTATCTTGTACTTCTTTGAAATTTTGAATTGGATTGTTACACTATCATTAAGATACATGTTCTCTCATTAGTGGATGCTACTATCTGTTTGTTGTTTTCTTAATCCATGTGATAAGGGGGAAAGATTTAATTGTTCATATTTCACAATTCTATAGAGGACAGAAGAATGAATAGAACTTGCATTTGCACCAATAGAAATGAAAGTGTTTCCTGTTTGCAGTTGAAGACACGCTAACTCTACAAGTATAATGCAGATGAAACTTGAGAAAAAGAGATCGTCATCCATGGATAAAATTATGAACAAACTTAGATCAGCACAGAGAAAGGCCCAAGAAATGAGAAGCTCAATGTTAGCCAACCAATCACATGAAGTGGCAAGATCCTCCAGCAAGGCCTTATCTTTCCGTAGGACTCGCCAAATAGGATCTCTGAGTGGCTGTTTTACATGCCATGCATTTTGATGTTTCAACGAGCGTCTATATCAGGTATTCTCCTACCTTTACATCGAGGTGTATTAGATTTTAGATTTCCTTGCACAGATTAAATCTGGTATTAAATGATTAGATCCTTCTTTCCTGATGTACTTTTCGGCATTTTGGTAGTGAATGAGTCAGATCATGTATAATCTTGTAATAAGCGGCAGTGATCTGGAAATGGAATTTGTCAAGACGTGCTTTCTGGAAATCAATAATATCTGCCTACTGAATTCATTAAACGGGCAGAGGCATGAACAGAATGAAAGGTTTCCATTGTCCATGGAATAGTAGTAGTGTACATTAATGCAAGTCGAAGTTCCAACTTGGTGCTCCAGTCACAAGGCTTATTTTTCTTTCTACTTCGAGCACCTCCATCTTCAACAAAATTCTCGTTACTCTGTAAGATTCTAAAAACATCTTCTTTGATTCGATCTGTATGTAATGAATTTACCAATAATCCACGAGTTTTTTTTATTTTTTTATTTTTTATTTTTGCTTTGTGCATTTGGCACCCGAATGACAAAGCGTTACTTTATAATGCAACAACAAGCTTAAGAGTTGGAAAAGTAAAGTCCTTAACCTAGACGGTAGAACCACTCTTGCAAATCCAGCCTTACTTCAATTCCTGACAACGCTATGCAAAGTAATGTTATTCCTACTTATATCACCAAAGAACTTGATAGAACTCAAAGAATCTCTACATGGGGTTCTGTGGAGGACTAGATTAATGTTACTATTCCAAAAGCTTGTGTGGCCATTTGCAACATGAAACAGAAATCGAACTGCTTACATGGTCTTAAGTGGGCAGTGGGAATAGGGTTAGATATTAACATATGGCATGATAATTGGATGAAAAATCTGAAACCTCTAAGGAGCATCATCTACAGGCTTGATCCATGAGTTAAGTTATATATCAATTTGACTTGATTTTACTACTATGCTTTAGTCCCAAACAAGTTGTGGATGACTATATATGAATCCTTAATATAAACTCATCTCAAGCTAATATTATATAAAATAAAAATATCAATAATAAAATAAAATAAAAATATTCAAGCTTTCGTTCCCTGCTTTAAAATGACTGAATCTTGAAAATCAATCGTGTTTAGGATTGTCTTGATGAACCGGTTGTGGAAGATGAAGAACTGATCCCAATCGGGTTAGATTAACATAATCTATAGTTGTATGAGCTGATAATCCTGGAATCACCAATCCTACCATCCTAAACATTGTCTGGAACCAGTCCTCTCTATATTCCCTGCCTTTTCTCCAAGGGAGTATGAACCCCCTAATAACCTCATATGCTGCAATTAGAACCATTGGAAAAAACCATAGCAGTGAGAAGTAGTTCTTGTTTGGTTCCTCCTCCATCACCTGCATTATAACAATAAAAATAGAGCTGTTGCACTTGATACTCGAGGTAAATAATTAATCAGACTTTTGAAAAACATGCAGACACATTGAATTCACGGCAATGAGGTGTGAACCAAATCTAGGGTGTGGTCTAGTGGTCAATTAAGCATAATGTAAACCATGGGAGACTAGTGTTTAAATTTCAATAAAGACAAGATAAGCTAGGCAATTTCTTCCCATTTGCCTTAGCCTTGGGAGGTAACGTTACTTGAAACAGTTTGCTGATGGGAGATTGCAGGTGTCAGGCGGAATAGTTAAGGTACGCGCAAGTTGACCTACACACCACCGTTATGAAAACAAAAACAAAAAGAAAGTGATCCAAAAGTATGTTAAACTTTACCCAGCCCTGGTAGAAGCTGTTGTGGTAGACACATGATCCAAAATGTCTGAAGAAGAGGGCTGTGTCATCAAATGGCAACCTAGGGACCATGTCATTGGAATAAACATGCCTATAATACTTGACATCGTACTTGTTGAACTTGTCCTTCATAAAGTTCCCAAATTGTACATCCCCAACTCTAGGTTGTCCGAATGTGTATACTCCTTCCAATTTATCCAATAACCATTCCTCTTCATGTAAACTCAATATGGCTGCAAATAAAATTGCTAATGCCCCTCCTAAACTATGTCCTGTCAATATAAACTTTGCCTTCTCATTTTTGGTCAGTATCCTTTTAAGTTCTTTTCTGATTTCATAATATGCGAATAGTTTTTGGTATGGGCTTTCATCTATTTCCTTGGGCCAGCCTGTGTTCTTTTGCAAGCCCAATGCTTTCATGAACCCAGCATGTAGTTTACCCACACCTTCAAGCTCGTACCAAGAAAGGTCCACATCTGTGATCCAGTCGTCTGCATCATATGGGATTGTACCTCTAAATGCGACCACGACTAGATTTGAATCTTCAATTTTGTCTTGGAACATAATGGCTTGTGTGGAGTAATTTTCCTGGTAAGCTGTAAATACAAAGGAAATAGAATGATTTCGTTAAGTAACCAAACAATAATGCGAATTAATATTTGAAGGTTAACTTTTGATAACTGATATAGTAAAAGGACTAAAACTAGACGGATGATATTTATGAATGGAAAAAAAAAGTAGTCCGGTGCACAAAGCATTCCGTGTGCACGCTGGCTCCGGAGAAGTCAGAAGGGCCGTAACCCAAGGGGTAATAATGTAGACATCTCACTCTAATACAAGCATTAGTGGCTGCTTCCACCAAGGGCATTTGCAGGATTCTTGTTAAGCGGTGTCAAAATTTTAAAAAATGAATGAATTAATAAATTACTGTAATGAAAAGCGGTGTCATTTTTTTATACACAATATATATATAAATTGTGACGAAGCAGGTGTCATGTGACATCGCTCACCGCAAGGTGTATCCACCGTTGGCTTTCACGGTTCGAATCCATCACCTATAGGTAACATGGAAATAAATTTACCCTTGCTCCTAGACTCTCATTCAAAAAAAATAAAAACTCTACTTCAGAAGGCAAGATCTGGCTCCTTGTAAATCTTCATAATATCTTTTGTAAGTTTCTCTCAATAGAAAATTGGATACTAGTATTTTGTCACGGACTAGAGGACAGGAAATAACATTCAAATTGACACACAATAAGAATAAAAAGATCTCAGCAACATCTGGTTAAAAAGAGAGTGGACTGAACTTACCATTCCAAAAGTTGTACAATTTTATGAAATCCATCTGCAGAAGAAAATAAAAAATATATACTATTACATTAATCTTTCGAAATTATGAATATTCTAAAAGGTCATTAGTAAATTGTATAAAGCTTGATTCTGCTTTAAATAATAATACCTTCCAATTATCTGTGATCACTTTCCTGCTGAAGGCTTCATTTTCATAAGACAATTTAGCAGCCATAACTGACAGTGATGGAACATACCGGCTGTCCCCCATATTTATGGTCTTGTCTAAGTCTAACCTCCAATCAATTTTTCCGATTATCGACGTGAACTTCTCCGATTTCATGTCTGGTTTCTCCGTTTTTCCTGTAATATCTCACAGTTAATATATTACTCAATTTTCCATTATGTTTACTAACATGTTCATCATTTTCTTCTTTCTTCTTTTCTTTCTTTATATATCTCTGTACCCTTTTCTTTTACACACACGTACACATAATTTGTATACCAAATTTAGAAGCCGCCTCAAAGCTGTAAGTAATTTAAGACAACTTTTCCCAATATCTAATATACAGATTTTTGTAGCAAGCCAAAGAGTAGTTATATATTTTCCAACCATAGAATCATGAAAACGCATAATTATCTCTTCCATGAATGAAGTATGCCAATTTCTTTATTAATTAATTTACTGCTATAGTATATATTCAAGACATAGACTAAGAGCTTACAAATTTAAACAGATTCAATTAGTGAAAGAAATATTAAAATTTAGAAGAAAAATTGTAAATGGATCGAACCTTGAATTATGTTGATGAAAAGCTGGAGAAGACCACCATTGCAAGAAGGATAATTTGACCAAAGCTCTATTTTAGAACCTAAATTGTTCATTGGTTTTCTGAAACAAATTAAAAATTTCTGCATAGCGACAGAGGCAAAAATAATCCATCGACGGCGAAAACCTTTGATCCTGTCTGTTCCTGGTGCATCAAAAAAGTTCCTTTTCTCTAATTCACATGAACAGAATATACGAAAAAAATCACAAAAACTAGCTTCTTCTGGTTTCAACTCTATATAATCTTTACAGAATTCTTTGTTGCAAGCCATTGATATATGAATAGTTTCAGATTATATTTGTTCACAACGTCCGAAGTCTTTATTCATATATAGTAAGGTCACACTGGACATGACACATTTATTTATTAATAAACACGGCTTACAAAGGCGGTCAATTAGTAAACTAATGCTGATTCAATAAGTGATCATATTTTATTTTATAACAAGTAAAAAAATAAGTACCCATATATTTGTTTAATAATAAAAAATAAGATTATGTGAGTTGTCAAATATTTTATGTCATAAGCATATCTCAAGTACCCCGCTTTCCTCGTTCTTGGTCAGTTTGTTGTTTTTTAAAGTGTGTTTGGATCATTTTTAGGAAAATATTTTTCCTGAGAAAGTCATTATTTTGTACTTGGTTACTAGAAAATGTTCTCTAAGGAAAATATTTCCATCATATGGACAAAGCCTTTTTCCTTATAGTTATCTTAGCAGGTGTTTGGACATAAAAATTATAATTTTTGAAATAGTAATATTTGGAGTTAAGTTGAAAAATGGTTTTTGAAATTTGAAATTATGTTTGGACACGCATTTCACTTGAAAAAGTGTTGTAGTTTTGTTAGTGGGAAATTTTTTTTTCTGAAAATTTCAAAAAACTTGCAAAATTTCATAGACAAGCACATTTTGAAAAAAAAATATAATTTGTTTTATGGACAAACGGGTTGTGATGACCCAAAATGTCATCTTTAAATTTAATAATTAATTCTGTGTTCTAAGACCTTGAAAAGTACTATTTATCATTAATCGACTTGCGTGCGCAGTCCGTAAAATTTTTCGGAAAGTTTTTATGCGAAAAATGAATTAAAATGTGAATTAGAGCTTTAAAACTCAACTGAATTGACCTTGGTCAACATTTTTAGCAAACGGACTCGGACCAGTATTTTGACAGTTTCGGTACGTCCGTATCGTGAATTGGGACTTGGGCGTATGTCCGGAATTAAATTCCGAGGTCCCTAGTCCGAGATATGGAATTTTGATGAAAAATTAAAAGTTTAAGTTCAAATAGTGACCGAATGTCGATTTATGTGCAAACGACCCCGTAATAGAATTTTGATGATTCCAACAACTCCGTATGGTAATTTTGGACTTAGGAGCGTGATCGAAATTTTATTTGAAAGTTTATAGTGGAATTAGGCTTGAAATGCCAAAAGTTAAATTTTTGGGAAGTTTGACCGAGGGGTTGACTTTTTGATATCGGGATCGAAATCCGATTCTGAAAATTTGAGTACCTCTGTTATGTTATTTATGACTCGTGTGCAAAATTCGAGGTAAATCAGACGTGATTTGATAGGTTCCGAAGTCAATCGTAGAAATTGGAAGTTTCAAAATTTATTAGGCTTGAATCTATGTGTGATTCGTGTTTTTAGCGTTGTTGGATGTGATTTGAAGACTCGATTAAGTTTGTATGATGTATTAGGACTTGTTGGTATATTTGGTTGAGGTCCCGAGGAACTCGGGCATGTTCCGGATGGTTAACGGATCATTTTTGGCCTTGGTGAGATGGCTGATATCTGGTGCTGCAATTTTTCTAGTTTCTTCTTTTGCGTTCGCGAGAGGATCCTCGCGTTTGCGGAGAGTGTTCTGGGCTGGTGAATTTTTGTTCTACGTGTTCGCCGAGGAGAGGAAGCAAATGCGACGGGTATGGGAGTGTGTGCATCGCGAACGCGTGAGTGGCGTCACGTTCGCGAAGGAGAGCGAGGCAGCTGGGAACCTCAATCTTTTATTTGACGCGTTCGCGAGATAAGGGACGCGTTCGCGAAGGTATGAGTTTGCAAAGCTTCGCGTTCGCGAAGCGTTGGTCGCTTTCGCGAAGAGAAAAGTTGGGCAGCACATTTTTGTGCTTCGCGAATGCGAGACAAGGGTCGCATTCGCGAAGAAGAAACCACTTGATAGAATGTTTAAGTTCAGAAATGGGACTTCGTCCCATTTTTTAATTTTAACGATTTGGAGCTCGGATTGAGGCGATTTTTGGGAGATTTCAGAGAAAACATCGGAGTAAGTGTTCTTAACTCAATCTTGATTAGATTACCCGAATCCATCACTATTTTAACATTTAATTGGTGATTTAAGTTGGAAAATTTTGAAAAACCCCTATGGATAGATTTGAGGATTTGAGGGTCGAATTGTTATTGGAATTTAGTCATTTTGGTATGGTTTGACTCGCGATTGAATGGGCGTTCATATTTCGTAACTTTTGCCAGATTCCGAGACGTGCCATTTTTGAGTTAATTTCGGATTTTTATTGAAAAATATAGTATTTTCTTATAGAATTAATTCTATAATTTTTGTTGACTGTATTGAATTAATTATGACTAGATACGAGTCGACTAGAATCAGAAAAGCGAGGAAAAAATATACTACTTGGTTAAATTGGAGCGAGTCGAGGTAAGTGACTTGTCTAACCTTGTGAGGAGGAAATTCCCCTAAGATTGGTATTAATTGTAATGTGATGAAAGTCATGTACACGAGGTGACGAGTGTGTACACAGACTAAATGTGAAGGATTATGTGTTCAAATTATGAAGATCATTGTTGCATATTAATTAAATTATTAAATCTTGTTATATTCTCCATCATGGATTTGATTTGTATACTTTAAATTTGGTTGACCTTTTCCTGCTAATTGTTTTACTTGTTTAGTTGAAACTTGGTTCCTTTTATTCTGTGCATTATTTGAAATTGATTTTCTTAAATTTAAATATTATTAATATGAAATATTTGACATTTAAAATTTGGTATTGAAGCAACGTATTAAAGATTTTAAAATATTATTTTACTGAATTATTTATTCCTGAATATTTGTATAAGATTTTTGTACTCATTGTGATGGAGTCGTGAGCTCTTTATTGTGAAAAAATATTATTGATGACTTATTTTGGCATGAGCCGTGAACTCTTTATTTTGGAAAATATTGTTGTTGAATTATGTTGGCACGTTAAATTATTTGAGCACTTGAGGTGCAAATTATGATATATTGTGATATTGATACGCATGCGGTGGTATAAGGTTTGGATATTGAAATGCATGCGGTGAGATAAGGGTGGCTTGATACGCGTGGCTAGTAGGGAAATCTACTAGAAGTCATGCGATGTGATAAGGATGGCTAAAACGTGGGATGCTATTTCGGAAAAAATATTTTCTTTAAAATAAATTGTGAAGGCTCCCGCGATGAGATAAGAAAATGAGATATTGTGAATTAAATTATGATTTGGGACTACGAGGCGGTACCTCGGTAGTGCCCTTGTTGATATTGATTTATGGTCGTAGTTGCCTTTGATTTTTATTGTGATTTTTCTTAAAGTTGAAAAGAAATTCTGTTTTATTTCCACGAGGTATTTATTTGTCATTATTTGGTGTAATTAAATGTGACATACTACTTGATTCAATTCCATTATCATTTTATCTTATTAAATTATTTAAACATTTTTCCATGTCATTATCTATTCTCCAGTAGGGCCTGATCTGACCTTGTCACTACTCTACCAAGGTTATGCTTGGCACTTACTGGGTACTGCTGTGGTGTACTCATACTACGCTTCTGCACATCTTTTTTTGTGCAGATCTAGGTACATCTTACCAGTCTAGACGTCAGTGAGTTACCTGCGCACGGAGATTTCGAGGTATATCTGCCAGCGTCCGCAGATTCCGAAGTCCCCTTCTATCATTTTTATGTTGCTTTCTTATTTTTCTTTAGACCTTGATACATAGAGACATTAAGAATAAATTTTTAGAAGCTTGTGACTTATTTCTACCGGATTTTGGGAGTTGTAATTATTTGAATTGTAGTTTATTTATTTCAGATATTTATGATTATTCCGCATTGATAGACTTACCTAGTCTTAGAGACTAGGTACCATCACGACCTCCTACGGAGGAAATTTAGGGTCGTGACACGGATCCTTAATTTTTAACTTCATGTTACTTCCTCCAACTAACTCTTAAACATTATCATTAATGTGTAGTACTCAAAATTTGTTATTAAAATACTATTGATTTACTTATTAATCTTAGATATATATACTTTCTTCAGAAAATATTTTCCACTTACCAATTAAATAGTAAAATGTTTTCAAGAAAATAGTTTCTATAAAGAATTACTTCCATAATATCAAATGCACTTTAAGTAGCTTTTGTGTATGATTATAAGTTTGATTAACCATATCCAGATCTAACATGGCACAGACTATAGCTGTTCATCTCCACAATCTTGTTTGGGATAATTTTTCGGATCTGTGGCAAAGAAGATTTGGTAGAAAAAGACAAATGAAAACACATTATTGTAATCCAGCCTGTCTTATGCACCTAATTTCGTGGTTTCTCTTTGACTATTCTTTTGCCAGTCTATTCCACGTGGTTTGGTTCCATTGATTTTGTTCATATTCTTTTTTCTTTGCATGGATCTCGTTTATTTAAACTAATATTTGATATGTATCTTGTGTTTGATTAATATTCATTTGTTTTTCGCTCGGCCAAATTTTTGGAATTTCGACTGAATCTTTTTGTAACATTTGGCAGATATTGTAATTGACTTTTGATACTAGGGATAAATGAAGTAATTCGAACGTCTTTTGCATACAACTACTTTATTTACCAAAGAAAAGTTACTCCAACACAAAGAGTCCTGCTCCCTATCTCTTCTTATTTAACACCTCCTTTTACACTCCTTTTTTATTTTGTTAAAAAGAGAATATTATTTTTATATATTTGGAATTTTTAAATTTTAAACTTCCTTTTTACTTTTAGTGATCAAAACTTTTATATCAACAAAAATGTCATGTCATGTTAATAACAACAAGTTATAAGGAAACTTTGGTATGCGCTAAAAACCTATCCTCCTTTTCTAAAGTCTGTGCCCATTAATTAAAATGTTATCATATAAAATGAAATGAAGGGAGAACTATACATTAAGTGCTTCAACTCTTGTGATATTCAGCCCGTGCAATGTGTAATGCACTAAAAGTAAAAGGTAGTTCGGTGCATAAAATATTTTATGTTTATATAGGATTTGGGGAAGGGTCGCACCTCAAAGAGGTGACGCTATATTGCACTAAAAGTGCTTGTTTTAATTGATTGACATGATTTGATGAGGCAAACATTGATAATGAATTGTGTTGTGCCTTATCTAAATGCAACTTCATGTCAACTATTGTATGGCAAAAGCAACCAATCCACTCTTCACCCAAAGGTCACTTCAAACAAAATACTGACAGTGCCTCAATTGGAATAACAGGTAACGCGGGCCTAGAAGGTATGATTAGGGATAGTAATGTATTATAACTAATGCAGAATTATTCGCCTTAAATTAGCTTTAAATCGAGGTCTACAACCTTTGAATTGATTAATGGGAACTCCATTAAGTAACAACAACAATAATAATAAATACAGTATAATTATACAATTAGAGCCTGAGAGGGGTATGTGTACGCAGTCTTATCCTACCTTGAGAAGGTAGAGAGGCCGGGAACTCCATTATGTGGTCTAATACTATTCATGAGTGCAGGTTATTAATCAAAAGATTGGGGAATCCGATGCGAAAGGGAAATTTATTTAGCTATACTATAATAAAAACCTATTTACCACATTTATTTAGGTTCCTTCTTTATTACATTGTATATCTATATTTATAATTTATGTACAAAATCATTAAAAAAAAAAGAAAAAAAAGAAAATTGAAGATGCCTTAAATTTAGCCATTATCAGTTACTATCCACGATATCGGCCGCCCCCTATTTCCAATAACCCCTCCTACATTTCTAATTCTTTTCCTTTTCTAAAGGATTTCAAATCCAATCTCTCTCTTTCTTACTAATCACCCAAAATCTCTCTTTTTATTTTTATCCTTCTTCTCATATAACTCGTTTAACTCTATCATTCTCTTCATTCTTGATTTATATGACTTTTTTTTTAATAGAAATCTTCCCAAATTGCTATCTCTTCACTAAAATCTTACAGGTTTGAACTTCGATTTGTATCTGCTTTATTCACTGATAGGTAAAAAATTTGAATTATATGATAATTGTATTAGCTTTATTTCAGAATTGTATCACAACTGTATCAAAATTGTATGTGACTTGTAAATGATACATCAATACCCAAAATAATATTCGATACAATACTAATACAATTATAATACACTGTTATATTAGATTTTTAGTTTAGAGTTGTGATTAAAACTTGAAAAAGATGAAGATCATAATTGTATCATAATTTTTTAGAAATACATCGCGATTATATTATAATTGTATTGGTATCATAATTGTTATAGGAATTGTATTACAGATGTATGATAATTGTATATTCATTGTATATTATAACGAGCAGTTGTGCGTTTGAGACCAATTTCACAGTTTGCATCACAAATATATGATAATTATATATTAGTTTATTAGTATTGTATCAGGTTCTGCTTTGGGTAGTAATATACCAGATACAATTGTGATACATGTATGATAAAATTATGTTTTAGACATTGATGTTGTAACGACCCGACCAGTCATTTTGAGTATTTTCACTTCGTTCGGTAGTTTAAGAGCACGAGTATCTCCGCGTGATGTATTATGACTTGTGTGAATCTTCGATTTTGATTTTCAGGTTATTCAGAATCGATTTGGAAGAATGAACTTCGTGATTGAAGCTTTAAATTGGAAGAGTTGACCAAGTTTGACATTTTAGCGTTTGACCTCGGATTGGAGTTTTGATGGTTTAGTTAGATCCGCATGATAATTTTGGACTTGAGTGTATGCCCGAATTTGTATTTGGATATTTTTAGAAGGATTCGGCACTAATTGGCGAAAGTTAAAAATTTGAAGGTTTGGAAAGTTCATAAGTTTGACCGGAAGTTGACTTTGAGGATATCAGATTCAGATTATGGTTTCGGGAATTGGAATAGCTTTGATATGTCATTTGGGACTTGTGTGCAAAATTTGAGTTCATTCAGGGTTTATTTGATATGTTTCGGCGCGAGTTTTGGAAGTTGAAAGTTGAAAGTTCATTAATTTTGATTTGAGGTGCGATTCATCGCTTCGATGTTATTATGTATGATATGAGGCCTCGAGTAGGTCCGTATTATATTATGGGACTTGCTGATATATTCGAACGGGGTCCCGCATGGCACGGGTGAGTTTCAGACGTAATTCGGATAATTTCGAATGGTTTTCATTTGCTGGATTCTGTTGTTACCTGTTGCTTCTGGCGTTCTTCGCGATCGCGAAGGCTTGGCCGTGATCGCGTAAGGTGTTTTGGTCTACTGTGAAAATTTTCTCTCTGTGTTCGCGAGAGTATGCACGTGTTTGCATAGGGAGGGGGCTGGTCTTCATCGCGTTCGCTAAGGGTGCGCGAGTTCGCGTAATGATCTAGACTGAGCTGGGCAGAGGCTGTTTCTTCTTCGCGTTTGCATAGATAGTTATGCGATCGCGTAGGGTATACGGGGAGGCAGTGTTGGTTGTCTATCGCGATCGCTGAGGTTTGTTCGCGATCACGTAGTGTATTTTCAGGGGGCAGTGCATTTTCTTTTTCCCGATTGAGAGGGTATTTCCGCGATTGCGATTCATTGATTCGTCCAGTGATTATAAAGTACTCTATTTCGGGGGTTTCAGCCATTTTTACATATTTTGAGCTATGAAACTCGGATTGAGGCGATTCTTGAAGTAATTTTCATCATGTGGATTGAGGTAAGTGTTCTCTATCCTTTTTTGATAATATTTCATGAATTTATCTTCATTTTTAGCATTTGGTTGATGATTTCAAAAGAGAAAGTTGGGGGGGTTTTCACTAAAGTTTCATAGAGCGAATTCTTGAGTCTTGAACATCGATTTGGAGTCGGATTGGAGCGAAACTAGTATGGTTGGACTCGTAATTGAATGAGTTATCGGATTTTGTGAGTTTTGTCAGGTTCCGATGTGCGGTTTCGGGTTTGACTTTTTGGTTGACTTTGGACTTTTGATTAAAGATTCGACCTTTATCATTTGGAATTATTTCATTGGGATTCATTTGATGTGTTTGAGTTGCTTTTAGCTAGTTTCGAGCCGTTCGGAGGTCGATACGCGCGAGATGACATTTTTGGAGCATCGTTTGCCTTGCTCGGTATTGGATTTGGCTTTTTCGAGGTAAGTAACACTTCTAAAGTTGGTATTGAGGGTATGAAACTTCTAATTACGAGTTATGTGATTGATGTTGATGTGACGCGCATGCTAGGTGACGGGCGTGTGGGCGTGCACCGTGTGAATTATGATTTAGTCGATTCCATAGAACTGTGTAGTTATCTTATCTGAACATTTTTACTGTACTCTATGAGTTAGAGCACTTGAGCTGTGATTTATGCTAGAAAATATATTTAGGCTATATGTTGGTACTATTGAGACCTACAGTGGTCGTTCTTTGCTGTTGAGTTATTTGCTTAATTGCAGTTATGTACTCAGTCACATTCATCACTACATATCATATCTCAGTCTTTGTATTGTATATAGTCACATCTCATATCATTGATTTGGGCTGCTTATCTTGAGTGTTGTGAGCTCAAGAGACTGGAAAGGTTGATGACTGAGTGAGGCCGAAGGCCTGTTGTGAGTGATATTTATGGGATCGGGCTGCATGTTGCAGCAAGCTTTATTGATTCATGCCAGAATTTGGCTTATTATAGCGCTTGGGCTGTATCTGCCCCTTTGGAGTCTGCACATCTACAGTAGGCGCAATGCTAGCATTTATTTACATTTGGGCTGGATCTGCCCTAGTTATTTGCATTGTGCTGGATCTGCCCTGGACTCATTATGTTTGGGCTGGATCTGCCCTGTACAAAACTGAGTGACTGAGTATGCTGAGTGTCGAGTATGCTGAGTGAGAATACGAGACACAGAGATTGAGTACTCTGAGAGTGTGTGTGATGACCCGATAGGTCATTTTAAATTTTAACCTTCATTGATGTATTCCGAGACCTCGAATAGCTCCATTCAGCCTTTCTCGATTTGCATGCGCAATCCGTATCTTTTTCTGAAAATTTTTTATGTGAAAAACCAAAGAAAATATGAAATTTTTCTGGTGCTGACCTTTAGTGATGGGAAATGGACTTTTAGTAACGAGAAATGGGTTTTTATTGAGCAGTTTTGTTTTTTAGCTCATTTCAATATTTTTGGAGCTAGGGAACTCGGATTGGGGTGATTTTTGATAGGATTTTCACCAAATGAATTGGGGTAAGTATTTTCTACTCGATTTTCATTATATTTCATGTATTTTCATCTTTTATTAGTGAATCAATTGGAAGAAAATGGGATTTTTGCAAAATCTTTCAAAAACGAAAATTTAAGATTTGGAGGTCGATTCATTATCAGAATTTGGTAAATTTGGTATGGTTGAATTAGTATCGGAATGGGTGTTCGAATTTCGTAAAAATTCTGTCAGGTTCCGAGAGGCGAGCCCCGCGTTGACTTTTGGGTTGACTTTTTAATGCAAAATTTTAAGTTGACATTTTATTATCCGGAATTATTTCCAATGAATTTAAATGAAGTTATACAATTAATTTGGATAGATTTGAGCTGTCCGGAGGTCAATTCAAGCAAGAAGGCTATTTTAGAATATCGGCATAACTTTAAAAAGGTAAGTATCTTGCGTAACCTTGAGTGGGGGAAATTACCCCTTAGGCATTGAGTTTTATGTGGAAATTATGTAATTGAAAACCATGTACGCGAGGTGACGAGTACATACTTGGTTTATATGTGCAAATTATATCGGTTAAATTCGTAGACGCCCTTATGTATTAAATTAAAAATTATTGGTACTTATTAAATCATGTATTTGTCATCCCTCATTCCTTGTTTGTCGAGTTTGTATTTTATATGATAATTTGGGGTGATTGCCACTTGGATTTTTATGTGAATTCCGTGTGTTTATTGATTTTATATCTCTTGGAATTAATTTCATTATGGATTTTTTTTCATTTGTAAATAATTAATTAAATAAGCTTAAAAAGAGGCGTTTATATATTTATCAAAAAATTAGATTAAAGAAGATGTTATCTTATGTTGAGTTACTTTTCCATCTCTATTATTGTTTTTGAGGTTTTATATACGTTGTGTGGATCCTTGAACTATTTGCTGTGAAATTAATTAATTTTTATTGTATCTTTGGAGTTAGTTGTGGCCGTTGGGCAAATTGTGATATGAATTATTGTATTGTGTTATCGTCTAAACACTCTTCTTGATGTTATTTATGCTTCCTACCTTGCTTGTTAATGATATACATGTGCTTGGTAAGGAAGATTGTAAAGCACGAAGGGTGATGCCATGCCATTTGAGAGTGTAAAGTACGAAGGGTGATGTCGTGTGGGTCGTGACAGAGGGAGAGTGTAAAGCACGAAGGGTGATGCCATGCCATTTGAGAGTGTAAAGCATGAAGGGTGATGTCGTGCCATTTGAGAGTGTAAAGTACGAAGGGTGATGCCGTGCCTTTTCAATTATATTATCACGTGAGGATGACAGTAAAAGCACGAAGGGTGATGTCGTGCCATTATTTTTATATTATCATATATTCATGGCACGAAGGGTGTTTCCGTGCAGGCGAGGACAAGAGACACACATTATATTGTGATATCTTTTCGTTGTGTATACATTCATGCCTTTATCATGGAATGTTATTATGCACCTATATTTTCTATGTGACCTGTAGTCATTGTTGCTTCCTGCGTGCCTCCCACTTTATTTCTTTTGTTGTTATTGGCATTTCTCCCACCTAGTTGGTACTGTTATATGTATGCTCGGTGAGAAAGAGATAAATACACGAAGGATGTTGCCCCCAATATATATATATATATATATATATATATATATATATATATATATATATATATATTGGGTGAGAATGAGACAAGTGCACGAAGGTATTGCCGTGCCATTTGATGTGATATGTTGAATATATTTCTCACACCAGAAAAGTTAAATGAGGTGTCACATGGTGACATTACTTGAAAGAATTATATTCGAAAAGTATTTATTTGAAAGAATTATATTCGAAATATATTTACTTGAAAGAATTATATTTGAAAGATATTTATTTGAAAGAATTATATTCGTAAGATATTTATTTGAAGGAAGTATATTCGGGATATATTTAATTGTACGGATTACATTCTAAAAATTTTTATTTGAAAAACTTATAGATAGAAGATGTATATTTTGAAGGACTTAATTAATTGGATGTACTTATGTTTATTATTCGTTTGGGCAATATTTATGGTGTTCTTGCTACCTTGCTGTTTAAATCACTAGTTGATTGGTGTTGCTATCACTGCTATTTGCTTTCTATTATTTTTGTATGCTATATTGCACAGGTTATTTGACTAGTGAGTATCTTGACTGTACCTCGTCCTACTCCACTAAGGTTAGTCTTGATACTTACTGGATACCGACTGTGGTGTATTCATACTACACTTCTGCACATTTTTGTACAGAGCTAGGTATTGGAGATATCGAATTAGTACAGAGATTAGAGTATGATCGCAAGGATTCAACGTAGGACTGCTTGGTCGTCGCAGTCCCTTGGAGTCTTTCCATTTTATTGTACTGTTAATTTTTTATTCGAACAGTATTGTATATTCTTCCCTCGAGATAATTTCATGTATTCAGTTAGAGTTCGTGACTCAGTATTACCAGTCTTGGGAGTTTGTTTGAATATTTCCGTTGTTGGTTTTGACACTGGTATTTAATTATATGTCAAAAAAATAGCTTGAATTGTTATTATAATCGGCTTACCTAGTCTTAGAGACTAAGTGCCAACACGACGCCTGTGGTAAAATTTTGGATCGTGACAAGTTGGTATCAGAGCTCTAGGTTCATAGGTTCTACGAGTCACGAACTAGTTTAGTAGAGTCTTGCAGATCGGTACGGAGACGTTTGTACTTATCTTCAAGAGGCTATAGAACTAGTAGAAAAATTTTTCAATTCTTTCATTCCTTATCGTGCAGCATTTATTCAGCTTGAAACATATATCTTATGTTCTTTTGCATCCACTCGTGTATGAAATTGCGCATTCGGTATCAACTATGCGCCAACGGTTCATGATACTATAAAGGGGTTATAAGGGAGTCTGGGTTTCTCGACCATTATTACCACGAGCGTGTGAGACTCCTTACAATCAGATTCTGACGATCTTCCTTCAGGAAAGCTTACTCGCACAGAAATTCCGAGTCGACCAGTGCTATCCCCAACAAATTCTGGCAACTTTGCAATTTTCGGTGAGCTACAATGTTTCCGGAGTGAACAGTGTTTTCCGGCGCAGAACAGTGTTCTGTTTTCATGCTGTAAACAGTGTTTTTCAAGCTATTTCTTCAGTTTTCTCACAAGAGTTACTTATTTTCACTATTTCAAGTTAACCCTACTACTACAAATTGTAGCGACATGGGAACCGATGCTTTGAATAGTCAGATGGTTTCTTTAGCAGATTATATTGAGTTCCTTCAGTACAAAACATGTAAGCAGACATCTTCTGAGATAGCTTTTGTTGTTCAAACAGGTAATAGCGTGAATTGTTTCTCCCAATCTTCATCCTCTGAGTCTTGGGTCATTGATTCAGGTGCATCAGATCATATTTCTAGTAACAAATCTCTTTTCACTACTATTTCGTATTCTCAATCTCTTCCAAGAATCACAATGGCCAATGGGTCTCAAACCATGACAACTGCAATAGGTCAAGCAAGCCTACTTCCTTCCTTACCTTTAGATTCAGTCCTTTATGTTCCCAATAGTCTTTTTAATCTCATAGTTGTTAGTCGCTTAGCAAAATCACTTAAATGCGTTGTTTTATTTCTTGATGACCATGTTTTTATACAAGAACACAGTACGGGGTAGATCATTGGTACCGAGCATGAATCAAACGAACTTTATTACCTTATCCTTGCTAAATTACATGGACTCACATCTTGACTTCCTTCAACAACTTGTCATGTTACTGATTCACCAAATTTATTACATAAACGGTTGGGACATCCAGTTTGTCAAAACTTCAGAAAATGGTATCTGGTTTATCTCACTTGTCAGTTCTAGAGTGTGAGTCATGTCAGCTCAATAAGAATACTCGCTCCCATTTCCCTCGGCGTCTTGATAATCGAGCAGAGTCACCTTTTACTTTAGTCCATTCAGATGTTTGGGGTCCTAGTCGGGTCAGTTCCACCTTGGGATTCCGCTACTTTGTCAGTTTCATTGATGATTATTCCAGGTGCACTTGGATATTTTTGATAAAAAATTGATCTGAGTTGTTTTCTATTTTTCAGACCTTCCACGCTGAAATTCAAAATCAATTTGGGGTTTCTATTCATACATTTCATAGTGATAATGCCCGAGAGTATTTGTCTTCCCTATTTTAGCAGTTTATGAAATCTCATGGGATTATTCATCAAACATCTTGTCCGTACACATCTCAACAAAATAGGGTAGCTGAAAAAAGAATAGACATCTTATTAAAACTGCTCGTACCCTACTTATACAATCTCATGCTCCGTTGCATTTTTTGGGGGATGCAGTTCTTACATCTTGCTATCTTATTAATCGTATGCTATCTTCAGCTATCCAAAACTAAGTTCCATTCTTTGTCATGTTTCCCCAATTATCTTTGTTTTCTTTTCCACCCCGTATCTTTGAAAGCACTTGTTTTGTCCATAACCTTACTCCAGGAAAAGATAAGTTAGCTCCTCGTACTCTTAAGTGCGTATTTCTGGGTTACTCAAGAACACAAAGGGGTATCGATGCTACTCTCCTGACCTCCAGCGGTACCTTATGTCCGCTAATGTTGCCTTCTTTAAAACCCAATCATACTTCCCAGGTTCAGGTCACACTTAGATATTTCTGAGGCACTACCAGTTTCATCTTTTGGAGATTCAGTCACTCCAACTCCACCACCTACAGCTCCAGTTACAGCTCCACCACCTACAGCTCTAGTTGCAGCTCCTACACCTCCAGTTGTAGCTCCACCACCTATAGCTCCAGTTCCTCTACATAATCCAGTTCAACCTTCTGTAGCTCCACCACTCTTGACTTATCATCGTTGTCCACATCCAGCATCATGCCCATGTGATTTATACCCTGCATCAAATTTTTCACCTACTGCGGACTTGTCTCCTCTTAGTCAACCAATTGCACTCCGCAAATGTGTACGATCAACACTTAATCCTAATCCCCACTATGTCAGTTTAAGTTATCATCGTCTGTCGTTACCTCATTATGCTTTTATATCTTTTTTGTCCACTGTTTCTATCCCTAAGACTACAAGTGGGCACTATCTCATCCAGGATGGTGACAAGCTATGATTGATGAGATGTCTGTTTTACATGTGAGTGGCACTTGGGAGCTTGTTCCTCTTCCTGCAGGTAAGTCTATTGTTGGTTGTCATTGGGTTTATGCAGTCAAAGTCGGCCTAGATGGACAGGTTGATCGGCTTAAGGCTCGTCTTGTTGCAAAAGGATATACTCAGATTTTTGGGCTTGATTATAGTGATACTTTCTCTCCCGCGGCTAAAGTAGCATCTATTCATCTCTTTTTGTCCATGGCTGTTGTACGCCATTGGCCTCTTTATCAGTTAGAGATTAAGAATGCTTTTCTCTACGGTGATCTTGAGGAAGAAGTTTATATGGAGCAACCACCTGGTTTTGTTGCTCAAGGGGAGTTTAATGGTTGTGTGTGTAGATTGCGCAGGTTATTATATGGTTTGAAACAGTCCCCTCTAGCTTGGTTTGGTAAGTTCAGCACAATTATTCAGGAGTTCGGCATGACTCGTAGTGAGACTGATCACTCTGTGTTTTATCAGCATTCTATTCCTAATCTGTGTATTTATCTAGTGGTTTGTGTTGATGATATTGCTATTACTGGCAATGATCAGGACGGTATTGCTAATATGAAGCAGCATCTCTTTCAGCACTTCCAGACTAAGGATCTGGGCAGATTGAAGTATTTTCTAGGTATTGTTATTTCACAGCGGAAGTATGCCTTAGACATTCTTTAGGAGACTGGAATGATAGGTTGCAGACCTATTGACTCTCCTATGGATCCGAATGCTAAGCTTCTGCCTGGATAGGGGTAGCCTCTTAGAGACCCTACTAGATATAGGAGGTTGGTTGGAAAATTGAATTACCTCACAGTGAATAGACCTTAAATTTCTTTTTCGGTGAGTGTTATAAGTCAGTGTATGGATGCTCCCTGTGATAGTCACTAGGATGCAGTTATTTACATTTTTCGGTATATAAAGTCAGCTCTAGGCAAATGATTACTATTCGAGGATCGAGGCCACGAGCAGATTATTGGGTACACAGATGCTGATTGGGCAGGATCACCTTTTGATAGACGTTCTACGTCTGAATATTATGTTCTAGTAGGAGGTAATTTGGTCTCGTGGAAGAGCAAGAAACAGAATGTAGTTGCTCGATCTAGCACTGAAGCCAAATATCGGGCCATGGTTATGGTAACGTATGAGTTAGTTTGGATCAAGCAGTTGCTCAAGGAGTTAAAGTTTGGAGAAATCAGCAAGATGGAACTGGTGTGTGATAACCAGGCTGCTCTTCATATTGCGTTAAATCCGGTGTTACATAAGAGTACTAAACACATTGAGATCGACTGTCACTTTGTCAGAGAAAAAATACTTTCAGGAGATATTGTTACAAAGTTTGTAAAGTCGAATGATCAACTAGCAGATATTTTCACTAAGTCTCTTACTGGTTTCTGTATTAGTTACATATGTAACAAGCTCGGTACATATGATGTGTATGCACCGGCTTAAGGGGGGGTATTAGTTTAGAGCTATGTACATAAAATAGTCTTGTCCCACATTGGAATATCAGTAATATGTCCTTGTAGTGTATAACTATAAATAAGGACCTCTTGTATTGTATTCATTATCTAATATAAATAATATATTTTCTCTCGTGCTTTCTCACAAGTACGATCTTAAGAAAGTTTAATTAGTTGCCTAATCATCACAATCGTGGTAGGGTCACGAGGTGGATGTAGATATGAAGATAGTTGGTGGTATTAGAGACTATGTGATTCGTATGGGATTTCTATTTAGCGAAGGGTACATACTAGCAGCCAAGCCACTAGAGGAAGCGAGTTTACTGTCACGAGGATGACATACGCTAAATAAATAACTTGAGGTGTCTTATGACCGGTGTCGTACGAGCGATGAAGGTTAGTATTGTGGATCATCAGAATGTGTCCTATGGCTTCGCGCCAAGTAAGGGGAGTCCACTATCAACGATCAGATTGCGGGGTCATGTGTTATATCAATTTTGGCCTGAGATGTATTTATGTGGTATTGAAAAGTTCTCCGAAACTTGTATATAATTAAGAGTTGAGATTTGTATGGGATGATGCTGGGACTTGCGGTATTCCTGTGTCCTTAATAATTCTACATTTCAGTATCAGCAGAGTCATGGAAATAATTTCAGAATACTCGGAGTGCTCCAGTAAGTTCTTTTAATGCACCACCGACACAGGGTTCGTATAATGGTTATTCCAGTTATATGGTATAGACTCAGTATGAGCATCTAAACTTGCAGAGGGGTTGTTATCAGTGTGGTGATAGTAGGCACATCATGAGAGATTGTCCCAGACTTGGGAGAGACGAGTTTCATCAGAATACTCATACTACAGGCTCTATTCCAGTTACTACCCCACATGTACAATCAGTTAGGGGTGGAGGACAGGCCGATAAAGTGGCGCCCTAGAGGGGGAGGCCTGACCCGTTGATATAATTGATATGATATGGCTGAGGCCGCTACACAGATGGTGTCGTTATAGGTATGATTTAATTTATAATAGAGGAGCATTGTTCTTAGTTTGATTGAATTCCAATTATTGAAGTGAGACCTCCTATCATGCTCCATGTATGGTGAGTTAGTGATTTTGTACACCATTCACGTGTTTATCCCTGTTGGTAGATTTGATGGTGTTAGCCCGAGTCTATCATTTTGTTTTGTACACTATTGAGGGCTAAGAGTCCAAAAGTGACTTTCTGTTACTCACTACAGTGGGTTTTGATATAAATTCGGGATAGTTTAATTAAAATTTGTAAATTATATGCCTTACCTGTATGGGGGTTCATTGTGTGTTGTGAAATTATTTCATGGAATTTATAAAAAAAAAAAAAAAAAAAAGGGAATGGAAAATTTTCAATTGGCACAATGTGCAAAATACTTGTGATGCAGAGTTGAGGACGAGATCCTCACAATTTTTTATATGATGTAAAATATTTAAATCGGGCTACAAGCCGCGGTGGAAGTTATATAAGGACGAGATCCTTGTGGTAAAAATTTATGTGTTTAAATTCTCCCTTTGTGAAATTTAAATTTGTACTATAGTGATAATAGAGAGTCATGCCCGTTAGGATTATTTGATAATTCTTTTGTGTTATTGTGCTTATTTAACTGTATTCGTATTGTAATTATTGAGTTTTAGCCCACGGGGTGAGTGCCCAGGTGGCATTAAATGTGACTCATTAAGTCGGGTAAACAGTTATGAGGTTTTCATGCCTCACGTTTAGTTGTCAGTGTTGTGAAAATTCGAAACGAGATTTTGGTTAATATGAGGTTAATTGACGATGCTGAAATTAATTATGAACATCTATTATGACTAGAGATGTGATTATGGGCATATATATGATATGTGCGTAGGCACGAGTTGCTACAACCGGTTGAGACTAATACCGCATGTTGATGTGAAAAATCAGACCTTTTGAAAATGTTTGGAGTGTAAGAAATTGGTTTTAAAATTTATAAATGTGGATAAAGAAATAATCTCAACTGAGATGGTGTTGTCGGACTATGTTAAAATATCAGTGACGTGGACTCACCACGAGTAGGTGTGTAATAGTACACTCAACAATTTGATAACCTCAAAATAATTCTTGCTACGTTCGAGGACGAACGTTTGTTTTTAGAGGTGGAGAATGTGATGACCCGATAGGTCATTTTTAATTTTAACCTTCATTGATGTATTCCAAGACCTCGAATAGCTCTATTCAACCTTCCTCGATTTGGATGTATTCCAAGACCTCGAATAGCTTCATTCATCCTTCCTCGATTTGCATGCGCAATCCGTATCTTTTTCCGAAATTTTTTTATGTGAAAAACCAAAGAAAATGTGAAAGTTTGCCTTTAAAACTTATTTGAGTTGACTTCGGTCAATATTTTGAGCAAACAAACCCGTATCGGTATTTTGATAGTTCCGGTGGATCCGTATCGTGATTTGGGACTTGGCCGTATGTCTGGAATCAATTTTGGAAGTCCCTAACTTGAATTATCGCCATTTGACGGAAAGTAGAAATTTAAAGGTTTAAAGAATTCCAAAATTTGACCATAATTGTATTTTTGTTGATACCGCATCCCGATTTGGATTCCGAGAGTTCGATCAGCTTTGTAATAATATTTATGACTTATGTACAAAATTTAAAGTTATACCGAGGTGTGTAGGCATGTTTTCCGTTAGTTTTTGAAAAACAAACAAAAGGTTTGATTTAATAAAGCTTGAATTTCTAAAGTTTGATCGAAGATGTGACTTTTGAGCATACGACTCCGGAATGGAATTTTAATGATTTTAATAGTTTCGTATGGTGATTTCGGACTTAGGCGCATGTCCGGATTTGGATTTGGATGTCTATAGGACAATTCAGCACATTTTGGCAAAAATTGGAAAATAGAAAAATTTTGAAAAGTTTGACCGGAAGTTGACTTTATTGATATCAGAGTCGAAATTTAATTCTGGAAATTGGAACAACTTCATTATGTCATTTATGACTTGCATGTAAAATTTGAGGTTATTCCGGATTGATTTGATAGGTTTCGGCATCGAATGTAGAATTTGAAATTCGTTAGTTTTTATTAAGCTTGAATTGGGGTGTGATTCATGTTTTTAGCATTGTTTGATGTGATTTGAGACCTCGACTAAGTCCATAATATATTTAGAGACTTGTTGGCGTGTTCAGACGGGGTCCCGAGGGGCTCAAGTGAGTTTCAAAGTGGTTTCGGGTCATTTTTAACTGCTGATTTTTGACAGCAATGTGCGAAATTTCTGATGCGCAAAGCTGAATTTGGAAGCTTATATCTCAAAATCTATAAGGAATATGAAAATTATCAAAACATGAAAGTTGTAGCCCTTTGATTCTAGTTTCCATAATGATAAACCATTCATCATTTTAAAATTTGCACAGAAAGTTATGATCGATTGACTGAAGGCTGATACTGCAAATTTTAGCTACAATAGTGTGCATCGCCAGAAATTTCTGCTGCACAGGGCTGACTTTGAGACCTTATATCTTGCAATCTATAAGGAATTTGGCGATGATCCAAAAATAAAAGTTGTAGCTCTTTGTATCTAGTTTTCATAAATTTACACCATTTAACAGTTGTAGTTTGGTACAAAAGGTTATGATTGATATACTACAGGTTGTCTAGGAAACGTTTTTGGAAGAATTTGGTGTTTTGAGCATAAGCATGTAATGATCCAAAGGTCCATTTTTAGTTCTAGATATTAAAATTTAATTTTGAGACTTCCGAGAGTTTGATAATGAATTATAGGAATGATTTGGAATGTTTGGTCTAATTTCATCAAGTCATGATTGGGTTTTTAGCGCGAAACATGAGTTAATTGTTTAACGAGCGAAATTGGTATCGCATTGAGCAAATGAGATCCAAATTAAGTTTCGATTGAACTACTAGGTTCGTATTATTATTTGTGACCCATAGGAACAAGAATCGTTGAATTTCGAGTTCGTATGAAGGAGTTAGAGCTTTTTTAGTGAAATATTAAATTGCTGGTGCAAGCAGGTTCCGGTGCGGACCTTTAGTGACGGAAAATGGATTTTTAGTGACGGAAAATAGACTTTTAGTGACGAAAAATGGGTTTTTTTTGAGGAATTTCATTTTTAGGTCATTTCAACATTTTTGGAGCTAGGGAACTTGGATTTGTGTGATTTTTTAGAAGATTTTCAACAAATAGTTTGGGTAAGTATTTTCTACTCGATTTTCATTATATGTCATGATTCCATGATTATTTTCATCTTTTATTAGTGAATCAATTGGAAGAAAATTGGATTTTTGCAAAATCTTTCAAAAAAGAAAATTTAAGATTTGGAGGTCGATTCATTATCGGAATTTGATAAATTTAGTATGGTTGAACTCATATCGGAATGGGTATTCAGATTTCGTAAAACTTTTGTCGGGTTCCGAGAGGCGGGCCCCGCGTTGACTCTTGGGTTGACTTTTTAATGCAAAATTTTAAGTTGGCGTTTTATAATCCGAAATTATTTCCTATAAATTTAAATAAAGTTATACAATCAATTTGGATAGATTTGAGCTGTCCGGAGGTCAATTCAAGCAAGAAGGCTATTTTAGAATATCGGCATAATTTCAAAAAGATAAGTATCTTGCCTAACCTTGAGTGAGGAAAATTACCCCTTAGGCATTGAGCCTTATATGAAAATTGTGTAATTGAAAACCATCTACGCGAGGTGAGGAGTACGTACTTAGTTTATATGTGTAAATTATATCGGTTAAAATTCGTGGACGCCCTTATGTATTAAATTGAAAATTGTTGGCACTTATTAAGTCATGTATTTGTCATCCCTCATTCCTTGTTTGTCGAGTTTGTATTTTTTATGATAATTTGGGGTGATTGCCACTTGAAGTTTTATGTGAATTCCATGTGTTTATTGATTTTATATCTCTTGGAATTAATTTCATTATGGATTTTTTTTATTTGTAAATAATTAATTAAATAAGCTTAAAAAGAGGCGTTTATATATTTATCAAAAATTTAGATTAAAGAAGTGTTATCCTATACTGAGTTACTTTTCCATTTCTGTTGTTGTTTTTGAGGTTTTATATACGTTGGGTGGATCCTTGAACTATTTGCTGTGAAATTAATTAATTTTTATTGTATCTTTGGAATTGGTTGTGGCCTGTGGGCAAATTGTGATATGAATTGTTGTATTGTGTTATCGTCTAAACACTCTCCTTGATGTTATTTATGCTTCTTATTACCTTGCTTGTTAATGATATACATGTGCTTGGTAAGGAAGAGTGTAAAGCACGAAGGGTGATGCCGTGCCATTTCATATACATTATCATGTGAGGGAGAGTGTAAATTACGAAGGGTGATGCCGTGCCATTTGAGAGTAAAAAGCACGAAGGGTTATGCCGTGCCATTTGAGAGTATAAAGCATGAAGGGTGATGCCGTGCCATTTGAGAGTGTAAAACATGAAGGGTGATGCCGTGCCATTTCAATTATATTATCACGTGAGGATGAGAGTAAAAGCACGAAGGATGATGCCGTGCCATTATTTTTATATTATCATATGTTCATGGCACGAAAGGTATTTCTGTGCAAGCGAGGACAAGAGATATACATTATATTGTGATATCTTTTCGTTGTTTATACATTCATGCCTTTATCATGGGATGTTATTGTGCACCTATATTTTCTATGTGACTTGTAGTCATTGTTGCTTCATGTGTGCCTCCCACTTTATTTCTTTTGTTGTTATTGGAATTTTTCCTACCTAATTGGTACTGTTATATGTATGCTCGGTGAGAAAGAGATAAATGCACGAAGGGTGTTGTCGTGCCAATTGATTTGATATATAAATATATACTGGGTATATATATATATATATTGGGTGAGAATGAGACAAGTGCACGAAGGTATTGCCGTGCCATTTGATGTGATATGTTGAATATATTTCTCACACCAGGAAAGTTAAATGAAGTGTCACATGATGACTTTACTTGAAAGAATTATATTCGAAAGGTATTTGCTTGAAAGAATTATATTCGAAATATATTTACTCGAAAGAATTATATTTGAAAAATATTTATTTGAAAGAATTATATTCGTAAGATATTTATTTGAAGGAAGTATATTCAGGATATATTTAATTGTACGGATTACATTCTAAATATTTTTATTTGAAAAATCTATAGATAGAAGATGTATATTTTGAAAGATTTAATTAATTGGATGTACTTGTGTTTATTATTCGTTTGTGAAATATTTATGGTGTTCTTGCTGCCTTGCTGTTTAAATCACTAGTTGATTGGTGTTGCTATTAGTGCTATTTGCTTTCTATTATTTTTGTATGCTATATCGCACAGGTTATTTGACTAGTGAGTGTCTTGACTGTACCTCGCTACTACTCCATCGAGGTTAGTCTTGATACTTACTGGGTACCGACCGTGGTATACTCATACTACACTTTATCATATTTTTATGCAGAGCCAGATATTGAAGATATCGGATTCGAAAAGAGATTAGAGTATGATCTCAAGGATTCAAGGTAGGACTGCTTGGTCGTCACAATCCCTTGGAGTGTTTCCATTTTATTGTGCTGTTAATTTCTTATTCGAACAGTATTGTATATTCGACCTTCGAGATAATTTCATATATTCAGTTAGAGTTCGTGATTCAGTATTACTAGTATTGGGAGGTTGTTTGAATATTTTCGATGTTGGTTTTGACACTAGTATTTAATTATATGTTTAAAAAATGGCTTGAATTGTTATTATAATCGGCTAGTCTTGGAGACTAAGTGCTATCACGACGCATGTGGTGGAATTTTTTGTCGTGACAGTGTGAGTACATGAGTTCATCACTGAGATGCATTATATTTGACACGCGTACTTGAGATACATGCATAGAAGTGCATTTCCTCATGCTACTCGATTTTTGATGACATTCATGATTTCACCTGTATATTGACATGTAGGCATAGAGATGTACTTACCTCATGCTATCTGGAAAAAAAAATATCTTATTTATTGTTGAAAGGTTTTTGGAAAAAATTACGATTTTCAAACTTACTCATATATTTTGGGGGTTTTCGGTGAAATATTTAGGATTTACTGTTATACTTTAAAAGCATGCCTATTTTCCGTAATTGTGAACGAGTTGAGTTATTTCTCGTACCATCTTTATTATATTATTATGAACTATTGCTGGTTATTGGAGTTGGACTCTGACCTTTGTCCCAGCTCGTCACTACTTTCAACCTAAGGTTAGGTTTGTTACTTATTGAGTATATGGGGTCGGTTGTACTCATACTACACTTCTGTACCTTGCGTGCAGATATTGGATGTTGATGTTGCTGCGTACAACGGGAGCTGGATTTGAAGATGTACCTGCATTCCAGTTATGGCTATCACTTGTCCTTGGTAGCATTAGATTCGAATTCTATTCATTTATATTTCACACAGATACTGTACTTATTTCAATTCAGTTTTGTAAAAATTTAAATCTTAGAAACTCATGATTTGTACTACCAGTCCTTGAAAAATATTTTGTATAAAAGCAGTAATATTATCTTTTCTTCTCTTAATAAATCTCATTAAGTTGGATAGTTGGTTATTGACTTACCTAGCGGGTTGAGTTAGGTGACATTACGATTAGTTGGATTTTGGGTCATGACAGATGTATTAGATACAATTCAAATGCAATTATGATACAGTTATCATACAATTCCTGCAACATCTTCTTTTTTGAGTTTCAATCTGAAATTTCACCTTAAACCAACTTTATACTTAACTAATATCCCTCAAAATTGAGATATAAATTCCAAATGATATTTTCAATCATTTTTAAGAATACCCAATCCAAACAAATCACAAAATCTAAAAATTGAAATATCGAATTCAATGCTTCTTAATGGAACGACATTGAAAATAATTCTAGAAACAATCTAAATGTATCTTCATGTTCAGCATTGTCTAGTCTCCCAACAAAATAACGATGCAATTGACATTTGTTTAATAATATATAGCTGTCATCAATGGTGGGAAGAGAAAAGATGGAGATTCTGGGCGTAGATTAAGGGAAATTTATGTAAAAAAAGAAGGAGAAAGAAGAGGAGAAGGAAAAAAAAAAAAAAGAAAAGAGGAAAGTATGTAATTGAATTCCTTAATTGAAGGCACTAATAATGGGGAGGGAGCCTTTTAAGGGGAAAAGTGTACAATTTGTAAGAAAAATCTAGATACTTACTAAAAACTACAAAAACATAAAGAAAATAGGTAAATAAGTTTCTATTAAAGTATATATAGGAAAAACCCACTATTCGAAATGGAATTTTTACCTAGCTATACTATATTAGAAACTTATTTACCTACGTTCTTTATGTTTTGTAATTTTTAATAAGTATCTAGATTTTTCTTTCAAATTATGTACATTGTTCCTTAAAAGGCCCGCACCCCATTATTAGTGCCTTCAATTAAGGGATTCATTTACATACTTTCCTTTTTTCACTATCCTTTTCTCTCTCCTTCTTTTTTTTAACATCAAAATCCCTTAATCTACTCCTAGAATCTCCATATTCTCTCTCCCCCACCATTGCCGACAGCTTAATATTATTAAAAATCATCAATTGTACCGTTCTTTTACTGGGATACTGGACAACACCGAAAATGAAGAAATATTCAGGAATTGTATGATAATTATATGATAATTGTATCAGATACATCTATGCCTAAAATATAATTGTATCGTACTTCTATCACAATTGTATCTAACTTGTATATGGTACATTAATACACAAAATAATACCTGATACAATACTAATAAATTAATATATAATTATCATATATTTGTGATACAAACTTTGAAATTCATCACGAACTCAAAACTGCTCATAACAATATACAATGAATATACAATTATCATACATTTGTAATACAATTCCTTCAACAATTATGCTACATGTACAATTATAATACAACCACGATACATTTCTGAAAAATTATGATACAATTATAATCTTCATCTTCTTCAAGTTTCAATCACAACTCTACACTAAAAATCTTATATAATTGTATTATAATTGTATTAGTATTGTATCAAGTATTGTTTTGGGTATTGATGTATATATCATATACAAGTCACATACAATAAATATTTCAGAAAGAAAGAAAACAAGATTCAAAACTTACCAACAGCTTGATTCTAGAGCAATATTTTGAATTTCGTCTGCATTGTATCAATAAGAAATAGAAATTTTGGGTGATTAGTAAGAAAGAGAGAAATTGGGTTTGAAAACCTTTGGAAAAGGAAAAAGAATCGGAATTTGGGGGGATGTAAAAATAAAAGAGAGATTTTGGGTGATTATTAAAATAGAGAGAAAATATTTTTGACATCCTTTGAATGAGAAACAGAATCTTAAATTTATGGGGGTTATGGAAATGTGGGTGGTTGTCGTGTAACTAACATACTAAAATTAAGGGATCTTGATTTTTTATTTTTTATTTTATGATTTTGTATATAACTTGTAAATATAGATATACAAAGTAATTAATAAGGAACCTAAATAAATATGGTAAATAGATTTGTATTATAGTGTAGCTAGATAAAAAATCTCATTCGAAATTGAGCACTATAGGCCCATAATCTACCATGGGACAAGCCCTTAGATTTAGCAGAGTAGAATACGAAATGTTCTTGGATTGAGCTTTGTTTCTCGGGCCTTCTATATGACGACCAATTAATTCTTCATTTTTTGGGTGAAAATGGGCGATATTAAGCACAACATTTTATTTTGGAGAAAATAAAAATAAAAGGACCGATTAAAATTTTAGAATCAAATTAAAAGAAAATCTTTTGATTGGGCCCAACAGCATTGTCGAGAAAATTCTTCAGTGTTCTCACTGTCATACCGGTATTATTAGCCCGTACTTTAGTATTTTATTGGCATTAGATTTCTAGGACTACGTGTCATTTCTTTCATTGCGTTCCCCTGATTATTTGGTTGTTATTTATGATACTTTTATATGGCTCCTCACTGTTTTTGATTCTTGTTTTTTTCTTCTTTAATGTAGTCCTTATGCTTCTTTAAGCCGAGAGCCTATCGGAAACAGTTTCTCTATCTCCACAAGGTAAGGGTAAAGTTGCGTACACACTACCCTCCCCACACCCCACTATATGGGATTATACTGTGTTTGTTATTGTTGTTGTTGTTGGCATTGTCGATAAAATTGTATAAATTTATTTTATTTTCCTTGCCATATTCAAAAAGATAATGCAGACAAAGCTTTTCAGTATTGATTTTATTTATTTATTTATCTCTATAAATTTATAATATACCTCTTTAAATTTTGTTGGACTTCGAAAGATTGTAATAGCGATGGAGGCAAAGGGAATACGTCGCACCTAGCACAAGGGACAAACAGAGAATTTAGGACTTTGGATTCATTAGATGAGTTTTGTCCTTTTCAATGTTTCAACAAATTAGGCCCACTAAATTCCAACCCGACTGACCAACCCACTTATGCCATTTAATTTTCCTAAATAAAGAGTGAAAGACTCCAAAAGAAAATAAAAGAAAAGAGTGAACGATTTGCGGTGATATTTATTGGGGTCGGACAAAAAAATTTTAGGATCGGGAGGTTATATTTTTCTTCCCTTGTTAATCATATGATGTTATAAAAAGAAAAAGTAATATTAAGCAAAAGAAAGTCTTGACATAGCTAAGCAGAAAAGTTGGCAGATAGGAAGAAAAGTGAATATGCAATTTACTAATTAAGACTTCTTAATACAATGAGGCAACATTTGATATTTCTGGAATCGGTGAGAATTCTCTACTTTTTTTGTCTTTTTGTTGTTTTGTTTTGTGTTTGCTAGTGTAAAGAGAGTAACATTAATGCATCTTTTCATTAATACCATGTTCTTGGATTTATGTCCATGCTATTTTTTTTTTTATAAAAAAATCAAATTCCCATACCAATGACTTTTTTTTCTTCTTCTTCCAAGTGATATCATCTCTTTCTCACAATTGTACTGATGATTGGTATCTCTTTGAAAAAAAAAAGAAATCTTTTTTTTTTTCTTTATCTCTTTTTATTGTGCGATTACAACAACAATAACAAATCCAGTAGTTTTTCACAAATGGGTTTTGAAGAGGGTAAGATGTATGCAGCCTTACCCCTACCCCTGGAAGGGCAGAGAGGCTGTTTCCGATAGACCCTCGGCTAGAGAACGACTGAAAAAGAAAAGATAATTGCAACAAGTAGGAATAACAACAAGATGAAATAATTTGAATCCAAGAATGCAGTCAAAAATAAAATAAAAGAAATGAAATTTCAGTCCATAATTATTTTCTTCATTCATCAAAATAAAAATATTACTCTTTTAAACTAGCTAGTGTTCTTTCATTTATCAAAAAATGAATTTCATGAGATAGTATTAGTCAGAGGCGGACCTACGTATGTAGAAGATGAGTCACTTGATCTTGTTAACTTCGGCAAAAATTATGAATATATAATTGTATATATATTGAAAACAGTCATATATTTTGTTTCGACCCTTAATATTAAAAGTCCGATGGAAATACTGGTATAACGCTTCGTTCATGTGTCCCGCCACCTTCAAATCCTAGCTCCGCTTCTGCAAATGATATTAGTAAACAAGGAATCGGTATTTTCCAATTTGAAAAGATAAATGAAAGAATATAGATATTACAATACAGTGTACTTGAGATATAGGCTTGGGGTACATGCCCTATTTCCACAGGACAGGATTGAAAGGCATTCATTCCTATTGGCGAAAGAAGCTTCTTCAAAATTATAATACTTAGTATATGTTGGGACATTACTGAAAAGCCTCACATGGGTTTTTTCATGATTTTGTGCTTTGACCACTTTAGGTATTTCATCTTTTCCCCGTTTTATTTGTTTAATACCCACACATAATATATAGATAACATATACTATAGTGCAATGTTCCTAGATTTGATAAGGTTGGGTGGGGGATATGGATGATAATAGGAATAAATGGCTTTTAGTGAAGCATGATGCCTTAGATAGAAACACTACCTTCTTTGGATCCTCCCATGGGAGGCAACCTAACCCTCTTTCTCCTTTTTCTTTTTCATATAAAAAAAAAACTCTAATCCGCAATTAATACTTGATATGTCTTTTAATATAAATTATTAATGTATTGCTTAATTATGGTTAAATAAGAGACATATCATCTTCACCTCATTTTTTTCTCATTGACATTGGTTAGCTAATATATAATTCGATGTAAGCATTATATGTATATGTGGCAAGCTTTTTTCACCCCACCCGTTTCTCGTTTTTTATTGGAATTCCTTATTTTGAACTAGTGTAGCTAGCATTCTACTGATTGATGTTCAAAATACGTAGATTGTTGAATCAATAAACTATTTGAATAATTTGTTTTAAAAAATCATATTCAGTAATAACAGAATATTAAAGTATAAAGTCACTAAAAAACCACCAAAATCTTAAAGAGTAAAAACATAAAATATGCTAGCTTTTGGATGCATCATGCGTGATAATTAAAACATCTTTTTTAATTTCTTTCTTATTCTCTTTTTCTTTTTCTTTGGCGAGTGTCGGCGCTGATACACTAGAATGGAACTTTGCAACCATTTTTAAAAGATAAAACTTTGTAAGAAATTGCTCCTTTTTTGAAGTTTTGGTTGCTATCGATAGTTCCTTATAACGATTCTTAGAATTAATTAGTGTTACAAAAAAAATAATGGTCCATTACTATCACATATATGACTGCATGCTGAGAATAGAGAGTTTGATTTTAAGTCCATTTTCTAGGAAAGTCCCCATGAATTAAAAAGACCATAAAGGAACAACAACAAGAAGATCCTTCCCAAAAATTAAAATAAAATAAAATTAAAAATTAAGATAAAATATAATAAACATAATAATGGCCCAAGATGTAGAAGATGCTGAAGAAGAAGAAACAAGGAACTAATGTCAACAATCTAAATTTACTGTAGTACATGAAGTACGTTATAGAATCAATAACGCCTAACTAAGCAATGTTATAGTATTATTACTTATTAAGTGTATCATTATTATGTTGGAAATAAAATTTGAAAATTATTATTAGTTATTCTTAGAGAATTAGAGAATGCTATCAAGTGGGTTGGTTTGGACACTAGTTAGTTTATTATGGCTCTCTGGCCTTCTCATATAAGATGTTCTTTTATTACCTCTGATCTCCAACACATTTCTTATTTGTTCAAATGATTTAGCATGAAACCTTTGGTTTTTCTCGTTA
The DNA here is from genome assembly GCF_000715075.1 of Nicotiana tabacum. NCBI lineage: Eukaryota > Viridiplantae > Streptophyta > Magnoliopsida > Solanales > Solanaceae > Nicotiana > Nicotiana tabacum. The sequence goes on from NC_134091.1 coordinate 19,702,004, forward strand.
TAGTTTAGATCCACATTCTTTTTAATCCTTTCCACACAACTTTTAGTGATTTTACCTATTAGAGAAAAATAAAAGAATTAAGTGATGCTTATTTTTTACGTGTGCGACTAAATCCTTCAATCGTACGTGGTCAAATGTTAGAACATATATTTCTAATAAGCAATGCAATTAAAATGTCAGATACCCTAGTTATCAGTTCAAGAACGTAAGGTGTCCCTGTTTTTTCCGGGTAATAAGGAGTACAGAAAATACATCGAGCCAATGTTCGAATACCATACAGAGTCGGATCCAGGATTTAAACTCTATGAATTCAATCTTTAAGGTTCTTACTACTGAACTCATTATATCCTTAAAGTTATGGGTTCATATCTATAATTTATTACGATTTTAGTAATTTTTGGCAATATAAATTTGTACTCTGCGTCGAAAGTAATGAGTTCAATTGAACTCGGTGTTATAGGGCTACATATACCCCTGAATACCAGGCGCTACTGCACTGAAGTAACTCATGCCATACTCCCAGAAAAAACTTAAACAGACTTTCGTCAAAAGAGTATATGTACCCGAAATCGATACAGATAGGTAGATAGAGAGCACCTAGGGGCGCGAGTTGTTAGAACGGTGTTTATCAATAAAAAGGATTAGCCGGAAAATAGGGTGTCCATTGACTTTAATTCGTTGCTCATTACATTTCTATTTAAGTCAAATCTTTCAAAAGATAAATTACACATAAATAAGTCTGGAATATGAACCAAAGTAAATAACATGTTAGACATTGCTAATACAATAGAAAACAAGAAAATTAAATAGGCAAGTATATATGAATATGGATTGACCAAATAGATTCAACTCACGTGTCAAGGGGATGAAGAACGACGTCATAATGAGCCACCTAAAAATGTAAATAATGTAATCGTAAAAGAGCACCGCATATTGTCAGTATTTCACGTGGTTTTCTCATGCATTTTCATGATAATTCTTCCTCCTTTTCGCTCCCTCATCCCTTTGTCCCTTCGCTTTTCTTTCCGTAGCTTCACTTATTCAATGTGAAATTTTAATTTTAGAGATATAAATAGACACGCCATCTTTTATTATATTTACCTGCCTTCTTTTAATAAGTTCTTCAAACAAATACAATATCCAATATACTCTTAGCTAGTGGCCATGCATTTTAATACCGACCTTAATCGACTTTTCTCTCTCCACATATGTTAATATAGAGAGAGAGGTGGAGTCTGAATTTAACTTTATGGATTCTGGTTTTAAAACGATGACTTAACGTGTTAATAATTGGGTTCTAAATTTTATATTTGTACATATTTTGATGAATTTTTTAACACATATAAATTGTTGGAGCAAAAGCTACTGGGTTCAGCGGAACCCGTAACCCTACTTCTAGCTCAGTTTAACTAACGTAACAAGCATGAATTAAGATGATGGTATAGAATAAGTTGTAGTAATTATTAACATGATCCTAACGTAGGGTAATTCTAGCTAATTCATTTTCTTGAATGAAGCATGCATGTAGAAGTACTTTTTCAATTGAGTGGTAGAAAGAGGCACGAACCAAAAACCGTTGCATTTTTTGATAATATGTTGAATCATTTGATCTGTTAGATTTAAAAGTTTAAATGGTTAGAAATGGATACTTTTATTTATTTAGGTCTATCATAATGGAGAAGATTTTTCAATCATTCGTGATACCATTTGATGATTTTCTGCATAATTATTCATTTATGACGTCAGTTTTTTTCTAACTTTGTCTCCATAATATATGTAAGTCTTTTAAAAATTATGGTCTTCTTGTTGTTGCTATTATTTTGATTACTTTTAAATAAAGAGCGATATGTCACACGTTAAGGACCTACACCTCTTTGTCCAGTACTTGTATGTCTGATTATAAAGTCGATGAAAAGTTAGATAGCTACAAGTAGAATTCTACCAAATTATGTATTGAGAGAGAAAATTAAAGGGGTTAAGTTTTAACGCAAAGTGATGTAATTGAGTTGTCTATAGAGTATTAGAGTTGGATGAACCTAGGTAAATGAGTAAACGTGTTATTTTAAGTATTCATTCTTTCACATATGGTAGTATTTGATTAGTGAATTTTTTTATCATCATGTTTTTTATCATAAAAAAAAATCTAGTTGCTAGCTACCATGCATTATGAAATATTAGGGATATATTATCTTTTCTTTTTTGGTAGAGGCACGCGTAGGGGTGGGCGTTCGGGCAGTTCGGATTGCATATGAAAATTTTAGTTTGGATTTTAAGTTTTCGGATGGAAGAAATGACAATCTAAATCCAATCCAAATAAGTTCGGATTGGATCGGATTTTTTGAATTCAGTTTCGGATTAATCGATTCGGATATTTTGGATTTTCGGTTTTGAGCTTATAAGTTGAGATGTTTCTTCTTTTTATAAAAATGAATATCCAAATGAAGTACTCATGTTCTCATCATCACCGCAATCATCCAAATGAAGTATTCCGGTAATGAAATTATTATAAAAAAATACAATAGATATATTAATACGGCCTATAAGAAGTAAAAATTATAAAATCATGCTCAAATAGAAAGTATTCTCAAAGTAACTTAGTAATTAATATTGAATATATGAGATAATATTTAATGGGTAGGGTATTGAACTTATTACTATTGACATATGGAAAATAAACTAAATATAAAGTGTAAAAATTTTGGATTTTTGGATATCCAATAATTCGAAGTACCAAATCCAAAATCCAAAAAATTAAATCCAAAATTCAATCCGTAACCCGAAAATCCAAACCAAAAATCTAAAAAATTCGAATTTCGATTTGGATTTCGGGTTTGTCCAAACTATGCCCCTAGGCACGCGTGTTAAATAAATATCAACTTGACTTTTATCTAGGAATAAATTTCACAGCCTTGAGTTGCCATAATACTAGAAAAGGTTAATAGAAAAACTGTGAATCGTCTTTATACCTCCTCCCCGTTCTTTCCAAATTGCATGAACAGCCCGGAGTGATTTGACATAAGAAAAACCGGTTTAAATTATTTTGCATTCATAGTGTAATAAATATTTTTGGGCTATTAAGAATCTTCTGATTTGTTGTATTGGCATAATTAACCTCATCATAAAATTCTATATGTAATAATGCAATATTTGGTTCATATATAAGAAAAACTAATCGTCTCATATCTAATGCAACATTTAATTAGCCACAGAAGAAATAGATAATTCATATATTTTAAACAACGTTTGATTGGTGATATTAAATAATACTCGCATTAAGTTATGAAAAATATTTATGTTTAAATCTCATGCAGGATATAATGTGGTATAAGAAATATTAGTTATATCAGTATTAAGCTTATTTAAAGATAAAATTCCATGAAAATAAGTAATTAATGTATATCAATCCCTTCATTATTAATCAGCGACATAATAGACTTTCAATTAGTAATCATATTACCAATACAAAAACTTAGGGAAAAAGGGAAGTATTGTTTCAACGCAGGTTTAGCTTCCTATTAATTCGTTAAGAAAGTGAACGATGGTCCAAGGGAAATATTAATAGTCCCTGCATTGTTTTATTTTTTCAAATATGGGAACCAAAAGACCCCTACAATGTTCAATTGGGAACAAAAAGACCCCTAAGAAAACTGGGGTATTTTCAAATAGGGGCCTACAAGTTGTCTTTCTAAGGGGCATGAGTTGCTATTTGATCTGTGTTGGCTATTTAGACAATTTCTTTTGGTCTCTCTGAATAATTTTCTTTTGCATGTATTTTTGGATACTCTGTGGATGACTGTAATTAAGCATATTGTCTGCTAATCTTATATGCTAGTAGTTAACCTTACTTATCCCTCTTTTTGATTGATGCCAAAGGGGGAGAAAGTAGAATATACTAGCTTTATAGGATGCAGGATGTAGTCGACTGATTGAGCAAAAGTCAAATAGAATACTAACTTGCAGGATGTGGCTCAGTTGACTGAGTGAGGTCAACTACTGTGCATCTGAGTGAGGGGGAGCATCTTAATGAGGGGGAGTCGACTCAAAGTTCATGACAACAAGTTGAAAGAGAGCCGACTAAAGCCACAGAAAAGGAGTCTATAAACAGGGAAGTAAAATGAATTAAGTTTTTTTGTCATCATCAAAAATGGGGAGATTGTTGGATATATATTTTAATGATAGACAATAACTTAATTCTACTTGCAGGAAACCAATTCCAAAGAAGGATGTCATAAAAATTGGAAAGATTCTAGCAGAAGATCTAAAAGCAAGAATCAAGGAGTCAAACGTGCAAGTCAAGATCCAAAGGCATGAATCAAGGAGTAAAACTGTCTTGACCGCGTGGTTTATGGAAAACGAATACTCGAATCAACTATTTACGGGAGGCATCAATCAATCATCATAGAGGATCAATCAATCAATATAGAAGATCAATCATCTACATAAAAAAATTTACATAGAATATTCATCTCAGCAGCTTGCAAGGTAAAGTAAATCAAGGAATTAAGCAACAAAAGGAAAGTGATTCTATTCTTAGAAGAAAATCATCTTGATTGATTCCAAGAATCAACTCCCTTGGGTTGCCTTTCAATCATTACACTATCACGCCATGAAGAATGGAGACCAACTCGTATATATATATATATATATATATATATATATATATATATATATATAACGAGTTATTTCTTGTGTAACTAGGAAGAGAAGAAAGAGAGAAAAGAATATTAGTGAGGCATTGTATCGAGAATAGAGAGAAGAACAAAGTGACAAAGTTATTGATGTATAACAACATCAACCCGTCTGTACTAAGCCACTTTATACTTGAAAGAGAACACCCTTGCAACCCAAGGGGACTGGACGTAGGTTTCATTCTGAATCCAAACCAGTATAAAAACATTCTGTGTCATTTACTTTCTGCAATTTCTTTTCCTTTATTCAATTTTCAAGAGCCCAGTCAACTAGAACGCAAGTTAGTCGACTACCTCAAAAAAACAAAAAAAAATTACAATTCACCCCCTCCCCCCGGAAAATTCCCTGAAAATATGTAATTATTGTATAATAATCTTTCAATTATTAATCACCGACATAATAATCGTTCAATTATTAATCATATTACCAATGTAAAAGGTTAGGAAAAATAAAAGGGAAGTATAGACTTTGTTTCAACTCAGATTTAGCTTCCTATTAATTCGTCAAGAAAGCGAACAATGGTCCAAGGCAAATACTAGTCCTTGCATTGTTTTATTCTTTCAAATATGGGAACCAAACGACCCCTACAATGTTCAATTTGGGAACAAAAAGACCCTTAAGAAAACTGGGGTATTTTCAAACAGGAGCCTACAAGTTGTCTTTCTAAGGGGCATGAGTTGCTATTTGACCTTGAAAGAGTATACAACCAAAGTCCTAAATGGTCCCTCTTCTGATCTTCAAAATGTACAGACCTATTCCCAGAACTTGTAAATAGAAAAAAGAATATATATCTATAAAGAAAACAAAAGCCTCTTCAATATCTCGTTTTCAAGATTTTTCTTCGAGATGCTGCAAAGATAATTTGCACATGGCCATTTCAACCCCCATATAAGAATTATTTGAAAGTTGCAAGTTATACAAGCTTCACTTTGGCTGATCATTCACCATGTAATTGGGAAACATTGATGGTTTCTTTTTTGATTCTTTGTACTTTTCGAGTATACATAATTAAGTAAATAAAATATATTATCTCTAAACATTTAAACTTTCAATGAGAAGGTCAAACAATTTAACAAAAAAAAAATCAAGCATACACGTCAGAGAATAAGTGTTGAATAAAATGATCACATAATCTAACATATATAGAAAAGAGAGTTTGAGGAAAACAATCTTATTAACAGCTCAATTGGGGCTCTAGTATATACCATGGTTATAGATCATTATTCTCCTATCAAATACAACATGCATGGTTATAAGCCTTAAGGATCATAATGCAAATGACGTTGACACTTCCTTTCTAATTTACAACCCCACAAATTCAATTTCTTCTAACAAGAAAGAACAACTTCTTTCTCTTTTTTTTCCTTCAAATAAGGAGTCAAACTAAGCATCTGCATATTGTTGAATATTTTGATAACTCTTTGAACTCACAGGTAAATAATTCCCACTTAAAGACATTGGTACAGGGAATCCTAATCCTGTAGCAGCAACAGAATTTGATGGCCTATTTGCACCTGCTCTTTCCAATGACTGCACTTGATTTTTCAAGAATTTGACATAATGAATTGCTTCATCTAACATTGATGCAGTGTCCATTTTAGTACCACCTGGTACTAATCTCTGTAATATTCTTATCCTTTCACTTATCCTTTCTCTTCTGTGACGTGCCGCTACACTTTGAGGATCGGTCGATATTTTCACATTCCTTCTCTTTGGTGGTTTTACAGATTCAGGATCTATGTTAATTGGTTGCATTGCTGCAATTCTGAATATCATTTCTCTCATTGCTGCCATATTACTTCGATTCATCGAATGGGAATTAAATGCACCAGAACTACTGCTACTACTAGAGTTATTGGCTAAGAAATTTTGAAGGGTTGAAGGATTTTGATGAGAGTTAGTAAATGAGATATTGTTGGAAGGTATGTTCAAGAAAGTTGGTGTATTGTGATCAATTTGATTAGGGAAATAATTAGTGTTTCCATTTCCACTGTTGTTGCTGTTGCAACTTCCTTGTGGACTAAAATCTATCATTGGCAATTCAGAACTGTTACCTGTCGAGACAAAATATAATTAAACAGTTAGGCTCTTTTTAAGTTTAAATTCTTAAATGAAATAGTCACATAATATTCAATATTCAACGTTGTTACGTACCAGTGGAGAAGTCAGGAAGTTTGTCTAATTGCATCATGAGCATCAACTCCATTTGATCTTCAGAAGCTGCTGCTGATTTGAGCATCTCAATATCCATAGCTTTTGTTAGACTTAATCACTCTCTTTTATACTAGAAAATGAAGAAAAGAAAAAAGATGAAGATGGGGTTATTGGGACAGAGGGATGGGTAAGGTAAAGAGAAGAGAGAGTAAACTGAGAGTTTTATCAGAATGTTGCAGAGTGAAATGGCAAAGGTCTGCTACTAGTAGTGGTACTACTACTACTGCTGCTGCTAGTGTTTTAGCTATAGCTGCTATTTAGGTTGGGGAGAAGTGAAAGAAATGAAGGGAATAAAATAGTGATAATATTGGAAACAGACCATCTAAGCCTCAGTGGGAATTGAAGGCTATATATAACAACTAGTTTCATTATTATATAGTAAGTAGTATATATATTATATTGCATATTTGATATTTTATATTCTGCTGTATTAGCAGATAAATAATTCGGTAAGAATATAATACCAACTTTTATTATGTCATCAAAGTTGGTATACTTTTTTTTCTTTCCTTTTCTTTCAAATGTTTTTAAATATTCTTTCACTAAGAAAACGAAAAAAAACACATACTAAAAATGATCTTCTATTGGAGGCTTACAGCTAAGCTATGTTGGAACAAGTTATAATTTTGTTTATAATCATTACTCATTTTTATTTTTTAATGACCAACAGTTGTGCTTGTTATTTATTTTATGTTAGTATATTAGTAGAGAATGATCTTTCCAGATATATGATTTTTTTTAATTAAAAAAAAACAGATAGAAGAAACAGTAAGATTATTCCCAAGAAGGAAAAGGTAAAGATGTGTGGGAATAGGCCCACAAATTGGAGGGTTTAGATCTACCAACTGTAGCAGGGATGCCATAAATGCTTTTGATGGTGCATGAACTATATAATATATTAAAATAAATAAAAGTAATTAAATTAATTGTATATATCGACTCTAAACTTTGCCTCTCAAGTTTCACTTTGTTTTTGTTATAAAGAAGCCTTAGCTAAAACCCCACACACACATGACAGAAGTCAGAGGTCTCACGCTCACCCCGCACTTAAATGAGTCAACACACACCACTTAAATGAGTCAACTCGATCGCCGGTGGCCAATGGCCGGTGTGTCGGCGGCGAAATTCCTACTCTGCTACGGAGATAATTGTTAGTACTATACAACGTATACAAAATTATGCATAAGTTGTACGTATTCAGTGGCGAAACTTGCAAAGGCGGATCCAGGATTTTGGTAGGATGGGTGCACTATTAAGAAGAGGTGGATCCACAATATAAATTTTACGGGTTCAACCTTTAGTTCTTACGATTGTGTACCCATGTACTTTTGGAATTATAAGTTCAAATTTTTGTTTGTTTAAATAATAATTTTCTTACATCTCTATCTATTTTCCATGTTGAAAATATGAGATCAATTGAACTCATTGACTATATGCTACATCATACCCTGCTACTAGTTTTAATATACACATTTTGTTTAATCATATAAAATTTTACAGCGACAAAAGAAGAATATGAATTTCAATGTGTGAAAATTTTGAAAGAATTAACCAAACAAAAAAAAAATGTACTTAATTAATACGCAAAAAATAATACTAGACACGCCCATCTCCCATGGGCGTCTACTTCTAGAAAAAAAAAGGAAAAAAATAACAAAATTGACATAAGATTTGAACTCACAAACTCACCTAGAGAGATTCACTCAATAACTATCACATCATATAATACTTTGAGCATGGATGCACACACATATATTTAAATATTTTTTGAAAAAATATAACATTACTATACATGATTTAGGGTGGGGAGCATGGGTTCACGTGCCCCATAGAACCCCCTAGATACGCCCCTGCGAAACCAGAAATTTTTCCAAGTCAAACTTGAAAGAAGTGAAATGTTCTTTCAATATATGTTATATACCTCTAAAACTAATATTTTGTCTATATACACAATATAATTTTTCGACGAAGGGTAGTCTGTTAATTAACCACCCTTGATAGGTTGTAGCTTTGCCCCTGGTTGTATTTATTTATTATCGCAACTTGATTTTGTAGATTTATTTGGAATTATAAAAGTTTAAAAAACTTTGCTTGTCCCAAATATTTTTCAGTTTTCATTATAATCATTTGGTGCATTTTTAGCGACAATCCTTCCTGAGAAGTTTCCTCCTTTTTCAATACAAAACATAGATAAATATGTAAAATTATAAATTTTCAAGAATATTAAATATAATTTTAATATAAATTTTAATAGTTGAATCAATAAAATTCAAATTATGAATTCTAACTTTATTATACTCCCTGTAAAGCATCAAGTTGGGATGAACGGTTGTATTATTACTGGAGGTATAATGATAGACTGCAACTTACAGCTTAAAGGTTTAAGAGGAACGCATTTCGAGGTGGATCAGTTTCTGCAGTAACTACTGTTTCATGTGCTGTTTTTAAGCTAACGAACTTACCTGTGGTGAACTGCTTCTCTTCCTTTCTACTGTTTAATTCTCCTGTTATTAGTTAACTCAAAAAACAAATCACGACCTATAAGTCACGAAATTCATTGATGTTTGAATCAAGGTAATTTGTCTATATCATATTTTCTTGGAATGCGATCTTTTTTCAGATCCTATATAAATTCAAGATGTTTCGTACACCGCATCGTCATTTTTTAACTCTTATTATAGAGGCCCTAAATTCCCCTCACTTATTTCCTCTTTTCTACTATCCCCAAAAGATTATTGTGGGACGAAGATTCATCCACTTTTAATAAGAGTTCTCGATTCGAGGACTGAAAATAATTTTTTTTTATAGGAGTGCTTTCCTCCTTAATGGTCTCATGCGGTGCAATTAGGACTAGTTAGGGCCTCAATGCCAATATTGAATATCATGTGGGAAACCAACAAAAAATAAATTCTACCACCCAAGTTGTACAATCTTTTTCTTATAGCTCACTTCCTTTGTTCTAGTTTTATTTTCTTAATTAGACAAAACTTTATATCAATAAATTAAAAGATTTTAAACTAATAATCATATACGTACTACTTCCGAACATTGTGTATCGTGAGTGAAGTACCTACCCTCTAGATTACTCTCCACTAGAGTTACCCCTTACCAAAAATCAGAATTTTGAGAATCTGGTTATGGTACTGTAAGTCAATACCTAGCTATAAAAATTTGGGTTATCATCTAGTCAATAAAAAAAATGAGATAATAGCGCTAGTTTGAAATCTTTAGTTGCGCAATTTCTAACGTTGATTAGGTCACTGGTACTTATTCTTGAACTTAATTAACTAATTGATACATAGTTTAATAGTCAACGAGAGTGAGGGAGGTAAACCGAATAATTCAAAACAGCTTTATCCTTAATGTCGACATTCTTTTTATCTATTCCCCCTTAGGAATATAATGGAAAGAAACAAAGACGTTGTGCGTACATAGTTATGCCAATAGTATCATAGGGGCATACAATAGAACAATAACCTTATATTAAAACAAATGGAGTACTACTTTTTAAGGATTCAATATATTACAGTTAATTTAACGTAGATGGATCTTGAACATTCTTATTGAACTAATACCCAAATCGGTTTCACATGGAATGTTTATATGTGGGAGAGATTTACATAACTCATCAAAGACAAATGTAATATTCTCGAATAACTTTCTTGCATCATGTTATAATTGATAAGGTAAGACTGTACCCAATAACCACTAAAGCTTATAGTTTAGTAGTACCGATAAGAGTTTTTCATACGATAGGTATGCTACTGTTTGACCGTTACGTTCCTCTTTCTCTGAGAAATAGAAATTTAATTAATAAAGAAAAAGATTGCACCTAATAATCTACTTCTTTATCACCTCAAATTAAGACATAGATGTTGATGGCTACTATTTTAACGGGTAGATACGAAGTGAATGTGTTTTTATAATGTAAGAAGGAGACGTACCAGAAACAACAAATGCTGATAATAAAGGACATGATGTCTATATTTATTTCTTTCTCAAGTCTCAACCAACAATAAGCAATCATATGTGTATATATATTGCAAGAGCTAAATACTCAGAGCATTTAAAACCAATAGCTTTATTACCAAACAGTTACAAAGGATCTGCAAACAACTCCTCATGCACGTTATAAACTGCATGGATATCCAACGCTGTAAATTTACTACTCTAATAAACCCTAGATTCCGTTCAGTTTTTTTTTACGTCTTATTTATTATTTTGGAAAAATTGCAACCAAGATCTTCAGGTTGATATGGCAGTAGTATTATATTTTAAAGCCGAATATTCTAACTTACTTCAATTCTGGTTACTTTCTCATGGAGGATTTCATATCAGACTAAGATCAAAATACCGGTTGTTTGATATCCCAAGTTACATGTTTAATTCAATAAAATTTACTTTTTATATACTGATAATGTAAAAAATATATATTACACTATTAGGTAAGAAAATTATAAGTAATCATCCATAAAGTATAGATTAACAACTTGAATAATAAGAAAGGTTATCTACTGCAACATGTTAAAATATACTGCTACATTTATATAAGTTAAATCAAATTTTATGTTATTCTTAATTGAAATGGGAAGGGTAGAAGGCCCTAGAAGATGGTGAAAGATATTTTTATGTATTTACTTGGATCATCAAGATGACAGTTGTACGTTTGCAGAGATAGTGAGAAGGAGAATATATATATGAAAGGGAAGCAACAAGAGAAAAGAAACATGTGTGTTTTTTTGGAGTGTATTGCCTGCTGCCTTCTTCTGCAACTGTAACACCAATCCTCAAATGCAAGAAACCTTAAGGCCTGTTTTCAAAGCAGTGTTTAAATTGATGATCATAAGTGCCACCGCCACCCTGGGAAGGAGGCCACCCTAAATTCGATTGAACTAATTTTGATTCAAACTATGTGTTTTTCTTAAAAAATTATTGAATATGTAAAATTATTAATCTACAATTCATTAATTAACATTTCAAATTGATAGATGGCTCCGCTTCTACTGACCTAGCCAACCGAGCACCTCTCTTTTGTTATCATTTTCTACTCTCCAAGCATTAAAAATGGATAGAATAAGATATTATATTTAATCAAAAAATGACATGAATAAAGAGACATGTTCTCTGCAAGAAACGGTTCGATTGGATAAAAAGAAGCCAAAATAGGCAGAATTTGTTGTTGGGTAGGGGGTTCTTTTGAAACATAAAAATTTTACTTTGCATTATCACTGTTGCATCACCTTATCTTCTATTCCTAGATTCCTATTTTTTTTTTCTTGTTTGTATTTATTGCTATCTTCAATCTAGTTTGTCTTGCTATGAATTGTTATCAGCGCTTCTTTCATCTTCTTTAGCTGAGGGTGTATCGGAAATAGTCTTTCTGCCTTCCCAGGTAGGGATAAGGATGCGTGCATTCTACCCTCCCCAAATCCCACTTGTGGATGGGTTGTTGTTATTACTGTTTGTATTTAATATTCATATATTTCATTCGGTACTTAATATAATATATTTTCAAGATTTTCTCCCAGTTTCCTTACCCTTCCTTTCTCATCGGGACTTGCAGGCAGGGTTCAGAGGAAAGAAAAAAATAGGACAAAAAAGAAAGAAAACTATTAATATGACACTACTAAAGCAATCAGCAATCTGCAATCAGAAGTGGTCCAACTTTTTCTTTTTTGGGTCTCTTTTACACGTGATTTTCATCGCTACAAGTTGGGAAGGGGATTGCTTCACTGCCAAAATTGGGCAATCAAACAGTCAAAAAAGCATGATGCCAATTGTTTGGTTCCAACCCTTTGTGCTCTCATTTTCACAAAGTACCACTTTTCTTGGAAAGGAAATTGAGTGCAGGAATTGAATTCCTTCCTTCTGATTTTCATTTTGCTGCTTAATTGGCAAATCATCTTCTGTTTGGAGCTAAGGGTGCAGGCTTGACGATATCATCAATGTGTTTTTCAATTACATTTTCTCTGTTTGGAAATGTTTGAGCCCAAACTTCTAGCTTTTATATTTCCTTTTTCGACCCATGCACGTGCTTTTCCAATTCCCTTTTAGGTCCATGCAGTATACTAATTTCCTGAATTTGAAAGTTCATTATGATAAAAGGGCAGCCCGTCACGAAGGGTTCAGGAAGGGTCGCACCCATTAGAGTGTGATATAGATACACTATCCTAATACAAGTATTAGTGGTTATTTCAACGGCTCCAACCTGTGATCTATAGGGGACTTTTTTGAACAGTTTTCTCAAGGTTGCGTCTTGACGAGAGACCACTAAGCCAATCATTTCAACGCTTATGTCGTTGCAGTTTTTCTCGTATCCTTCTTTTTCCATCTACTAAAGATATATTGGATTTCAAAATTTACTGTTGTAGGCTTATTCTTGTTTTCACGTTTGTTTGCTGCAAAGGCCATCTTAATATTAAGAACACGACCTAAGAATATGAGACTTTTGAGTTGCACTTGAATTCTCTGGTACGTCAAAGGAAACAAAAGGATAAATTACTTAAATCTAAAAGTAAATGCAAACACGTTGCATAGCAGTGGGTTGAAATAGTTCAAGATTGAAAATTTAAAAACATTATGATCAAAATGTGAGATCACATAGCAAAGAGAAGCAGTTGGAATCAAAACTAAAGTCAGCCGTTACTGATCGTTAAAATGTGAGATCAGGTTTGCAATACTATCCGACTCACTTTGAGAGCCATGCACTGGACCTACTTTAAACAGCTGCTTCTCTCTGTCTGCAGCCAGCAATAGCATATAAGCTAAAGGGAAACCAGTCTTTGAACTCAGATTGATGAGAGTTCCACATAAGATACTACCAAATTGAAATAAAGAAGAATTGACTGAATACAAATGCAGCGAGAGTTCTAGACTCAATTAATTTAAACCTTTTGTTCACGGAAACTTCAAGTAAAAGGAATCGAATTTCATCTATACTGTCATAACTAATCACTGCTAAATAAATATTACACAAAATTTTAAGAAGCTGCTGCAGATAGTAATCAATTGAGAGCAAGCTCACTGGGTGAGCACATCATGTAGGTGGAAGAGTACTCTAATCTATAAGCAGAGCATCCCCTTCCTGTTTCATCCTTCCCCCACAGAATGTATTGAAAAAATATACTTAGTATTTGTTATAGGCTGCGTCACACAGCATTTCCAGCTGGTTCCCCATCCAATAGCTCGGTTACACAAAACTGATGTAGATTTTGATACTTCTTTTCCCATTGCTGAATCATTTGTATGGACCTGCCGCGGTCGAGTTTTAGCTTTTCGATCTCCATTTGAGCAGCAGCAGAAGACCCTTGTCTCTGTATGGAGGAAACACTCGCTATTAGTTGCAATGTATGATCACTTTTGTCGGGCAATAGTATGACATATCTATAGCAATGGGATTAACTATCACAGCAGTTGTACTAGCATCAAAAAGTAAAAGTGGTGCATATTGCTTCGATAACCAAATTACATCTCAGAATATCTTGTAAGTATAAGTTTTGGACCTTAACAAGTCAGCTTACACTGTCATTTACATCTGCCAAACAAAGAAGAAGACATCTCTTCTTGTTTAAATGTGACTAGAAAGAAATCTAGTAACTATATGTATGGGTTTGAATTTGATATATCAAAGTACTAGCTGTTTTTCCTTCACTTTAAACTATGTTTTCCACAAAAACACAATTTTACTTTCTGAATCCTTATTTATGTTATTACTTTGTCGAAGTACTAGCTGTTTTTCCTTCATATGTGCAAATAGAAGCTAAAAGACAGCTAACTGCTTCTTTAAGAAAGTAAAATTGAACCAAGTTATGTGTGATGTAGTCAAACTCCAAGCAAATCTGCCGGCAGTCTGTCTTCAGTTCCATTACCTCCACTAAATCACCACTTAACGGTCAGATAGCCCTTTAAGTGCATTACTGCAATTGACGACAAGACCAATCTTTTCACATAAAAAGAATGAAAACATAAAGATGTTGAAAATGAAAATTTTAGATGGTACATACATCAATTGCAGAAAGATTGTTGGCTATGACATTTTCCTAGACTCTAAAACAAACCGACATGAATGTGCCATGAAAAACGTAGTTCATGAGGTTGAGCACATGAAGAGTTTCACAGAGATGATTGCTGTAGAGCCACTATACTGGTTTTAAAGGATAAATGAACAAGTAACAAAAAATGATAAGACTTCGAATGTTGGCATGAGCAAAGTCCACATTTGAAAGTATCTATTCCCCATTAGAAAGACGTGATACTCCCTCTTCCACAGAAAAGAGCCCTTTGTTCCTATTTTATTTACCACTTTCTCTCTATTCTTAAAAAAACACAAAGTCAACAACTGGACCGCATGTTCTCCGAATAAACACTTAACTATTCACATTTTCATCTCTTCTCATAAATAGTCATGCCCAGTCAAACTAGGACCCTTAAATTGGGAAGCAACTAATATAAAATTTACCACTGAAAATGTCCTATTCATAACCATAGACACTTGAGAACATAGAACACACAATAATAGTGACAGGGAGTTGAAAACACAAAAACAGGCAACAGGAAAAAGGAAATGCACTGTGATCAAGAAAATCTGACCTGAAGCTCTAAGATTTGATTATTTAGTGTCTGAACACTGATATATGAAGCTTCAACAGATCTATCATGATTGAATCGGGGGCCAATTACTGCCATATAATCATTATCATCTGCTGAGTTAGCATACTTTTCCAATGGGGGTGGTAATGATGCCCCATGTCTCTTTACGGAGGGTACTTGGGAACTCACAGATCCACTGGTACTCAGGAGAGATGGTTGTCTAACAACAACTATATTGTTAACTGGGCCTGTTAAGAACGAATACAAAGATAAGATATTTCACTGACTTGGAAAAGCAAGTAAGGAAAAAAAAAATAGAATTTGAAACTAGATATATATTAAGCCACCACTGAAACGAGTAATATTGATAACCGCCCAACAGAATCATCAGATTTTTCATGTGAGGATACTACCAAGTGTCCTAACCGAAAGAGCTTTAATTTAACTCTTTCCGCATTTTACTAACTGTTGCAAGACATTAGGATTCAAGAGGGGAAACAAGCCCTTTTTCAAGCCTTCTTATGCACGACTTTAAAGCCTACTTACAAACCTTAAAGTTTTTTTAAAAAAATAAATTAACCATACATTTAACAAACAGATTTCTTATGCACGACTTTAAATTTTTCAAGAATTTCAAGAAAGTGTATTAAAATAGTAGCAATCGGTCATTTGAAGAAGTACAAAGGACATAAATTGCACCTTTTGCATGCCTAAAAATTCGGGCGATGTTATGGTCTTTAGTGTTCCACACCCGAACCATGCCATCCTCTGATCCAGAAATTAGCAAGCCCCCGTCAGTAGTTAATGCTAAGCATGTAATAGCCTTACTGTTTCATGAATTGTTGTAAAGTTATTCAAGGAAAATGAAAAACAGATAAGGGAATGGAGACAAAAGTTAGCATGTATCTGCAGGACTGGCAGAGAAGTTCAAAAAATTACAGGGGCTATCTCGCCATGGTTCAAATAATAACAAGCAAAAATAGCATGACCTCATATAGCTGAAAAGTAAAAAGGGAAATTTTTTGTCATAATCCTATAAGAACATCCAGAAACTAGTTAAACTCCACAAACAAGTTGAGAGTAATTCCCTGATCACAAAATTCAACCATACATTACCAGAACACAAACTCCATACACTTCATGCCTAAACTATTAGATTCCTACTAAATGACTCTTGAATTTCAGCATTCAAAAAGAATAAAGAGATTCAAATCAACAACTTTTTCATGCTTGACAGTTTAACATGAATATATGAGTGATGCCAACAAAAATTAAGCAGAGTCACCTGGTGATTTCATGTACTCCATAGGACAGGAAAGGACTACATAGAGGTACTCGTGAAACACAAAAAGTTATAGGGAAGCTTTTCCAAACATCTTAAATGTAAAATAAAAAGGATAAAACTTTACGGTTTACAAAACCAGAGTTCTTATTAGCTAGATCACATAACTATTAACATAACAAATTGTTATTACAAACCTTTGCTCAGACAGAAAACCAAGAATGTGCAATCCGTAATTACTGTTGGAGTCAGCAACAGCATTTACTGCAGCTATGTAAATTTTCCCATCTCTACCACCAGCATAGAAGACATCTTCTCCTGGGTCCAATGCAATTGCATCAATTACTGATGGAAACACAATGTTTCTCAACAATTTTCCTCTCGACAAACTCCATACCTAAGATAAATGAACAGCTAAGACTATTGAGACTCAGACAGGGGTATACACTGGTTCCAACTAATTAATTATTGGCAGTCACTATGGTGATTAGACAAATAACAAGCTGAAACCACTAAAAAATGAGAAAACATATTATACTTGTTGTGGAGTCAATTAACACAATTCATTATGATTGACCATCAATTGTACTGGTCAAGTTTAATAAATTGGGAAAATAACAAGGCGAACCTTGCAAGTTCTATCTTCTGAGGCAGATACAACAATTGCATTAGCTCCGCCATAACCAGTCACAACATCAGTCACCTTCAAAGAATGCTCAGAGAAACTATACTCGTAAGGCTGTCTTGCTTTATCCCTCAACAAATCATCAAATACCCTAATTTCAGCCAATTTCCAGTGATTAGACCTCAGATCATCAAACAAAAACTAGACAAGCGAAAATCATTGAAAGCAAATAATAGTACATTATAAGAGACCAAACTCGAACAGATCCATCCTCTGAACCAGAAATCAGAAGCGATTGATCATCATTGAATTTCAAGCAAGTAACTGCCCTATAGTGAGCATGCCACTTCTTAAGTAGTTTACCAGTCGCAACCTACAAAAATAAACAAAACATAAAACATTTAATAGGTATTGTCAGATACAGTGAGCTAATAAATATACATAATGACCAAAACACGACTTAGTATAAACCTGCCACAAGTATATATCACCGGATGCACCTCCTCCGGCCATATAAGTTCCCTCATTGTTGCAAACAAGTGGATTTATAGGTTCCGCTGGAAAGCTTTTAACTTCAACTTGAGGCTACAAATGTAATTACAAAAAAGTAAATAATTATAGCCACTACATAACAGTTTAATCCAAAACTAGGTTTTCTAACAAGCAATGCATCGAACAGTTTAACTTCGACCTATAATAGTGTGAGTTTACAGAATTTATGCAGTAAAACGAAAATTTATTGTTATACCTTGTTCCAGGACCAGTAAAGGATAGATCCTGACGACGATTTGGAAGCACAGAGTTGAGAGGAGGCGAGAAAACGGCCGCCGACACAGACGAGGCCATGAGAAGGGGAGGAGCAAGACCGATGACGAAGGTGCTCGGCGCCAGTATGGAGGTCCCAACAGCCGATACCGGCGTCGGTCGGCGACGACGCGATTACCAATTCCAGCTCCGTCATTTGGTAGGTTTAGTGAGAAGAAGTGCTTACTGTTTTGGTGGAGACTGCCGGAATGGTGAAGTTTTTGCGCGAGTTTGAAATTTTGAAGTACGTTGGTACTGAGGGTCTATTAAAATCTGGGCTGGGCAGGCAGAATCTCGATAAGGCTATTCTTTAATATTTCTGGCCCATCAACCTTATCCAATCTAACCCGCTCGTTGTGTACTTCCGCTTTGAGGTAGAAATGATATGAGGTAGCTACTCTAAATTGCTGCTATTTAGGAATTAATTAATGTGTCCTGAATCCGAACTATCCTAAAATTAAGATTTTTAGTTTAAATTTTAAAGATAAAATAAGTAATAGCTAATCCCTAAATAGCAGCTATAAAATGGTTATTTGTGTACTTTCTCCCTCGTTGAGTGAAGTTGGGCTAAAAGAATTCAGCCCATTTAAGCACGAATGTTATTAAGTTCAGACCTAGCCCGCGGCCTCATGAGGGAAGAGGAAAATAATATGGAAGAAAATAAAAAACACAATTAAAAAAATGTATCACTCAGTAATCAATATGTAAAACAAAAATAAAGTCAAGTCATATGATTCAAACTCTAAATAGGCTTTTATATTTAGGTAATAACCAGAGGATTTGTATTCAGTAAATTAAAATGTTGTTACCATACTTTTGGTTAATTTGACCTTCCTTTTGTTGGTAATCTTTAATTTGTACTTAACTACTGACCGGCAGTGGCGGAGCTACATAGCTCCAAGGGTGTCACCAGAGGCGAATCCAGGATTTAAATTTTATGGATTCAACCTTTAAAATTCTTAGTATTGAACTCATTATATCCTTAAAGTTATGGGTTCATACCTATAATTAATTACGATTTTAGTAATTTTTTGCACATAAATTTGTGTTCCGTGCCGAAATTATAAATTCAATTGAACCCGGTGTTATAGGGCTACATCCGCCCTAGGTGTCACAGGCACCCCTTTGTCGGAAAAATACATTGTAAGATAAAAATTATATATACTATGTATTAAATTCCTTTGACTTCTTCATGTGTTTACTTTTTAAAATTTTGACACTCTTTAATGAAAGTTCTGACTCTGCTATTTGACGAGCACAAAACACACACTTAAATTGTGCTCGCTAGTCAAAGATAGTATAGTATAATATCGTATCCACATGGATTGGATTTAAATAGTATTCTCGTAATTGGTAGCTAGATTGCTATCCAGCAGAATCAACAATCGAGATTTATATGATTAATCACTAAAATATAACTAAGAATCTAAATTTATTGACTAATGACAGTCGCAACAAAGGTAAGCAAGAAAGTTATCAATGGGAGAAAATGGAGTTTTGACGGAATAAATACAAGATAATTGTCTCGGATTTAACTATAGATAATTCACTTCTAATGTTCAAGTGAGTCTATCGAATTTACTTAATTATCAGTACAAATATTTAGTAGAAACTCCTCTCTCGATTAAGTTTCAGCATCTCAATATGAACCAATTTAAGCTCTATGAAGATATATAAGAATGCATAATGGATTGGTCTTTCGGAGAACCTCTTTCAATTATTATCCTAACTAGGTTTAATCAATGATTCAACTAGCCTCTTTCGATTACTTAGAAGAATCTATGAACTCAACCCACAATATAATGCAAAGATATCACAAGTTATGCCTCTTTCGATTACAAGAATAAGTGAATATAGATGCAACAATTAAATCTTCCAAAACGATTCAAATACATAAAAATGGAGTTATAATCTACAAACAATCATCAATACAACAAATCCATCAAAACCCAGTTGTATCTACTCCATAGACATGAAGAAGTTCCTCACAAATGTAATTAAAGTATAGAAAAACATAGATTCAATTAAAATCCGGATCTTGAGTGAGGAAGGAATAATGAAATCCTTGTGCTTGTGTTCTTCCCAAGCCTCCTTGGCCTCCTTAGGTCGAAATATGTTCAAAATATCCCGAAAATAGTATTTTTCCCGTGTATTTAAGCCATCCCCCAATAATTCCCGAACGAAAATACCTTTTTTTAGTGGAAATGGGAACTTACGCTAACATTTTTGCACTACCGCGTCGCGCCATGCGGCGCGGTAGTGCAAAATTCTAGAACGAATTGCAATAACTTTCTGACATATATTACACAATCGCGCCGACCCATGATATGTATATTATTAAATTCCATTGATATGTATATGTAGCAACAACAACATACACACACACACACACACACACACACACACACACAGAAATCTTTTATGTGTGTGTGTGTGTATAAGTGTTTGACCATTTTGACCACTAATAACGACCGACTGATGGTAGGCTATCATCCCGTATTTTAGTCATTTATTGTACCCTAATTAACTGTACTTTACTTATGTTGAGCTTTAATTAGTCGTGTTTTGCACTTATTATGTGTTTTATCCCGCGTAGGAGTGATTCTGAGTTATTTAGATGTTATAGAGCAAATTAGATGTTATAGAGCAAATTCGAGCTATTTGGAGCTTTGAAGTCTAAGTAGGAGCCCAAGGGATTAAACTGGGATCGCGTTCGAGGGTCGAGTACCAAGTCCGGATGTCAAAAATTTGAAAAAAATGAATCACTCTAAGAAAACTACACTGTTGCGACGCATGGGGCGCCGCCGCTGTGTAATATATGCCAGAAAGTGATTTGCAATTCGTACTGGAATTATCCACAAGCGCGGGGCATGCCGCGGCACGGTAGTGCAAAAATATTAGAGTATGTTTCCATTTCCGTTAAAAAGGGTATTTTCGTCCGGGGATTATTGAGGGATGACTTAAATACACGGGAGAACACTATTTTGGGGGATTTTTGACACAATTTCGACCTAGGGAGGCTAAGGCGGAGTTGGAAGAACACAAGCACAAGGATTTCATCATTCCTTCCTCACTCAAGATCCGGGTTTGGATTGAATTTATGTTTTTATATAAATTAGTTACATTTGTGAAGAACTTCTCCATGTCAATGGAGTAGATCCTTTTAGGTTTTGATGGATTTGGTATATTGATGATTGTTTGTGGATTATAACTCTATTTTTATGTATTTGAATTATTTTTGGAAGATTTAATTGTTGCATCTATATTCACTTGTCTTGTAATTGAAAGAGGCATAACTTGTGATATCTTTGCATTATATTGTTGGTTGAGTTCATAGATTTTTCTAAGTAGTCAAAAGAGGCTAGTTGAATCGTTGATTAAACTTAGTTAGGAAAATAATCGAAAGAGATTTTCTTAAAGACTGATCCACTACGCATTCTTGCATGTCTTTACAATGCTTAAATTGGTTCATCTTGTGAGGTTAAGACTTAATCGAGATATGAGTTTATGATAAATGTTTGAACTAATAATAGAGTGAATTCGAGAGACTTACTTGAACATTGGAAGTGAATTATATAAATTTAGATCCCGAACAATGATCTTGCACTTATTCCATCAAAACCCTATCATCTCCCACTGATAGCCTTAATTGCTTATTCCTTTTTTCGATAGTCACTAGTCAATAGCTGTAGATTTTAGATTCTTAGTCATATAAATCTCGACTGTTGATCCTCTTGGATAGCAATCAAGCTAGAAACTACGCGAATACTATTTAATTTCAATCCATGTGGATACGATATTATACTATACTATCTTTCATTAGCGAGCACAATTTAAGTGTGTATTTTGCACTCATCATTGCACTCTAATTCACTGTATTTTTCTTACATTGAGCTTTAATTAGTAGTATTTTGTATTTATTGTGTGTTTTATGCCGTGTAAGAGTGATTTCGAGTTATTTAGATGTTGCGGAGCAAATTCGAGCTATTTGGAGCTTTAAAGTCTAAGTAGAAGCCCAGGGGATTAAACCGGGATTGCGTTCGAGAGTCGAGGACCAAGTCGAGATGTCAAAAATTGGAGAAGCGAACTTACTCGAATAAAATTACACAGTCGCACCGCATTGGGCGGCGCGTCATTGCAAATTATGCCTAGAAACTGTTTTGTGAAGTGTTCTGGAAATTGCCACAAGCGCGCCGCATGGCGTGGCATGCGGCGCGGTAGTGTAAAATTGTTAGAGTAACTTCCCATTTCAGCGAAAAAAGAGTAATTTCGTCCGGGGTTTATTGGGGGATGGCCCAAATACATGGTAAAACATAATTTTTGGGACTTTTGACACATTTTCGACCCAAGGAGGCTAAGGAGCAGTTGGAAGAATACAAGCACAAGTTTTTCATCATTCATTCCTCACTCAAGATTCGGGTTTGGATTGAATTTATATTTTCCTATACTTTAGTTACATTTATGAAGAACTTCTCCATGTATATGGAGTAGATCCTTTTGGGTTTTGATGGATTTGGTATATTGATGATTGTTTGTGGATTATAACTCTATTTTTATGTATTTGAATCGTTTTTGGAAAGATTTAATTATTGCATCTATATTCACTTGTTCTTGTAATCGAAAGAGGCATAACTTGTGATATATTTACATTATATTGTTGGTTGAGTTCATAGATTCCTCTAAGTAATCGAAAGAGGCTAGTTCAATCATTGATTAAATCTAGTTAGAAGAATAATCGAAAGAGGTTTTCCTAAAGACTGATCCACTACGCATTCTTTTATATCTTTACAATGCTTAAATTGGTTCATCTTGTGAGGTTAAGACTTAATCGAGATAGGAGTTTTTGATAAACGTTTGAACTAATAATAGAGTGAATTCGAGAGACTTACTTGAACATTGGAAGTGAATTATATAGATTTAGATCCCGAACAATGATCTTGCACTTATTCCATCAAAACCCTATCATCTTCCACCGATAGCCTTAATTGCTTATTCCTTGTTTCGATAGTCACTAGTCAATAGTTATAGATTTTAGATTCTTAGTCATATAAATCTCAATTATTGATCCTCTTGGATAGCAATCAAGCTAGAAACTACGCGAATACTATTTAATTCCAATCCATGTGGACACGATATTATACTATACTATCTTTCATTAGCGAGCACAATTTAAGTGTGTATTTTGCACTCGCCATTGCACTCTAATTCACTATATTTTTCTTACGTTGAGCTTTAATTAGTAGTGTTTTGCATTTATTATGTGTTTTATGCCGTGTAGGAGTGATTTCGAGTTATTTAGATGTTACAAAGCAAATTCGAGCTATTTGGAGCTTTAAAGTCTAAGTAGAAGCCTAGGGGATTAAACCGGGATCGCGTTCGAGAGTCGAGGACCAAGTCGAGATGTCAAAAATTGGAGAAGCGAACTTACTCGAAGAAAACTGCACAGTCGCGCCGCATGGGGCGGTGCGCCATTGCAAATTATGCCTAGAAACTATTTTGTGAAGTGTTCTGGAAATTGCCACAAGCGCGCTGCATGGTGTGGCATGCGGCGCGGTAGTGTAAAATTGTTAGAGTAACTTCCCATTTCCGCGAAAAAAGAGTAATTTCGTCCGGGGTTTATTGGGGGATGGCCCAAATACATGGTAAAACACAATTTTCGGGACTTTTGACACATTTTCGACACAAGGAGGCTAAGGAGCAGTTGGAAGAATACAAGCACAAGTTTTTCATCATTCATTCCTCACTCAAGATTCGGGTTTGGATTGAATTTATGTTTTCCTATACTTTAGTTACATTTATGAAGAACTTCTCCATGTATATGGAGTAGATCCTTTTGGGTTTTGATGGATTTGGTATATTGATGATTGTTTGTGGATTATAACTCTATTTTTATGTATTTGAATCGTTTTTGGAAAGATTTAATTGTTGCATCTATATTCACTTGTTGTTGTAATCGAAAGAGGCATAACTTGTGATATATTTATATTATATTGTTGGTTGAGTTCATAGATTCCTCTAAGTAATCGAAAGAGGCTAGTTGAATCATTGATTAAATCTAGTTAGGAGAATAATCGAAAGAGGTTTTCCTAAAGACCGATCCACTACGCATTCTTTTATATCTTTACAATGCTTAAATTGGTTCATCTTGTGAGGTTAAGACTTAATCGAGATAGGAGTTTTTGATAAACGTTTGAACTAATAATAGAGTGAATTCGAGAGACTTACTTGAACATTGGAAGTGAATTATATAGATTTAGATCCCGAACAATGATCTTGCACTTATTCCATCAAAACCCTATCATCTTCCACCGATAGCCTTAATTGCTTATTCCTTGTTTCGATAGTCACTAGTCAATAGTTGTAGATTTTAGATTCTTAGTCATATAAATCTCAATTATTGATCCTCTTGGATAGCAATCAAGCTAGAAACTACGCGAATACTATTTAATTCCAATCCATGTGAACACGATATTATACTATACTATCTTTCATTAGCGAGCACAATTTAAGTGTGTGTTTTGCACTCGTCATTGCACTCTAATTCACTACATTTTTCTTATGTTGAGCTTTAATTAGTAGTGTTTTGCATTTATTATGTGTTTTATGCCGTGTAGGAGTGATTTCGAGTTATTTAGATGTTGCGGAGCAAATTCGAGCTATTTGGAGCTTTAAAGTCTAAGTAGAAGCCTAGGGGATTAAACCGGGATCGCGTTCGAGAGTCGAGGACCAAGTCGAGATGTCAAAAATTGGAGAAGCGAACTTACTCGAAGAAAACTGCACAGTCGCGCCGCATGGGGTGGCGCGTCAGTGCAAATTATGACTAGAAACTGTTTTGTGAAGTGTTCTGGAAATTGCCACAAGCGCGCCGCATGGCGCGGCGTGCGGCGCAGTAGTGTAAAATTGTTAGAGTAACTTTTCATTTCCGCGAAAAAAGAGTAATTTCGTCCGGGGTTTATTGGGGGATGGCCCAAATACATGGAAAAACACAATTTCGGGACTTTTGACACATTTTCGACCCAAATGAGGCTCAGGAGCAGTTCGCAAAATACAAGCACAAGTTTTTCATCA
Source organism: Nicotiana tabacum (assembly GCF_000715075.1). Lineage (NCBI taxonomy): Eukaryota > Viridiplantae > Streptophyta > Magnoliopsida > Solanales > Solanaceae > Nicotiana > Nicotiana tabacum. Next base: position 19,727,275 of record NC_134091.1, read on the forward strand.
TTCATTCCTCACTCAAGATCCGGGTTTGGATTGAATTTATGTTTTCCTATACTTTAGTTACATTTATGAAGAACTTCTCCATGTCTATGGAGTAGATCCTTTTGGGTTTTGATGGATTTGGTGTATTGATGATTGTTTGTGGATTATAACTCTATTTTTATGTATTTGAATCGTTTTTGGAAATATTTAATTGTTGCAACTATATTCACTTGTTCTTGTAATCGAAAGAGGCATAACTTGTGATATATTTGCATTATATTGTTGGTTGAGTTCATAGATTCCTCTAAGTAATCGAAAGAGGCTAGTTGAATTATTGATTAAATCTAGTTAGGAGAATAATCGAAAGAGGTTTTCCTAAAGACCGACTAAGCATTCTTGCTTATCTTCACAATGCTTATATTGGTTCATATTGAGAGGTTGAGACTTAATCGAGAGAAGAGTTTCTACCAAACAATTGTACTAATAATTAAGTGAATTTGAGAGACTCACTTGAACATTATAAGTGAATTATCTAGGGTTAAATTCCAGATAATTATCTTGCACCTATCCTATCAAAACCTCATTTTCTCTCATTGATATCTTCCTTTGCTTAGTCCTTGTTTCGATTGTCATTGGTCAATAGCTGTAGATTTTATATTCTTACTTAAATTTTATTATTAATCATATAAATCTCAACTATTGATCCTCCTGGATAGCAATCAAGCTAGAAACTACGAGAATACTATTTAAATTCCAATCCTCGTGAAAACGATATTATACTATACTATCTTTGACTAGCGAACACAATTTAAGTGTGTGTTTTGCGCTCGTCATCCACTAATACCGGCCGACTTAAGTTGTAGCAACAACAACATATACTCGATATATATATATATATATATATATATATATATATATATATATATATATATATATATATATATATGTGTGTGTGTGTGTGTGTGTGTGTGTGTGTGTGTGTGTGTGTGTGTGTGTGTGTGTGTGTGTGTGTGTGTGTGTGTGTGTGTGTGTATATAAATATATATTCAATTTAGGATGTTATATATACGTAGATTGTAAGAAACAATAATCTATAAGTGTTTGACCATTTTGACAACTAATACCAACCGATTTGTATATGTAACTTATTGACCATGAAGCCTGACGATCTCGCGGATGTAAATTTGAGCCAGCTGCTCGGAAGAATAAGTAGTCAGCTGACTTGGTCAGCCTATCCACAATTACCCAAATTGAATCAAACTTCCGCCGAGTCTGTAGGAGTCCAACAATGAAATCCATAGTGATCCGCTCCCATTTCCACTCCGGAATCTCTAACTTCTGAAGCAACCCACCCGACCGCTGATGTTCATACTTCACCTGCTGGCAATTTAGGCACCGATCCACATACTCCACTATGTCATTCTTTATTCTCCTCCGCTAGTAATGCTGCCTCAAGTCCTGATACATCTTTGCGACACCCGGATGAATGGAGTACCGCGAGCTATGAGCCTCCTAAAGAATCAACTTACGCAAATCATCTATATTAGGCACACATAGCATGCCCTGCATCCTCAATACGCCATCATCCCCAATAGTGACCTCCTTAGCATCACTGTGCTGGACCGTGTCATTAAGTACAAGCAGGTGGGGGTCATCATACTGACGCTCCATGATACGATTATAAAGAGAAGACCGAGAGACCAGACAAGCCAACACTCGACTCGGATCAGAATTATCCAATCTCACAAACTGGTTGGCTAAGGCTTGAACATCCAATGCTAAGGGTCTCTCTGCTGCTAGAAGATATGCTAAACTCCCCAAACTCTCTGCCCGGCGACTCAAAGCATCGGTCATCACATTGGCCTTCCCCGGATGGTACAAAATGGTGATATCATTGTCCTTAAGTAGCTCCAACCACCTTCGCTTATGCAAATTAAGATCCTTTTGCTTGAACAGATGCTGCAAACTCCGATGATTGGTGTAAATCTCACAAGGAACACCGTACAAGTAGTGGCACCAAATCTTCAGGGCATGAACAATAAATGCTAACTCAAGGTCGTGGATATGATAGCTCTTCTCATGCACCTTCAGTTGTCTAGACGCGTAGGCAATCCCCCTACCGTCGTGCATCAACACCGTGTCAAGACCTATCTGTGACGCATCACAATATACAGTGTAGGACCCTAAACCTGTAGGTAATACCAAAACTGGGGATGTAGTCAAATCCGTCTTGAGCTTTTGAAAGCTCTCCTCACATTCCTGTCCACTTGAACGGAACACCCTTCTGGGTCAGCCTGGTCATAGGTGTTGTAATAGATGAGAAACCCTCTACAAACTGACGGTAATACCCCGCCAAACCAAGAAAACTCCAGATCTCTGTAGTTGAGGACGGTTTGGGCCAACTATGCACTACTTCTATTTTCTTCGGATCCACCTGGATCCCATCACTCGATACTACATGACCCAAGAATTCCACTGAGTCTAGCCAAAATTCACACTTCAAAAACTTTGCATATAACTTCTTTTCTCTCAAGGTCTGAAGCACAGTCCTCAGGTGCTGCTCATGATCCTCCCGAGTCCGGGAGTACACCAGAATGTCGTCAATAAATACAATGACGAATGAGTCAAGATAAGGCCGGAACACACTGTGCATCAAGTGCATAAAAGCTGCTGGAGCATTGGTCAGCCCAAAAGACATCACAAGAACTCGTAGTGACCATAGCGAGTCCTGAAGGCAGTCTTCGGAATATCTGGCTCCCGAATCTTTAACTGATGATAGCTGAACGTAAATCAATCTTGGAAAACACTCTAGAACCCTGTAGCTGATCAAACAAATCATCAATACGAGGCAATTGATACATGTTCTTCACTGTAACTTTGTTCAACTGGCGGTAATCAATACACATCCGCATAGAACCATCCTTCTTCTTCACAAATAAGACAGGAGCACCCCAAGGTGACACACTGGGCCGAATGAAGCCCTTATCAAGCAACTCCTGCAAGTGCTCCTTCAACTCCTTCAATTAAGGAGGAGCCATATGATATGGAGGAATAGAGATGGGCTGAGTTCCCGACAATAAATCAATGCCAAAATCAATATCTTTATCGGGCGGCATGCCCCGAAGATCAGCTGGAAACACATTTAGATAATCCCTCACTACTGGAACTGACTCAACTGTAGGGGTATCGATACTAACACCTCTCACATAAGCTAGATACGCATCACACCCTTTCTCAACCATTCGTTGAGCTTTAAAAAATGAAATGACTCGGCTGGGACGCAGTGTTTTAAAAGGCGTGGGCGTAAAGGAAGGCGTTTTACATATGCCTCAGCGGGGCGTAAGCCTTATAGATATTGAGTTTTTAATATTTTATAAAATAATATAATGACAGTCAATATTTATAAACAGGTAAAATTGCATAAAAAATAAAGAAAACTATATATATGTGTGCTTCATCCCCACAAAAAACTAATCAAAACAATCTAATTATACGTTACTTACAAGCACAAGTAATTTGAGTCAAAGAATAAAGTTTTCTATATGGAGGAACAAAAAGGATGATTAACCTGCAATTTGAACTTTGAATTTGCTTCTATAAAGAAGAATGTAGTTCTCTTTGTATTTATAAAAAAATTTAAATATTCGTTGCTTTTGGGAGATATTAGCAGACTAGCGGACAAGATAAAAAATTGAGAAAACCATGAACTAGGGCTTAAATCAATAAAAAAGATCTTTACTTTTAAATTTAATATTTTTGAGTTCCTTTTTAAACCTTTTGAGTAATTACCAAACTGACTTTTGAGAATTTGGGTATTATATGAAGGACTAATTCAACAAATTTTATTTTAATTTGAAAAAGTCTATGGGGCTTACTCTTTACTAAAATAACGCGCCCCGAACGCCCGGGCGTACGCCCCAAATTGCGGGGCGTACGCCTCTTGAGACTTTCGCCCCGGGGCATTTTTGGTACGCCTCGCCCCGGGGCTCGCAGTATAATCTAAGGTACCTCTCCACTATAATCGCGGTAAACCTGACATAGCCAGCTTCACAGTCTTAGCGTGACAATCAAGAATAGCATAATGGGGTGACAACCAGTCCATGCCCAAGATAACATCAAAGTCTACCATGCTGAGTAATAATAAATCGGCTCTGGTCTTAAAACTACTAAGAGCAATCAAACACAACCTATACACGCGGTCCACAACAAGAGAATCTCCCACAGGAGTAGACACATAAATAGGGGAACTCAAGCAATCCCGAGATACGCCCAAATACGGGGCAAAATAAGAGACACATAGGAATACATAGAGCCTGGGTCAAATTATACCGACACATCTCTATGACAGACCGGAACAATACCTGTAATGACAGAGTCGGAAGCAACTGCCCTTGTACGAGTCGGAAGAGCATAATACATGGGCTGGCCTCCCCCTCTAGAGCGAGCTCGACCTCCCTGACCTCCACCTTGAGCTGGCTGAGCAGATGGGGCGGTAGCTGGTGCTGGAATCATATCTTGAGGACCCGGTGGTGCACGTGGTTGTGGAGAAGTCTTCGGAGGTGCACCCCTCCTAAGTCTGGGTCAATCCCTCACCATATGGCGGGTGTCGCCACACTCAAAATAACCCCTAGGAGGGCATGGCTGTTGTGACTGACTCGGGCAAAGTCTGTCGGACTGGCCGCTAAAAGCACCCCGAACATGAGGCACACTAGATACTGGCGGTGCATAATAAGACTCTTGGGGCCTAGCAGAGGCTAGAACACTACTGGCGACTGGAAGAGCTGAATGAATGGGGCGAATCACATAACCCCTACCATGGCAAGCTGCTGGGGCACGAGCTCCAGAATAAGAACCAGTCTAATTCTTAATGTATGTTAGGCTTACCTAGTCTTAGAGGTTAGGTGTCATCACGATATCCTAACGTGTGAATTTGGGTTGTGACAACTTGTTGATGAATTTTCCTTGGCGCAATGCATACAATGGAGAAGGTAACATGAGAACATAAAACATTGAATCAAAAAGACAATTGCCACAAAGGCTTACCATGATTCTTAGCCCTCCATCCCCATATTTCGGAGATATACTTATAGGATCTCTCAGCTATTGGGAAAGATGATAATAGTTTTTCAGTCTATTCTTCAATGGAGGAAAACTCGTTGGGGGCTTCAAAGACAGCTGCAATTTGGAAACCACAAGTCAAAAAATGGACATCGGATATCAACCCAAAATAAAGATAATATACTTATGCTTTTCGTTCTACCTTTCTAAAAAGGGTCGACACTTGGAGAAGATAAGTTCTCGGATTGGGACTTCGATAAATCGATTATACCATCCTTTATAATGATCGTCCATTCTGTTCACAAGTGTTCGCTTACGACAATGATGATGTTACCCTTAAAATGGCTTCGGAGCAAAAAGAAGGAGAAGATGCCGAAGGTAAAATCGTCAAACTCGCTAAGAATCAAAGACACACCACTAATCTCTAGATACTCATGCCATATTGAGCTAAGCAAATATTGAAGTACTGAGAAAAGCCTAGGTCCGAGAACGCTCATCGGACGTACTAAATCGGTTGAGGGACGAGTCAGAGGAAGAAGAAAATTCTGAGCTTGTGGCCCGAGTAAGACGCGACTCTGAGATGTCTCGAGCCATGTAGGCCATAGAAAAGGCAGTGGCTGAAGTCCCCTAGAGGGTCGAGACCGATTTGGCCCGACCCAGTGAGGTCGAAAAAGAAAATGTGACTGGTACGTCCCGGTCATAAGATAACGTACCCAAAGACGTGCCTGGGGTGATTCACATTTTTGGGACGCCCGCATTTACGGATTCTTTGATCAACGAGGCTCAGGCATTGAAGGCTAAACTCGAAGAAGGGGCGCAAGGAGCAACCTATCCTTACAATAATTTTTCTGATGGCCCGGACTCTACAACTTCGGAGGATGCTACCAGTTCGAGCGGCTTATCGGGTGCTACTAGGTTTTTATCGAGCCCAAAACTGGTGGTCAATTCCCAACCCTAAGTGTTAACCCCGACCGCATGCGGTCAATAATTCTTTATATCCCAGAGGATGCCCGGGTCTTCTCTGCCCCCGTGGTGGTTGCCAGCTAGCTTAGATGCTTGGTGACCGAGGAAGACCAGGCTGTGATGAATGCGGTGGAGGCGCCTTGCCTATTTAACGAGGCCCAACATGCTTTGAAGCTGTAAATAATTCTAACATCTTTCTTCGTGATTGCAGGCTTCGGTGTTGCATCATGAAGCTTTCTTCAGAATTCGGGAGGAGCATGAGGTTGAGGTCCGGGAACTCACCGAGAAGGGGGGGGAGACTTATAGGCTTCTAAGTGAGAGGCTCCGGGACGATTTAGAAGCGGCTCATAGTGAGCATATCGAGATGGCCGAGCATGTATTTTGAGTGCTTCACAATAGAGAATATAAATTGGAGATAGTAACTAACGATCCGATCCTGCAGGTCCGGCAAACGCTCGAACAGATCAGGCATCTCAAGACATAGATAGATGCGATATAAGACGAGGCTGAAGAGTTCAAGAAGAATATGGATATCTTAGCTTAGAAAAAGGAAACCGTCCAATCACAACTGGAGTCGGCCGAGACCCAGCTCCAAGCTGCAAAAGAGAAAGCCTCGGTGCAGGTCAAGAAAATGAGGAGCTTCAATCTCAACTGGACTTGGCAAATTCTGATAAGGAGAATTTGGACAATGAACTCGAAGTGGTCAAATCTGAGATGGTAGTGGACAACATCAAAGCCGATGCCAAAGTGGCCCAATTCAAGGTCGATGCTCAAGCCATTCGAGCGCATGCCAAGAGCATGGTGGATCATGCAAAATTGCAAGCTCGAAGGGAAGCCCTCGAGGGAGTTCATGCTCAAGGCTTCGATATTCTGGCCGAGATCGAAAATGCCAAAGCAGAAGAAACCAGGGCTCGGAAGCTAGCCTTTCCTGAGGAAGATTCCGAAAGCTTAAGCGAGTATGAAGACGGGGAAGATCCCGAGGATGGAGATGCTACCTCCGATGAAGACCAGGCTACTTAGGCCTTTATATAATTTTTTCTTTCTTTTGTATCTTTTTGAGGCCGTTTTGGCCTGTTGTAAAGCCATTTTGGCCTTTGTAAAAAATATTATTATATATACATAGGCTTTCTTCCCCTTTCGGCTCTCAAATTTTTCCTTTGATTTATTACTTGTATTCACAAAGGTCAAAATGCCTTGTCATGAAATAATAAGGTTGTGTTCGAGGGTTTGAACAATCCTTACCTTTATTGCCTTTCTGGGTTAAGGCGTTGTTGGGGTTCGATATTACCGAAGATTTTCCCCCGAAAATATCTTAATTTTATGACTTTGTCGAGGGCAGCCTTTAGAACCGTTTGTGAAAATTTTTCTTTTTCGAAGGCCTCGTTTTTGTTACATATTTCGGACATCTCCGAGCCGTGTTAATTTTGTTGTGGCCTTTTAGTTCATGAGCTTCCCATTGGGCTTGTTTTCTCGAGTTATTCGGGCTTGCCCGAGATAAAAGTCCCCGAGTGGGGTAGCCATGGCCTTTAGAAACCGGAGAGTTGCCTAATAGGTCTTTTGCCCCCGAGGCCCGGTGACTTGGACTGTTTGAGTGTTTCGGACGGCAGTCCCCGAGTGAGGGAGTGGTCATTTGTATTCTGGTTATGTATTGCCCTTGGGCTTGTTAATTTCAGAAGTACGAAACTCTTTAAGGGATGTAAAAAGGAAAAAATTTCAAACATAAGATGATTGCAAGGAAAGTACTTTTCTTTATTCTTGATCAAAACATTCATACATGCATACATGTTTTATGCCAGGGCTTGAGTGATCTACGTGGGCACGATTCGTTTTGATCGTTTGGCCCTTACAATAAATCCTATCTATCGAGGCCCTTTCTTTATGAAGTAGTTTCCTCGATAGAGTTAATATCCGAAGGTAATGCATATCCGAGGGTAGCCCCCAATATTCGAGGTCAATTACAAAGGAACCTCGAATATTGTTGAATTGATCTTCGATACCGATTCGTAACCGCACTTGATTCTAAGTTAGCACGATCCATTGTTGCCTCGTTAAAAACCTTGCCGAAAAACCCATTTGGGACAAAATCGGTCTAAGGAAAAAAGAGTGCAATATGTGTTTTCAGACCTAAAGACTTCATGCCGCTTTTCGTTGACCACCTACAAGTGTTAGTCTGAAATAAGAAGAAAATGAAATGGGGTCGTACCTTAGCAGTAATACCATGTTAGGTGAGATATTTTCCAATTGCTCGGTAGTTGTTCTCCATTCATCGTCCCAAGCTTGTAGGACCCTTTTCTCGGTGACCTCGAGAATTTGGTACGATCCTTCCCAATTCGGACCCAATTTCCCTTTGTTTGGATTCCGGGTGTTGAGGGTGACTTTCCTTAGCAACTAAGTCCCTGACATTAAAATATCGAAGATTGGCTCTTCGATTGTAGTATCTATCGATCTGTTGTTTTGGGCGGCCAAACGGACGAGGGCGACTTCACGCCTTTCATCCAATAGTTCCAAGCCCGTATTCATGGCCTCGTCATTTGATTCCTTTGTTGCATATCAGAACCTGATACTCGGTTCTACGACTTCGACCGGTATTAGAGCTTTGGCGCCATAAATCAATGAAAATAGGGTAGCCCCGGTATTGGATTTCGAGGTTGTGTGGTATGCCCAAAGAACTTCGGGCAGAATTTCCTTCCACTTTCCTTTGGCATCGGTTAGCCTTTTCTTAAGATTTTGGATGATGGTTTTGTTGGTTGATTCGACTTTCCCGTTCCCGCTAAAATGATAAGGTGTTGATAGGATTCTTTAGATCTTATGATCTTCGACAAATTTGGTTACTTTGTTGCCGATGAACTGTTTTCCGTTGTCACACACAATTTCGGATGGCATCCTGAACCGACATATGATGTGGTCGCAAATGAAGTCGATGACTTCTTTCTCCCTAACCTTTTCGTAGGCCCGTGCTTCAATCCACTTAGAAAAATAGTCAGTCATAAATAAAATAAATTACGCTTTACCTGCTGCCCATGGAAGAGGGCCAACGATGTCCATTCCTCACTTCATGAATGGCCATGGTGACAGGATCAAATGGAGTAGTTCCTCGGCTTGATGAATCATCTGTGAATGTCTTTGGTATTTGTCACATTTTCGAACAAACTCTTTCACATCTTTTTCCATGTCCATTGAGTAATAGCCGGCTATGATTACCTTTTGAACCAATGATTCGGCACCGAATGATTTCCGCAAGTACCCTCGTGAACTTCCCTCAGAACATACTCGGTATCTCCCGGTCCTAGACATATCGCAAGTGGACCATCGACCATTCTTCTGAACAAGGTTCCGTCCTCGGTCAAGCAGAATCAAACTGCCTTTGTGCGCAGGGCCCTCGACTCTTTAGGGTCTGCGGGTACTTTGCCGGTCCTCAAATATTCTATGTATTTATTCCTCCAATCCCAAGTTATGCTTGTAAAGTTTATTTCGGCGTGACCTTTCTCTACTACCGATCTCATGAGTTATACGACTGCCCACGATTTGAGTTTATCGTCCTCGACTGAAGAGCCTAAGTTTGTGAGTGCATCAGCATCACTATTCTGATGTCGAGGTACGTGCTGCAAGGTTCACTCTTTGAATCGATGTAATGTTACATGTAGCTTATCCATGTACTTTTGCATCCGTTCTTCTCTGACTTCGAACATCCCGTTAACTTGATTTACCACAAGGAGGGAATCACACTTAGCTTCGATCACCTCCGCCCTAGCTCTTCTCCAGTTCGAGACCTGCAATCATGGCCTTATATTCGGCCTCGTTGTTAGTCAATTTCACAGTTATAATGGATTGCATGACTATGTTGCCTGTGGGTGGATTCAGCACGATGCCAAGTTCGGACCCCGTTACGTTCGATGCACCATCCGTAAAGAGGGTCCAGATTTCCGAAGACGTCCCCGAGTTTACCAGTAACTCTTTTTCAACCTTGGGTATTAAGGCCGGCATGAAGTCAGCCACGAAATCTGTCAAAATTTTAGAGTTAATGGCCGCCCGGGGTCGATATTAAATATCGTACCTGTTGATTTCTACGGCCTACTTGGCTAGTCGCCCCGAGAGTTCGGGCTTATGCATTATAATTCGCAATGGGTAAGTTGTCACAACACATATAGGGTGGCACTGAAAGTGCAATTTTAGCTTCCTAGAGGCGCTTAGCAAAGCGATCGCCAGTTTTTCCAAGTGAGGATATCTAGTTTCGGCATCACCTAAGGTCCGGCTAACATAATAAATCGGAAATTGCGTACCTTGTTCTTCCCTAACTAGGACTCCACTTACCGCTATCTTTGATACTACCAAATAAAAGTATAGCTGTTTGTCCGCTTTCGATGTGTGAAGCAGTGGCGAGCTCGATAGGTACCGCTTGAGTTCTTCCAAGGCCCGTTAGCATCCGGGGTCCACGTGAAGTTGCTTTTCTTCTTCAACAACGAGAAACATCGATGAATCTTGTCGGAAGACCTTGAGATGAACCATCCCAGAGCAGCTATGCGCCCAGTTAGCCTTTGTACGACCTTCATATTGTCCACTACCGTGATATCCTTGATGGCTTTGATCTTGTCGGGGTTGATCTCAATTCCCCGGTTGGGTACCATAAACCCAAGAAATTTACCCGATCCGACCCCGAACGCGCATTTTTCCGGATTCAGCTTCATGTTGTATTTCTTGAGTATCATGAAGGTTTCCTGCAAATGCTTTAAATGGTCCTCTGCTTGCAAAGACTTAACTAACATATCATCAATGTAAACTTCCATAGATTTCCCTATTTGTTCTTCGAACATTCGGTTTATTAGGCGTTGGTAAGTGGCACCAACATTTTTAACCCAAATGGCATTACATTATAACAATATGTGTTGTACTTAGTGATGAAAGAGGTCTTTTCTTGATCATCCGGGTTCATTCGTATTTGGTGATACCCAGAGTAGGCATCGAGAAAGCTGAGGATCTCATGGTCGGCTGTGGCATCGATTATGCGATCGATGTTAGGCAATAGGAAAAGAGTCTTTGGGGCATGCCTTATTTAAATCCTTGTAATCCACACACATTCTTAGTTTATTCCCTTTTTAAAGGACTACTACTATGTTTGCTAGCCATTCCAGGTATTTGACTTCCCGGATGGACCCTATTTTAAGGAGTTTAGTTACCTCATCTTTGATGAAAGCATGCTTGATCTCGAACTGCGGTCTCCTTTTCTGCTTGACCGGATGGAACTTCGGGTCCAGGATTAGTTTGTGAGTGGTGATCTCTGGTGGAATCCCTGTCATATCGAGATGGGACCAAGCAAAACAATCCATATTAGCAATAAGAAATTGAATGAGTATTTTCCTGAGCTCGGGAGTTAATCTCGTGCCCAGGTATACCTTTCGATCGGGCAGATGTTCGATCAGTATGACTTGTTCCAACTCTTTGACCGTCAATTTGGTAGCATCGGAATCATCGAGAGCTATAAAGGATCGAGGAACCCCGTAATCATCGTCTTCGTCAATCCCTTGCTTGTCCGATTGGGTCGATGCTGGCATCGATGATTGCTATTTGGCTTCCTATTTTTCTTTTGAACCTGAGTCCTTTGCCGATGAGAATGTTGATATCGGAATTACTTCATCGAGGACAAACATTTCCTTTACGGCGGGTTTCTCCCCGTAAACCGTCTTTATCCCTTCTAGTGTTGGAAATTTTAATACTTGGTGAAGGGTCGAGGGCACATCCCTCATGTTGTGGATCAATGTCCTCCCAAGCAGGCCATTGTACCTCATGTCCCCTTCGATCACATAAAACTTAGTCTCCTGGATGATACCGACTATGTTTACCGGCAACGTTATTTCACCCTTAGTAGTTTCACAAGCCATGTTGAATCCGTTTAGCACCCGGGCCACAAGCACGATTTGGTCCTGTAGGCCGAGTTATTCTACGACCCTCGATCGAATGATGTTGGCCGAATTACCTAGATCAATTAACACACATTTAACTCGAGTTTTATTCATGAGTACAGAAATTACCAGTGCATCATTATGGGCATGCATGATTCCTTCTGCTTCATCGTCGTCGAAATATAAAGTTCCTTCCGGTATGTAATCTCAAGTCTATTTTCCCCTTGTGATAGATACTTTGGTGTGTTTTATCATCAGACCTTGAGGAACATCGACCCCTCCGATAATCATATGAATGACGTGTTGGGGATCATCTTGTTCATTCTGTTTATTGGAATCCCTGTTTCTGAAATGATTCTTAGCTCGGTCGCTTAGAAATTCTCGAAGATGCCCGTTGTTGAATAACCGTGCTATTTCTTCTCTCAATTGTCAACAATACTTTGTTATGTGGCCATGTGTGACATGATATACGTCTTATAGCTGATACGATGGCGGCTGCGTCAACACTAAAGTTGTACTCTGATAACCGAGGTGACTCTTTGGTTCTGATGGTCTTATCTAAGCCGTTCTTACTCATGAGCCCTCGAGAGCTCTGACCTCGATCACTTCTCCTTTCATTTCGTACATGATTCCGCCCAAGTCCGCCGCTCCCGCGATCTCCATTATATGGCTGATATCGTTCTCTGTTCGACCTCAGTTCGCGATCGATATCCCTCTTAACTCTTAATCCAGAAGGAGCCCCGAGTTGGTCATCTTCGACCCTGATCTTCAATTGATACTGATTATGTACATCGACACAAGTGACAACCGGTATTCTATCAATTTCTACTTCAACTGCTGCGAAGCCACCGAGCTTTGAACATTGAGTCCTTGGGTGAAAGCTTGAACTGATGAATCGTCGGCGACTGGTGGCAGGTCCATCCGTTCTATTTGGAATTGCGACATGAATTCTCTAAGCATTCCGTAGTCCTTCTGCCTTACCTTGAAAAGGTCTGATTTCCTGGTTTCGACCTTGATGGCTCCGGCGTGAGCCTTTACGAAAGAATCTGCAAGCATAGCAAAAGAATAAATAGAGTTGGGTGGTAAATTGTGGTACCATATCATAGCTCCCTTTGATAGGGTCTCCCCGAATTTCTTCAATAACACGGATTCTGTCACGCCCCAAAATCGAGAAGCGCGACCGGTGCTCAACCGAGTGAACTCGACCGGCGCTCAATCGATTGAACCCGACCGAGCAAGCACTGTTACATTTATGTATACCCAAACTCATCCACAAATAGAGATAATATATATTACCATTAATTAGACGAAAATGTGTTCATGTCTACAATATCAATTCATTTCCAATTGTTTCATCATTTTTAAAGTCTCAAATGGACAAGTAATATATCCACAACATAACATAGTTTGTCTTTCCCCAGCACCAATACACAACCCACATTATGTCTACGGAGTCTCTATAGATAAAGAAGAGTACAATGATAATGCCGGCAACAAGGCCCCGGCTATACCGCAAACCGAATACACAAAGTACAAAAGATACATGACCCCGGGATGAAGTGGGGCTCACCAAGTCAGCTGGGAAGAAAGTGCACTGCTATCACTGATCAATATCTCCTGTTGTGGAACCACCTGCATCCATTGAAAGATGCAGCGCCCCCGGCAAAAGGGACGTTAGTACCGTCGAATAGCACTAGTATGTATAACTAAACACCCTCTCAATAAAATGACAAATAATACAAATAAGATTATCATAATATCAATGAAAGCATTAATCAACACTAAACCTCAATTTAGGATCAATACAATGTTCAAATTAATTTCCATATCTCACATTGGGAGATTTTTAGTATCGATATACCATTGTCCACAATACCATTATTCATAAAACCGGTACCACCGTACAATTAGCACAGAGTCCGATCACGACCCGATCGGCTAGGCCATCTCATTAGAGACATCAACCACAAATTCTCTCAATATCAATACCACCGTCTTTAGCACGGAGTCCGATCACGACCCGATCGGCTAGGCTATCCATTAGGGACATCAACCACAATTACCATTTCAATTATAATTTCCAGTACAATCACCACCATATGTGCGGCATGGTGTCTGATCACAATCCGACCGGCTAGGCCGTCTTATTTGAGACACCAACCTTTTTATATCAATCAACGCATTTCATATTACTTTCACATCTTTTTATTTCATTGGCACTAATGGCCATAATTATAAGATCATTCTTGGCACGTTGGCCATAGTCAGTATTTCATGCTCACCTTATCAATTTCAAATATCATTATCGTCGTCAACAACAAATACAATTCAAATCAAGGTGTGTAGTACACATATGAGCAATTTAGAGTCTAAGTCACATAGAGATATTTCACAAAATTTAGCATAATAGCCTTCATTTGAACTTGACTTAAAGTCAAAACATTATTAATGCACTGCCCGTATTTTAACACATCCTCAATTGGTAACAATACATGAATAAAACATTTTGGATGCTTGTTGAATATATATCTTTCAACCCAAGCTTACTCGGAATAGCCAGTTTCATAATGAATCACTCGGGACTTACATAATTTATATGAATATCGTGGGATTCAATTCTAAGAGAAGAGTTTAGCCAACATACCTCAACCGTGCTTCCTTAAACTCTAAAATGTTCCAGAATTCTTAGCAATTTCAATCTATTGCAGAAATATAACAAATTGAATCACAATTAGGAGGATGATCATGGTTCTAGCTCACTTGAGCATTTTATCAAACACTAAGTGCGCATTAAGGTTTCAAGGTCCTTTTATGGAGAATTCCATCATCCCACAACCCAATCTTTACTATTTTTAGCTCAACAATATTCCTACACCCTTTGATAACACATGCATGTAAAATAAATAACTCTCATGCCCAAAAATTATCTTGCTAGTTACCCATTTTCAGAAAAATTCGAAATTAGGGTTTAGGGTATAGAATCTTACCTCTAGGATGAAGACCTAGTGAGCTTCCCTTCTTAATCTTCCAAAACTTGAGCAAGAATTGAAAAACAATTATTGAAGAACACCTTCTCACTCTAGGGCACTCTCTCTCTCTCACTCTAGAATATCATATTATGTCTCAAAAATGGCCCTAAAGAGTGTATTTTACGAAATAGGGTCGGGTTTTAAAACTCCAAAAGTGAAGCTCCGGAACAAGGTATGCGATCGCATAACCGATATGCGCACCGCATATCGATCGCATAGTTGTTTACAAAATAGCCAAAAGAACTGTGTGTGTAAGCGGTCACTATGCGGTCCGCATAACTGTTATGCGGTTGCATAATGCACTGCATAACAGTTATGCGGTCGCATAGTTGATTGCATAGTTGCTTCCAACTAATCCAATTAACTGCCTCACTCTGCGGCCATTATGCGATCTGCAGAGTGGTTCTGTGGTCGCATAATGGACCGCAGAAATGCCCTTTTACTAGGCCTTACACTTAAGTACTTTGAAATTTTTCGGGGTATTACAGATTCGATCTCGTCGTCCTCTAGATCATTCCCTTTAATTGCACATGTGTAAGAGGTGACATGCTCGTTTGGGTCGGTCGTTCCATTGTACTTAGGAACCTCGGGCATGTGAAACTTCTTGGGGATCGGTTTGGGAGCTGCGCTCGGGGGGGAAGGACTTTTGTACGAACTTTTTGGAATCCAAACCCTTCAATATTGGTGGTGCCCCTGGGATTTGATCAACCATGGAGTTATAAGTTTCCACCTTCTTGTCGTTTGCTTCGATCTTCTTTTCCCCCGACTCAACTCATTTTGTTAGTTCCTCGAGCATCTTCATGATTGCGGTATCGGCTCCCGATTCATTCCCGTTCGATCTCCTTAACACCGACTCGACCATGCGAACAACTTCCTGGGACTACTCGGGCTCGATCCTACTTGGTGCATGATTCTAGTTTTAGAGCTGGGCTATCACGACTTGTTGAGCCTGCAACATCTCGAAGATCACCCGAAGGCTAATCCCGCCCTCTTCACCGCCATGTGTGCTCTTAGCGGCCGATCGAACTTCCCTACGGATGCTACACTCGGGATCGACGACCAAATTTGCATTAAGGGCTACATGCGAG
Source organism: Nicotiana tabacum (assembly GCF_000715075.1). Classification (NCBI taxonomy): domain Eukaryota; kingdom Viridiplantae; phylum Streptophyta; class Magnoliopsida; order Solanales; family Solanaceae; genus Nicotiana; species Nicotiana tabacum. Next base: position 19,743,289 of record NC_134091.1, read on the forward strand.
CTGACGTCGATTGGATCTATAGCCGGAACTCCATCGAGGCCAACTGAAGGTATGTCGTTCCCTGGTGTTGTGTTGTCATTCTCGTCGTGGTGACCGAAATCATTGTCCATGTGTATGGGTGCTGCCTGAGAGTTCGACATTTTGATCCTGGAATCAAAGATACTCACAAGAACAAGTGTAAAATAGCGTGTGTTATGAAAGTTAGTACCAGGCAATCACTATTATCCTTAGCCCCATGGTGGGCGACAAACTGTTTACCCTAAAAACGAATAACAATTGAATTTATACGCGGTTTTAAGGATACGTGACATAACTTGGCACAAATCAAGAGAATATATTAATATTGAATTTGATGATAAAAGAAATAATGCAAACCAAATGAATCGAATAGCCTTGGCCCTCGAATTTGATCACCCTTGAACCAAGTGAAGTTTCAACCAATATAAGAACAGAGTAACAAGATAATGAAAGCTAGAAAAAGACAGTATATTGCTTTATGTTGCGTAAATGCGATGATTTTTACAAATGATCAGGCCCCCTTTATATAGTAGGGGAATCCTACTCTTAATGCAGTTCTAAATGAAGTAAGAAATCTCGTGATTGGCTAATTAATCGGCATATCCTTGATACATGCCGAGATCTCCGCTCGATCGCGGATATTCCGTCTTTCTAGTATCCGGCTCAGTAAATTTCCCTAGATCTTGCCAGATCTCGATTTTGTTCGATCCCGGGGTCTCGAGCTAACGATATAACTTCACACCTCAGTTCGATACGACTCGAGTCGGACCTTAATCTATCATGTTCCAGTCTCGATTAGTCAAGCAAGGGGCGATCCTGGTTTTGACCATATACATAAGTATTTAGATATTATACAATGAATTTCTTTAATACCAAAATGGTGAAAGAATACATTTTAAATGATAGTCACAATTCACTTGATTGACTCTCGAGAAGAAAAAATTACAAACAATTTGGAACACTTGGGGAAAAAATACTTTGATGATACGCTATTAATATTACCTTCTATAATTTTCACTCTATTTTTTTTGTTTTCCATCCGATGTTCGGTATTCGCATTGCAGTCCGATAAAATTAAGATTTACCCCGAAAGATAAAAAATTATTTATCATTCCACCACAACCCATGTTGATTATAATTTACGCTCTATTATTAGTCAATAAGTATTAATGCAAAGACATGCACCCACAAGATGAAAAGTTAGAGAAAAGCAATCAATTGGTCTTTAACTAATTTAGATATTGTAGACCAGATAAGATCCCAAATGAAATCAAGATGGATTCTTCTATAGGGCCAGTCCTCTGAATTTATCAAATTGTCCTCAAGTAATAATAAGTACGTCATTAATTTAGCACTTACTAGTATCTAGGAAGCAAGCGGCCTTAACATGATTGCACGTTTCGAAAATTGTAGAAACAGAAAAAGGTTCAAACCTTCTACTCGTTTAAAGTAGAGAAGGAGATGCTTCTAAAACTTTACATATACATGTAATTTAATTAGTACTAGTACTATTCAAAGTTTAAATCGTCAATAAAGGTTGTATATCAAAGGAAATGTCAATAAAGCGTATACTAAAAAGACTCGACATAGAAAATTCCAATCTTTACATCCACTTTATTAATAAAAATATTTATAAATTTTGTTTAAAAAGAATTTTAAACTTTTTTTGTATTTGCTTTCCCAAATTTCAAAACTGGTGTCATGGTCCAATTATACGGCTGTTAAGCAACACACCAACACTTCGATTAAAGTATCTTTAACCGGATGATCCGTATTTCACTTTTTTCTATAGAGCCAAATATTCCCATTCCACCACCTTTTCTTTTCCTTTTCCTTTCTTCCCTTCTTCTCTTTTTTTTTTTTTCAATCGAAACTAGGTGTAAATATGGAAAAACAAATATAAAAAAATAACCAAATGCATGAAACATTCCATGTTCATGTAGGATTCGGAGAAAGGACACACCTCGAAGCTTCCTGTCACGTGCCTCTTTCTTCTTAGAAAAGACAGAAGGAAAGTCCAAACCCACCCTTCATTCAAACTAGCTAGGTTTAGGGTTTTTATTATTTTCTCTTCGTATGAGACCAAATAATTGCATGAGCCAAGATTTTCTAAGCTTACTTTACTACCACTTTTTTGATATACTAGTACCAGATTTGAGAAGCCTTTTTTTTTCCCGCTTCTTCTTACTTTTTATTACTTTTGTTGCAGTGCCACTATTTTGTTATACTGCTTTCAATTCGAATTATGTAATAAATATATATACAAAAAATTAAATTATGCACATATTAAAAAATCACATTCATTCTGAATTGAATCCTAAGTGCATAGGATTTTTTCAATTAAAGAGAAAGAATAGTGAATTTAAAAGATTAAACAAAGAAACTAACGTTAGTCAAGGGAATAGCAAAAGCAAGTAGAGATGTTTGGTCAATCTTTATATTGAAACTTTAGAGCAAGCAAAGTTGTAGGGGGAAAAGGAAAGATGGTTTTCTTAACTACCAGTCAAAACCTATCTGCAAAAATCCAAAGAGTGACTAATGATAAAGAAGTTAGAAAGAAAAAATTCAAAGAAAGAAGAAAAGAGAAAAAGGATCCAAAGAGGGTTTCAAAGAAAACAAAATCAGATACTTAAAGTGGGAAAAGACATAGGTTTTTCTTCTGGTCTTCAGAAGAAGTATAGAAGCTAGCATTGATAGAAACGTATCATAGAAACACAATTTTTTTCAGTCAGTTTCTCATAAAAATATTTTACTATCATCGAATAACCAACCATTTTATATATATTTATTTGGCTTTGCTCTCTGTACATGATTTTGTTCTCATCTCTGTGTTTGTTTCCTCACTTTTTTGTTACTGACCGTGCAGTTCAGTAAACGAGAAATTGAGATTCTACACAATCTTAATCACATAAGCCATTATGATTATGAAGTCTTACTTTTCCTAAATTATAGTTTACTTTCTTGCTGATAATAATTGTGATAATTACCTCAATAATTACCACATCCTTAGTGCTAATACTAGTACTAACATTTTTGCCTAACAATTTTGAAATACTCGAGCACATTTTCGAATGTCAGCAGCTTTTCTCTCCCTCTCCTTTTTCTTGATTTCAAAATTTACATTTCGTCTCTGAGAACAAAAGACACGTTTATTTCTTTTTGAGATATGGCCATATATGTACGTACCATTCATTAATGAATTGATCAGAGAAACCCCCAGAGCCAAAATTTGTCTCTGAACGTTGTTAAGCTTTCTACATTAGTTGAACTGAAAAAGAAGAAAGCTTTCAGAGCCATACTTTCTCTCGTGTGCATTAATAAATGCAACTGAAAATATTTCAGAAAGAAAGGAGAAGGAGATCGAATTAGAAAGACCATTAATCGAGGGCAAGCAAATAAATGCACCACTGAAAATAAAATAAAAAAACTACAATTAAAACAATACTTTTCTTTTTTCAACTCTAACAAAAACCCACCTGCATTAATGGTTTGGAACATAATATTACCAACACTAAAGTTATATTTACAAACTGGATTAACACATATGACAAAAACTCACACGCACAACTTCTCATGATCGATCCACTAACATTTTAGAAAAATGTAAAGCCTAAAAATAAGGTACTAAAAAGCTAGAGAGAGTAAAAGAAAAAAAGAAAGAAAACTTGATATTTAATAAAGTCTAAGAAGAAGAAGGGGGCATAAGATTTAATCCAAGGTCATCTTTTTCCAAGACTAAACGAGCTTTGTTAGTCTCCCCCATATTAAAAGAAGAAGAATATTCAGGGTGCACTCTTTTCTTGGACATAAGTGGAACACCAAATAGTTTAGTACTTCTATTAATACCCATATCAGCTGCTGCTTCTTCAAGAATTGTCACACTGCTGCTTTGTGATGTCTTACTTGGAGAGTTAACGTTGTTGAAATTGCTCATCATTATATTCATGCCATTGTTGATCATTCCTTGTCTAGGATTAATCATATGTTTTTGGACAATAGGAGTAGCAGAAGCAGGTAATAGGGAAGAAGGATTATAAGAACTACTTGGTGCAACTGGTTTGACATGATTTTGAACAAAGTAAATAATGTCATTGTATAGTTTTCTCATATGAGCAAGTTCAGACATAAGCATATTGTTGCTTCTTCTTAGCCTTTCATTATCTTCTGAAAGAGCAGTGACAGTAGTGTTATTATTATTGGAAGAAGTTAGAGTTGTAGGTGAGTCGCACCAATTGATATTGGGTTGTTGTTGTTGTAGTAGTTCGTCTGAATCAGGTGGTGAAATGCTAAGCCTATTATTATTTGGGTAATTTGGAAAAAAATTTGGACCACTCATACTCATTTGATGGTTAAGGGAATGGTGGTGATGATTCATAGATATTTGTGGTTGAGCTGTTTTTCTACGGTGGATCTCGCACAGCAAATGTTTTTCTCCTCTTTTGAAAAACTCATTAGCAAACTCCCATCTGTCTGGTACAATTTTCCTAAAACCCTAAATACACCAAAAACCAACAAAAAAAAAAATTAGAAAATCTTGATAATATTTAGTATGGAGTATTATATTTTTTGAAGAGAAAATAAAGGAAAATAGTAGTACTTACATAGGTATTGAGTTGGCGGACGAAGCTAGAGAAATTGTTGTGTTTGAAGTAATTAGGGAGAAGGTCACGAGCAAATTCAGGAGGACGCCAAACAATAAAAGTAGAGTCATCTTCACCCCAAGAAACAATATGGTCAGTAGTTGGGTCATCAACTAGTTGGTATGTTTTGGTTAGGAATGGAGCTGGAACTGATTTCTGTGAGTCTAAAGATAGTAATATCCCTTCGCAACTGTCTAACATCAAAGCCATTGATTGAACAAAGAAAAGCGTAAAAATGGACTAAAAGATCGTTGCAATTTTTCTTGAATATTCAGAGAGAAAGAAGAGAGTGGCAATACTGAAACAAGATGACAAGAAAATAATGTTAAGAAGAAGAGAGAGTGAGGGAGGTAATAAGGAGGTTATTTTTGTGGATGGGGTGGGGTGAGGGGGTAATGAGGGGGGGGGGGGGTATATTTTACTGAAGTGCACCTCGGTTATGTGGTGAGAGAGAATAAGTGTCTGTATGTCTAGGACTGTGGAAATAAAGGGCCTTTCAAGACAAACCCGTGACATTTCTTTCTTCTCTTTCTACTGACTTTGATCCTCTCACGCACACTACAATATATAAAAATGGATTTTACGTTTTATAATTGATTCGTGTAGAAAAAATTTAATCTCATTTATTGTGAAAAAATGTAAGTTATATATATCGATAATATAATAAATTTTGTACTATTTGTATATTTTAATTAATATGTTATAATTAGTGGCGGATCCATTTTATTAGGTGAAGGAGTGTTGATTGACAGCTCTTCAATGAAAAATTATATTATATAGTTTAATTAAGTAAAAATTATATTTATGTATATATATTATGTATTTACTTTGTGTGTGTTAGTTTTGTATATTTTAATACTCCTTAGTAAAATTTATGGCTTTGTCACTGCTTATAACATGTAACTTATCATTATTTATAGATATAGATTACATGTAACCTATTGTTGTTATTGTTGTTGTATTACAAATAAATATTTATTAAATAAAATTACTTACGATCACTTTTAAATGACTTTATATAGCATGTACACACTTTATATCTTAAAACTCTATTATGAATAAAAATATATAATTTTCTATAAAAAAAATATAAAAGCATGATTTTTTTACGCTGTTATTATATGAAAATTAAACTCAAATTTTTTTGAATCACGCAGCCACTAGAGGAAGATGAAATTGACGGTGCCACACATACTTCTTTCTATACACCTTCTCTTTTCACTACTGTCTTTTATGTAAAATCTCTCTCTTCTTTTTTGGCTGCCTTTGCTCTTTAATCCCTGAAACTGCTACTTCTGAAGAATACTGGTTTTGCTACAGTTCCAAACTAAGCTAAGTTTCCTTAGCTGCTCTATTTTTACCAACCTTTGACTAGCTATGACTACTTTTTCTTGACATTTGACATATTTTAGGAAGTAGTATATCAATGGAAACATAGCTAAAAAGTTCTAAAAGCAACGATTACAGTAATTATTTTGGTCAATCCAGTAAGTTTCGTCAGAAGTATTATTAATTGAGGTAAGAAATATAGAGATGTACTTCAAATTATAATAATGTTGAAGCAAAAAGAAAAGAAGAAAAAGAAAGTATGTAAGTAAGCAAGCAATCCTCCTTTTAAGTTTCCACAATAAATACTTAATTAAGTAGTAAAAATTTACTACCGTTTCGAAGTCATTTTCTTCCTTTAAAAGGTTGTGAGATTTGACCAAAATTCTATAACTACACTGGGATAATCTTTAATACTTATTTTCTTTTTGCTATCTCCACATTATGTTAAGTTTTGGTAGGAAGATTGCTGTTTTCATCTTATGTACAAACACTTGTTGAACTTGCAAAAGTTTCTTTTTATTGCGGGAATTGTCTAGTAAGCTCTACCCATAATTATTACTCCTATGTTCATCAAATAAATAGTTCTTAAGTTGGGTAATAATAAAACAAAAAGGGCAATTTAGTCCTCTTTTGTAGATATTCTGTCCTTTGCAAAGAAACCTACTACAACCATATGAAAACTACAAGAAAACGAAAGAAGAAATGGAAGTAGAAGAAGAAGAAGAGTGGTCTATTTTAACTTCACGTCAAACGAGTCTCTTCTTCTTCTTTTTTTCATTTTGTAGGTTTCTATTTGTTGTATTATGGCACCAACCCAACAATACCACACTGTTACTCTCTTCCCAATTTCGAATCTAATCATTTTTAATTTTTCTACTACTCATCTTACTGTTCCTTAGCAGGCATAAAGCATAATAAGGTAAAAAAAAGTATCCATCGAACTACGTGACATGATTCAAAAGCCTGTTCCTAGTGACGATATTTCACATCTTCTTCTTCTTCTAATTGCTTCTCTTCTTTGTAAATATTCTAAACTTCAATATTCCAAATTTCATCATCTCGTGCAATTGTTTTGGTGGTTATCCTTAGAAATTTCTCACTCCCACTCTCTTATTATTGAATAGTGTTTTTCTTTCACTTTTTAGACCGTGTCTAGGCTTCTTTGAGCTTTGAGCCCCTTACCCCAACTAACAATTTTTTGGTTCGCTTTTTGACGTGTCTCAGGTGTATTTTGAATTATTGGCCTAAAAAGTTTTCATGAATAGCTGCAAAATAAATCATTATAGCTTTTCTTTCCTTGTAATGGCCCAAGAATTTCTTTTTCAGAAAAAAATAATTACCAAATCAAAGTCCTAGAGTAGTATTTAATTATACTACCTTTTTTTAAAGTATATATTATGGATTTTTTTGTACACATCAAAACTCACTTCCTTCAACCTTAACCAGTGTCAGAATACGAACTTGGTTCATACAATGCATGCAATATATATCCTTTAAGGTTTTTTTGGGGTGGTTTTTTTTTTTTTTTTTGGGGGGAGGTTATTTGAGATTCACAATATTGAGACATTGATTCATTGTTGATAGTAAGTGATAATAGTCGACAGTAAGAGTAGGGACATAATAACATGGCCCAAAGTGAAACCATAGGAAAATGATGACTAATAATTTCAATAAGATACCCCAACTGATTATTTTGATCATGGCTATGATACTCATTATTATTGTTAAAAGAAAAGTAAATTTCTCTATTTCACCACGCCAATCATCACTTCTACCTTTTTTCCTTTTCTTTTTGGCTGTTCTCCACACAAACTTCTGTCTAAAATTATCCAAAACTTCGTAACAAAACTAACAAGTAATCTTCCTTAAGAAGCTAACTTGTCCAAAAGTGATTGCTTTTTATTTTACTACATTACGACATATGAATATAAAAATATATATCTTATGTTTGCTTTTAATGAAACACATTATTAGTTTTGTAGACAAACATTATAAAATTGAGTATTCCTTAATTTTATGATGTTCTAACATAAGAATCCATCAGTATTCCCGCTTTCTTCAACATGCAACTTTATTTTTCGGAATTGTGCAAAGGTAGGAATTGGAGTTTGTACGAGATAAAAGTCATAAATGTAAAACTATCCTAATACGAAGAGTTTGTGAACTTACCAAAGCTTTTAAAGTTCAAAATTGAACTGAAATCTTAAGTTTAAATTTAAAAAATCTAACAGCACAGGGGAAAGCCCTCTTAGGTAAGTTATATAAGGAACCATATAATTTTGAGGATTTAACGTTTTATGCAACGAGCGTACAAATAACTTTTACATTATCAATATTTATTTACCAATCATAGTAAGTTATCTTATTTTTTTGAGTTATTAATTCTACTTTTAAAAAATATTAACCTGCAAATATTATCTTAAAAATGACATAATCGTGTAAAATTATTCAACTCTAACTTTAATTCTTATAATCAGTGTATATACTCACAATATTTCTCCTAAGAAATATATTTAGCTAATCAGAAAATTCTGAATAATGCAATGCACTTCAGTCCGTATATTGAATACGTCAACAACATGGGTGTAGACCTAAATTTGACCATATATACATGGGTATCGAATAGGCATGAAGGTAAAGAAGCTCTGAATATCGGTACAGTTGTTTATATATTTCAGGAAAATTATATTAAAACACTACAAAAATATTAAAGAAAAACAATTTAATAAAGTGTCAGCTTCAAGTCCCGATAATTTAAAAACAAAAACAAAATAAGATTCAAAATATATTTAATTCTAATTCTGAGAAAGAAGACTCTTAAACCTTCTCTTTCTCACTCTTTTTTCTTACCCTATATACTATTCTGTTCTCAGCCAGTAGTTCAAATTTTACAGTTCACACACCGTGGCTTCTGCAATCTGTATTCAGCGGCTGACATGGGAGACAGGGTCCTTGTTTTTTATATTATTTTATCTTTATTTTTATTTTTTTGTGTAAGTCTGTATATTATTACTACTTCTTTTTCTTATGCCATTCTCGTGATTTTTGCTTTGGAATTTTCCGGATCCTCCTATATTTATTCCCACCACTCTATTCCCCTATTCATGTTACATGCTTATATGTGGGAATATTTCACATGCAACTCTCAACCATTGCATCAATTTAGATGTACCATCTCAAATGTACCTTCTATTTTTTCACCTTTTTTAAACATCTCATAACTTTAATTTCTAATTTTTGTGTTTTTTTTTTTTAATTTTAGTATAATTTTCTAGTCAGTGGGTAGGAAGCTAAATGTATGTTATGATAGCTAGTTGTAATAAGACTTTATGATTAGTTATGATAATTATTTTCATAATTAGGAAATTATGAAGTAGAGAACAATGTTGATCAATCAACACCAAACAATGCATTAGCTATAATGAGCAATTAATAGCATTTTTCAGCAATGTAGGAAAGGCAAAAATGATCAATAATCAAGCCCTTGTTTTAGTGGTATCATTGTAAAATGATATATAGAATGGATGTTTCTAGTTTAGATTGGATAATTATGAAGCAGTTACAGATATAATAATTCTGTTGGCATATCTAAAATCTTCTCAATGTAAATTTTTTCCTTTCTATGAATAAATGAAATCACAAGCAAATCACGGGATATCTTGAACATTTTTAGGTGCTTAGATGAATTTTCGTGAAATTGAGGAGTCAGAAACACCATTATATGCAACTATAGGTATCTATTTGGCTATTCGATTTATATGTTAAAAAGATAATGTTTTAAGTGTAAATATATGTTCATTTTAAAGGTCTCTCACAAAGGTATTTCATATACAATCAAACTTCTATAAAATAACCTCGCTTATTTTAATATTTTTTGACTGCTATAGTAAATTGTTGTTATTGAAAATATATACATTATAACATAACATGAAATATTGGTTCTAAAGAAAAACTTCGCCTTTTATAGTAAAATACTGTTATAAAGAATGAATGTTATATAAATGTTTGATTGTATTTTGTTTTTAATATAACTTCATATTTTCTCAGGGATAATTTTGATTTAGGACTTTCTCCCATTTAAGAAATTCACGTGAAATCATTCTTTTTTTCTTTTTTACTTTTTGAGGGGTGGTGGTAATGTAAGTCGAGCTGAAAAATCTAAAAGTCATATGGAAGGAGCCCACTACTTATAAAATAAATACTAAATTGATAGTATCAGGAAAGAACATGCAAACACATTGGTTTTTGTTTTGGTATGTATGTAAAATCTCGGGAGAAGGAAGGGATAGTGAAAGGAACCAAGAAGATTCTATTCTATTACTATATCTTAAATATTTTTGCAGTGAAAAGTGAACCCCACTTAGGCACCCTCTCTCTCACATGACCACTGCCTATAAAATACTATTCTACTAACTATACAAATACAATAAATAATTCTCAAAACCATCATCTTCATTATATAATGTTAAGATGACAATTCCAAGGAGAGACAGCTTAAAACACAGACCGAATACGGATAAAACCTACTCCTACTCTTAAACCTAGATTCTCATCAACACACACAAAAACATGTACAGTCTCATCTTCTTATCTAATTAATTAATCAATTTTAATTGTTTGATTATGCGAATAGTGACACTAATGCACGCCTTTTTGCTAAAGCAGAAATAGAAATAGAGAAGAAAGAATCAAAATCAGTTCTGTGTAGGACAAGCTACAAGTTTTTTCCCTCTGTCTCTTCTCACACTCTCTTTTGTCCTATATATTGGACCCTTTCTGCAGGGGCGAGAAACTCCACATTTTTTCCCCTGCTTTTTTACTTATTTTAACTATAATTATTTTTATTTAATTAGGTTCAGTTTCTTGTCCACCATCAAGATTAATCACCTGTTTCCAAAACAAGCACTCAGTAAGTGCCCCTTAATTACATTATTTTGTTTAAAGAGGCATCTAACCTATTAAGATTCTCTACCATTTAGCAAAGTATAGATTTTGATTACAATAATACGCTTTAGAAAATACAGTACATTTCTGAAGAAATTGTGTTAAAGAAAACTTGGTACAATCTAAAGGAATTTGTTTTCCTCAAACGAAAATGACATGCAATCTTGATCATATTATTGTTGCAGCAAAAAAAAGATAAAAATTACGACGGAATTAACCTTTTTTCCTCGCCCGACGTTCGGTATTAACATTAGAGTTTAGACTAATTCGGCTTCATGCCGTGTAAGACCATTAAAGGGGAAGCGTTTATACTACTAATATTTTTATTCTCGATTCTCGGGACTCGAACTCGAAATCTCTGATTAAATATGGAGATATCCTATTTATCTCACAATTGATGGTCGAATTAACCTTGTATTGACACCCCTAACATCTTACTTTCAACATCACAAAAGAGTTTAACTTCTATATATTTATAAATTTTTATAACGAAAATAACGATCGGTAACTGTTCATTATAAGTAAACTAGTAACTTAAGAATAATACAAGCATCTATATATAAAAATTACACTATTAATATATATATAAAAAAATTATACCGTTAATTTATGTAAGGTACACCATGGAGTATAAAAATGGGTATGATTTAATCAACTTTCCAAACTCCTATCAAATAGGGTTGAGTCAAAGTTGGTCTTCTGCAAGATGCATGGTATTGTCTGGTACTCTGCATTTTCGTCATATATGCAAAACAGTTGTTGGATTTTTAATTCTTTTTTTGGTTTTGGGGGGGGGGGGGGGGGGGGCAATTGAGAAGAGGATAAATAATTCACGAGGGGGGTGGGTGACACGGGGGAGGGCGGAAGGGGGGTAATTGACAGCAGTAAATGATAAAAATTATAACATGAATGAATACAATTAAGAAAGGGTACACACGAGGAAATGGAGATCTGAAATAAATGGGCAGTGTGCTATGGCCTGTGCAGGAGAAGAAGGTACCATTTTCTTTTTCTCACAGTCTCTGTTTCTGCCCACGACTCCCTAATACTCTCTGCCTTCTTTCTTTTGTCCTTTTTTTCTTTTGCTTTCTAATGTGACAAAATCCTTCTGTCGACTCATATTTCCCCAATTCTCTCTCTCCTTCTATCTGTTATTAAGAGTACCTATTTTTCAGGCCACGTCCACTCCATTAATGCATGCACGTTATTTTTCGTACTACGGTCTAATTTTTTTTTTCATTTGTTTCGAATATTTTTAGTTGATATAGCGAATTGTTGTTATCTAACATACGAACATCACATCAATCCCTTTTTATTATAAAAACTAAGCTTTTTTGAATTTAATTTTTATATAGGGATGTTATTATAGAGAAATCTGACCGTAATATTTTCACTTATCCTTTTCTTTATCCTTTTCTTTTTCTGTGCGTTTTTCTCTTTCAAGACTCTCAACAGCAGATTTTCTAAAAATGAAGATAATTGTCTCCTGGTTTTGAAAGTTGAACTTGTCGCTTCTTTAGATATCTCTGGAATTATAACCGGTCATTTTCTGACATAATTGGTGTCTCCAAAATGAGTTTAAACTTTCATATACTTAAAGAATAATATAATTTTTATACTATTGTGTCACTTAAAAAATAATTAACTATAGGTATATGCATAACAAGTGAAACTAGTCAGCTGTATAATAAAATATGTTAAATTATACGTATAAAAGTTATTTAACAATTTATATAAGTTAAATCCTTCAAGATTTAAGAAAGATAAATATTCCGTTTCATTAGTGATGCAAATCAAAAGTAGAACTAGTATATACTAGTAGTAGAAGAATTAATTTAAAGTAGACAAAATAACACAACGTTTTCTTTTCTTATAGTAACACAGTCGATTACATTTGCTTTCCAAACATGTCGCCTTTGAAATATTAAAGGTCGTGTTGAAAATGATGCTAGTTTCTAAATTTCTTTTGCGGGTGAAAAGGGCCCTTTGTCAACCATACGAAACGAAGGTCAGTAAAGGTTACGTACTATGGTATTAAAATCATATAAACAAAAAACCAAACAAATAAAAAGTTAATTGAAGAATGAAAAGAAAAGGAGGAACTTTGATTCATATAGTACACCCTTTTTTTCCCTTGGTCAGATTAAAAAAAATTCATTTGATTGATTAGATAGGAAAGCATCTATAAGTAGAAGATGGATTAGAATAATAAATAAGTGTTAGTCTCCTTACAATAACTTCTTTAAGTGAAAATCACTAATAAAAAGTAGCTTCGATTTTTTTCCCCCTCAATCAAGCATAGGTCCAAAAGGAGTTTTCTACGACAAAAGAATGTGTAGACTTGCATGCATGGCTTGCCTGTTTATTTTTCTACCTTTTTTCTTTTAAAAAAGAAAGCACATTTTAATACGCTTTAGAGTTACATTAAAAGGAGAGAAAAACAAGGCTCGTCTTTCCTCCATTCTCTTTTGCGTCTTTTCATCTCCTTCTTTTTCTTCCCCTCTTTTATTTCTACCTTTTTCCTTACTTTTTTAAAGATCCCTCTAAGTATCAAAAGAACATAACAACTACTATTGTTTTGTATATTCCGGGTGTAACCAAAGAAATCATTACTACAAAGCGAAATAGGAAAAGAGGAATTTAAAAGTAATTTTATTTTATTTTTCACCCGATTTCCATTACTTATATTGAAATTCTCATTGATCCGAATTTACGCCATCATCAAAAGAGAAGCGCTTTCTACCAAAATATCTTACAATAAGTCGAAAACGGGCATCCCATTTGAGGTTTAAAGTGTATATACTAAATTACCACAAAAACGTGTGTGTAAATTAAGAATACTAATTATGAAAACATACTTAGTAAAATGAAAGGACAAATAACATTAGAGAAGATGATTCGACCTAATTGACATGAAATAGGGACCCACAAAAAAGGGGATCTTGCAAAGGAAGAGAAGTTAGTATGATTAAACAGAAAAGTGGAATTAGTGAGGGAATGTCAAAAAAGAGATGAATACAAGGGGGTGGGTTTTGGTAAAAATAGGTTAGAAGAGGGGAACATAAAGGCTGTTGGATCACATGCATATCACCTCTTTTTCTTCTTCTGTTTGCTCTTCTTTTTATACTGTGCCTCATAAACGTTAAAGAAAAGTTTGTGATTAACAAAACATGTCCCACACTTACCAAAGCTACTTCTTCCAACTCCTCAATCCAAGGGATTCCTATATGATGATAAATAGTGGAGTAATTAACCATTTCCTTTTTCTTTACTAATGATTTTTTTTTCAAGCTCGGTGCACAAAACATCCCTCATTTACGTATAATCCGGAGAAGAGTCATACCACCATGGGCGTGATGTAGACAGTTATCCTAATATAAACATTAGTGACTGCTTCCACGGTTCGAATTTGTGACCAATAGGTCACACAGAGTTAACTTTACAGGCTCCCTTTCTCTTTACTAAATGATCTAAATCATATATACCGTAAGTGTAAAATATTTTTTACATTATGTATTATCGTGATTTTACTTAGTGATAGTAGATTAGAATATTACAATCTTTAATAAATTATTAATTATTAATAAATTCAAGCTCGGTGCACAAAACATCCCTCATTTACGTATAATCCGGAGAAGAGTCATACCACCATGGGCGTGATGTAGACAGTTATCCTAATATAAACATTAGTGACTGCTTCCACGGTTCGAATTTGTGACCAATAGGTCACACAGAGTTAACTTTACAGGCTCCCTTTCTCTTTACTAAATGATCTAAATCATATATACCGTAAGTGTAAAATATTTTTTACATTATGTATTATCGTGATTTTACTTAGTGATAGTAGATTAGAACATTACAATCTTTAATAAATTATTAATTAACTAATATTCGTCATGTAGATTTATTTTTAATTTTCTTATAAGTAACGTAATAATAAAAATATTGTTTACACCATAATTTTTTTAGAACTTTAAACTCTTTAATTTTAAAGGAACTGAAAAAATAAAACATACATTTGGGTCCCTCCATCATCTTTGCCATCATTTCATGCATATGAAAGACCCACCCCAACTCTCCTCCATTTACTCACAAAGCATGCTTAAAGTCGGATACATATATTTGAGAATTTTATTTTTATTTTTATTTTTCTTAGATATATATATATTTGAGAATTTTATTTTTATTTTTCTTAGGTCATATATATGATAGCTACCAATAATGCAAGGTAGCTAGTATGAATTGTAATTTGATTGGGGTAATGAATATCTCATGATATGGAAATAAAAAGATTTTGTAAAATTTTATGAGCCGTTTGATCATGAGGTTATTATTCATCAACCATATCGATCTTGGAGAAAGGGCTTGATGAGTAATATCATCACTGAAATCATTTTGGTATTTATTTAGCCTTTCTCTGTTTCTTCGGGTTCGGTGATAGGAGGTAAAAGGGTTAATGTAACTATATTTTGAATCATTGGGTCTCTCAAGATTCCCTATATTTTTCACTTTCTTGTACTTACATATTTTTTTTGGTTTAGATATTATAGCAAAGTTATTACTGAATAGTTACCGAGTCAGGATTTCTATATATTGTTCCGTAATATATATTTCAGACACATACATATATATGTTGTGTATATAAAATGAATTAAATTACACTGATCTATCTTTAATATATTTTCAGTAGTCATTAGTCAATGAAGGGGGATAATATCCGTTTTTAACGGTTAAAATTGTGGTGATTTAACTTGATGCGTACGGTAAATCATTATTTTACTTTTAAGCTTATAGTTACTTAGGAAGAGAATAAAATAACTAAGTTTATCAATCATAAGGTTCCTCAAGATTCATTGTATCGTTACACTATGAATTGAATATAAGCTCTTCCTCTAAGTTTTTGAAACACATTCAAATCCCAAAAGGCAAAAGTCATGGATTTCACTTACCCTCTCTTTAGTAATATTTGAATTCTCCTTAATTAAAAGACTCAGAACGAATGTCATATCACCGCAAACCAAAAGTCGAAACCTATGTAAAAAATCTGTGACTTTACTTCAACATCCTTTTACACATCATTAGATTCCCACAATTAACAGAAAATTAGGCTTTCACTACTAGAAATCCGTTAAAAACCGACCAAAAAAATCCAATCAAAGTTGGTCGGTAATGGTCAATAACCGACCAAAATGCGACTATTTACGTGTGGACGGTATTTTAGGGGTCGGAAAGGAATACCGACCAAAGTTGGTCGGAAAGGTATTTGAGGACATTGCAAAATTTTAAGTGTGGGGTGAGGAGATCGTTTGGATGAGTTTCTGTGCTATTTTAGCTTAGTTGTAGTACTCATTCTTAAGTGTAGTAGCTTTTGTGGAAAAACAAAAACGAAAAAAGTAGAAAAATTGGACTTTTCCCGACGATTTATCTCCTTGACAGTTTTCTTGAGGGATTAAAGTCTAAACAAAAATTCAAAAATATGTCTTTTAGCTTTCTTTAGGTAGTAATAATCCCCTGTGATTTTTCTTTGTGCCTCGGTTCTTTTTCATGGGATGTAGTTTGAACCGGATAGCTTTTTTCTTTCCGAGTAGATTAGGAATTTAGGAAATAAAAGGAGGAAGAATGATGAACCTAAGCGCCCTTGACTTGTTTCATAGTAGCATATTTATGCTTTGGCATGTGTAGTATCTCCTCTATATTTTGATATTAATCTTGATGCCTTTATATATTGGATAGCATGTTTTGTGACGACTATTTCTCGTTTTCTTGACTTGTGTTCACTTTGCGCTTAATGCTTAATATCTCGTGGCTCCGTGAATACTTACATTATTTGAGAGTCGGAATGGGACCGTCCCTTAGTGAGTCATTTGCCATGTGTGGTGAGATTTTTTGTGTAGTCCATGTCATTGTACTTGTGTCTAGAACTTGCCCGGTATGTGAGTTGAAGCGAAATTTTAGGTGATGCTCGGTTTGAGAATTGATTTTAGGCTTTCTTTGATCTTTTTGAGCTTAATTGCTTATCACAAATAAAATCTATCCCTAGTTAACCCTTTTGAGCCCGTAGACCTGTTATTTGGTACCCACATTACAAGCCTATACCCTTTTTATTCTTAATTGACATTGTTTTGATCCTTTTACCTCTTAAAGCACTTTAATTGTTAGATGAGCGCTAAAAGAAGTAAGAAGGGACTAAGTGTGGGGTGACTTTTGAGTGGAACCAATGAAAGGAAGAAAGGTGCACTTGTTTTGTAAAATAATATACCACTAGCGAAAATTGAAAAAAAGAAAAAAAAGAAGAAAAAATAGAAATGAATAAATTGTTGTCTTATTCTTGCTAGTGGGTATGAACTAAAGTAGTGCTTAAAGAATAAGGGACTGTTTTGGGGGTGATATTGTTTATGAAATTGAAGTGGTGTTAAAGAAAATACGCTTAAAGTAATTTTGTGATGTATTAAAGTGCTTAGGAGGGTGAGTCACTATTCCTTAAATATATCCTACCCGTCCCTTAGCCCACATTACAACCATGAAAAAGTCCTAATTGATTTTAGATCGAGCGAGCTTACATTAGTAGAGATTTACATTAAGGGCAAGCATATGGTACCAATTGCATGCATGTGACTTCTTTGTGAGAGTGAGCGATTTTCTTTGATATATGTGAGTCATTAAAATATATTTGATCATGAGATTCGAATGTGTGGATTGAACTCGCTCTCTTATTCTTATTGTGAGGGCACATGGTTTCACGAGGGATAGGTAACGTTATTAGACTTCTCTATGATGTTGGGTGTTCAAGCCATGAGTGCATTGTGACATTGAGTCGGTTTTTGAGGTTAGGATTGTTGTGAGCATGTTGTTTTTGTTCGAATATTTTTTAAAGAATGACATAAGTAAAGGGAAGTGTATGTGATGCATATTCTAGAGCCTAATTGTTGCAAATAACCATGGTCATAGGTGTAGTGCGCTCTGAATGATAAGAGCTTAATTTTGTTTCGCCTACTATATTTATGGTTTGTTCGAGGACGAACAAAGGTTTAAGTGTGGGGTGGTGATGTTGGGCATATTTCGATATGTGTTGATGTTACTTTACCCATATTTTAACCGCTTTTTGATGCTATTTGATCTTTAAAATGCCCAACATGATTTAATTATTGGTTTTATGACTAATTGAGTTGTGTGTGATGATTTAGGGTATTTGGAGTGCAAAAATATGAAGAAAATGTGCTCTAACTAGAGGAAGAGGGGTTGGATGCATCGCATCCAATCTAGAACAAAATCAGATTTCGTGCAACCTTAGCAGTGAAGTCGGCCCATAGCATCCGCCTTAGCATCCGCACCTGGGCAAAGCTGAGATGGAGGAACAAAGGGTTCGCATCCACCCTAGCATGCGAAGCTGAGAAGTGGAGGACGAGGTGGATGCGACGCATCCACCCCAGCATCAATCGCTGAAGCTAAGTCGGATTAGGAATAGGAGAACTTTGGCCCACGACTTTTGTACGCAACATATAAGCCAAAAACGCCTCTTTTAGGTCATCTAACATATTGGGAAGGGGAAAAAAAGCCACGGCAAAGCTGTGGAGGCCGGAATTCATCAAGTTTCATCTTTCTCCCACCAAACTTAGTAATTTTTATGTTTCTTTGTATGATTTGTTATTTGGCTACCATGTCTATATGGAGCTAAACTTCACGTTCTAGGGTTATGGTTCTTTCATGACTATTGTTATTCGGATATTGATTTTGCCTTCTTGATTTATCATATTAGTTTATTTATTCAATCTTGCGCTTAATTATTTAATTGCTTGATCACCAATTGAATATTATCTACGAATCTAGAATTGAACTCGAAAGTGGGAATTCTATATTGCATATAGGATTGAGTAGGGCAAGTTCTTGAACTCTGGCATCGGTGAACGGATTCGTGGTTAGGATAGACATATACCTAATTGCCTTGATTGGTTGATTTACAGGAATTATAAATGCATTCTTGTTAATTCTAACTCCATAGACATATAGGCATTAGGTTAGCTTGAATAGGCGAGTAAGAACTCGACAGATTCTTATGAGCAATATTAACTCTGTCAATCAATAAGCTAGATAAATTAGTCGATCAATTCAATTTAAGAATACAATATGATTGTTAGATAGCCCATAACCCTAGATTGTTTTCATTACATTGATATCATAAAAAATCTGCTCTTTCTCTGTTCAAAGTTTATTATTTATATTTTTTTATTTAATTAGTTTAGAATAAAATATTTTTAGGTTTAATTCTTGTTTAGATAATTAGGATAGTCTAATTTAGTTAATAGTTAATCATAAGTCCTCGTGGGTTCGACATCCGACTTTTAGTCACTTTATTACTTGACGACCGCGTATACTTGCGTGAGTGTGTTTGGTCGCAACAAGTTTTTGGCGCCGTTGCCGGGGACTTAGAAATTAACTATTTTTCTACATTAGGCTTTTACTTTTATCTTTACAAGTCTTTTTTTCTTCTCTTTTTGTAAATATTTTATTTTTATAACTATTTGATTTTTCTCTTAGTGTGTTTCTAGTTCTTTCACCATGACATCTGGGGATGAAATATATAGAGGTAAGGTTATTGATGAAGACTCTTGGTTGACGGAAGACTTATATGGCCCGTCATTTTGGGCTTGTCATGACCTGAACTCTTGGAAAGCTGAATTTGAATATGGGAGTAAGGGTTGGTATTGGGACGAATACATAGAAGTCTACTAGTCTTATATTTAATAATTTAAAATATTTTAAAAATATCTAAAATATTAAGTCATGGTCAAAGAGATACCGTTAGTGTTGGCAATATACAAAATATTTATTTTCCGCTAATTATAGCTCATGTAGCAGAAACTAAGAGCACTGTACATCTACTTTCGTGTTTACTTTTGAGTATCATAATATCAACATATTTTTGTGGTTTTTTTTTTTTTTTTTTTTTTTTTTGCAGTAGCCCGTAGGTGATACAACCATAATTATGTTCTACGTGCAAAGTGAACCTATCTACATGCAAAAGATACATATATTTCGTCAAAGTAGATACTACCTTAGCATTATGGAGTTTGCTAAGATAAGGACAACGAAACTTTTTCTTTTTTGGTTTTTCATTGCTGTTTGGTATTCGTATTGGGGTCTGATTTAAATTTGAATTCGCACCGAATATCTCACCTTAGGGGTAAAATGATTCTTAAGAATGGCAATTCTATACTTAGATCCAACCTAGAACTTCTAGTTAAAAATATATACTCCGTAATACTTATCACTCCATTACAAACTCTTATTGGTAACAAGAAACTTGAAACTAGAGTTGGTTGTGCTACAAACGTAGTAAGTTAGAACTGTTGCTCTCTAAAGGGAAACTCATTTGAGAGCCCAAACAACACACGTGCTCTATGCTGATTACAGACTACTAACTCAGTGCTCCTTCCCCTTTTTCCCCCTTTGGATCTATTTAGCATGAAAGAAAATATTTCAGGATTGAACTGTTTATTGTGTAAAAAACATATCTTGTGAAATCAATTTTTTAATCATTTTCATAGTTGGTTGAATATAAAAATAGATGAAATATGGTAAACTTGAGGTGGAGGATAACAATTATATAAGCATAGTATTTGGTGATATTATTGAAGTAATAAAGGCTTAGTAAATTGTTATCAACATAATATAATAGGAGTAATTGTTAGTCGAAACAGTGAAATGAAGTAAGAGATAAAATATTTTCAAAGAATAAGAACATCTGACTATAATAAGCGGTGGAAATCATTTTGTTGGTTTAATACATATATTTCTTGAAGTAAACACTTCTAAAACATACAGGAGAGTCCACTCTTAAAGAAAAACTAACATAACATATTAATATAAAGCTTCAGTAGCGTTTTCATTAACCACCACCTAAATTATGCCCGTGTACGAGATGCTAAAGGTACTAGTTTTGTTACATTAAGCTCCCGTTTGAATATAGAGTTTTTTAATTTTTTTTCAACAAATAATTTAAATATTATTTATTCATGAAATCTGATCAATTTTTTGGGCCAGTTTTTGAGTGAAAATCTTTTCTTTCACTTACAAAACTTTAACTTTTTTTCAAATTAAAATGTTTGTCCAAAAAAACTTCAACTTCCAAAAATTATTTTTTAACACAACTTCAAAAACTTCTTTTTTCAAGTTTCAACCAAATTTAATCCAAACACTATGTAATTATATTAGATAATGAGATACTTTAAAGATAATAGAAAGTTGAAAATTTAGAGTATATCTTTCCCCATATCCATAAAATGTGGTTTTACTTTAACTGGGGTTCAGCCTTTTGGTTCATAAGTCCCCATATGTAACAAGTCGAACTAAGTGGACCAACGCACAGATTGCAAAAGGATGAAACTTTGGCAGAGAGTATAAAGGAAAGGAGATGCATATTTGGGTTCCAGAACAAAAATCCACATAGATACAACATCAACATCTCTGGAAACAGGCCAAAAAGATATACAAAGTGGAAGTTTAGAAGAGGGCAAATGACCCCACCCTCTCAACACCTAGTGATATGTGCAAACCAAGTAAAAAGGAAAAGATAAGAAGAAAAACAGCTTTATGGAAATAAGGAGCCTTTTCCATGATGATTGAATTTGTTCAAAAACACTTGCATTTTTTACTGTCTACTACATTTAGTACACGACTCCAATACGTACAAACAATTTGATGGAAAAAGGTACGTTAGAAGGAAAGGATTCAATAGAAAATAGCTAGAGCCTGCATAAACCTTTTTTCTTCAAATCCTCGAGTCCAGTTAGCTAGCCCACTGTTCAAAATTCGATGAATTCTTCAAATCCCCGAGTCCAGTTAGCTAGCCCACTGTTCAAAATTCGATGAATAATACGTTTTCGGGATTAAATTTGAAAGGAGTTTATTTCAAGTTTGGTTGCAATAAAATCGTGATATAATTAATCCCGAGATTAAAGTATTATTTTTATCCCCATGGGGGATCAGATAACTAATCCCGGGATAATTAATCATGGATAACTTATTTGCCAACAAAACGACCGCTTAGTGTGCATCATAGATCAAACTTATGATGTGTACATAATTGTTACACCCCATAATATTCCCACGCATATATGAAGTTAAGGATTTACGAGGTTTTGGTACCACTAACTAGCTGAAGGCACGTTACCCGGCAGAGAGGTAATTTCATTTGGCCAAAATTGCGCCAGCTGTCCCACCGGGCGCAATGGCCGGTGCGGGATGACCCGTTTAGCTCTTGGGACGGTGGAATTTTCTAGATCAGGTATAGTATAAAAGGCAATGCAACTCTCTTCTCTTTAATTCTAGGAGATATTACCCATTTTAGCTCACTCAAAATTCCTTCAAACCCCTTCTAGAATTTCCAAACAATCTAAGGCCGAATCGGAGGCGAACCCCATAGGATCTAGCGTGAATAAGCTTGAAATCGTCATTGTAATATCAGTTGCTTTGTTATATCAATTTCTGAAAATTCATTGAAAGAGGAGTTAATCACCTTAGGAGCATAAGAATTCAGAAGGTATAACTAGTTCTTCAAAAAATATATGTTGGACAACTTTCTTTCTTGGCATGAGTTGGTGAAAGCGTTCCTCTCTCTAAAAAGGATTTCTGTGCTGTAAGATTTGTTTGTTCTGAGTCCTTCTTAGTAACGGTGTTTCTGTCCTCATACATTCTTACCGGTAATATTTCTATCAAGATTGTAGCGTTTCAGATAATGTCCCGAAGTCGGAGAAATATGCTTCATCTTGAATTTATTTTACTTTACATCCGCGCTATAGTCGGCCAGGTACGACACCTATTGTGCAACTACTAATCAGTTGGGTATGATGAGATACAATGTGAGATACTATCGAGTTCTTGGGTGGCCGGGTACGACCGAGCTCTCTATGAGGTTGGGTACAGAATGATTTTCCATGAAACACTATCGAGCCCCTATGTGGCTGGGTACGATCGAGATCTCTTGAGGCTAGGTACAACCGAGGCATCATGAGAACTCGATCGGGTACAATATGAAATGATATGCCCCAAAGAGTGGCTGAAAAATATTATATTATATTATATTTGGTGCATAGTATCCTTAGGTGGCTTAACCTATTATAAAGCTTGCATACTTTTAAGTTTTATGGTTTTCAGAGTTTACGTCCCCGGTGGCTTGTCTTCGGTATTCAGGTCGAAATCATATATTCATATCTCTCATGTTATGTCTTTGATTTACATGTCTTCTCTTACATACTCAGTACATTTGTCGTACTGACACCTCTTTCTTTTGGGCACAGTTTTTATACCCATATGTACAGATAGACCCGATGACGTCCCTCCCCAGTAGGGTGTACATTTCAGCTTTCGATTGTTGCACTCCACTTCTCTGGAGCAGCTGTTCAGAAATTGATAGGTACTGAAGTGTATATTCCAGTCATTTTGGATATGGTGGGGCCCTGTCCCGATCAAGTTATGTGTTATGGTACTCTTAGAGGCTTGCAGACTAGTATTTGAAAGTATGTAAAAGTAAATGTTGTAATGACCCTGTTAGTAACGGTTGTGTATGTATGTATATACATATGTTTATATATATCCAATGTTAAGATTTCTCCCACAGTCAGCTATGATCGTTTGAACATTTATGCAGAGGCCTCTTTGGCCTAAATTTTATGTTGTAAGGCCAAGTATGGACATCATTTCGCACGGGCCTTTGGACATCGTACGTCGATTGCATTGATGGTAGGCTAGAATCCCATATTTTACCCATAGTATTGCACTCAAATTACTGTATTTTACTTGTGTTTGAGCTTGAATGTTAGTGTATTGCACTTATTGTGTATTTTATGCCTTGTAGGAATTGATTTCAAGTTAAAATGATATTTGAAAGCTAAATCGAACAAGTTGGAGCTTTGAAGTCTGAGTAAAAGTGCAAAGAATTAAGTCGGAATCACGTTCGGGGGTCGAGGACCAAGTCTGGATATAAAAAAATGAGTAAACGAATTCACTCTGAGAAAATCGCACTACCTCCCCGCGGGCCTCATAGCGCTAGTGCAATTTTCCTGCAAAGTGAAAAAAAACTCAATTTCTGGCCAAATTTACACTGCCGCGCGGCATGGTGCAAAAAGTGGCAAGAAATAATTTATTGGCACTTTCTGAAATTCCCTACATGCGCGTCGCATGGGGCGGGACGCGGCGCGATAGCACAAAAATGTTAGAGTGACTTCTCATTTCCGCTAAAAAATGGTAGTTTCGTCCGGGGTTTGTTATGGGAGCGGCTTAAATACACCAAAACACCATTGTAGAGGGACTTTTGATAGAATTTTGACCAAATGAGGCCAAGGAGGCTAAGGAGGAGTTGGAAGAACACAAGCACAAGGATTTCATCATTCCTTTCTCACTCAAGATCCGGGTTTGGATTGAATTTATGTTTTCTTATACTTTAGTTACATTTGTGAAGAACTTCTCCATGTCTATGGAGTATATCCTTTTGGATTTTGATGGATTTGGTGTATTGATGATTGTTTGTGGATTATAACTCTATTTTTATGTATTTGAATCATTTTTGGAAGATTTAATTGTTGTATATGTATTCACTTGTTCTTGTAATCGAAAGAGGCATAACTTGTGATATCTTTGCATTATATTGTTGGTTGAGTTCATAGATCCTTCAAAATAATCAAAAGAGGCTAGTTGAATCATTGATTAAACCTAGTTAGGAGGATAATCGAGAAAGGTTCTCCTAAAGACCAATCCATTACGCATTCTTGCATATCTTCACAGAGCTTAAATTGGTTCATAATGAGAGATTGAAACTTAATCGAGAGAGGAGTTTCTACTAAATAATTGTACTGATAATTAAGTGAATTTGAGAGACTCACTTGAACATTAGAAGTGAATTATCTAGAGTTAAATCCTACACAATTATCTTGCACCTATCCTATCAAAACCCCATTTTCTCCTATTGATATCTTCCTTTGCTTAGTCCTTGCTTCGATTGTCATTAGTCAATTAGCTCTAGATTCTTAATTAATTTTAGTATTAACCACATAAATCTAAATTGTTGATTATCTTGGATAGCAATCTAGATACAAACTATGATAATACTGTTTAACTCCAATCCATGTGGATACGATATTATATTATACTATATTCGACTAGCGAGCATATTTAAGTGTATGTTTTATGCTCGTCAAATTTTGGCATCGTTGCCGGGGATTGGCAATCAATAGTGTTTGAAATAGTTTGTAGTGCTAATTCAGGAATTAGCTTTTAATTTTTTATTTTTAGTTTTGTTATGTTAACTTCTCTTCAAGATTTCTTTTGTTGAAGAGCCTATTCTTGATACTGAACTCTATAAAATGTAAAGATGGAGTACAACCAGCCTAAGAAAACGGTTGAAGAGTTAGCAGCTGAACATTGTCAGCGGACTGCTATGTGTTTTAAATGCAGTGGAAATCACCTATGGATTGATTGTCAAGTAAGTAGGTGTTCTTCCTATGGTTCATCTTTTGAACACTCTCACTTTGTCTCTAGTCCGTACAGGTATGAGGATTCATATGGGCACAATTCTGACTCTGGTTGGGATGAATACCCTTATTATGACTGGAATGAAAGCGAAGTGATACAACCACCTCAAGAGGAGAATGGCAGTTTAGAAGATCTTATGTATAAGTTCATAAATAAGGTGGAAGAGAGATTTACACAAGATGATGAAGCCATTAACAACCTAACAATGCAAGTGAGTCAAATAATAAGTACACTTTAAGAAAGCTCATTGCATTGTGATGATGAATATATAGAGGAGATACCCGGTGAGAATGAGCCTACCCGAGATGATGAACATCTATAGAGAGAGTTTTCCACTCTACAAGTGGACTCTGTTTCAGCTGAGACGATTGAAAATGAGGCTTTGGTAGATTACGAAGCAATAAAAGAAGAGTTCAAATTCTCATCCACTTATGGTAGGCTATAATCCCGTATTTTAGTCACTTATTGCACTCTAATTCACTGCACTTTACTTATGTTGAGCTTTAATTAGGCGTGTTTTGCACTTATTGTGTGTTTTATGTCCTGTTGGAGTGATTCCGAGCTATGTAGATGTTGTGGAATGAATTCATGCTATTTTGGAGCTTTGAAGTCTGAGTAAAAGCCCAAGGGTTAAGTTGGGATCGTGTTCGGGGATCGACGGATGATAATGCACTTTAAGAATGAAACAAAGAATCGAGCAGGCATACTGTGCATTATCCAGTAAAATGCACATAACTTTTCGCTCATAAATCCGTTTGGCTCCATAATATATTGTTGGAAAGCTATTTAAAAGGGCTACAACTTTCATGTTTTAAGTTTTCCCAAATTCCCAACTTACCACCCAGGTGCGCGACCAAGTGCGCGATCGCGCACCTGAGCGCGCACTTGGGGCAGAACAATGTGCAAAATACGCGACCAAGTGCGCGACCGCGCATGTTCTGTCCGGGAAAAGTTCTATTTCACTAAGAAAAGGGTAGTTTTGTCCAGGATTTGTTTTGGGGGCAGATTAAATACCCAAA
Source organism: Nicotiana tabacum (assembly GCF_000715075.1). Classification (NCBI taxonomy): domain Eukaryota; kingdom Viridiplantae; phylum Streptophyta; class Magnoliopsida; order Solanales; family Solanaceae; genus Nicotiana; species Nicotiana tabacum. The sequence goes on from NC_134091.1 coordinate 19,769,765, forward strand.
ATACTATTTTTGACACACTTTTGACTTACCTTAGACCTAGGGAAGCTAAGGAGAAGGGGGAGAAGCAATAGCACAAGGATTTCATCCTTCCTTCCTCACTCAAGATCCAGGTTTGGATTGTATTTATGTTTTCCTCTACTTTAATTTTATTTGTGAAGAACTTCTCCATATCTATGGAGTAGTTCCTTTTGGGTTTTGATGGATTTGGTGTATCGATAGTTGTTTGTGGATTATAACTCTATTTTTATGTATTTGAATTATTTTTGGAAGATTTAATTGTTGCATCTATGATCACTTGTTCTTGTAATCGAGAAAGGCATAACTTGTGATATATTTGTACTATATTGTTGGTTGAGTTCATAGATTCTTCTAAGTAATCAAAAGATGCTAGTTAAATCCTTGATTAAACCTAGTTAGGAGGATAATCTAAAGAGGTTCTCATAAAGACCAATCCATTAAGCATCCTTGCATATCTTTACCGAGCTTAAATTGGTTCATATTGTGAGGTTGAGACTTAATCGAGAGAAGAGTTTTATGCTAAACAATTATACTGATAATTAAGTGAATTCGAGAGACTCACTTGAACATTAGAAGTGAATTATCTAGAGTTAGATCCCGAACAATTATCTTTCACCTATACCATCAACCCATATTTTCTCCCATTGATAACTCTCTTGCTTACCTTTGTTGCGATTGTCATTAGTCAATAGGTGTAGATTTAAGATTATTAATTATATAAACCTCAACTGTTGATCCTCCTGAATAGGAATCTTGCTACAAACTACGATAATACTATTTAACTCCAATCCATGTGGACACGATATTTTACTATACTATCTCTGACTAGCGAGCACAATTTAAGTATGTGTTTTGCGCTCATTAAATTTTGGCGTCGTTGATGTTTGAAGTAGTTTGTAGTGCTAATTCAGGAATTAGCTTTTTATTTTTTTCTTTTATTTTTAGTTTGTTTGGTTAACTTCTCTTCAAGATTATTTTTTTTCTTGAAGAAATCTTGAAGAGCATATTCTTGTTATTGAACTCTAAATGATGTGAAGATGGAGTACAACCAGCCTAAGAAAGCGATTGAAGAGTTAGTAGCTGAATATTATCATGGGTATGCTACGTGTTTTTAATACGGTAGAAATCATCTTTGGGTTGATTGTCAAGCAGGTAGGTATTCCTCATATGGTTCATCTTTTAAATACTCTCACTTTGTCTTTAGTCCATGCAGGTATGAGAATTCATTTGGGTACAATTCTGACTCTGGTTGGGATGAATACCCTTCTTATGACTGGAATGAAAGCGAAGTGAGACAACCACCTCAAGAGGAGAATGGTAGTTTAGAAGAGCTTATGTATAAGTTCATAAATAAGGTGGAAGAGAAATTTATACAAGATGATGAAGCCACTAACAACCTAACAATGCAAGTGAATCAATTAGTAAATAGATTTAGCTCGTTGCATTGTGATGGTGAATATATGGAAGAGATACCGTGTGAAAATGAGCCTACCCGAGATGATGAACATCTACAGAGAGAGTTTTCCACTCTGTAAGAGGACTCTGTTTTAACTGAAATGATTGAAAATGAGGCTTTGATTGATTATGAAGCAATACAAGAAGAGTTCAAACCTCCATCCACCTATCCACAATTGCAATTTTTTGTAGAAGAGAATGAGAAACAAATGGTCTTGGACTTACAAGAGGAGTACTCACATGAACTTTCTTCTTCATTTTTTTATTCTAACCTTGATCATGTGAATTTTGTTTTTGGGGATTTACAGGAATATGCAGGGATTGATCTTGTAAATGAATGCAGAAACAAGTTACGGATAATCCTACAAGAACAATCCTCCGCTCAAAATGAGGCCAAGAAAGAAAGAAGAGAGCGGGTCTTTCAAAAATCCCTAAAGGACTTTGGACTGATGAGCTCCATAAAGAATCCCGAGGAGCGAAATCGAAAAATGCATTCAGAATTAGGGGTGGAGTTCACAAGTTCTCAGAAGTGAAAAAAGTTTAGGGGATTTTTCTTTACCTCTTGCTTTTTATTTATGTGTCATGGGTACATGCCACAATTTAAAGTGTGGGGTGGAGATGTAAATATGTAAATAACTGTTTGTTTGTGTTTCTTGTGTGTGTTTTTGTTTCTTTTGATTTAAATTATTAACCCGTTAAGAATATATATATATATATATATATATATATATATATATATATATATATATATATATATATATATATATATATATTCTCTTTATTCATGAATAATAATTCCCCCTTAATTTTTCTTTGTGCCGCGGTTCTTTTCCAAGGGTTTTGTTTGAACCGGGTGAAATTATTTTTTTTTATTTTTTTTTAGGAGTAGGAATTCTTGTGCTGCAATTTGAAATGAAAGCAATATCTCTTAACTGTATTATGCCTTGAGAATAGCAAGTGTTTTAGTTGTAACGCTTAGGCTCAGTTTTGACTCTTGTATAAGCACCTTAAATTGTATGATCTTAACTTTCCTTAACTGCTTTGACTAGAGTGTCTTGATGAGTTCGATCCTGAGTGAGTATGTGCCATGTGTGGGTGAGGTTTTGTGTTATTCTGTGCATTGCATTTGATGTCTAGAACTTGTCTTGTTTATTTGCAAAGCGAAATAGTAGTTTTATTCAGTCTTGGAAGTGATATAGGCGTTTCTTTGTTGAGCTAGATATTTGTGTTTACCCACCAAATTGTTATGTATCTTAGTTAACCCTCTTTGAGCCTATAATATTGTTTCTTTGGCAACCACATTACAAGCCTTACCCATTTATTTTAATTGACCATCTATTTGAACTATTCACCTCTCGCGAGCACTTGAAATTGTATAAACTTTGTAAAAGTTGAAGTGTGGGGTGGTTGGTTTGGCTTTTGAGTGGAACTATTGAACTAAGGAGAAAGGTGCACTATTTTGAAAAAGAAAGAGCCACTTGAATTGAAAAAGAAAGAAAAAAATAAGTATATGATTGTGAAAAATATTCCTTGATAGTGGTTACTTGATGTAATTATGCTTAAAAAAAGTAGGGAGTTAATGTATATTGATGTGAAGGTAGAGCTATGGTTTGACATAAGTGTGGGGTTTTGAACGGTCAATTGTATATATTATAGTGCTTAGGGAGGTGTAGTCAATATATCCAAATGTATCCTACCCGTCCCGTAGCCTACATTACAACCAATTAAAGTCCTACTTGATCCTTGACTGAATAAGCTCAATTACTAGAGTAGTACACTACGGGCAAGCTTATGGTACATCTTTTGTTGCACATGAATGTTGTTCTAAGAGTGAGCGAATTCTTCTTATCTTGAGTTCCTAATTGTTCTTAAACTTTATTGTTTGTGGAACTATTCCCTATTCTTGTGTGAGGGCACTTGATTCATGAAGGAATAGTAATGTCATTGACCTCTGTGTTAGAGTAAGTGAGCAGGCTGTGAAAAATGCGTGGTGTTATTGAGTCAACTCTTGAGGCGAGGATGTTACGGTCTTGTGCTTAATCTTTTCTAATATTCTTGGTGTGATGAGTTAGGAGAGTTGTTTAAAACGATCATGTCTATGTGAAGTGTAGTTTGATTGCTCGAAGACGAGCAATGCTTTAAATGTGGGGTGTTGATGGTAGGCTATAATCCCGTATTTTAGTCGCTTATTGCACTCTAATTCACTGCACTTTACTTATGTTGAGCTTTAATTAGGCGTATTTTGCACTTATTGTGTGTTTTATGCCCTGTAAGAGTGATTTCGAGCTATGTAGATATTGTGGAATGAATTAATGCTATTTTGGAGCTTTGAAGTTTGAGTAAAAGCCTAAGGGTTAAGTTGGGATCGTGTTCGGGGATCAACGGATGATAATGCACTTTAAGAACGAAACAAAGAATCGAGCAGGCATACTGCGCATTGTCCAGTAAAATGCACATAACTTTTTGCTCATAAATCTGTTTGCGCTCCACAATATATCTTTAGAAATATATTTAAAAAGGCTACATCTTTCATGTTTTACGTTTTCCCAAATTCCTAACTTACAACTCAGGTGCGCGACCAAGTACGTGATCCTGCGCACTTGGGGCAGAACAATGTGCAAAATGCGCGACCAAGTGCGCGACCGCGCATGTACTGTCCGGAAAAAGTCCTATTTTGCTAAGAAAAGGGTAGTTTCGTCCGAGATTTATTTTTGGGGCGGATTAAATACCCCAAAACATCATTTTTGACACACTTTTGACATACCTTAGACCTAAGGAAGCTAAGGAGAAGGGGGAGAAGCAATAGCACAAGGATTTCATCCTTCCTTCCTCACTCAAGATCCGGGTTTGGATTGTATTTATGTTTTTCTCTACTTTTATTTCATTTGTAAAGAACTTCTCTATATCTATGGAGTAGTTCCTTTTGGGTTTTGATGGATTTGGTGTATCGATAGTTGTTTGTGGATTATAACTCTATTTTTATGTATTTGAATCATTTTTGAAAGATTTAATTGTTGCATCTATGTTCACTTGTTCTTGTAATCGAGAGAGGCATAACTTGTGATAGATTTGCACTATATTGTTGGTTGAGTTCATAGATTCTTCTAAGTAATCGAAAGAGGCTAGTTGAATCCTTGATTAAACCTAGTTAGGAGGATAATCGAAAGAGGCTCTCCTAAAGATCAATCCATTACGCATTCTTGCATATCTTCACCGAGCTTAAATTGGTTCATATTGTAAGGTTGAGACTTAATCGAGAGAAGAGTTTATGCTAAATAATTGTACTGATAATTAAGTGAATTCGAGAGACTCACTTGAATATTAGAGGCGAATTATCTAGAGTTAGATCGCGAACAATTATCTTGCACCTATACCATCAACCCATATTTTCTCCCATTGATAACTCTCTTGCTTACCTTTGTTGCGATTGTCATTAGTCAATAGCTGTAGATTTTAGATTATTAATTATATAAACCCCAACTGTTGATCTTCCTGGAGAGAAATCTAGCTACAAACTACGATAATTGTATTTAACTCCAATCCTTGTGGACGATATTTTACTATACTATCTTTGACTAGCGAGCACAATTTAAGTATGTGTTTTGCGCTCGCCATCCACGTATCCACATTTAAAAATTTTAGTAGAAGAGAATGAAGAAGCATTGGCCTTGGACATACCACAGGAATATTCACATGACCTTTCTTCTTCATTTTCTTATTCTAACCTTGATCACGTGGATTTTGGGGATTTACAGGAATATGCAGGGATTGATATTGTGAATGAATGCAGAAAAAAGTTGAGGATTATCCTACAAAAACAATCCACTGCTCAAAATGAGGCCAAGAAAAAAAGAAAAGAGCGGGTCTTACAAATATCCTTAGAGGAGTTTGGCCTGATGAGCTCCATAAAGAATTCCGAGGAGCGAAAACGAAGAATGAATTCAGAATTAGGGGTGGAATTCACAATTTCTCGGAAATAGAAAAAGTTTAAGGGAGTTTTCTTTACCTCTTGCTTTTTATTTGTGTGTCATGGGGACATGCCACAATTTAAAGTATGGGGTGGGAATGTAAATATGTAAATAACTGTTTGTTTTCGTTTCTTTTGATTGAAATTTTTAAAGTCGAAGAAAAAAAAATATTATTTTCTTTAGGTAGTATAATAATTGCCCCTTGATTTTTCTTCTTGTCGCGGTTCTTTTCCAGCGGTTTTGTTTGAACCGGGTGTAGTTAGTTTTATTTTTTTTAGGAGTAGGAGATCTTGTGCTGTGATTTTAAATGAAAGCAATATCTCTTGACTTTATTATGCCTTGAGAATAGTAAGTGCTTTAGTTGTGACGCTTATGCTCAATTTTTGACTCTTGTATAAGTACCTTAAATTATATGATCTTAACTTTGCTTAACTGATTTGACTAGAGTGTCTTGATGAGTCAAATCCTGAGTGAGTTATGTGCCATGTGTGTGTGAGGTTTTGGGTATTCTGTGCATTGCATTTAATGTATAGAACTTGCCCCGTGTGTTTGCAAAGTGAAATAGTAATTTTATTTAGTCTTGAAAGTGATATATGTATTTTTTTGTTGAGCCAGTTATATGTTGTTACCCATCTAATTGTTATGTATCCTAGTTGACCCCTTTGAGCCTGTAATCCTGTTTCTATGGCAACCACACTACAAGCTTGACCCCTTTGTTTGAATTGTCTATTTGTTTGAACCTTTTACCTCTCATGAGCACTTGATTTTCTTATGAGCTTGTAAAAGCTAAGTGTGGTATGATCGGGTTTTGAGAGGAACTATAGAAAAAGGAGAAAGGTGCACGGTTTAAAAATTTGTGAGATCCACATGCAAAGAATTGGGTAAAAAAAAGTTTGATTGAAAAAAAAATAGAAAAGAAAAAAAAATTGATTCCTTGCTAGTGGTAGTTCTCACCTTGTATGTGCTTAAAGATATGGGGAGCTTGAAGCTGTTATGAATGAAGGTTGGGGTTTGGTTCAGCACAAGTGTGGGGTTTAAATTGCTAATGTATATATATATTAAAGTGTTCATGGAGGTGTAGTCACTATATCCAAATGTGTCCTACCCCTCCCACAACCTACATTACAACCAATTAAAGTCCTCTTGATATTTGACTGAATGAGCTTGAATTAGTAGAGTATTACACTACGGGCAAGCCTATGGTACGTCTTTTATGGCACATGAAATTTATTTCTCTGAGAGAGTTAATTCTTTCTATCTTGAGTTCCTAATTATTCTTGAACTTTATTGTGTGTGGAACTATTCTCTATTGATTGTCTGGGGGCACATGACTTGTGAAGGAAAGGTAATGTCTACGGCTTCTATGTTAGAGTAAGTGAGTAGGTTGAAAAACAAAATACGTGGTGCTTGTGAGTGTGAGTGTTGAGGTTAGGATGTTATGATATGGTGCTTAGTCTATTTTAAGTATTCTTGGCATGATGCGTTAGGGAAGTTGTCTGATAAGAAGGTCATCTCTATGTGAAGTGCAGTTTGATTGCTCGTCAGTGTGGGGTGTTGATGGTAGGCTAGAATCTCGTGTTTTAGCCATAGTATTGCACTCAAATTACTGCATTTTACTTGTGTTTGAGCTTGAATGTTAGTATATTGCACTTATTGTGTATTTTATGCCTTATAGGAATTGATTTCAAGTTAAAATGATATTCAGAAGCTAAATCAAACAAGTTGGAGCTTTGAAATCTGAGTAAAAGTCCAAAAAATTAAGTCGGGATCACGTTCGGGGGTTGAGGACCAAGTCTGGATATCAAAAAATGAGAAAACGACTTCACTCTCAGAAAATTGCACTACCGCCTCGCGGGCCTCATAGCGCTAGTACAATTTTCCTACAAAGTGAAAAAAAAAACTCAATTTCTGGCTAAATTTACACTGCCACGCCGCATGGGGCGACACGAGGCACGACGCGACAGTGCAAAGAGTGGCTAGAAATAATTTTTTGGCACGTTATGGAATTCCTTACATGCGCTCCGCATGGGGCGGCGCGGTAGCACAAAAGTGTTAGAGTGACTTCCCATTTCTGCTAAAAAAAGGGTAGTTTCATCCGAGGTTTATTATGGGGGCAGCTTAAATACACCAAAACACCATTTTAGAGGAACTTTTCATAGAATTTTGACCCAATGAGGCTAAGGAAGAGTTGGAAGAACACAAGCACAAGGATTTCATCATTCCTTCCTCACTCAAGATCCGAGTTTGGATTGAATTTATGTTTTCCTATACTTTAGTTACATTTGTGAAGAACTTCTCCATGTCTATGGAGTATATCCTTTTGGCTTTTGATGGATTTGGTGTATTGATGATTGTTTGTGGATTATAACTCTATTTTTATGTATTTGAATCGTTTTTGGAAGATTTAATTATTGCATCTACATTCACTTGTTCTTGTAATCGAAAGAGGCATAACTTGTGATATCTTTGCATTATATTATTGGTTGAGTTCATAGATTCTTCTAAGTAATCGAAAGAGGCTAGTTCAATCATTGATTAAACCTAGTTAGGAGGATAATAGAGAGAGGTTCTCCTAAAGACCAATCCATTACGAATTCTTGCATATCTTCACAGAGCTTAAATTGGTTCATATTGAGAGGTTGAAACTTAATTGAGAGAGATGTTTATACAAAATAATTGTACTGATAATTAAGTGAATTCGAGAGACTCATTTGAACATTAGAAGTGAATTATCTTGAGTTAAATCCCAGACAATTATCTTGCACCTATCCTATCAAAACCCCCATTTTCTCCCATTGATATCTTCCTTTGCTTAGTCCTTGCTTCGATTGTCATTAGTCAATTAGCTCTAGATTCTTAATTAATTTTAGTATTAACCACATAAATCTAAATTGTTGATCATTTTGGATAGCAATCTAGCTACAAACTATGATAATGCTGCTTAAATCCAATCCCTGTGGATGCGGTATTATATTATACTATATTCGACTAGCGAGCATATTTAAGTGTGTGTTTTGTGCTCGTCACGCACCTCCCAAGGTTAGGGTGTGACAATAATCCACTTATCATGCACTGCCTTCTTACAACTTAGTCAAAGCCCTACTTATTAGTACGACCATTTTTAACCTACTTGTGCTTTGCATGTCCAATTGGAATCTACCTGTGCTCAATTCGGGACATGGAACCTACCCGTGCTCTAGACATAACTTAGAGTCTACACATACTTTTCACACTCACTAAGAACCTACCCGTGGCCTGCATGGCCACTTGGAGTCTACTCGTAGTCAGTGTGGTCACTTGGAACCTATCCGTGCTCAATGCGGCCATTTGGTACAAACCCATGCTTAGTACGGCTTCTTGGAATATAGCCGTGTTGTGCATGTCTACTTTGAACCTACCATTCTCAGCACGGTCACTTGGAACCTGGTCACTCTCAACATGGTCTCTTGGATCTTACCCATGCTCAACATGGCCATTTACTACCTACCCGTGCTCAACACGACTACTTGGAACCTAATCATGCTTTGGACGACCAATTGCAACCTATTGTGCTCTGTACGGCTACTTGGAACCTATCCATACTTAGCACAACACTTAAAACCTACCATGCTCACACTTGCACCCAATCCATGCACTAGGCCACTTAGAATCTAATCTGTACTTAGCACGACTACTTGGAACTTATCAATGCTTAGCACGAGCACTTTAATCCTACTTTTGCTCTACACAGCTAGTTGAAACCTACCCGTGCTCAGCACAATTATATTTAATTTACTTAATATAATTTCATTCAGATACACAATTTAGCAATACTTTTTTTAATTTTTTAGCTACCCATGCTGCTTGTGCACTTTTCAACAGATGTGGCCGACCATCCCCATAATCCCATTGATTCAGATGACTTTATTGCTCCCAATAGGCCTGATGAGCCGGCTTCAATGGCTACTATATTTATTTCAGCTGGGAAGCAACATGTCGTGGCCCGAAGAAAGAGAAGAAAAATCCATGCTCGTCCAAGCAATCATGCATTAGAGTACCCTGCGATTTTGAGATGACAAAAATGGGTGACCCTAGTTGTGTGGGTAGTGGAAATGGTATGACCCTTAGGCCATTAGATAGGCCAAGACATGCATGTTATGGGGTATATTTGATAGCTAGTGGACATTTGCTATACTAAACTAAAATTTATGTTTACTATGTAAATATTTTTTAGTGATGAATGTAATCAAGGCCGACTCTAACGTTATAAGAGGTAAGGCTTATGCCTTAGGCCCCCAAATGTGGGGGGGGGGGGGCCAATTTTAAAAAATAATAGGGTTATAGATATTTTAAAAATAATATTTAGTACTTTTAATACAAAAGTAGAGTTTTTAATATAAAAGGAAAGAAAGCTCTTTATATATATAAATAAAGTAATAATTTGACTTGCTTAAAAAATGGGTAGATGAATAGTTTTCCCAACGTTTTAATTTTTTACTTTTTACTCCTTCATTAGATATATCTTTACTCTCCCTTTCTTAATTTGTTCAAGTAAATCTTTCTTTTTTCCAATCTCTTCATATTTAAAAAACCCTACATATTTTTTGTCTTTCTCTTTAATATTCTTACTCACTTTCTTTCTCCAAGATTTCATTAGTTTAAGTGTTCAACAATACTTTTAAGCTTCCAATAGTTCTATACTTCTATTGCTCTATAATATCTTATTTAAAATCAACAATATCTCAAGAAATATTAAATGAGTTGGCTATAATATCAATTGAAAAAGAATTATTAGAAAAAATCAATTATAAAAAATATTATTAACAACTTTATATCTCAAAAAGTTAGAAGAATAGATTTCAAATAAAAATATATCTTATAACTTCCTTTCAAAAATTTAGGCCTCATGTTAAATTTTGGCTTTAGGCCCCTGAATGTAATCTAACTTTTTACTATTGGGTTAATTTTACTTACAGCTTGTTTGGATGGTTGTTACCTATCGTATTGTATCGTATTGTTACTTTAAATATAATATTTGTTTTGATTGTTAATTTAATTTCGTTGTATCATATCGTTAAATTCATCGTTACGTAACGACAAAAAATGTCACTTTATGGAATGACGGATTTGGTGTGATGGCGTTGTTTCCTTACTTTTTTCTCTCATATTGCCCTTCCTTATTATTAAATAATCATATTTTATCCTTTATCCTACTTTTTTATATAGTAATTCTATTCCGTATCCTATTTTTTCTTAGTAACATTGCAAGTTTATTCTTCATATTATTGGTGGGCGATATCATGAAATGACAACATACAATACAATCTATTCAAATATTATATTCATCAAACAATATAATACAATACAATACGATACATTATAAAAGAACATATAACAACAATACAAACATGCTGTTAGTTGTAACCATGTGCAATATTTTTACATACAAAAATAATGGAATATTTGAAGCGAACAATCGTCACATAACAAATATAAGTGAAATACACATAGCGCATGGTAAGGAATTTGAGTTAACTAATGGCTGTTAGCCTGGGCCGTTAACTCAAAACTCATTAAGCGATTAGCATATGCGCAAATATGTCTTAAAATGCTTTTCTTTTTTCTACATTAATATGGCTCTTTTTCAAAAACTTACCCTACTTTGTACCTCAACAAGTCCTATAATTAGGTAAAATGAATAGAGGAAAGACAAGATAGGACAAAGGTCGGTTGCCGGGAAGGTGAAAGGTATGGTGGAAACAATAATAATAAAAATGATAACGACAATAGATTGTGATATACTACTTGTGATAATCATAGAAGATGCATTATTCACTTTCCTCTTTGTCACCACTTTCCGGGGCATCATTAACAAAGAATCTGATGTTCATCTCAATTAGAAGTACTCATCGATCTCTCACTCTCGCAACTTGTTTTCCTCCACTAGATACTTCAATACTTACCACCCAAGGTTTTCACCACATCTCAAACAATGTAAATTATTCACATCAAGTTGTTAGCATATTAACCAAGGAACCGCAAGGGTGAATGCACTTATAATTGTGTCGTTTGCCGTCGTTTCATGATATCATTTACAAACAATATAAAGAATAAATTTACAATTTTACAAACAAAAAGTTGGGTAATAAGTAAATTATTATATATATTAAAGGTAGGTAAATGATACAACATGATTATGTAATAATAAAAAAGTGCAAAATGAGAGGAAAAAATAAGTAACACCGTAGCCACACCAAATCGATAATTACATAAAGTGATACTTTTTATCGTTACGTAACGACATATTTAACGATATGATACAATAAAACTTAAGTAACAATCAAAACAGCTATCCAAACAAGCTGTTAGAGTCAATTTCATGATTTAAAACTTTGTTTGGACACCTTTTACTACCACAACACTAGAAGCTTTCCTCGTGTCAGTAGGATTTAAACAAGCAATATAAAACAAATTTTTCTCACATACACGTAATTTTTTGCATAATACGTTACATCTCCTCACCCCTTTGAGATAGTGATGAGTTTCAAAAGCTCTCACATGTTACATGCAATATTATAAGACAGTACCCAATCCATCATCATTCTCGTTTCTCTTTGTTTACCTACTGTTTAAGATATGACCATCTGCATTCTCCACTTACTTCCCCTCCAAGTTTTAACCTCACAAAATAAAGGAAGGAATATTTAAAGCTTACTAGGCCTCTGAAATGGTAATAATTAGCAGGTTATATATATGGAGGAGAAGATGACTTTTTCTCCGATTAAATCGGCTAAAAAAGCAAAAGGAGTTTTCAGATTCTCTGTAAAATTGGCAATCCAAAGAGCATATTTTTTGACTGTCTAATCACTTCATACTCTCTGACGCCTGCTCCACTTATTAGTGAAATATAAAGGTGAACAGCTTACTTTGCTGTCATTCCACGGACACACAGTGAAAGCCACCGATTTCTTACTTAGAAAAAAGATCACTCACGAGAAACTTGCTTGGATTAAGGCACTTTACATATTAAAAAAAAGTGTAAATACTAGCAATATATAGAATTAATTATCCACTCAGATAAATCAATCAATCAAAGAATCTAGACATCGATCTCAAACTAATTGGAACCAAGATATGATACTAATATTTTTTTGCTCTACTAGTTCTACGAAAAACAAGTGAAGCAGCATAAAAAATAGGAAGCACCAAAACATCATAAGAAATATGCATTGTTCATAAGATCAATAATTCACAATTAAGCGCCCAAGAGAGGAGAAGGAACCTTTGATTTGTTATCCACAAGTCATAACAGAAACATAATTATTCACTTAGATAAATCAATCGATCAAAGAACCTAGACATCAATCTCAAACTAATTTGAACCAAAGATATGGATACTAATATTTTATTGTTCTATTTTGGACTGGTAAGTAATTTGTCTTTTATTGCAACTCAAGACTTGTCCAAAACTAAGTTCTCTAAGCCTAAACACTTATTCCTATCCAGACTTAATGTAAACATAAAAACAACTCAGCCTTAATCCCAACCAGTAGAGTCCACATTGGTTTGTTGAGATTATAGTACCTTGTCCGATTTTATCCTCCAAGTGTGTTGTCTTTACCTCTGTCTAATTACATCATTTTTAGTTTTTTTCCCAATCTTATACGACCACAAATCTATCTAAACTTCTACATTGCTATGACACTAGTCTTAAAGATAAATAGACTTTACTCCGATATAATATTGTCAGTGTCCGCCTATAAAGTTTCTTGTCATTTTGTTAGGTATCTTTTAATCACATAATGTTGCTATAACATCCACTTCAACCATCCTATTTAAATCATATATGTTCCGTCTTTATGTATCATGCCACTCTCCTAAGGCCTGAAACTTAAATTTCTGAGCTGTTTGCGTTTAAGTACCAAAACCATCAAATCTCACTTCACATTCATTCTTTTGATGGATGCTAACTTGCAATAATATGTTGCTCTCTTCTACTATTCCTAAAACACTAGTCTTGTTTCTCTATAGTTTCAACAATAGCAACTATGACTCTTGGGATCCAGCCCATAAACTCTGTTCTATTAACCAGCGAATTATTCACTTGGATAGAGTAAAAATCAGCATCAAGAAACTCTACTATTCATTATTTTTATCCTGGTTTATTAACCCCAAGAAAAAGCAATATATTATCGAAACCATGAGTAAGCCTGTTCAATCCTCTTATATCAAAATTTACACATGCCATGCAGAGGACAGTAAAAAGAAAAGAAGAAAAGGAAAATCACATGAATGAAGAATCCATGCAGTAAAACTGGTATACTACTGCCCATTCACCACCCCCACTCCAACCCACGACCAAGAAAAAAAGAAGAGGAAGCAAGTAATAAACGCCGCTTATTTTAGTTTACATTCAAACCAAAGTAAACCAAGCCTAAGTGATCATTTATATTAGTGATAAATGAGATCCCAACCACTGCAAAATGACTAAAGAAGAAAAAATAACATCTAGACCCAGACTCAGAATCACTGTATAAGCAGTTCCTACACAAGCTGATTTCGTACATCCTTGATAAACATAGACCAGTAGTTGGTCAAGCGATGCCCATGGTTAACAAGTTCTTCAAATGATTATTTGGTACTCCTTGCAAGTTGCAACATTGGGGGGAAGTACCATTTAGAAAAAAAAAACATCTGGCTGCCAAGGTCAACCACATCAGCCAACTGTGAATACACACATCTGAGGTCAAAATTTTCCTAAGATCCTTCTACCTAGAAAATCCATTGGCTGGAGTTTACATTTTCATGTGTAAATGTTTTAAATGCCAAACTATTCCTTCAAAAACTATAGCAGCAGGCTATCCTCATCCGAGGGACAAATGTGAGCTATCGTGTCAAAGGGTATTTACAGTTCCTCGAACCATCCTCAAACTATTCCTTTTAAAAGTTGTGATTTCATAAATGAACAACTTCAAGAACTTCCCATATAGCACAACAATGACAACCAATTATAAGCACGTCTTTAGTCTATGTCCTGCAAAGACAAAGAACACATAATATGAAGGACATAATGGGTGAGCAACACCTGTGTTCCTGCCAAGCACTTGCTGCAGTATAACTCCCCTCTTTAGCTCAAGACTAAGACCTGACATCTTTATGAACCATATGAAGTGGTTAAGCTGCTAAATTTCCATGTGAAGCTCCTCTTTGAGACTAATTCAATTGCTCATAGCGAATTTACCCAGTACCATCTGCTCAGCTAATAAACTACTCATAATTCAACCATGATGAAAAACTCATACTCAATCCTGCAATCCGATACTCACTCCAAGCAATATCTTTTTAACCTACAATTGTTTACTAAACCCCATTGCTTGTTTGAACTAACATACCTCCAAGACTGTGTGTGGAGTGCAAAATGTTATTAACCAGTTATTTTACTAGAGCTTAGCCGAGGCAAGGAACATAACAAATCAAACGGCAAGGAACATAACAAATCAAACAAAAACTATTTCTTGAGATAAATCTAAAATTCTCGAGCACTTTATAGAGCTTCCCATTGCTAAAACAATATATGGAGTAACATTTGGTGATAGAGAAATTCATTAATCTATTGCGAGCAATCATTTCCAACTGAAAATGTAGATCTTCAGCCATATCTTTGAAGCAGCAACCAAAGTTCTGCTACCTATTGACCAAGTTAAAAGACGGAACATGTTGATGGCCGTAATAGAGGAAATGGTGGAAGGACTCCAAATTTAAGTGATTAAAGATGACAAAAGAAACAGGAAGCTGCAATCTTCTAGACTATACCTACTCCAGGAATTGTGGAAGCAATTAGACCATTTCTTTTCTTTAGGTAAGGTTGATAAACTAGACTCAAATGAGACCAAATTTTCGGAGGCATTTAGATCAGATAAACAATACTATTCTACATCTACTATGCACAGTAACTAGCTATGTCAGTAATGAAATTTCACTCACATAGATTCGACATCAAAATCAGTATTTTATTATTAATAGTTAATAGATTACTCAAAAACATGGTTTCATTTTCTGCTTCTTTAATAAAGTCTAAATACGGTTCCATGATTGACAGTTAAGGTCATCTTCCATTAAGCACAGCTTAGCTGCCACAGATGCCTTATCTCACTCCTCACCTATACTATATTAAGCTTCCAACCATCATCTACCACTTGGCACACACTGCGAAAAAAAGAAGAGAAAATATCTACTGATCTACTAAACATCTTACAGAACCAAGTAATTTCCTCATTTGTAATAAAACTTTAGTACAAAGATAAAGCACACCCCTATAATAGAGATATCACCCACTCTATGCTTGATATAAAGAAGGATTAAACTGAACTAATTTCAAATAGCTAGGTGAACAGGTCTTAAACACAACAAGTGACAGAGATAAAGACAAGTAACTGAAACATATAACTGATTAAATAAAGTAATGAAAAAATGTAACTGATTCATCGGATCAGGTAAACAGTGCACACGGTAGTGCAACATAAAATAAGTCTATAGTGCAATGAGCATTGCATGAATCAGGAAACATACTCACAATGTCCTTGTGATGCCCTCAGTAAAAACATGGTCTAGTATTGCATGAAGAAACAAGGTTTCCTTTAAAGACAATTATCTAGTTATCTGAACTCCCTAGACTTCCTTTAAATGAAAACTAGTTTAGCTGCGGCACCAGAGAATTATAATCAAGAATACCTTTGATGAATTCTTTGTGCTAAATTAAGTATTGCCCATGACCATATATAAGGAAATAGGTTATCTGACCCCAAAATTCTAAAATAACACAATCTTTGGCCTGTCTTCACTACTGTAAGTTGTCTGCTATATACCTTAATGGCAATCCAGTCATCAACTAGATAGTACAAAATACACAATGTTGCTTAGCGAGAATATGTCATTACACAATGACAGTACAGTTACTGGCAAATCAATACAGGCATCAATATATACTGGATCTTCTGAAGGAAATGTAACATCAGCCCAAAAGTTAACTGCCATTTTATCCAAGATGAGTCCTAAGTGACAATTAGAATGCCAAGAATTCCTAATAGAGAGATCACTGAATATTTAGGTGGGTTTAAGTGTATACAAAGAGTCAGCTGACCAGGAGGAAGGACATTAAGTTGGTCAAGGCATGTACATTAGATTCAGAATATCCAATTATATGTAAACTTCCATGCCTATATACTTAGTGGACTGACACAAGGGACAAAGACTAAGCTTACTTTCACACTCTTTACACAGGCAGAGATGCTTACAGGGTAACAATAGCATGCAAACTTCATTGACTCTACAGACCTTACAAGTCATCAACTCCTTCATTTCATTGCTATCCCGGCAAAGCAAGTGGAAATCTGTGGCCCGTCCATTACAGCACGATGCAGTGTCATCTACCTCACTGTCACCACAGCCTTCTTTACTATCTCTGCTTTGTGCGTAAACGTGTTGCAGATTTACCTTAAGTGTGTTAATCAGGTTTTCATTGTATTTGGCACGCTGTTGCCAAGCATTGGCTTCTAAAGCCAACTGTTCCATTCGCAATTCAAGTTCCATGTTTTTCTTGTTGATATCCTCAACCTCTGCCTCTTTTTCTCGAAGTTTCTGAAGGACCTTTTCTTCAACACAGGTGATAGTTTGAAGCTGATTAGCCTGAACCTTCTCCAAGATAGCTTGCCTCAAACGATCACCCTTTTGAATTGGAAAAAAAAAAATCAAGCAGAATGTTTACAACAAAGATAATATTAACATTCATAATTGTTATAAATGCCACTATGTCAACTATTTGGACAGGTTCATGCCAAAGAGATTTTAACTAGCAGCTAGAATATCTAAAGCAGATACTTTATTTTTATTAGAATATCTAAAGCAGATACTTTATTTTTATAAGAATATCAACAGCGAAACTCAAGATGCCAACATCTGAAACATGAGCAGAAATAAAGACTTCCCTATTTCATATCCAATGTTTAACAGATTCTTAAACACACACAAGAGTGTAACATTCATTAGGTTATTTATTAGTATGAACCAAAACAAGTAATTACACTTCAAATACGAGTCCTATACATGATTCAGGTCAGGAAAAGTTTCATGTATGCAGCTCTGTTACCTCTCAAACTATCTCAAAATTAATTGACAACAACAAATCTTCTCAAGCTAAAAGGCCTAACAAACACAACCAATTGGCTGATTTTTTTTCACAAAGAAGCAAATGCTCAACTGTCAAAAAGTTTCTGTACCTACAACTTCAACATGCTATACAATTTCCCTGAAAGAAATCTCCACTAACGGAAAGCTAATCTGACTGGATAACACCAAGGATGTACATTCATTAATTTAATAATATACTTTGTCCTACTCCGGCTTCAAAAATCCTCACAACCGACCTAGTTAAAATTCAAGGTTTAAAGGGAAATTCCAGTAACAACCAGGGCAATCATGTATGCCAGCTCAGCCTCATTTAGTAGGAACAATAACACTCTTCAGATATACTTACTCAATTCCCTAAATCACTGCACCCTTAATGTAAACAGTAAAATTTCCAAACCGTAAATGTAAGGTGAAGAAACACAAATACACACACACACACTGAAAAAAAAATTGATACTTAAGAGGTACAGTAGTCATGAAACCTGAACTTTGATGTATCTATCAATATCAGCATCTTGTCTCTGCAACTCACGCTCAATATCATCACCCACAAGCCCAAGAAATGCTGAGTCACCACATGAACCCAAACGTCCATTATCCAAAGACAAGCCCAATCCAGTAGACACCGATCGCTGCTGCAAGAAATCAACAGAAGATATCTGAGAGTTATTGTTTTCAAGAAAATCTTGCTCTTTGAGTCTCCTTTTCTTTGGTTCCAGTCCATAATTCCACTGCAAATCTAGCGCTCCTTCATCAGCTGGACCAGGAGCTAACCCCGCTACTTGAACTGCCCAAAATAAATGAGCAACAGGAAAAATAAAAGAGAATTAGATAAAACCCTAAAAAGTTTATTAAGCAAAAAAATAAAAATTAGGAATAGAAGAAATACAAGCAGGAATATAAGGAGGGTGTTGAGACTGTTCGGGAAGATTTGAGCCGTTGAAATAAGCAACTGGGGTTGAAATCTGACCGTCCATATTGTTGTATATATCTCTACAAAAAAATCAGAAATTAAAATCAGAATAGCAAAAAGACAAGATTTTTAGACAAGAAAGGGGAAATTTTTAACATGGGTAAGATGAAATTCATAAGAATATACCTGAAAGATTTGGATTGTTGCTGCTGTTGTTGTTGCTGAATACTGTGTAGTTGAGGATGGTGATGAGGAAGAGCCATAGCTAGGGTTTGTAGAGAGAGAAGGGAAGGTGGGAGAAGAAAGAGAAAAAGTGGGGGTGGTGTTTTCAATATTGAAGATTGTGAAGGTGGTTCGCGAAGAAAAAAGATTCTCCTGAATTTGCTGTTTCGTCCCTGTAATTTCAGGAATTGTCAAATTGGGCGCATGGGAGGAGTTTGGGTGGATCAGGATCGTTAATTGGGCTAATCTCAATTACTGATGGGCCACGACAGATTCAAAATGCGTCGGAATTGCACTAGATATCCGCTTCGAGAACCCAACATATTAAAATTATTTAAAATTTAGCGGGTATTAGCAAACTTTTTTTCTGATTTGTAAATAGAAAATTCAGACACTAATAATACATGGATTACATACATAGATCAAGCATTTGAGAGTTGATTCTAAGGTGGTTAAGTTTTAAACACTTTATTAACTTGGGATATTATTTAAATAGGGGGCTATTTGTGCACTTGCCCCCTGAAATACCCGTAAAGCTAAAAATGAAATTGACCTTGAATTTCCAATGGGGACTGATCTTATTAGACAGACATATACTCAATCTTTTGGGCTGACCTTAGACACACCCTCCTTGAATTTGAAAATGGAAGTCAACAGTTTAGGCTATTGGTTTCCTTGATTGTCTTTTAAAGCACATGTCTTTTTCTAATTAAGCTAAATAGAAGCCTTGATTTCGATTTGGAGAATATGAAGTGGAAGACAACATAAATTAAGATAAAGAAGAATACTCGTGACTCTATTGCCGACAAACTGAACTGGAACGCCGCTCTCTACTTGACCTCATTCTCCATGTGAGGCCAACAACGTCACGCCCTCCCGGACTCAGTGTATAGCATGAGCTTTTCACCGGGTTGCTCTTTATGTCAAACAACACCTACTAAGTCTCGTTCTTATGATTCAAATAAGCCTTAAACGAGTTTAGATTTCTATTGCAAGGATATACTTCTTCAATAAATATTATGCTTAATTATTTGCAAGTGTATAGTGGGGACTAACAAATATCTTTTAGTGATATGATCATTAAAAAAATTACACTGTTTAAACTCATTTTGATAATGGAGGAACGTCCAAAAATAGACCACACTTTTTCGACATTTCAAACATTAAGGACGATTTTTGCTACTTGAGATATTAAATAAATTGGCTTAAACACTCTATTGTGGCCCCAACTCTCTCTTTTGCTACATTTTATTGGCTTAAGCGCATGATGATTTTAAAACAATTAAGACTACAAGTCGGTTTCCCTTTCAATGTGGCGCAATATTTGTATAATAGACAATGTTGATGGAAAATATCTCTAGGTGACATTTTGACAATCCTTAATTAAAAGCAGTGGGGCTAAAGCTATGTTTAATCCATCTGATTTCGTTGTAAAACTTTGACTTTGGGCAAATATCAGACTTATATATCACCAGCACATAAACTAATAGCCAACTAATAGAGCAGTTCCTTCTTTTTTAGTAATTTTCCTTTTATCAGTG
Source organism: Nicotiana tabacum (assembly GCF_000715075.1). NCBI lineage: Eukaryota > Viridiplantae > Streptophyta > Magnoliopsida > Solanales > Solanaceae > Nicotiana > Nicotiana tabacum. The sequence continues at coordinate 19,790,047 of NC_134091.1, forward strand.
TAACAGTTGTACTTCTTTCTTGATCCTTCCTTACAAGATCTTCTGGAAAAAGGAATAAGAGGATATACACAAAGCATTATAAATAAACTAGTAAACTTACCCGCATTTTGCGCGGGTTTAAGAAACATCAATAAAATTTTAAAAGAGAATTTATCGAGCTAATAACAAATGTAGATATTATCCCTCTTTTTATGAGAAAGCAAATCGCCAATAAATAAAATATATTTGGTTTAATTCATAAATTTAGTTTATTTATAGCAAATAATCTATGTGATGTATAGTTAACTGTATATGCATCCGTTTTCTTGCTCGTTAGCGCTTGACTAATCAATGAATATTACTTAAATTTTATCTAATTAAGAAAGTCCAAGACTAAGAAAAATAAAACCTAAAATTAAAATAAAAGTTGCATAGATTCTTAAAACTATCAATTACACAAATAAAATAAATTAAATTATTGTTAGTTGTACATTGAGAAGCTGAAAAATTATATGAGAAAAAATATATATACTTTTTGACAAAAGATCATTAGGAAACCTCCTACTCTTACTTTGCAACATAAATGTTAAAATATTTATTCGGTTAATTTATTATATTATTCTGGTAGTTAAAACATGTTTTTATGAGATACATTTAATTGAGTAACTGTAATATTAAATTAGAGATAATGTCACATTTTAAAGAATAAAATTCACCAAGTATTCACTACAAAAGAAATCTGGTATTAGCTACGAATGGCGTCGCTAATCTGTCACTAAAATGCTTGTAGCTATCAGAATTTCTTGATAATCCGTTGCTAATCCGTCGCCAAAATGATATTAGCGATGGATTTTTCTGTTTAGCTACAGAATTTGTCCGTCACTAAAATCTGATTTTTTAGTAGTGATTCACATAAACATTTAATTTTTTTAATAAAAAAATATTTCAATAACACACTTAATAAGATAAGGATCAAAACTAATTGTGTGTAAATCCTAACATTAGAATAATGAGTATTGTTTGCAAGTTGATTATGAACTTCACTAAGTTTTCAATCATCGTTAGTATAACCCAAAAATAAAAAATACTTTATTTCATAAAGTTAATAACTCGTTGTCTAGTGATTTTTAAACTACTAAAAGCCTACCCCATTTACAGTGTTAAAATTTTTGATCGGTAATAACCTATTATTACATGTGATTTCTTAATTAATTAGATTATATTATATGTTAACTTAAAGTTATCTACAAATTGTCAATGTCATAGATTAATGCCTAATTCAAAAAAGTTCATTAAAGGAAAGAAATATAGGCAAAAAAATTAAGAACATATAGAAAAATATATTTATAAAAATGATAAATCTATATATAACAGGAAAAGAAAAACACATTAGAATCTCACTTCGACATCGGATAAAATCACGACTCAAAGTTATTGCAATTGTAGAGTATAAATATATACAACAAAAAAACAGATATCAAAATCTCTATGTATTATTTGAAAAAAATCACTATTTCAACTTATACAACATAAACCTAAAGATGACAAAATCAAAGACCATTAGTGAGAATTGTGAAATAAGCTTTACTTCGATCTTCACCTCATTATTTGACACTTCCTCTTAAACATTCTTCTTAAGATTCACACATGTATGGAATATATTCGTGCATTTGCCTTAAACAAAAACAAAGAATAGAAATTATACCATATCTTAGTATAATTTTTCTTATCCACTACGATCTTTGGCATAGAGATAGCTCAAACCATTATAAGCAGAATAATAAAGGTACATATGGAGGAACATATAATAAATAGTCATAAACTTACACATTAAATATTTAGAGGTTATGAATATAAAAGGCATGAAAGTTATTGAGATTATTAAAAATATAGGTTATGAAGATAAAGAGGCGTGAGTTATGAAGATTGGATTTTTAATATAAAATAAATGGAAAAAAATGATGAAAACCCTCAAAAAAGGAGAAAAGATAAATGTGTTTTTTGGCTTAAGAGAGGTGTCACCTCATTTTTTTATTGCCCACTTTATATATATATATATAGAGAGAGAGAGATTATATGAATTTTGTAGACTTTGATTGTCTTATTACATATTGTCCTTATTAAAGAAGTGAATTATTGAATGCCAATGCTGCTGTTACTATCAAATTATGGCTATACGAGCACTAATATTGAATTCATATAAAACTTGTACTCCGCTAAGCGTATGGTGGAAACCCAACAAACGAGTAATAACTTGTAGTATAACACTAATAATTTACTAATAATGACAATGATAATTCAACACTCTAACAAATAAACAAATCAATCTACAATATGACAGGATCGTATATATTATAATAACAAGATTAATTAACATAAGAAATGAATAATCGTCACATCCTTCGCTGTCCATTTTCCAGTATCAATCAGCTGTTTGCGAAGTTGTTGAAAATTTGAGCAATTCAAGCAAAGACATTAGCCAAATCCAGCCTGTCCTGTCCATATTCCACTCAAGAGAAAGTTGGTAAGTGGGGTAAAGAGAGAGACCACGAACTGCCCCAATAGCTATCAATGTAGTACTTACTTGTTGACAATAAAGATTGATAAAAATATCAAGACTTTACCAAACCCAGAGGCTCAATAATCAACTGTATGTACAATTCTTTAGCGGAATCGCAACGTTAAGCTTCTGGGTATTAAGAGTAATTAAACAATCAATCGTCTTATAGAATTTTGGCTTCACTAATTGGCCCAAAACATAAGCTCTTGATCGAACCTTAAAGTTCAATTTCAATGGCACGGGCTGTGCGGTAGCGCCTTTTGGGGTGCTCAGACTTGCTCCACTTCCATATAGTGGAATTTTATTTCCAATTACCGATACAGCTACAACTCTCTGGCTCTTTCTTGATTGGTGGAATTTCTTCATCTGAAAAACAATGGAAAATAAGAATTTCATGAACTCAAATTAAGTAAAAAAGCTAGTTAAATGACTTACTGCTCCGGAGCCAAGTATGAGCTCTGAAAATGAGAGATCAACAGGGGATGAGGTGACATGTACACCAAAAAATGTTGCAGTATTACGATAAACGAATTTCACTGTAGCGTTCATTGAGATCATATCGGTTGCTACTCCAGAGTTATCAGAACCAGCTTGAATCCCAAATCTCTCAAATTTTATGCTCTGAAATCAAAATCCAACAAATACTCATTTCAAATCTCCCTTTAAAGCATCAAACTTTTCTATTTTTAAAATCAAAATAATAGCAAACCAAAAAGACAGTCCTTCCTCATTTCCTGTTTATGTTTATGTGACACTATTACTTATTAATTCGTTCGAAAAATAATGACATATTCTTATATATATAAATAATTTAATTTTAATCTTTTTTTTATTACCACATAAATATTACTCCATTATTGCACATTTCAGATAATAACTTTCAAAAGTTTATATATTTTAAAAAAAAATTGTACTAAGCCAAATTATGTCACTTAAATTAGAGCAGAGTGATTAAATTAAAAGACTTACCCTCATGGTAATTTTGGGTTTCTGAGGACGACTAGCACCCCAAAGGACGAGAGCAAAGAAGGAGAAGAGGATAAAAAACGCAACAACAAAGGCTAGAAAATAGCAACGGCGAGGGAGAGGTTTGCTGTACTGATCATCTTCAAGCAGGCCTTCTTCTTCAATAACATCACATTCCTTCCACGGCTTCTGCCCTTTGCGGTGGTTTCTACCGCCGGCTGCGGCGGCGGCGTCGTTAGGAGAAATTTTCCGAGATCCAGGCTTTAGTGAGCCAGAAAATCGGCTGGAGGAGGATTCACGGGAGTGACGGCCAACGGAGGAGTGAGAGTGAGGCGGAGAACCCATAGGACTGATAACTGGAGTTGAATGAAACGACGTCGTTGTTTTCTCCCCATCGTGTGAATCACGCGACGGACTTTGGACGTAATACACCGGCCGCCGATTATGGTCCGGTGATGATGGTGCCAAGCTGCTGGTTACATCTGAATCAGTTTTCGCGTGCATTTTTTCCGCTTGAATCAAAGAAGAAAAGAATTGTTGAACTGTAGTTAGTGAGTTGGGTTTTACTTTGAATTGAGATCCTGATTTATTGCTTTAATATGTAAGTACAAAATGTGTGTTTTTTTTTTAAAAAAAAATGTATTAGTCACCGACGGGATAAAAGTGGAAAATAAAATAGGCCTAACAAACATTATTGTGGAAGTCGTAGAGTTTCATTGATCAATACAGCTGCCTTAGAGTTGGCAACTCTATTACCCCGCGTATTGTAGATTTTCCTACTTTTGATGACTAAAATTTACCGTAAGTTGTAAACTTTTAAACTAACTTCCATTTTTTATGATAAATTTTTCTTTTTTGCATTTTTTAAAAATGTCTTTTTAGTACTCTCTAGTTTATCTGAACTTATTTTCTTTTTGGTCCGTTTTAAAAAAAATTATTTATTTTTAAATTTGAAAATAATTTAACTTAAACTTATAATTCTACCCTTAATGAGAAACTTTTATAACCACACATATATTTTGTGCCCCTTTTTAACTTGTTTAGGAATATAAATTTCAAAATTTTTTATTTTTTCTTAAATTCTGTGACTAGTTAAACATATTCACATAAATTAAAACGGAGAAAGTATTAGATAATATTTTAATTTCAGATTTTTATTTTACTTTTATTAATATGATCTTGTATTTATAAAAATGCTATGATATATTTAAAATCATAAATTTTATAAATAATTTTACTATATATTAAAAAAGATTCCTTTCTGAAGTTTTTTTGTCTAGCCAAATACGGCTAAATGAAATAAACTGATGGAAGATTTTTCTAATATATTATGCCTGTGATTGCGAAATAATGTCCATGTTGGAAAAGTAGAGGAAAGTGGGCGGTTCGGTGGAGTGGGATCCACCTTTAACACTCAAACCATGTGAATTTAGAAAAGGGCAACCATGGTTTCTTTTTATTTTAGTTTTCTTTTTTCTTTTTCCTATAAAAAAAGATAAACCATGTGGAAGGATGCAGTGTGCTCATGGATCATATCTTTCTGCTTTTCTCTTGATTAAGGCAACTCAAGATGCTTATGGTCATACACTTTATTGATACGACTAAATCTTTTTTAGAACCAAATTTTAATGTTATATTATAATATATATTATCTATAATAACACTTCACTCTAATAACTAAAAAATATTCAGAACAAACAAAACTTTTATGAAAAGGTTCGATTGTACTCCTTATTTTGATTCTATTCCTAAAGCAAAATATACACTAACAAAAAGTGGCACTCTAGTGAACTTATAAAAGCCTAAATCATCTTACCTCAAATTAAATAGAACACAAACAATAAGTTTCTTTTAAATTAGATACTTAGGGATCGTTTGATACGCGGACTAAATTATTCTGAAATTATATAATCCCTGGGCTAATTTATCCCACCTGAGAGGTGGAATAAAATAATCCTTAGTTTACGAGATAAGATGAGATAATACATGAGATTAAATTTATATTGTGTTTGGTTGGCGATATAACCGCAAGCCAAACATAATATAAGTTTAATCTCATCTCTTATCCCACTTTAATCCCGCGTACCAAACGACCCCTTTAGAGATTTTTCTTATGTTCTCGTTTGATAGATGAAGCAGGCCAAATGATCCTGTCTGTTTGAGGCCTTTCTTTGCTGGAATGTCAGCAAACAAAGGTCCAAAAAGGCCCAGTAATGATAATTCTGAACAAGATTCGACCAACTAAAGCCTATCCAGCCTTGTTGGGCCGCATTACAGAACCAAAGAAAGAAGCCCATCCACTTAAGTTGGCCCTTCTTTTGGTTTAGAAAGATCATTGTAAACGTTACGCTCGGTTTGAAGAATCTGCTAGTATAAGCCTACAACGTTGGAGGAACAGCCGAGGCATACACACATAATCCATGAATATCGTATCAAACTACTGATTACTTTGTATGGGGTAAAATATATTCATATTAAATGCTCGCATGATAAAGCGATACGTGGAGTCAAAAACAGAAGGCAATCAGGTCCGAAGGCAACAATCTCGTTTGTTCCCGAAGGGAATTGTGTTCATAAAGGCGAAATAAATACCTGCCACCCGGTAGCATTTAATGGAGAATATTCTATAACATTAGCTACATAGTCTGTTACAGAGAATATGGCATTCACTGCCTACCGTTACACATTCTTCAATGACCCTCATAATTGTCCATTAAGAGGGCCTTGATTCTAGGACTTTGTTCCCGAGGTGCAACTATAAATAGTGAGCTCAACAACCATTGTAAGGACACAAATTTTCTAACAAGCTCATACTGTACTCTATTCAAAGCTCAATAATATTTTATCTTCTTGCTTATTAATATTGTTACTACTGTCTCCGGAAGCTCTGCTCCCTGAACCAAGATTTTTGTTGTCTTATCTCGATTTCAACGCTACGTCTTACATTTATGTTTAATTTATTTATCATTTTGGGATCAAATCGATTTACTTGTCTATAAACCACGTGTAAATTCAATTGTACCGTTTTGCGGGTAAACATACTTTGGCGCCCACAGTGGGGCTTAGACAGTTGTGTAATTGAGTTGGTCCTTGCATCTATTACTAATGTGTTTGATTCTTTGTTCTTACCAAAAATCATAGAAAATGGCAGATAACGATGTCAACATTGCACACTACGTTGAGGCCCAAGGAAATCAGCCTCAGCATGAAGATTCGATTAGTGATACCCGCAATGAGGTGGACGAGGCCACGCCGGTCCATGGCGGGAAATATCTACGTCAAGTTCGAGAGGCAACTTCTAATGATACTGAAGAAGAGCACGTCGCTGAAACAGTAAGGACCCTGAGGGAGATCCAAAAAGCTATTATGGGTCATCTCTCACGACAGGATCAACTCATGACGGAGTTGAGGCATGCGTTGTCGGATGCTTCCAACAACGCAAATGAATGAGGTCTAGTTCCTCCCGGTGCTCTTGCAAATCAAACAATGCAGAGGGTCGACAATAATACCCGAGGGGTAAAGTCGGCTTTGACAGGGTCGGGGGGAACAATAGCGGATCCAGTAACAACAATGAGAATGATCCCTTTAAAACTGAACTCATGCGGTTTATGAGGAAAATAAACTCCCGAATGGATCAGATTCCGGGCGCACCACTAATGTTGAAAGGACCGGACTCAAAGAAATACACCCAATTGTCATTCAAACTAAGAGCGGCACCAGAGTTGATCCCGAAACAGTTCAAAATGCTAGACGTGCCAAAGTATGATGGGACTTCGAATCCTCAGGAGCATATCAGTACATATACAACGGCGGTGAAGGAAAATAATTTAGCTCCGCACGAGATTGAGTCAATCTTACTGAAGAAATTCGGGGAGACCCTCACGAAAAGGGCCATTGCATGGTATTCGCTCTTGCCCGAGCACTCAATAGATTACTTCGAGATGGTCGCAGATTCTTTTATCAAGGCCCATGCCGGGGCCAGAAAGGTACATGCCCGAAAGGCCGGCATATTCGGGATTGCACAAGGAGAGTATGAATTGATGCAAGAGTTTGTGACCAGATTCCAGAAAGAAAAGATGTTGCTCCATGTCGTACCACATGAATGGGCAAGTGAAGCATTCACTAAAAGGCTGAATCTGAGAAGTTCCGATACTTCCCGAAAATTAAAAGAAAGTCTACTCGAGTTCCAAAAAACAATATGGGTGGATGTTCACAACCGGTATGAGTCAAAGATAAGAATTGAGGATGATCAGCTCGGTTTTCCGTCATCAACCAAGGGTTGGGACTGAGAGAAGAATAAGGAGAAATCAAAGGATGATTTCAACACAGATCGACGGTCTTCAAGGGGTCAGTTTCTGCCCTCTGAACGGGTAGAATGACGCGACAGAGGTTTTCGATCGACGGATAGATTCGCCATCGATAGGAGAGCAGATCGCGACCGAAATAACATATCGATGTAGGACAATGAGATATCAGGTTCCCGGGACTCCTCCTTCCTCAGGCTATCAGAGTACTACTTCAACGTTAGCGTAGTGGAGCTAGTGTCAGCTATGAGGAACATTAAGGAAGCACGATTTCCGAAGCCAATGAGATTTGATTCTAGTCAAACGGATCCTAATTTATGGTGCGAGTACCATGGGACTAATGGCCACCGGACATGGGACTGCCATCATTTGCATGAAGAGGTGGCGACATTGGTGAAAAATGGCTATCTCAGAGAATTCTTAAGTGACGGGGCTAAAATAACTACGACCGCAATCGTGATAACGCAGAACCTTCAAAAGCAGAAGAAGATCCTACACGTTTGACGATCAACATTATCTTCGGGGGAAATAAGATTAATGGTGTGAATTTTTTGGCGGCAAAAAAGACGAAGGTGTCAGTAACCCACAGTAAGAGACTCCGGGAAGTCGTTGAGGACGATATTACTTTCACGGAGGAAGACACAGATGGACTGCTGTTGTCTCTATACGATGCTTTGGTAATCTCTTTAAATGTCTTAGATTTTAAAATTGAACATGTTTTGGTGGACCCAGGAAGTTCGGCCAATATTATCCAGTGGAGAGTCTGGAGCAAGCCAAGCTGACCAGAAGCATTATTCCAGCCACAAAACTCCTCGTCGGGTTACGCTTGACAACCCGATGAGAGATCTTGCTGCCCACAAATGCCGAGGGGGTGATGAAGATGACTCTTTTCGAGGTAGTAGTACGCAATATGGGATACAATATTATCCCGGAGAGACCATGACTGCACGAGATGAAGGTCGTGCCGTCAACATATCATCAATTACTGAAGTTCCTAACTCTCGAGGGGAGGAGACCAACCGGCGGCAAGGGAGATTGTTACATCCCATGTTTTCGTATGCAAAAATACGTCATAAGTCAATTGATGGAAGCTAAAAAATGAGATGTTACATCCCGCATTTTCATATGTTAAAGTTTCGTCGTAAGTTAATCGACGTAAGTTCGGGAATGAGATTATTTTGAGATTATAAGCATTATGCTATTTCAAACAAGTGATGAGTAAATTCATGAAGGTGAGAGGGTAAGCAAATAAAAAAAAATGAGTTTCGTCGAAGTTTGTCAATTTGGGATAAAATATGACCCGAGCTATAATACCCGGTATTTATGGACTTGTGCCATACAAGGTACCATATGTCCACGATAGTAATATGTATAAAGTGTGTTAAAAGTGAGTAGTATTTTATGTAATTTGAGATAATCCTTAATTATGTAAATAATTAGTTAATTATTGGTTAATGAGAGATTAACTAATTGATTAAGGAATTGGTGGGTGATTAAGGCTTTTGGATAAGCCCCAATGTGGCATCCCACTATGCCCAAATAATGACTCTTATTTTACATTACAAGGTGACATATTTAGAGGGTCTTTTGGGCTAAGTCATTACATAAGCGGGGCCCACACCTACAAATACAAAAGGCCTCTCTAAATCACATAATGGAAATGCTTATACAAAGTTACGGATGGAGCTCTCACTTTTAAATAAATCTCTTTACTTCATTAAGGTTTGAGGCAAAGCTTGCTAAGTAGCGGATGGAACTCAAGTAATTCTTTTGGAACTTCATAATGCGATAAAGCGTGAAATTTGTAATTCTAAGGGAGTACGGTGCAATCTTTCTCAAGAAAATTATACGGATTTTTTCCTACTTCGATCCGTCGTTACGTGTTTTGTCGCAATTGATGTATGTTAGAGGGATTGTCAAAAGAATCGGCTGAGGTATGTTAAGGCTATCCCTTCTTTCCTTTTGTCATGGTCCAAATGATACAAATGAAACGAGCAAAATACGCAACTGTCATAAATGACTATATTCATATAAATACTAGGGGTGTCTATATTCTTGATTCCCCATGTGTCTTATTATTCTATCATCTGTTTATGGGTCTTAGAAAATACGTAAGTTGATAAAGTTTATTTCATGACATTAATCAAAGGCATAATGGTCCTATGACGTTCTGAGAGATTTTATTTATGTATTTCATATGCATTTCATTCATTTATACATGTACATTGACCCATAACCAGATGGCGTTATATACACGTATATTATATGTATATGGGATATGGGAAAAGGTTACGACGTTATATACGCAACACCACCTGATTAGCTAGTATACGTTGATGATTTGCCCACAGTGGCCGAGATGATATGATGGGATGCCTCAGAGGTTTGATGATATTATGAACCCATATACCTATGCATGGTATGACATTTATACGTATATGCATGACATTATAAATATGAAATGATTCACAGAGTTATTCAGACTTACATGTTGAGTCCCTTACTCCATGTTTCTCTCATGTCTATTACTTACTGATTTTCATTCCTTACATACTCGGTACATTATTTGTACTGATGTCCCTTTTGCCTGGGGACGTTGTGTTTCATGCCTGCAGGTCCCGTTAGTCAGGCCGAGAGTCCTCCAAGTAGGCTATTAGCTCAGCGGAAGGTGTTGGTGCGCTCCATTTTCTCCGGAGTCGCTATTTGGTCAATATGATTAGGTCATGTGTTGGTTGGTATGCGGGGCTCTGTCCTGACCTTTATGATATTCATGTACTCTTAGAGGCTTGTAGACAGATGTCATGTATATGAAAAATTATATGGCCTTATCGGCCTATGTTCAGTGTACGAGTAATCATTTTGGCCTTATAGGCTCGTATGTCACATGTATAAGTTTTTATATCAGATTGAGTCATCTTATATTGAGTATTCCCTTATGTTTATTCTGGTTAACCCATGACGGCCCGTTTGGCCCATTTGCCAATAATAGTACGATAAGAAGGATATGTAACGTTGGTACTCGGTTGAGTAAGGCACCAGGTGCCCGTCGCGGCCCATCGGTTTGGGTCATGACAAAAGTGGTATCAGAGCAGTTCTATCCTAGGGAGTCTATAAGTCGTGTCTAGTAGAGTCTTGTTTATAGGTGTGTTATGCCCCACACTTATAAGCAAGAGGCTACAGGGCATTTAGGATTGTCACTCTTTCTTCTTACTCTGGATCGTGTGGTAGAGCTTAGTCGTAGGAATTCAAACTCCTAAATTCTATTTTATTCATAATACGACGATGTCTACATCCAGAAAGACGGTTGGTAAGAGATATAGCTGTGGAAGAGTTAAGTTAGAGGAACTCATTTTTTGCATCATGCTTATGATGGATAAATATGAGGTATTCAACAGATCATGTGTGTGTTAAGATGTGTAAGCTTCTTGATAAGGATCTCTAAGGCAAGAATGTCTATCCACTCTTATGGTAAAAAAGAATAAGAGAATCGGAAGGTAGACACAAGTTTCAGCAAGTAAAAGAAACAAGATGAAAAAGGGTACGAGCTACCCAGCTAATGAAGAGTATCGCAGAGGATTATAAGCCTTTTGAGTTACCTTCAACAATAATAGAGGTATGTACAATTGACCACACCCATCTCATTTATGCCCTATGGAGGCTAACAGAAGTAGTATAAGAGAAGGTAGGATATTAGGATCTAACTGGGGTTAGGGTAACCCAAAATGATGGATGGATTGTTAGCGTTAGCTGACATTTCCGAAGGATATTGCAAATGTGCTAATAGATCTCCTTGTGAGACACCCATAAGGTGAACTCTAAAATAGTACAACTAGATATGAGTACTACAAAGATAGGCACTGGAAGCCTTGAAGGGATAAAGTACAACAGAGAAAGAATGTTAGGCAACCCGAAAAGCCAGTAGATGGAGCAAGTGGAGATAAAAGCAAAAGAATGTCTTGTTCGAGTTTTCAGAATAAAGTGATAGATATAAATATTAGCGGGAAATAAGAAGAGAGATAATGAAGCATTATGAGTAAGATGTGATACATGGATGACAACGGTAGATAAAAAATGATAGTATTACAGAGTCTATAGTCAAGGGAAGGGAAAGACGAGAGGTGACAGGCCTTGAGGCAACAAAAGAGTATAGGTTATAAAGTCACATCCTCATTTCGAGAAATAAGTTCGTGACTCCAACGTGACTACCAGAAGGAAATTTTAGACCCTAGAGTAACATAAATCAGTATAGGCTGGTGAACAAGATAAAATAAACATGAATTAGGGACTGAGTAATTTGATAATAGTCGGCATCGTGGGAGATTCAGACATTGTATTCCGGCAATAATAGAATGGACGATAGAAGAATAACCATTAAAGGTCATTCGGGAAGACGCTTTCCTAAAACAAGCAATGTGAGCAAAGTTAAGCGTAAGGGATTGTGTGTGCCAGTTACACTAGGTGTCTCCCTCGTGGGTAAGGAATTTTGTTATCCTTAGTACATAAGGATTAACGCAAGGCGGGTAAGGGTCATCGATGATGTGAAAAGATGCCAAAGAGGAAGAGGTAAAACATCTATAGGTAGATCGTCGTGGCTTTAAATCTTAGTACTCCCCTAAAGGGGGAATATGGAGGGATGTGGCATTAAGTCAGAATTAAGTGGTTCTGGTAACTATGGAATGATAAAGGAGAATGTGATAAAAATGAAAAAGGAATGAGCTTGCACTTATCCAAATCCTACAGATATGCTACGATTCCAGAACATTATGCAAGCACGATGTTGAGGAGAGGAAGTAAGGGTTTTTGCTAGAGATGTTATTGATAAATAAGGAGCCAGTGCGAGACGTAAGTTAAGACAAAGGAAATAACCCAAGAAAGATTACGCAGAATATTGATATGAGAATGGGCCAATGAGTAGTTAGTAGTTGATTCAGGACGAGCCTAGTTATGGCTAGATAAGAGGATACAGACAAATCAATAGATCGTACAAGATAAACATAGTGAACCCCAACATGGGGAATTCAGTCTCGCAGATATAACATCGTGACCCTTGAGGAATATTTAGCTAGGAGTTGGGATAGTTAGAGGTACCGTATGAGTGTTACGGAAATAAAAGAGAGTGCCACTGGGAAGAAAGTCAAAATTTCAGTTCAGAAGCAACCGTACGAGCACATGAGTGTGGAGGTAAGTAACTACGGATAATTAGACGCGAGGAAGAACATCAAAAATTCCGTTGAGTATTCGATATAATAAGCTCGCAGCTTTACAAGAGTTAGAGGGTCCTCCCTAAGTACTACAATGAAACACTAGCTGAGGAAATAAGGAAGAAGGCTTCAACCTAAGCACAATGACTTAAAGAGGAAATGGTCTTGTAACAACAGTCTCTTTACAACATTGTATGCACTCCATCAGAAAGTGGCACCTACAGTGGCTAATGAATGGGAAATAAAAATCAAAAGTAATATTCGAGATCATATGAGTTGCACGAAAACTCCGGCATGCGTGAGAACTAAGATAAGCTAAGTATGCACGCAACAAGGGGCAGAAAGACCAGGAAAGGGGCGAAGGGAAGAAGCATGCAACATAGCAATTAGAGGAACTGAAGCCTGCACCCCAGCCGAGTGAAGTAAACTAAGGGGGAGAGTCATCGGAATCCTATCAGGTACTAAGATATTTCTAGGTAGCAGAAGAAATGAATACAACAAAATCCACAGTGGAAGAACTTGAGTAAGTTGCGTTGTTCGAAAAGTTCTTGGAGAGGAAGTTCCACTTGGGGACATGACCTAACCCCGAGCTCAGGTCTGGATTTATCGATCTTAGATTTAATATTGACTGTTTTGCGTGGTCGTATGCGGATATGATAAGTATTCCGCCAGAAATGATTATGCACAAACTAAGCCTGGATCCTAACATCCTTCCGATAAGGCAGAAAAAATGTCCTATTGCCGAGGTTAGAAATAAATTCGTCAAAGAAGAGGTAACTCGTTTGATTGATATCGGTTCGATCTGAGAGGTAAAGTATCATGACTGGCTAGCTAACGTAGTAGTAGTTCCAAAGAAAAATAATAAATTTTGCATATGCATAGATTATAAGGATCTAAATAAGGCATACCCTAAGACTCGTTCCTATTGCCAAACATTGATCAAATGATTGACGCGGCGACTGGGCACGACTTAATGAATTTCCTCGATGCTTATTCCGGGTATAATCAAATCAAGATGAACTTAGAGGATTAGGAAAAAAACTTCGTTCATGACGAACTTCGGCACATATTGTTATAATGTGATGCCTTTCGGGCTAAAGAACGCCGGAGCCATTTATCACCGGCTCGTAAACAAAATGTTTGAGAAACAAATAGGGAAAACCATGGAAGTTTACATAGATGATATGCTGGTTAAGTCTTTAAATGCATGTGATCATCTTAAACACTTGCAAGAAAACTTTGACATCCTAAGAAAACACAACATGAAGCTTAACCCCAAGAAATGTGCTTTCGGAGTCATCTCTGGTAAGTTTTTAGGATTCCTAGTGTCACAAAGGTTAACCCTGATAAAATTAAAGACATCGAAGACATCCCAGACCAGCTATCAAGTGTGAAAGAGGTTCAAAGGTTGACAAGAAGACTGGCCACTTTAAATAGATTCATTTCCCGATCTTCGGAAAAATGCCATTATTTCTTTTCACTCCTCTAAAAGAAGAACAACTTCGAACGTACTACGGAATGTTAGGAGGATTTGAAGGCTTTGAAAAGGTATTTGTTGAGTCTTTCATTACTGTCAAAACATGAGGAAGGCGAACATATGTTGATCTACTTAGCGGTCTCGGAGGTAGCGGTAAGTGACGTTTAAGTCCGTGAGGGCGAAGGTACGCAATCTCTTATCTATTATATTAGTAAAATTTTAATGAGAGCAGAAACCCGCTACCCACATTTGGAAAAGTTGGCATTAGTTCTCGTAGTCCCTGCTCGAAAACTTAGGCCTAATTTCCAATGTCATCTGATAGCCGTGGTGACCACCTTTCCCTTGCGGAATATCCTTCATAAACCTGAACTTTCAGGTAGGCTGGCCAAGTGGGCAGTCAAAATGAGTGAATTTGACTTAGAGTATAAACCTAGGACTGTGATTAAATCACAAGTTTTGGCCAATTTTGCGGCTAATTTTAGTCCGGGACTGTTACCTTTGGCTACCAAAGAAGCAGTAATGGTGTCAGAATTGACATCAGGAGTTTGGACTTTCTTCATGGACGGAGCTTCCAATGTGAAAGGCTGGGCTCAGCGTAATGCTAATCACGCCCTCGGAAAAACCCTAACGCAGGCCATAAGAACTGTTCCTCTGACTAACAATGAAGCAAAGTATGAAGCTTTGATTGCAGGACTTGAGTTGGGCCGGGGGTTTGACTCCGAGGTCATAGATATCAAATGCGACTCCCAATTGGTAGTAAATCAAGTCTACGGGATCTTCGAAGCCAAAGAGGAACACATGCAGAAATATATAATGAAAGTCCAGACTCTGCTCGCATAATTCAGGGAATGGTCGATTACCCACATCCCGAGAGAAGAAAATGTGGAGGCAGACGCACTAGCCCATTTGGGATTGTCCATGGAAATAAAGGGATTGGACTCCGGTACGGTTGTGCAGCTAATGCATTCGGTATTGGACATAGACAACTATTCCGAAGTAAATGCGACCAATTTAGTCTGGGACTGGAGAAATGAGATCATAGACTATCTTGTGCCCGAAAAATTGCTTGAAGATCCCAAGGCATCTCCAGCGCTGCGCACTAAAGTAGCTCGATACAACTTCAAGGGAGGTCAATTGTATGGAAGATTTTTCCAAGGCCCGTTGGCCCGTTGGTTGGGAGCTTCCGAAGCTAACTATGTCATGTGAGAAGTCCATGAAGGGATTTGTGGAAATCACTCAAGCGCGGATTCCTTAGTGCTAAAATTAATTAGGGCAGGATATTACTGGACCCAGATAGAACAAGGCACTAAGGCTTATGTACATAAATGAGATAAATGTCAATTCCACACACTATTGGTACATCAATCGACACAGATACTGCACTCAGTTTTGTTGCCCTGGCCATTCATGAAGTGGGGAGTGAATATATTCGGTTCGTTGCCGCCAGCCCCCGGTAAAGTAAGATTTCTTTTGACTTTAACTGACTATTATTCTAAGTGGGTTGAAGCAGGTCCTTATCAGAAAATCGAAGAGCGTGGGATAATATAATTTACAGATTAGGGATACCAAAAGAGATATCCTGCGACAACGGGCCATAATTTATAGGCGCAAAGGTCACAAAATTCCTCGAAGACCTGAAAATCAAAAGGATCACGTCGTTACCTTATCATCCGAGTGCAAACGGTCAAGAAAAATCAATAAACAAGGAAATTATCCAAAATCTCAAAAAGAGATTGGAAGCAACTAAAGGCAAATGGCCAGAAAAACTACCAGGAGTATTGTGGGCGTATCGAACAACGTCCAAATCAAGCACGAGGGAGACTCCTTTCTCTCTTGTGTACGGTGCGGAAGCCTTGATCCTGGTGGAAGTAGGAGAACCTACCCTGAGATATTTTCGAGTGGATGAAGAAGCAAACAACGAAGCACTGTTGGTCAAATCGGAGCTGCTCGATGAACGCATGGATTTGGCGCATATAAGGATGGCAACCCAAAAATAGAGAATGGAATGATATTACAATCGAAGAGCCAATCTCCATTATTTCAAAGTAGGAGACTTGGTTTTAAGAAAAGTAACTCAGAACACCCGGGAGCTTAACGCAGGAAAGCTAGGTCCAACATGGGAAGGCCCCTATCGGATTTCAGCTGTCACCGGAAAAGGGTCATACGAATTGGAAAATCAATACGGAGTAAAGTTGACGAGCAACTGGAATGTGGCACACCTCAAAAGATACTATTGCTGATGAGCCTCGCCTATACTGAAAGTATGTGCTGCACTCTTTTTCTCTTCGCCCAATTTTTGTCCTATTTGGATTTTTCTGGCAAGTTTTTTAATGAGGTAGCAACGGAAAGCATACTACGAAGGAAGCTTCATGAGCAAAAATAAGACCTTTAAATGACAAGGGATGCAAGCAACGAGCCACTACGTAGTGGTTAGATAGTCTTTTTCTTGGAAGCAAAATTTTTACCGGGAAGTAAAGTTTGTTGTTGGACCAAAGGTTACCCGACCATTCATGAATGCAAGCCACTAGGGGATTGTTAGATAATCTTTGGCTCGATAGCAAAAGTTCCTAAGGGAAAGTGAAACTTGCTATCGAACTAAAAATTATCTAACCATTCAATAGTGGAATCTTCAAATGTTCAAAACTTCCAGTGTTCAAATTCGCACTCTTCGCTGTCACACCTACTTTTTCCGAAGGATAGGAAGTTTTTTCAATTAAAGTGACATTGTTCAAAATGAGATTATTTATTTAATTAGAGTCACCACTTGAAATAATTATTATAGTGTCCCTAATCACTGGTTTATTTTAAAATTCCAAATCGAGAAAATTGACTTTATTTATGGTCTGCGAATACAGAAGACCGGGTAAGGAATTTTGTTAACCCGGGAGAAAGTGTGAGGCACTCCCGAGTTTCGTGGTTTTAGCACGACCACTTAACAATTAATATTTGGCTTAATTATATGATTTATTACATGTGTAGAACCTTTTATGCATTGCTGCTTTTATGCCGCTTTTAATTATTTTAAATAATTATGGCATTTATTTGAACAATTCGCGATGTCTCGCACTTGCTACTTTGTACACATCGTAAATCACATCACGTGAAACGTACCCGTGATTCACAATGTATTTATTTTAATTGTTTGAAGTTGTGGTCAAGTCGCGTGAAACGCGCACTTGAGTTGGAATTTACGTATCGTGACCATGCTACGGGAACCGTACCCATAGTCACGATAATTTATTATTAATCACACCTAAAGCAAGCTACAATGTTCATAAGTTGTTCGTTTTCCTAAGTTTGAGATTGCTGTGAAAGGCCATAGATTATGGAAAGTCTATTGACTCTGAAGTTTTATGAACTGGGCCAAAATAACCCAACATTCAAACATTGGCTATTTAAACAAATTGCATTTATTAACACAACGTAGAGGTATATACGCGACTCATTCCATTAAATTTTCTTAACCCATTTCGTGTTCAAATTTGCGGTACTTACTCATCATTTTCAAACCACAACAATGTCAAAATCATAGGCCCTTTTAGTTCAGCAGAATATTTACAAATTTTTAAAAAGACACTCTAATGGATGAAACTTAATTATGATGATCAAATTATTTACAGAGTCACTGTGGCAACAATTCAGGTGATTATCATAATGCCATTCATAGTACAATGACTATTTTTAAATCTCAGCTTTCTACACCAATCTGTTGTTACAATTTCCAGTAAATTCACAAATCAACATGTGCTTCGATGGAAACTTCACTAAATAATAGAATCACAGAAGAGGAAAAGCTAGGAAGATCTGCTGAAATTAAACAAGGATTCAACCAACTCTCAACTAAAAAATGTAATTAAACTTAACATGATTAGATAACCAACGCAACATTCTTAGTAGAAAAGTAGGGATTAAATTAATTCAAATAGGCATCATGTTTCAATTTTACACAGGAGAATAATAGAGATCGGGACTCGAGCATATCCACAAAAATAACCGAATCGAAACTCAATAGTTTTAATCATTTACTAAAAGAATAAGATAGAGAAGTTTCAAACTAACCCAGTTGCGCAAAGAAAAAGCTAGAATAAACCAAATAAAGGCAATGACAAATTTGAATGGAGCTCAGCGACTCTAGAAACAACAAAATCAGTGAAAATCGAATGGCAATTTGAATCAGAATTCTCTTTAAAACACGAAAGTGTGGAATAAACACAACAATAGAAGAGTAATTTCAGAAATTGCCTTTGATTCTAATGTCCCTCTGATTTTCGAGCCTTTTGTTCCAAATCTCAGAAATGGCTTTTGAATTTCAGAATCGATTTCATATGCTAGTTAGTGTTTTAAACGCGTGTGTAGAGATGAGTGGATATTGTGTGTTTTTGGATGGGAGTGAAGGGATAGAGAGTAACGTAGGCGGCTAGGGGTTTTTTGAGTGTGAAGGGGGTCTGTTGCTAGAGGATAGTGGAATAAGAGGGCGACTAGGGTTTTGTAAAAGGAAGAGGGGATCCGTTCTCTATGGAAATTGGTGAGATAGAGGTGTTTTAGTAGATGGAAAATAGGAAACGACATCGTTTTGGGATTCTACGACGTTGTTTGGCTGGTCCTTGAAGCCAGATGGGCGGATCAGGTATTCAAGTTGGGCTGGGGCGTGGGTGTATGTTGTAATTGGGCCTAGAAAAATCGGTCCAGGTGCTTAATTGAGACAAAAAGCAGCCCTTTTTTTTATTTTTTATTTCTTCTAATTTCTAAATTAAAACACTTTCATTTAATCACCCTAATTAAAACTATATTGTAAAATCAAACCATCTATCTATTTTACCTAATACTTTACTAATTAACCAATTAATTATACCTAAAGATGTAAAAAAAAGACAAAGCAACTAATGCATTTTTAATAATTTTTATGTATTTTAATAATGCAATTAAAGTCTACAAATGCCATGAATGCAAGATAATAATTATTTTGACTTTTTCATGATTTAAAGATATTTCTAATTATGAAAATTGCAACCTAATGCCAAACAAACCAAAATATATCAGAGAAGAGACTCCTAAAATTCCATAAAGGCAACTAAAACTATTTTAGAGTATTTTTAGGAGTATTTTAGGCACGGGACAAAAATCACTTGTGCAGAAAGGATAGCAAGACCGGCTACCGAAACTCCCGTCTAACATGGAGCTTTCAGGTCTGGCGACCGTTTTTGGCTTTTATTTTGTCTCGGCAATTGCTGCAATGGCCTTCAGTGCTGGATCAAATTCCCTATCATCACAGATCATTCCAACTACTGGCCCATTGGTGTGAGTAGGCACAAGATTGCTCGTCATATTAGGGGCCTCTTCATCCGTAATAACTATTACCTTGACCTCGATAAGGTCTTTCACTGCTCTTTTAAGAGTCTAATAGTCTTCAGTATCATGTCCAACTGCTCTAGTGTGGTATTCATATCTAGAATTATCTCGGTGTGAGGGGGACTCAGGGTTCAGCTGGTTCGGGGCCACTAGCTGTAGCAGACCTAGCTTGATTAGCTTTTGAAACAAACTTGAATACGATTCACCAATAGGGGTGAAGCGATTCCTTTTGAGGGGCTCTCTTGGGCGAGGATTATATTGGAGAACATTTGGTTGGGGATTATACGGAGCTTGGTAGGGATGAGAATTTCTGGGAGGTGGAGCTCAGTTTTGTGTATAATGATATGGCTGCATGTAAGGTTTTGCGTTCATCACCGCATAGGGAGGCGGTGCCACGACATAACAAACATCTTGATGAGGATGATAGTGTTGTTGGACCTTAGGAAGCATATATGATCAGTTGAATGACATGCGGGCCTCCCTCGAGATAGAAACCATCATGGCTCCCTATTCTCTCCCGTTTCTGTTGATTAAATCCCCCGAACCATTCATAACGGCCTATGATGTGGCCTTAAAGGTAGCATGACTCAAAATTCGGCCCGTTTTAAACCATTTTCGACCATCTCCCCAATTTTGAGAGCCTCAGCGAACGACTTACCCATAACGGACATCATGTTCTGGAAGTAGTCCACCTCTTGGGCCTGTAGGAAGGCCGTAACCATTTCTGCTTCATCTATTGGAGGCTTTACCCTGGAAGCTTGCTCACGCCATTTAACAATATATTCACGAAAACTTTATGCGGTTTCTTTTTTAAATTGGACAAAGAGTTTCTGTCGGGAGCGATGTCCACATTATACTGGAACTAGCGGACAAAATCTCGAGCCAGATCATCCCACACATGCCAATGGGTAATTTCTTGATCCATATACCACTCATAAGCAATTCCGGTGAGGCTTTCTCCAATAAATACCATCATAAGCTCCTTTTGTCCACCAGCCCCCCTCAGCTGATTGCAATATCTTATTAAATGGGCGATCGGGTCTTCGTGCCAGTCGTATTTTTCAAATTTCGACATTTTAAAACCGACTAGTAGATGGACATTTGGAAACATGCACAAATCCGAATAGGAGACACTTTTTTGGCCACTTAGGCCTTGCATGTTCTTCAAGATATGTTCCAAGCTTTTCATTTTCCGAGCCATTTCTTCCTGCTCGGGATTTTTAACTATTCTTTCTGGCTCAATCAGAAACTCATACTGTGAATGTTGAGTATATGAGTCCGGAGTGACATAGGTCATATCCTGCTAAAATTGTTGGCCCTGAAATGTGAAAGTCGGAGGTTCAAAACATGGCCTAGGCATAACTGGCTGCACCGTGGTAAAGACAGGCACTGCGGAGAACAATGTTAGAGGTGCCCTAGAAATTGACTCCTGGGGGCGAACAACAGAAGGCATGCCAGGACCGTTAGACGGCATTGGAGGGCATCCACACAGGATGAACGGGTTGGACGCAGGGACATTGGTAGCCTTATCTGACCTTGGGATCAACTCAGGGAACCAAGGGATTGTACTCGGCGGTTCCCTACCATTAGACCAGGCGTCCTACATTTTCAACATGCGGAGACGCAACATCCTATTCTCTTCAGCAGTTGCTGATTTTGGTTGTGGAATAGCCGATGACGGGCTATCCTCAGGATCGATAATTGGTAGATGACTTTCGGAGGCCATAGGAACCTTGCCTTTAGATCTTGTGAAGTATGGATGAGAAGTCAAATTACCAACAAAATCAACCACCTGAACAGAACTTGGCTAATTTGCACACACAACAACCTTGTTAGTTTTGAGGCATTTAACGTATAGGAAATCACACGTTGGGATGCAATGCACCTAACAATTAAACGATTCTACCATGTGTTTGGACGGTTGTGTGTTTCATCCCGGCCTTTAAATGTCCCTTTTCACTCTCTAACTCTTGTTTTCCATTTCTGCCTTTCTTTTGGCTTTACTGCCCTCTTTTTATTTTCTTTTTGCTTTGGCCACCCTTTTATTTTTCTCTTTAGTTTTGTCGCTCCTTTCTTTCTTTCTTTCTTTCTTTCTTTTTTTCACACAGTTTATTTAATGGCAATGATCGAATCCGATGGGAATTGCCTACGTATCATGACGCCGCATGAATCAGATCATTACGTAGTTCAGGGATACCAGGAACAAGTTAAATATACTAACTCTTTTTCTAATTTATTCAATATTCCACAAAAGCTCCTAACAAGAAAAATATTTTGTATTTTGGATTTTGATTTTTTTTTGAATGAAAGACTTCGGAAAAGAAGGAAACTATTTTGGATTTAGTTTTTTTTTGGATTTTCTAAGGAAAGAATTCTAAAGAGGTAATTAAGGAAAATGAAAATACTTTTGGATTTTTGTTTTTTAAAATTGGGGGACGAAACCGATGAGGTTTGCCTATGTATCTCACATCCGGTGAGAATCAGACCTGCGTAGTTTGGCCAAAAACGGGGAATATTTCAAAATCTTAGTCTATTTTTCAACACCTTTTGAGTAAAATCAGACACACTTCGATTTTTGAACATATGGATTTTATGAGATCGAGGTGAATTTCAATCTCTTATTCTCTCTTTTGTTTTTTTTTTCTTTAAAATATTTTCCCTATTCTAAAAGCCGATCAACATACAAAACAGATCAAACAAATGTACAAGTAGCACGTAAGATGCATTAGGATGGTCTTTTTAGTTTCGGGTACACCTGTCCTAGACGGACCCAACCCCTGTGTTGAGTCTCCAAAGTCAAATGCACGTGATGAAAACAAACGTTCCTACTAGGGATACGACATGAGGCTATGTTATTCTAGGTTTGAATCCTGGGGTGTGTTGTTTTAGACCTGGCTTACCCGAGTGGACAACTCGAGCCGGGAGGGGGGGGGGCAACGTACCGGGAACTAAAAGGTCATTCGACTTTGTAACTAATCCGATTCTCGTTCTAAAATTTGGGGTATGACATTCTAACAGAAAAGAAGCCACGCCAGCGTGCGCTTCCTAGAAGATTTAGAAGACTCAGAGAGAAGAAGGGTTTCGTAACAGTTTATATACAGTTTAGAGTATATCAAAGCGGTAAATGAGCAATAATTAACACATTAGGCCCAAACATGTAATATCAGACAATCACAAGAAAGCCAAGCATAACAGTTATTCTAAGCTCGAATTCTGTACCCTGAACCAGAGATTCTGGGTTTAATCCCCAGCAGAGTCGCCAGAGCTGTCACACCTCCCTTTTCCGAAGGATAGGGAGTTTTCCAATTAAAGTGACATTGTTCGAAATGGAATTATTTATTTAATTAGAATCCCCACTTGAAATAATTATTATGGTGTCCCAAGTTACCGGTTTATTTTAAAATCTCAAATCGAGGAAATTGACTCTATTTATAGTCCGCGAACACAGAAGACCGGGTAAGAAATTCTGTTAACCCGGGAGAAGATGTGAGGCACTCCCGAGTTCCGTGGTTTTAGTACGGTCACTTAACAATTAATGTTTGGCTTAATTATCTGATTTATTACATGTGTAGAATCTTTTATACATTGCTGCTTTTATACCGCTTTTAATTATTTTAAATAATTATGGCATTTATTTGAACAAGTCGCGATGTCGCGCACTTGCTGCTTTGTACACATCGTAAATCACGCCACGTGAAACGTACCCGTGATTCACAACGTGCTTATTTTAATTGTTTGAAGTTGTGGTCAAGTCGCGTGAAACACGCACTTGAGTTGGGATTTACATATCGTGACCAATCCATGGGAACCGTACCCATAGTCACGATGATTTATTATTAATCGCGCCTAAAGCAAGCTACGATGTTCATAAGTTGTTCATTTTCCTAAGTTTGAGATTGCTATGAAAGGCCATAGATTATGGAAAGTCTATTGACTCTGAAGTTTTATGAACTGGTCCAAAATAACCCAACATTCAAACATTGTCTATTTAAACAAATTGCATTTATTAACACAGCATAGAGGTATATACGCGACTCAGTCCTTTAAATTTTCCTAACCATTTTCGTGTTCAAATTTGCGGTACTGACTCATCATTTTCAAACCACGGCAATGTCAAAATCATAAGCCCTTTTAGTTCAGCAGAAGGTTTACAAATTTTTAAAAAGACATTCTAATGAATGAAACTTAATTATGAATGATCAAATTATTTACAGAGTCACTGTGGCAAGAATTCAGGTGATTATCACAATGCCATTCATATTACAATGACTCTTTTCAAATCTCATCTTTCAACACCAAACTGTTGCTACAATTTCCAGTAAACTCGCAAATCAACATGTGTTTCGATGGAAACTTCACTAAATAATAGAATCACAGAAGAGAAAAAGCTAGGAAGATCTACTGAAATTAAACAAGGATTCAACCAACTCTCAACTAAAAAATGTAATTAAACATAACATGATTAGATAACCAACGCAGCATTCTTACCAGGAAAGTAGGGATCGAATTAATTCAAATAGGCATCATATTTCAATTTTACACAGGAGAATAACAGAGATCAAGACTCGAGCATATCCACAAAAATAACCGAATTGGAACTCAATAGTTTTAATCATTTACTAAAAGCATAAGATAGAGAAGTTTCAAACTAACCTGGTCGCATAAGAAAAATCTAGAATAAACCAAATAAAGGCAGAGAAAAATTCGAATGGAGCTTAGCGACTCTAGAATCAGCAAAATCAGCGGAAATCGAACGACAATTTGAATCGGAATTCTCTTTAAAACTCGAAAGTGTGGAATAAACACATCAATAGAAGAGTAATTTCAGAAATTGCTTTTGATTCTAATCTCCCTATGATTTTCGAGCCTTTTGTTCCAAATCTCAGAAATGGCTTTTGAATTTTAGAATCGATTTCATATGCTAGTTAGTGTTTTAAACGTGTGTGTAGAGATGGGTGGATATCGTGTGTTTTTGGATGAGAGTGGAGGGAGAGAGTAATGTAGGCGACTGGGTTTTTTTTTTTTTTTTACTGTGAGGGGGTCTGTTTCTAGAGGATAGGGGAATAAGGGGACGGCTAGGGTTTTGTAAAAGGGAGTGGGGATCCGTTCTCTATGGGAATTTGGGAGATGGGGGTGTTTTAGTAGATTGAAAAGAGGAAACGATGTCGTTTTGGGATTCTATGACGCCGTTTGGCTGGTCCTTGAAGCCAGATGGGAGGATCATTTATTCAAGTTGGGCTGGGGCGTGAGTGTATGTTTAAATTGGGCCTAGAAATATCCGCCCAGGTGCTTAATTGTGACAAAAACCATCCCCTTTTTTTCTTTCTTCTAATTTCTAAATTAAAACACTTTCATTTAATCACCCTAATTAAAATTATATTGTAAAATCAAACCATCTATCTATTTTGCCTAATACTTTACTAATTAACCAATTAATTATACCTAAAGATGTAAAAACAAGACAAAACAACTAATGCATTTTTTAAATAATTTTTATGTATTTTAATAATGCAATTAAAGTCTAAAAATTCCATGAATGCAAGATAATAATTTTTTTGACTGTTTCATGATTTAAAGATATTTCTAATTATGAAAATTTCAATCTAATGCCAAACAAACCAAAATATATCAGAGAAGGGACTCCTAAAATTCCATAAAGGCAATTAAAACTATTTTAGAGTATTTCTAGGAGTATTTTCGGCATGGGGCAAAAATCACATGCTCACATTCGCATTCGAACACTGGGGGGGGGGGGTGATATGAGAATACGGCAACACTGACTGCCACATCGTCCGGGGCTACGAAATCTGGAAATAAAGTTGTATCATCGGGACAGGGGACTGCGCGGCTAGCCTCGTAGAAATAAGTTGTACAAGTTAGCCACAAGTAAAGGCAATTTCTTTTTAGCACAACGAATACTAATGTACTTTTGAAAATGGAAGGAATAAAATAAAGTCCTTTTATTTTTGTGTTGTTTCTTGTCCTATCGCTGAATTAATTTTATTATTTAAAAGTTAAACACGTACTTCAAATGCTAGTGGCGTAATGAACATGAGACGTCCTCTTTAAGAGCACCTTAAACATAGGAGGGCCCTCTCTTATAAAATTCTCATGGTAAAGGGTTGATTTCGGAAGACATTATGCTCGAAATCCAAATGCTATCGGGGAAAAATACACCTGAAGCTGCTATCAGGTAAAAATACACCGAAGCCTCGCATAAATCGATGCAAAAAATTAAAATATGCGCAATACTTAAATGAAAAGTACGCAAAGAGAAAAACTTGTGCAATACTTAACAAGAAATTACTTCTATTTACAGCAAACATTCTAAGCAGCACGAGTACAAAAAGTATAGAAAAGAAATGAAAAGAAAGCAAAAAAGCTAAACTACTGCACCCCTGAAATATGGAGGAAGAGAAGCATCTGCACCCCAGGAGAAGTAGGCGGATCTGCCGCCGGCTCAAGATCTTGTTCTTCACCATCTTGGCCTTCAACATCATCCCCTTTCAGTTCTTCTTCAGTTCCCGAGAACTCGGAATTGGAACTAGAAGAGTTGGTAGCATCAGGTTAGACCGGGAGACCCCTTCGGGCAGTTGACTCCAGCTCACGGGCCTTGGCAATCTCGGCATCAAAATCAATGACACCTTATTTGGACTCTTCTAAGGTTTTTCTCCTCATTCTATACATAGAGTATGATTTTTCATCAATGAGGGGAGCCGCTCGGTGCTGAAGCTCTTCCTTAAGCTGGTCAACCTCGGTCAAAAGATTATTTCTCTCCGACCTGATGGCTTGAAGGCTAACATCGAGGTCACGGATAGTGGAGTGGAAAACTTTATTATGCTCTACAAGCCTCTTATGACTCTCTTCTAACTGGGGGCATACTTCTCCTCGGCAGCAGTAACTTCTTCGGCTTTGGAGTTCAAGACTGCCTCTAAATTATTCAATCTTTCAATAGAAACAGCCTCGCGATCGGATGTAGCAAGAACGAAATTCTGAACCTCGACCCACTTTGCCTTAGCTTCTTCAAATTGTACCCTTAACAGGGCGGCCTCTTGGGCGAGGGTCACTAATTTTTGCTTGCTTTGCTAAAACCGAGCCTCCAACTCAGCAGCCTTAGTAGCTTGTGCTTCTAGTACCGGGAGGCGAGCCGTAATTTGATCTCTCTCAGCCAATAATTGATCCTGCTCGGAGGTGAGTTTCTCCTTTTCAAGGATCAACCTCTGAAGGCTCTCAGAAGTAAGGAAGTTAGCCTGCAAAACATAAGTACAAACAAAAAACCCTGCCATAATAAGGATAGAATAAACAATAAAGGAAACAAAGATTGTACCACCGCTGCATTGCGCATGGCACTGCTCAACAAACACTCTCCCGAGAGAGATTGTATTTTGTTCTTATCTTTTTCTGAAGCTAGAAACTTCAGATAATTAGCAAGTTCCACTGGCCGAGACAACAGATGGCATCTGGTAGAAACGGAGAGGGAAACACTCTTCCTTCTTCGGAGGGGACAAAATAATTTTGCCCCAAATTCCCATGAACTGGGACTGGGGAAGAGGAACATCCCCCTTTCGGATGACTGTAGCTAGTGGAGATGATGTAGCAGTTGCTGGTGGAGAAGGCAAAGTTGGAGAAGAAGGAGATGAAGCTGATGGCATTGTAGGATAAGAAGCTACTGTGGCAAAATCAGTGCTAGTTGTTGGTTGCTCATTAACCGAAGACGGGAAAGACTTGGTACCTAGCCTCACGGTACCGAGAACAACGATTGGGACTTGGAAGTGAGTGTTGGCATCTTCCACCACATCATATCCCCGCCGGGGCATTGTCCTCGGTTGGCGTAACTAGCTCAACAGATTGAGCATTCTCTTGAGCTGATGAAAGTTGTCATCTTTCATGTAGAGAAGACCCGTCATCACTGGCTCCTCCATTATCATCTATCACCACAATGTTTATGACTGGCTCGAGTGTGGCATTCATTACCAAAGCGTTCGCAAATGGCTCGTGTACAGTGCTCTTTGCCTTTTCATTTTTGCCCTCGATCGTGGAGGAACGTCGCCTTTTTGTTGCTTGTTCTCCGGCCGGGAACTCCGAGAAGAAGCACTTGCACCAGAAGCAGGCTCGATGACACATGCTCGGGTAATAGAGCCATGCAGAAGACCTGAATTCAACAGGTAAGAAAGGTTAACTAATTTTCCTATACGAGAAATAAAAACAAGATAAGTTCAACTTACAATGATTTTTGGCCATCTACCTATATTTAAGGGCCAGTTCTTTCCACTTACGGGTCTTAGGTAGTGACATCAAGAATCTTCTGGACCTACTAGTCCAAGCCTTCAACCCTAGGTGGTGTCCACCGTATTGCTGAAATAGTGAAAGAAGAAGGATCAATAACAGCGTGGGATAATCGTTAATTAGAAGAAAAGACAAACGATGAACTTACGAGTATGGTTCCATAATTTAGGAAATGATGGAGTCGTGGCCGGAATGTTATCCCTGGGGGCGACTGCAATAAACTGCTCCATCCATATACAGTCGTTTCATCATCCATGCTGGTCAGCAAAGCATGGTGGCCACGTTTGCTAAAATTTATCATTCCCCCGCAAAAATTATTGGGGGAATAAAGGTTCATCAATCGAGCCAGGGATAACTGTTCCCCTGTCTCCTGGCATAAACACCGAAGACAAGTAATAGTCCGTCATACAGAGGGGCTCACCTGTGCCAAGCAAACTTGGTAACAAAGGCAAAACTCCAAGATAACGGAGTCAAGCCACCCGTTCAATGAGAACGGGCCCAAAGCAAAGGGATACGTATAAACATATGTAAAACCCTTCTCGTATAAGGTTACCCGCTTTGCCAGGTCAGGAGCGATGGTGTTTAAATCTTGACAACCACAAATTTTCTTCACGGCAGGGGTGCTAGAAAGATGGATGGAAGAAGGATACATGCCAACAACCCATGTTCGTGGGTTAGCAGAAGGGTACTTCTCTTCATCCTTAGTTGTAATAAGCTCTCTGGGAATGATGGTGCTCACTATCGCAACCCGTTTTCTCACAAAAGTGGGTTTCGACATATGAAAACTCTTTTAAATGGGTATTAAAAGAGAAGAGTCGCCATTTAACGATATTTAAGGTGTGCTAGGCACCTATTTACAAATAACTCTATTTAATTAGTTTACGCCACCAAAGATCGGATAAATGCTCAAATTACCTCAAAGAGAAGGTGTTAGACACTCTTTAAGGTCCACAAATGTGGGTCCCGACCGAAATTAACGCTACGTGGGATTATTGGATTATAATTGTCCTATGTGATCATGTAAGTGAAGGGAGACAAGGAATTTAAAAGTTCAACTATAATGTAAACAAGTGTAAAGAAAATCGCACATGTGAAGAAATTAAACTATATATATAAATGATCAATACAAGTCTTTAGAGGTTATAGGACACAACCTAATTATTCTAAGTTCAAAGAAACAAAGCGTGAACAATAAACATATAAAGGAGGGGGGTCCTAAGTTTTTTAGCCTAAAGGATCGCCCAGTGAAACATATATAATACTTCGCAACTCTCTTAGGGCAGGGGTTGATCATATTATTCAGCGGGCACAGACTATTATCTCATGATACCCAATTATTATGTTAAAGTTGTTTACCTAAAGCACTCTAATTCAATTCTAAATCGTGTCCTATGCGTGCACTACCCGTCCCATACATGTGGTCCAGGAGGCTTTGGACATACTATTTGGGTAGTTCTAGACTTTACTGAGGGTGCTCAAAAGACTTAACTAGATGCACATTCAAAACATGTAGGACTACACGTAGAATCAATAAACGGCTCAAGTTAGCCTCCATACATAAACAACAAATGCACGCAAGCAGATTTTTATATTAGGCAGTTTCAAAATTAAGGCGTTAAGTCCTGTAGAAATGGATTCTATGTGATCCCAGTTTTAAACATCCTACAGGCAGTGCTTGCTGTTTCAGACTATCGAATTTGCAGATTGCAGGTATCATAAAACCTATAGATATGATCTGTAAGTTATTTGTGCCATGGGGGCAGTGAAAGCTATTAGGAAACTCGAAATTATTTGTGTTTGATCTTATAGACATGCTTTATAGGCGAGTAACAATATCCTATAGGCAGGATCATGTAAGTGAAGGGAGACAAGGAATTTAAAAGTTCAACTATAATGTAAACAAGTGTAAAGAAATATCTCTAATACATATAAACTATATATATATATATATATATATATATATATATATATATATATATATATATATATATATATATATATATATATATATAATCAATACAATCTTTAGAGATTACAGGATACAACCTAATTATTCTAAGTTCAAAGAAACAAAGCGCGAACAATAAACATATAAAGGAGGGGGAACCTAAGTTTTTTTAGCCTAAAGGATCATCCTGTGCAACATATATAATACTTCGCAACTCCCTTAAGGTAGGGGTTGCTCATATTATTCAGCGGGCATAGACTATCATCTCCTGCTACCCAATTATTATGTTAAAGTTGTTTACCTAAATCGCTGTAATTCAATTCTAAATCGTGTTCTATGCGTGCACTTACCTGTCCCATACTTGTGGTTAAGGAGGCTTTGGACCTACTATTTGGGTGGTTCTAGACTTTATTGAGGGTGCTCAAAAGATAAAACTAGGCACACATTCAAAACATGTAGGACTACACGTAGAATCAATAAATGGCTCAAGTTAGCCTCCACACATAAACAACAAATGCACGCGGGCAGATTTTTATATTAGGAAGTTTCAAAATTAAGGTTGTAACGACCCGACCGGTCATTTTTAGCTCTAGTGCGTTATTCAGTGGTTTGAGACCCTGAGCAGCTTCACTTCAGGTATTATGACTTGTACGCTTGGTCGGAATTTAATTTCTGGAAGTTCAGAGTTGATTTGGAAAGAAAATTCTAATTTCAAAAGCTTTAATTTGGAGGAATTGACTAAAGGGTAATTTTTGAGTAAACGACCTCGAAATGGAATTTGAAGGTTCCAACAGACTCGTATGATGATTTTGGAGTTAGGCATATGTACGGATCGGGTTTTGGATGACCCGGGAATATTTCGTCTCCTATTGTGAAAGTTGGCATTTTGGAAGGATTTCATAAATTTGAGTTGGAGTGAATTTAAATGCTATCGATGTCCGTTTGGGATTCCAAGTCCGGGTATGGATGTGCAGGCTAGTGACCTGATGCGGAAGGTCGTGGGAGCGTATCCTACGGGAAGATTGTATAAGTGTGACCTGTAGTAACTTGATTGATTAAAGATTGGAACCAAGTATGGAGATTATGGTACTATCGCTAATGTGAGAATTTATGCCTGAAGGGCGCTCGATTCATTTGGTTGTGGAATGTGGAAGTTTGTTCCGGATTTGACAGTTGTTCTTATGTATCGTGAATAGGTCATTGTGGGTCCTTGAGAGGCTATTTAGCCAAGCATGGTATGAGCAAAATCGGTTGAGGTCCGTGGATGGATTTAAATGTGAATGTGGGCTCTATATCAGGTCGGATGTGCTCATCTCAGCATAGCATTGTTCTCGGAGGGGTCTTCGGGCCTTGGATGTTATTCCTGTCATCAGCTATTATGTAATCTATATTATACCAAGTGGGTTGTGAGGTGGTTTGATTATTCACACTCGTATTGAGATCCCGTATGGTTTGTGGTATTATGTAAGCAGGATGGCTCTCGAGATATAGGTCATATATCGCACCTTAGTGGTGCTTGAGTTTCGTAGCGCGTGACACTACCCGTCTCCCCAGGATTTGTATTATGTACTTGGCATGCTTATGGTTGATATTCGGGCATTTCATGTGTATAAGCATTATGGAGATTATTATGTGTGGATCGGATGGCACGTCGCCACAGGTATATGGTTGGATCGGGTGGCACGTTGCCACGAATATGTTGATTGGATCGGGTGGCACACCGCCACAGGTATCATGGTTGGATCGGGTTGCACGCCGCAACGGTATCATGTGTGGATCGGGTTGTACGCCGTAACAGTGTGTTATTGAGTACAGTTTTCCACATTTATTATTGCGCGTTTTGCTTCCCATTTCCTGAGGAAAGTTCATAACATCTTATCAGTAGTTTAACTTAGTTGCGTGGGTTGAGTAGTTCTTTCCAGAGTTTGCTTTCCTTATGTACCACATTCGAGTTTATGGATTGTTGGCACATTGTGTCATCCTATGAGACTTTTGGCAGTGTCTGAGGTGGCTTATTGCCTGAGAAGCTTGTACTGGGTGAGACGAGATTTTTGGACCTGGGATCAGTGCGATCAGATTTATATGAAGCATATTAAAGAGTAAATATTGTTATTCAGTCCATAATGAGGTAATGGTTCTTGTCGGGAGGAGAAACTCCATAAATTGTGATTCGGCAGGTGGTTATGAGTTCTACACATCTTCTCTGTAGTGGTAGTATTGCGAGAGTTAAAGCAAGGCTTAATTGGTCATGAGGTACACCGCGGGCTTCGGGTCAGTGGAAATTTTAGTTATTGTGCCTTGGAAAGATTGCCTTAGGCAAATGAGTTATGCGGTGCATGGTAAGAATTCAGTAAGGGTATACAATCATATGTTGGTACATCATGTAGTGATGGATACGGTGTTCGTATGTTGGAAACAGACTTGGTGGAGAATTTTCGATGTTGGAATTTAGCTCAAGGTTTATTTGACTAGATAAAAGGGAGGATTTTTAGGTTTGCTCGAGCAAATATGCTCAACTAGGTTGTGGTAGCACGGGTAGGTGCACGAGGTGTTAAACATCGATTTTAGACAACTCCAAAGCAGTTCTTAGCACGTTTGCGGACGAACGTATGTTTAAGTGGGAGAGAATATAATGACCCGACCGGTCGTTTTGAGCTCTAGCGCATCATTCAGTGGTTTGAGACCCTGAGTAGCTTCACTTCAGGTATTATGACTTGTACGCGTGGTCGGAATTTAATTTCGGGAAGTTCAGAGTTAATTTAGAAAGAAAATTCTAATTTCGGAAGCTTTAAGTTAGAGAAATTGACTAAAGGGTGATTTGTGAGTAAACGATCTCAGCATCGGGATTTGAAGGTTCCAATAGGCTCGTATAATGATTTTGGACTTAGGCATATGTCCGGATCGGGTTTTAGATGATCCGGGAATGTTTCGGCTCATATTATGGAAGTTGGCATTTTGGAAGGATTTCATAAATTTGGGTTGGAGTGCATTTCAATGCTATCGATGTCCGTTTGGGATTTCGAGTCTGGGAATAGCTCCGTAAGGCGATTCAGGTATTGGGAGAGTGTCCGGATGTGGATTTGGAGGTCCGTAGGTCATTTTGGGGTCATTTGGCGAAAGTTAGAAATTTGAAGGTTTTTAAGAAATTTGACCGGGAGTGGACCTTTTGATATCGGGGTCCGAAATGTCAAATGTGACTTGTGTGCAAAATTTGAGGTCAATCGGACGTGATTTGATAGGTTTCGGCATCGATTGTAGAAGTTTGAAGTTTCAAAGTTCATTAAGCTTGAATTGGGGTGCGATTCATGATTTTGATATTGTTTGATGTGATTTGAGGCCTCGATCAGGTCCTTGTTATGTTATTGGACTGATTGGTGTGATTGGACGGGGTCCCGGGGACCTCGGGTGAGTTTCTGATGCTTAACAGATCGATTTTTAGACTAAGGAAAATGCTAAGGCAGTTGGTATATGGTGTAACCACACCAGCGAGGTTTTGGCCGTAGGTGCAGAGCTGTAGAAATGGCCAAGAGTGTCACAGAAGCGGTTCTGGCTAGGGAAGGCTGGGACCGCAGATGCGGTTAAGTTCCGCAAAAGTGGGACCGCACCTGCGCACGGGGAGCTGCAGAAGCAGAGGCGCAGAAGCGGGAACTGCACCTGCGATGGAATTTATGCAGGTGCGGAGCAGCAGAAGCGGCTATTGCACCGCAGATGCGAGGATCGCTGGGCAATGAGGCTTTTATAAAACGGGGTTTTGGCTTATTTTCACTTCCTTTGGTCCATGGGAGCCGATTTTGGAGCACTTTTGGAGTGCCATCTTCATCAACTATAACATGGTAAGTGATTTTTTCACATTGTGAGTTAAATATATGGTTTTTACATGGATTCAAGAATGAAATTTTGTAGAAATTTTGGATTTTGAAGAAAAACCTAGAAATTGGTATTCTTGAATTTTGATCACGAATTTGGGCATGAAATTGAGAGTAAATTATATATTTGAGTTCGTAGTTCTATGGGTAGTGTTTGTCTTCAAACATTTTCGGAATTCAGGCACGTGGGCCCGAGGGTTTGCGTTATCGACTTTTCGAGCGGAGTTGGAAATTGTTATAAATTGATTAATTATGAGTATTAAAGTATAATTTGGTTGGGTTGCATCTTATTTGACTACTTTTGGATTGGCGGTCACCAGTTCGAGGTGTTAGGGTGGTGTTGGAGCCGGTTTTGGAACGTCGGAGTGAGGTAAGTTTCCTATCTAACTCTGTAAGGGAGAAACTACCCGTAGGTGGTATATTTGATGTGTACAACTTGTTGCGGGGACTACGTACGCACGAGGTGACGATAGTCCGTACGTAGTTAGATTCATGTTATTTTCCGGGTAGACTTAGGTTCACACCATGTTGTACTTGTACTATAGAGATTATCCTTGCTTGCTTAATTATTTTACATTTCTACTTGAGACTAGACTTGCTATTGTAGAGACTTCATGATTTCACGATTTATTACCGAATAACTTTACTCCTCATACGGCATGTTTCCGTGATATATATACTTCATTGAAAGGTTTTTGTTAAAGAAATTACAACTCATACGTTTATTCGTGAGTGGGGTCAAGGACCCATCAAAGCTTCTTATTCTAATGGGATCGGGCCGTTCGCCTCGCCAGGATTATGTATTTCACTCTTATGGGATCAGGCGGTTCGTCTCGGCAGAAATTTGTGTTTCACTCTTATGGGATCGGGCCGTTCGCCTCGGCAGGATTTATGTACCACACTCTCATGGGAGCGGGTCGTTCGCCTCGGCAGTTTAATAGATGTATCTATGGTTCGAGCCGTTCAACCCTCGGCAGTGCACAATTTAAATTTTTATGTTGGATCGGGTCGTACGCCTCAGCATTTCCTATATCATATCCTCATGGATTCATGCGTAATATTTGGCAAAAACCCAGTATATCTGTGAGTTTTCCCGATTTGAGTTATGACGATCTATCTGATGAGATCCACTATATATACACATATATATGCTCTAGTTGGGGAGGAATTTGCTAGTTAAGAGCTTGAGTTTATTGTAAGGAGGATAATTGTACCACATATTTACACTTATTTATTCCATTTATTTACGTTGTCTCGTATTTGCTCACCTCCTTACTGTACTTGATATTATTGGACCACTAGTGAGTGTTGATGTCGACCCCTCGTC